>NW_024704746.1:62534775-63134775 GCF_018977255.1 Callorhinchus milii | reverse complement strand
ACAGTATATTCTGCGAAATGCTTTTGAGATGTCTCAGTGACGTAATAAGGCTCTATGTCAAATGCAAGGATTATTATTATTACTGTAGAAGAGGCCAAAAGCTGTGCTTGAATATTGAGTTAAAGTTCCTTTTGTTTAAAGACATACATTAACTTTCAATTTCTGTAGCTATTAGACTGTTGTTTAAATATTTACAGCTACAAATTAAAACTATTTGAATCGTCTATTTTAAACTATTACGCTAATAGTATAATACCATAATCTGTAAAAGCTAGAATTCTGAATATATTGCAGCAACACTGTTTTGAGTGTACTCACAGTAGCGAAGGAAAATCCAGCAATTTAAAAATGAATATATATATTAATAAATTCCATCTGTGATATTGCAGTTTTGCTAGCAACCCTGTCAGTTTTTATGTCCAGGTGACCTATGTATTAAATACTGGATGCACTGCTTGCACGCTTCTATTGAAAGTATAGTATGTGCTAACTCCGCTCGATTGGCTCCGGCCTCCTGCTTATCCCTCATGCCCTCTGCCCGTTCCACCATCGGAACCAGCCACTACACCCCAAAACTCTTGTACACTCTTCCTCCGTTCCTCCGCCTTGGCCCTTCTTTCCCCATCTTCAGGTTGGGCCTGAAGACCCTCCACTTCGACCGTGCCTACATTCAACCCCCTTCCCCCAGCTCGGCCTTGTGCTCTGCTACTGTCAAGCGCTCCGGGACAACTACCCTGCGTGAGGGATGCTATATCTATATCTTTAGCTGCTTTGCTGTGAAATGTTTGGGTTTCGCTTTGAAAAGCGATGTATTGAGTGTAAAACATAGATCACTTGATAGGACTTGTTCAGTGGAATGTCAGTGTGTCACCCGTTAAATACAGGATGCAGGAAGAATGCCTTGAAGTATGCTGTTCAAATACACTGTATATAATAGAGTATTCAAGTGTAACTTTTTTGTGCATATTTCAGACGTTTGATGCATGCAGCTCTACATTTTAGTTGCACGTATTTTGAAGCATTTGGTCCATTAGATGAAGGGCACTTAACTAATTCCCAGCATTTATTCAAGTAGTGAATTCTCAGCGAAGTCGCTGCAGGCAGCGTCTTAATGTGTTTCATCACTTTATGTAATATCTCTGCACATGTATTCTCATGTGCCAAGCTTGCAGCATATTGGATATTTTTTTGTTTGGAAAAAAAATGTCCTGATGTTTTGTTGGAATGCATTTTACAGCAGCTTGTCAAACACAATCTGCCATTTTAAGTTTTACACAAAATGGTTGTTTTTCGTTTGATCATAGGAGTGAAGTGGATAGATTTTATTTTGTTTAAATGGGCAGTGTTACTGGGTGTGACCACATGATAAAGTGCAAAAATTCAGGCCTATGAATGTAACCTTGCATTTTGCTTGACTGAGAAAACAGATGAAACTGAACCTTTAAATACTGCGACCTTTTTGTAAATGCATCAAAATTTTGTTAGAACATTAATATCTGACATGTGGAATCTAGCAATTTAGTAATTTATTACCTGACATAATTTAAATGGTCTTTAAACATCTGAATGGAAACCAAGCCCTAGGATGACAAATATGTTCACGCATGGAATTCTTCAGAATTTCATTGACAACTTTGTCGTTCATTAACTACCCACTCAGTGTTACCAAGTCGAGATCATAATATATTACCTGTGCTGAACAAGTCATATGTTCTTATTTACTCTGTGAAATGATTTGTGTCAGATTGGCTGGAAATCATAGTTTAAAATAACCCGAGACAATCTGTTCAGAGGAGAAAATACCAGCTTCAATCTGGATGGCTGCTTTATATAGCTTTAACAGCAGAGGGATTGTCATTTGGCTTTACTGATCTCTAGCGTTATGATGTGAATATTCAACAAACTGTTTAAAAGCACCTTAGGTCTTTGGTGTAATACAGTCAATAATGTTACAATCCATTATAAAGTTCACTCATTTGGCTCTTCCTGATTAGAAGCAAATAGATTATGTTTTGGAACCTTGAAGTGATTTTTTGTTAATATGTTAGCTTGTGCAAACTATAATAAAACCAGCATTTTTTTAGAAAAGATTTAATAAATCAATTTATATGGAGAATTAATTGTGCACACAGCCCGACCTAAGTCAAAATGAATTCCTGGAAAATGAAATGTGTGCAGATAGATAAAATTGTGAAGCGATTACATTATTGTTAGTAAAATGCAGTTTAAATGGAAAGTGGGCAAGAACGATATTGGAATTGTCCTTGGGTTGCGGTTTTTAATAATTTAAAATGGACTGTCGTGTGGCTGACTTCGTGTAATTCCAGGTTTATACTGCTGCACTGGCAGTGATGACCATATTGGCGATCGTTCCCTGAACAGTTACGTGCAAATACGAAATCTGTCTCTATGGGAACCTTGCCACTGTGCGGCGAGACGTGCAAGATGTTTGATGGTGGCAGTTTGTCCTTTACTTTTAATTATTATGGTAGAAAAGGTTCATCTCTTTCCGTACGTTTATGTGGTGATGAAAAGAGTGAGTGTGTGTGTGTGTGTGTGTGTGTGTTGGGGTGGGGGGGTGGTCGCAGGCTGACATTTTGGCTTCAGCATCTTTATTTGATTTTCTAATGCATTACATTTTTCTGTTTGTAAAATGGTTGTTCAGCTCAACAATCATCCATGTCATCTTCAGCTGCAACCTCCGAATTACATGACGAGAGAGGCTGCAAAAAAAAAGTCAATATGTTGGCATTTGGTTGTATTATTTATTGTTTAACACTATCCTCTGATTTTATTCAAAAAAAAACTCATTGAGCGCATATAGACTGCGTCTCCAATAGAGCCTGTGGTGACATTGCCTAGAAGTTCCATTGGATTCATTTAAATTTGGGCTCCCAGTAGTGTTCCTGTACGCAGCTCATCGTGTGAGCTATAAACATCTGTTGCATATTTTCACACTGTCACCAGAGTAAATTATTTGTGACAGTTCAGAGACAAAGATGTAACCAAGCTGATAATTGCATTCCAGTGTTCACTTGTCACTACTGTAATGGGGTCGGGGGAGGGGGTTGGGGGAAGAGATGAGAGAGACTGTTTGAATGAAACAACATAAGGGTCACTGTTTTTCTTCAACCCCTCAATGAAAGGGTTTGTGCCATAAACCATGACCCGGTGAGAGAGAGATTACATTCTTCCTGGCATCTGGATGTAACTCTAATTGGCCACTCTTGGAGTTGGGTGAGTCACAGATAGTCTCTCTTCCGATGTAGAAGCATCTGCCTTGCTTTTGCTGTTGTCTTCCCCCTTAATGAACAGCCAGGATCTCTGAGTGTTTATTGTACAGACTGTTCTTTTCTTTCTGCTTCACGATAGCACATAAGCCAATATAGTGATAGAATTTTGTTTCCTTGAACTCTTGAAACTACTCTTCCTCAATTTTGTCTCCCTTGTTGGTCACAGTGACTTGTATAATTTGTGCCGAGGTACAATTCTATTAATGTCAGCTGCATTTGGATTCTGTTCAGGTAGATTCCCTCACCCATGGTCACTAGATAATGATTAGAAGGAACATTGAATGAATTTCCTTTTTGCTTCCATAGACTGGGGAACTTGAATCCAATTATAGCTCTGACATCGAAACTGGTAAGGGATCAAACCAGGGTCCTCCTTGGTTTGCTTAGCTCAGCACCAAGCCATATGGTTAATTTAAGCGCTCTGGGACGCTACCCTGCATGATGGGAGCTATATAAATGCAAGTTGTTGTTGTTATCCACTGAATATCAGCAAAGTTGAAAATAAATGTCAATAATCTCAACAAGTTTGTGATTTTGCAACTGGCAATTAACTTGCAATGACAGAACATTATTATCCGTGATAGATAATCATTTTCTCTCCTTTTCCCTCTCTCCTTCCAGGCCAGAGCCTCAACAAAAAGCTCCCGCTGTTCCCCCTCCTCCACCACCACCCCCACCTCCTCCACCAGAGCCTGTTCCACCGGAGCCGGAGGAGGAAATCCTAGGATCTGATGATGAAGAGCAGGAGGATCCGGCTGACTATTGTAAAGGTAAACTCCAATTCCCTGCAGTTATAGCAGGGTAACTTGCTTTCGAAACCTCACATAGGTCGTATCAGTTGGGACCATATGTTTAATATCACTTGTGAAAAATATGAGTTATAATAATAATGATGATAATCCTTGCATTTGATATAATGCCTTATCACTATACGAATTGGTGTCTGGCATACGTGGAAACCCATCACTGTGCATCTTACCGACACATGGAGATTCCTGAGATATTTATTGGAATGGAATGCGCGCTCTCTCCCTGGAGGGATGCTTACTTAATTCTGGAGAGTGTTAGATGCAGGTTGGCAATAGCCAAGCCTTGGAGAGCCTAGAGTGTGCATTGAGGTGCTACTGGTTTCTGTGGTTTGATGGGTTTAATGAAAAAAAGGCAAAACAATGTTTGTTTTCTTGACGGATCATCAAAATAAAGTAGGTAGAGCACAAGTGAGAAAACTCAGCTAGTGCCGATGGTGGGCTTCAACCAGCCTAACACAAAATGGGAATGTCTAAATGGGAAGGACTCCAAATGTGTTATTGAGGGACATGCTTCCTGATTCAAGGACTTTTTCCATGAGTTCCTCTTACCTCGGTCACGTCATGTTAGTGACCTAGATACTATTCAGAGAATAGAAGTAGTTGAACCGCTCGGTGATAATAACCATAGTAACCATTGCATAATAATATTCAATGTGACGTAGCAAACAGTGCAACCACATAACAGAACCTAGTATATTTCTTGTGACTGACTAACCTCACAAGTATGACGTTGGAGTTTAATGAAAGACTGGGAGCGCTGCTGGAGGATAAATACACCTCCTTCAAAAATGTTACGGCGAACATACAGGAGAGGTAAGTGCGGAACAGAGAGATGAAACAATAATGCTTTGAAATAGATCAACAAGAAAATTAAAAAATTATGGCAAATCTGAAAATTTACAAAGCTTGAAGGGAGAGCGAATGCAACCATTGGGCTAAGCACAAAACTCTATAAAAGCAATTTTGCAAAAGAAATTAGGGAATCCAAGTGAAATGAAAAGAGACGCAACTGTATTAGCAAACCATGATGCCCAAGAATGTTTTCAATATTATGCAAAAAGTTAGTCAGGGAGGAAAATTAAACCTTAATAATAAAAATATTCCTTGCATTTGATATAGAACCTTAACAGGTCGTTGACATGTCTCAAAGCGATTCGCAGAATATAGTGTAAAATGTACATTTTGTGGGCAAAATACGGCAGCCAATTGCGCACAGTAGTGTCCCATAAACAGTCATAAACTTAAGAGGTCCAAACGGGGTTTAAAGTGAGGAAGACACCAAACGTATTATCTGGCTATTTGGAAGACACACTTACATCCGTTTACCACTTGATTTACAACTGGTAGCAATCATTCTTTGAATCCAGCAACATTTACTAGGATTTATGTGGAACAGTAGTCCTTTCAAGGAAAAGAGGTTGCAAGCTATTTATTGCTCATTAAAAGTATAAAATCTGTTTTGTTGCGTTTGTTGTCTTTCCTGATAGGTTTTTTATTTTCTAGAGATCCAGGTGTAGTAGACCTGCTCCCCTTTGCCAATGCAGCTGTCGGATTGTGTGTGCATATTTGCATTCTTTTGGTATCCTTGTTGATTTTTGTAAATACTTTGTTGTTGACGTGGTGATGTAGCAAAGCTCCAAAATTGCGACTGCTTAGAAGCCTTCCGCAGGCGAGAATAATCTGTGCCCAGTTCTTTAAGAATAATCCTTGCATTTGATGTAGTAGTACCTTTCATATCTGGAGGACGTCTCAAAGCACTTCACAGGATGTTAGTGTCAAGTTTAGTGATTGTGTACCTTTAGGCCAACATGGCATCACTAAATGTTCCTTGAAGCTAAAAAAAACAACGGCAGCAATTTTTTTTCTTCTGTGCCCTGAAAAACAGTAACATATTTAGAATTTAAAACTAAAAGGCTGTGGTTGCGCAATCAATGAGGTTGGAGATTCAATGCAGCCATTTGAGTACTGTTCATTGTGCAGCAGCAAGGGCCGCAATGTGAACCGAGTATCATCAGTGAAACAGGCCTTTTCTTACTTGACTAACAATGCTATGGCATGTCTTCTCTTCCTCTTCCTCCTCCTCCTCCTCCTCCTCCTCCTACACCTACTTCTCCTCAGGCCTCCTCTGACTTTAATTGGATATACTGTGACAAATAGGATATTTAATGCCTGATAAAGAATTGAGGGTATACAGGAAGAGGTTGAGGGTATCACAGGCTTTTCAATCTTCTGGTGAATTAATTACCACAATGCAGCTTGAGTATATGATAAAGCACTGAGATAGGCTGGAATGCAGTTTTTTTTAACTGTATAGTAGAGATTATGCAATTAATCATTTAGTTTAAATCCTCTTGACACTAAATGCATTATTCAACAAACAGTACAGTGATTTATTGATTACTTGTACAGTAAATTACCTGACCACCCTCTTCCTCCAATCACCCTTTGTTTGAATTTTAGACAAGTCCAGAATAATTAGCTTAACTTTTCAGTAGGTGAATCCGATCTGAAAGAGAAAAGTAGATTACTTTTTACTTGATCTGGTTCAATGAAGTTAGTTGTACCAGAAATATTAACCTGTTGTTTTTTTTCCAGATGTTGATTGACTACGTTTTCTAGCTTTTGTTTCCATTTCAAATACAATATGTCTCGCATAAGTCTCATCTGCATGAATCGTATAATCGCCCAGGTGGTACATCTGACCAAGTCCCATTTGCGCTTCCCATTATTTAGACGTTTCAGGTAACTCATACTTTGCACAAGTCATATGAAATGTATGGTCCCTACTGATACGACTGATGTGAGGTTTGCTGTATTTAGCTGTATTTATTTTTAAATCTCGGCAAACTTCTAAAGATATTTTCGAATTTGATCCAAAGTTATTTTCTAACCTGCTTTGTCCAGAGCTACCGTTCTGGGCAATGGGGAGGGCTCGAGGCAGCTTCCAGAACCACACCATCTTCAGTTCCAATCTTAAAAGGCTACTGAGATGTGGAAGATTGGTGCGGGTTTCCCCACAGTTTCTTTCATTTCCCTTCCTTTCTTGTGGAGAGAACGAAGCATTGCCGCAATGGTATAACTACTGTGGAAGTGTCACCGTATGCTGCTTGTCACTTTATTTGTATCTCCTTGTAATGCATTTTTAACAACTTTTGCATCTGCATTTGCCAGACGATGTATTTGAATCCATTAGCTGTAACTGGAGATTGATGGAGGAAAAGGTTTATTAAAAAAATTCCAGCATTTCATTGGAATTTAATACATTTCAGATCTAGCATTATCCATGCTAGATGATTGCACATCACAATAGGGATGTTTATCAACTACAGCAACCCTTCCTCATTTTAAATGGTTCTGCAGTATAAGAACTCTCTGCTTTTTCTACTGATACCCTTTCAATTCTACCTGCTCTGTTGGATTTTCAGCTGTGGTTTGAGCTGAAGATAGTGAAATGCGGCTCAATAAACATCTATTTTTCACCTTGCATTGCAATGCTGCTATTTATTTCCTTCAGTAAATTTAAAATATCCCTGAGGGATATTTGCATTGGAGGTGAATGCTGCACTTTACACGGTGACTCCACTCTATTTTTGGTAGCCTGACTCACCAAGCCAGATATCTATCTATATATATATATATATAAAAAAAAACTGATGTCAATCTGTGCTCGGAAAATCTGGAATCTCAGCTGCTTTGCTGTTATAAATGGAGTGGGGATTTTTGTCTTTTCTTTTAAGAATGCTACATAGCATGGAATAAGAAAATGTTATTTGGTTCACTTGCCAAATCCTTCAAATGAAGCATACATTCAGCTTCACAGGCTTCAATCGCTGTGTGAAATAACCCTGTCATTCCTAAACATAATTGAGCAAATCTACTTGCGGCATCTCCATTGTTGAAACCCAGATGGTTGTATTTCATAGTTAAATCAGCACCAGAAACTACAGAGTATATGGTCATCTATTTCTACTGATCTTTTATATCAATCAATTCCCAGCAGGATTTTATTCAGTTTTTATTTGGGAATGTTATTTATTTATTTCACATAACCCCTGTTCTGTGTGTTTGTGTATTTGTGTGTTAGGCAGCGAGACAGCCTAGTCCCACTCGAGGCATGTTGATTTTAAACAGAGTTCAGCTAGTTCTCATCTGAAAGTCTAGATCACCTAGGTTGCTTACGTTTTCATTTAGTCTCAGTATTTTAGAGATATGTTTTAACATTGTTCATGCTTCTTGAAAAATATTTAGAGTTAAAGGATGTAATTCCAAAGTCACCAGCCACCCTGGACAGAGAGTAGAGGAAGATAAGGTAACCCTTCATATCTGCTACTTCTGAAATCTGTAACTGGTTTCTAGGAAGGGTCGTGTCTGAATTTATTTTACTCTTTCAGATTATAATTGACCTGCCGTGGATTTCCAGCATTTATGCTTTTGTGTTAGGTGAAAGCTAAGTAAAGCGTTACATATGACACAATCTATGCTACATCTGGATTGGTAAAGTTTGATGCATATATAAGATGTAAAATATATATTTTATATATAAAAATATATTTTTTTATATATATATAAAGAGCCTCGCCCCCTCCTTAGCCTTCTTCAAGTCCTGCTCCAAGACCCTCCTCTTCGACCATGCCATCGGTCACCCCCCTTCCCCTCCACTCCCTCTCCCGCCCACCCCTCCCCGATCCCTGCTCGGGTCTGAAATGCTGTACACTATCCAGCACCTTGGGATGTCCTCCCGACATGAAAGGCGCTATACAAATGTATTCTTGTTGTTGTTGTAAAATGCTCAAGTTGTCCAAGACCTATATCCTATGATATTGGGACATAGACTTGAAAAGACAATCTGATCGATCTTAAAACTTTTTTTAAAAAAATCCTACACTATATTTTGCATATCCCTCAAGCAAATGATTTGGTCCTAATTTCTGTATGGATTTGCTGACAAAATCTGTCTCCAATGTCTCCTTGGATAGTCCAATCCACGTATTCAACACTCACTTTTTGTGTGAAGTAGTTGAATCTAAACTGCTTATTGACCCTCTGGGTTCTGAGGTTGAGCCCATGCCTCATTCTTCAAGAGTTTATCACAATATTATAAGTTTTCCATTTATTCCCTTAAGCATCTTGAATCCTTCAATGAGAACCATCTCTTTCCAGTATGGACATTCCCAGCTTCTCTTGGTGACTAGTTGTATATGAAGGTTAGAGGCTTGAAGGAAATAGGTAGGGCAGTGGGATTGAAAGTATTACTTGCACTGAGAGTCCGTGCAGACTTTATGGGTCTCCTACGCAGTAAATTTCTATGATTTTTGATGTGAAAGGCACTATATCAAATACAAGAATTATTTCATTGTTTGTTGATCAGAGTTCCCTCAGATTCAAAGGTTTGGGATGATAGGGCGAGTGTTCAGATAAGCCACAGGGCCTTCATCCAAACCAATTTTATGATCTTGCCTCAACAATTCTCCCATTCACTTCATGGCTGTTTGTGGGACATCGGTGTGCAAATTGGTTGTCGCGCTCTCCCATAAAATTACAATCACTCCACTTTACAATATATCCTGTGAAGCGCTTTGAGATGTCCTCCCGATCTGAAAGAAGGTATATCAAATGCAACACTTATTTATCATTTGATCAGTGTCTACTCGGATTGAAAGCTCTGTCTTGCATTGAACATTAAGAGTTTAAAATAGAGAATTTAAAACAGTGTTGAACTGTTTATTTTCTCCTGATGCAGAGTTGAAGGGATGATACATTTTGCCCACAAAATATACAATCAATTTATTTCACAGTATATTCTGTGAAGCGTCTTGAAGACATGATGAGGCACTATATCAAACGCAGGGATTATTATTATTATGGTAGCCAGCTTTCTGAATTTGTATTTAGCCTCTGAGGATTGCTACACCAGCTGGAAATGTCTCCTACCTGCAAAAAACATTACATAGCACTTCCAGAAGTGAGGCTCAGGATCGTCCTTGTGAGATGGAAATAATTCTCAAAGCTTTAATGTATTGTGCCAGAAATTATGTTTTGCTGAGGGATTTGCAATTTGCCTGGTAACAACCAGTTTTTCTTTTGATTGATTCAACCTTTAATGCACATCATGCACAAAATGTAGCAGAAATTAACAGCCACTTGAAGATGGATAACTAACCTCGTAAAAAAAAAAATTCCTAGCAACCATTGATATACTTTTGTTCATTTATAAGGGATAGATAGAACTTGAACTCAAAGGGAACCATAATAATTGAGCCAAAGTCAAGATCTGCAGTTTAAACTTTTTAGCCTGTGTTCCTCTTTATTCAACCCAGATTTGTTTTCCTCGATCGCTGCTTTGAGTGGAATATGTGCAAATGGCCCCAAATGCTCTCCCACTGTTTTCCATTATTCTACTACCACATTTCCTACACACCCATACTTGTAATGATTGTTTGAAACCATAGGTGCATCTCTATGAGATTTGCTGCAACAGAAATGTTTTTAGAATTTCAGTAAAGTACAATTGATCACTTGACTTGTGAACACCGCCCACTTTTGAGATTTTATTCTATTTGTATCTGAAAAAAGCATTTGAGCTATTATCAAACCTGGATGAAGTACTGATGCTATTGGGTACAGCAGTGAATTAGGTTATCTCATACTAAGCAGGTTGGCACAACATTATGTTTTGGCTTAAGGGTGTTTTTTTCCTGTGGTATATTGCTAATGATATGTTCAATATCGCTGAACACAACACTGCTGTCAAATCAAAGTAGAGTTTATTCCATTTGTGGTAATTCTTGGATGGTGGGCAGTACTTAACCAAGGTTTTTTTTAATATTTAAAAATTACACCCCCTAAGCCCAGCAGATCTCAATGTTACATGTTTTCATTGCTGGGAAATGCGTTTTTATTTAAAAGCATTTTTTTCACAAAAACCTGGAGACTGGGGGTGGGGGGGGGGTGGAGAGGGGAGTGATTGCTCTCAATTGATCTGAAAAGAGATTGATCACCATTAGCGTACTCTTGAGTAGGTTAACTTAGTTTGTTTGATGATTTCCTGTTGCAATTGTGTTAGAACATAATGTTTATGTTAGTGAATTCTCATTAAAATATGGTAACTACACAACATGGAATACCTCAAGCTTGCAGGTTGAGGCATCCTGCAGTTGCAAGACTCATTGACGGGGACAAGTTAGTGAACCATCAGCAATGTGCTGGAATCCTGCAGGCCTAACTTGCTTTACTCTCCTTGGATTGAACCAGCTCAACCACAAGGACAACCCACTTAGATCTTTTCCTGTCATTTTAATGAGATGTTGAAAACCAAGTCCTGTCAAGTGGATGTTAAAGATCCCTTGATACGACTCTATCTCAAAGAAGAACAGTGAGATCTCGCTGTGACTTGGCCAATATTCTTACCTCATCCCAATTCATCAAAGAACTTGTGCGTTTATCTACAAAACAGTCACGTTTTTTAAGGAAGAGCACAGTAAATGCAAATATTTATTGTTATTATTTTGTTTCAGGTGGCTACCATCCAGTGAAGATTGGGGATCTATTCAATGGGCGATACCACGTAATTAGAAAACTAGGATGGGGACATTTCTCTACAGTATGGTTGTGCTGGGACATTCAGTAAGTCTCTGAGCCATCTATTTGATATAAATGTTGCCAGATATTCAGTCTATCAGGAAATGTCATTGTTTGGATTTCAAAAGGCGAAAGTTGACGTTACTTCTGGTTGTCAGTGAAAGTGGATTGAGTGTTATTAGGTTAAGAAATTGATTTACATTGATCCCCAAATTTGATGGGTTGGCTGCCTGAAATCCTTCCTGAAATCATTATGCCTTCAACTCATTTTGACATTTGCAATAAAAACTGCATAACCCAGGAATTCACTTACATTTCTTGCTTTGTCTAATTCTTGTTTTTCAGGTAAGCTTTCAGGTACTAAACTATTTATTTAATTCACTTTATCCACAATTCACTCATCTCTCTCTTAAAGAAGAAAATGACTGGAACATTTTTGTTTTCAAGCTCCCAAAAAAGATAGCTGGTATATTCTTTATATGCTATAAGTAGTTTTAGTAAGTTTGGTTTGGATACTCTTAAGCATGGTGATTGGTTTCCCACACGTGTCTGACCAAAAAAAATAGTAATGCGATATGGCGGGGAGGAGACGAGAGATCACAAAAGATTTTAGCTTCCCAAAAGATTTTTAATTATCTTAAATGTTTTGTTTGTTGTATTCATTTAGATAAACTCACAATGCTTCAGCAAATGAGGGATAACATGTTGTGTCTTCTTCTTTTCACAACCAAACAATATTTTGACCCATCCTGGTTTTCTGGGGCCCATTAAGACAGGACATCACAACAATAAGAAGGTTATATTATTCTCAAAGTAATCTTTGGGTTTAAATTTTTAAAAAAAAGTGTATTTAGTCTATTACTCTGATGAGGACTGAGCTTGTGTTTTAAACTGTTGGAGTGAAACTTGAGAGGTTATAACATATTTAACCAATATACCCTAACCCTAATCGTCCTTCCCAACTCTTCCCTCCATAGGCTGCAGATCATCCAGAACTCTTCAGCCCATGTCCTTTCCCGCACTAGGCTCCGTGAGCCTATCACCCCATTCTTGGCTGACTCCACTGGCTTCCCATCACACAGAGGATGCAGTTCAAGATCCTGGTCCTCACTTTCAAAGCCCTCCATGGTCTTGCTCCCCCCTATCTCTGCGACCTCCTACCATCCTGCCTACTCCCTCCACTCAGCGGGCTCCGGCCTGCTTCACGTCCCCCGCCTTGCCTGCCCCACCATGGGCGGGTGGGCCTTCTGCCACTCTGCCCCCACCCTCTGGAACTCCATCCCACAGTCCCTCCTCTTCGATTGTGCTTTTAATCACCCTGCTTCCCCCATGCCCTCCACCCTCCCTAACCTTGACCCCCAGCTCAGCTCCGAAACACGGCACCTTGGGACGACCTCCCGATGTGAAAGGCACTAAACAAATGTAATTTTGTTGTTGTTGCACTTATTCGGGCATTGGGAAGGCAGCAGTGGTCCATGGACATTTTTTCCTTTAGGGTGGGAATTGTCCACTGCACTGGGAGCAAACTGGCTGTCTGTGTATTTGCACACGCAAACTGACTATCGAGCCTCGATGCAGCGGGATTTGGGATTTATTGATCTCAAACACCCCGTTATGATGATATTCCTTTTTATATTTATGCAATATAATCTGATGGGACTTTGTTGCAGCTCCACCAAGTGGCAAGAACCAAGTGGTCCAACAATGTAATGAAACTCAAATGAAACTCAAACTCTCTTTCAAATGGATCAAGAATGGGTCTTGGACAAGTGCACTGTTTGGCCCTAATTTGAGAGCTGTATTGAAATAAGGCAGCTGACAGCAAATTATTATGCTTTCATTTCATTTTTTTCAATTCTACATTGCCTTGCTCCTTACTTCAAACCATTAACGATAACAAGGAGACATGAGTAGGTAATTCGGTCCATCAAGCTTGTTTTGATGTTTTATTAGTCCATGGAAGAGCTACATTTTTAAATCCTGTTTATATAATTTCCCCAAAGTGCATTATAGCTCTGTTATAGCACAGTATTTAGAGGTTCTACTGTATCTTATTACTATCTTAATTATCTCAATTTAAACACCTTAATTGATTCATGAATTGTGAAATTCTGATGCAGTGCAATCCACATTTTTGCACCCCTGTGTGTGAACAAATGTTCACTGAATTCACTTAACAATCTTGCACCTCACTTTAAGATGTCTTCATGTACCATTTTGAGAATGCTATAGAAGGAACTAGTGGCGTTAAATTGGTGTTAAGTGTTAAATGTCTCATGAAGTCCCTTGTTATTATTACATGATAATTTATCTATGTTCTGTGTGGGATAACATTGTTTAAACAATGAAAAAAAATGTGTATTCTACCTTTTGAACATTTTACCCAATTTCCAGGTTTTTATTTACAGATAAAATGAGGAAACTAGACACATCCTCTTTTAGAGATATAACTGATTCAGAACTCCGCTGCCTGTATTCTCATCCGCACTAAACTCTGTACCCCCATCACACCAGTCCTCGCCGTTGGCTCCCTATCACAGAACGAATAGATTTCAAGATGCTCTCACTCGTCTACAAATCTCTTCACACCCTGGCATCTCCCTACCTTTCTGACCACCTCTCTACGCGCTCCACTACACCGCTGGCTCTGGCCTCCTGCGTGTTCCTTGTCCCCTGCACTCCACCATCGGCGGCCGCATTTCCAGCCATAATGCCCTGAAGCTTTGGAATTCTCTCCCTCGATCTCTCCGTCTTGCCTCGTCCTTCCCCTCTTTCTCTTTGACCATGCGTACGGTTTTGCTCCTCCCTCTCCCCAGCTCTATTAAGATATCTGAGACGCTGCCCTGCCTGAAAGGCACTATATAAATGCAAGTTGTTGTTGTCCTCCTCAACCCTGTGAACCAATTCCCTGAAGGATCGAGCAGTCCTAGATGGAAAGTTCTGTGCTATGTGGCTGCCATTTCTTTTTTTGAGAACACTGCTCCAACTTCTAGTTTTTTTTAAAGCACCAGCTGGTAATAGTGTCTAAATATTATGCATTTCTTGGTTTGCTCTCTTCCTACATTAATCTTAGAATCATGCAGCACACAATATACCCATTATGTCTGTGCTAGTATTATATCCCTGTGTTGGTATTACAGTATCTCCTAATTTTGTAACAATGATTGTGATGAGAAACTTCAAGGAAATATTTTTTTTTCCTCTGTGTTTTGAAATTTCAACGATCAAATCATTCTTTTTGCAGAGGAAAAAGGTTTGTGGCCATGAAAGTGGTAAAGAGCGCCCAACATTACACAGAAACAGCCCTGGATGAAATTAAATTACTCAGATGTGTAAGTATCACCAAATCTACTCTCGTAGTGATTGGTGTTGATGACAGAGCTATCTTTCCATTTGACCTTTGTTAAGAATTTGTTGATGTGTGTATTTTGTAGGCAAACATGGCAGCCAATTTGTGCACAGCAGTTATAATATTATACAATAGATGCCATTAGTAGACAATATGATCATTCTGTTGCATTTGGCAATAACAATTCTAATGCAGCTGACCCAATTGCACTTCTGACAATTTAATGACAAACAATTAACTGAGGTTTGACTTGTTAGTGTAGGTCTGACCATGTGCTTTAAGTGTCTCACATAAAACTTGCTGGAGGGAGTGATTCGGAGAGGTCAAATACAGTATGAATCTGTCATATCACTTATAACTGTTTAAAACAGCAAATAAGGCCAAAAAGGTTGATTGGAGAAAAACACAAAACTAAGAAATCTTTCTTTGCATTAGTTTGGAGATAATATTCAAATAAAATAAAAATAGCTGCTGCGCATATTCTTTTGGTCAAGAGTTGCTACTTGATGACATGCATTGTCATCTCACTTTCCTACTCAAAGTGAGCCATAATTTTATGCAATACAAGTAATCTTTATAATAATCCTTGCATTTGATAGAGCGCTTTATCAGCTATTGAGACGCCTCAAAATGCTTCACAGGATATATTGTAAAATGGTCCAAAATCCCCTGACTGTCCAGTGCCCTGGGTCGTCTTTCCGATACAAGTGTAATTTGTTGTTGTTGTTGTGACCGTTTGTATTTTGTGGGCAAACATGGTAGACAATTTGCACGCAGCAGTATCCCACAAAAAGCATGAATGAGTGACCAATTTCAATTGGAGTCAAGAAGTCATAGTTCATTCATTCTGCTCAATATTTCGCAGGTCACAAGGTCACTGCAAAAACTTCATATACTGTTGAATAATTTATATACAAAAGCAATGTTTTACAGTGATATAGTATCCACTTGCATCTTTGAATATTTAGTGCTCATACCAGTTGCTTTTGCTTCTGGCTTTTAATCAATAAATTATATTGAATAATATGCCAGTTAAGTACTTAAAAACTTCACATATGATCTTCTGTTGAAACTCTTCCTTTAATGCGTGAAGCTGATATCAGATTAAGAAGTAAAAAAGTAGAGGCATACAAGATGTGATCACTTTCAGATCTGATTAGATTTCAGAATGGATTTGAAAACATAATTGTGCTAATTGCCAGCTATCCAGCATTCTGTATTATGTTGCATTTGGTGATAATGTCCTACATCAAAAGCGAGTATTATTATTAAGATTTGTGTGTAGAATGCTCATAGGGTTCATGGCAGGAGCTGGAGTAGTCTGATCAAACCTGGTTTTATTTTACAGGTACGCGAAAGTGACCCCAGTGATCCCAACAAGGACATGGTTGTACAGCTAGTTGATGATTTCAAAATTTCTGGCATGAATGGAATACGTATCCTTCACTGATCGCTTAAGATCTGCATGGGGGGATTAAAAATACATGGACTTCTCAAAAAATGGTTTGGGACATATGATACAGATGACTTTTCTTTGGTCAGCCGGATGTCTGATGCATGCAGACACCATCTCCGTGCTTATAAGTATCCAAGTCAGACAGAGTTCCGCATGTGTATGCCACTTAAACATGGAAACTTCTCTTTGTCTGGAAAGGAATGCTTCCTAGATGAAATAAATAGATTTTTTTATTGTAACAATGTTTCACAGGGTCAATGAAGTAGTGACTTTGTTTTCTCGTTAGCTCATGTGTGACCTTTCCTCATCTGAGTATGCATTTAGTGTGGGCATGGTATTAATCCAAGTGTGGGTGAGTCACCTCACATTGGATGATTCATGCAGTTGTTTGCGTCCAAAGGGGCTGAGGCTAGTCTTAGCTTCCATACATGACCTCAGTCACTACCCGGGCTGAGATGGTCCAAATGAGAACAAGCTGGGGCACTGAATCTGAGGTCTTCCAGTGAGACTTGGTACCAAACTGAACTGTTGGCAAAATACTTCTGGTACCAAAAACGACTTTCTTGGAGTGGAATTAGAATATGTTCTCAGAGTAAACCCCCTACATTCTGCCTTAGGTAGATATTTTCAAATGTTCTCACCACTTAGAACTATAGTGATGTGATATGTTTATCAGCAGCCATAAGTTAACAATCTTACTCCGTGATGGCTGTGTGAACTTTTGCACTTCCAAGCAACCCAGGCAACAATTACAAAATGCACTGGTAATTCATATTTTTTGAGTCCAATAAACTGTTTATTGGAAGACATTAATCACATTCTAATGCTTTAATTAGCAACCAGACATCTCAAAGGTCAACAGTGCTTTCAGTATTTGAGAAAAAATATTCATAGTTTAGTTTAAAATAGAGGGCCTCACAATATATGTAGTCAAGGTGAAACCTCTTGGGGAAAGAACAGAATAAAACTAGAACGCAGACATTTTCAATAAATCATTAGCTCCTGTAACACTCAGTTGCATTACCAATAATAATTTCTTAATTGTATTAGAATTTTATAATTTAGCTACAAAATGGAGTAAGAATTAGCCAATTTTCAAAATTACTCGGCAGTGGTAAATTACATATGCAAAATTGCATGTGATGGTGGATGAACACCTCCATATTTCTCCTTAACACATTCTAGTTAGCATTCAAGCAATACTTAAAATTGTATCACAGCCTAAAAATTTATAGTGATAAATACAATGAGCGCTAAGGTGAAGGAAAGATATTCACGCCAATCTTTAGTTCAATTTATTTGTATATATTCTTTCCATTTCCAGTGTTGGTTGGTAGAATAGATTCCCAACAAGTGCAGAGTTGATTATGTTCAAATGTAATGACTGTGTATTTGTCCCAAATGTAGCAACCAATTTTCACACAGCATAGTCCAACCAGGTAGCCATAAAGTGAATGATTATTTAATCTAAATTGTTGAGAAGGACACTGGGAGAAACTTCCTTTATTTTGAAGGTGTCATGGGATCTTTAACTCTACTTTATGCAGGCAAATATGACCTCAGTTTAACATTTCATCTAAATGATGACAAATCCAACATTGCAGCACTCCCCAAGTAATGCATTGTCAGGCTGAAATATGAGCTCAAGTCCCGAACCTACTTGGTTCTGAACAGAGTTGAGAGTGCCCTCAACTGAGCTAAACTAACATATAGATTGAGATGGCAGTTTATAGATTTAGATAATCTAATACTCCATTTTTTTTAAATACATTTTGTACTGGAGGAAGGGACAGTACTATCTATACCTGGTAGCGGCAGGAGGAGGAAGTAAAATTGCAGGCCTGAATTGAATCTTGAAGGTGAGAAGATGGATGAATTTTCTTCATTTATGACCGTGTAATTTATGGCCATGACCAGTATAATGTAGCCTGGGGGCCACTTTTGGGGCATGAAGAGGTAGCCTGCTGAAATCACACTACTCCAGGCAAGGCCACGCCGAATCAATACCTTGTTTACAGTAGAGTCTCGATACCCATGGTGGGCACCAGTGAAGAAAAATTCAATAAAGTAAAATTGATTTGGTTGGCTGACCAAAAGATTGGCCACCACTGCAACATTTCTCTGAATAATGTTTTTATTAAAAAAAAGGAGCTATTTGTTGCAGTAATATTCAAAATATAATACATATGAAACCACACGTTCAATGGGAATGTGTTGCAGTAGCTTTGGGGAAAAAAAGTTACACATTGCCATATATTGTCAGTATTTCATGCTAATAAGAAGCTTACCTTTCCAAGTAATGTACCCATGATTATTTTTTTTTCAAAATCAGTTTGGAAATTAATTGTTTACACAATATAACTATGGGAAATGTACAGATTCCTGCCAACTGTGAAACTTCTATTGCAATTGTAAAGTCACTTGAAATATTGAGGGCACACGTTTTATTTTTCCTTGACTGAGTTGCAGATGTCTGCATGGTGTTTGAAGTGCTGGGCCATCACCTTTTAAAATGGATCATCAAGTCCAATTATCAAGGACTTCCTATTCTTTGCGTGAAAAGTATTATTCAGCAGGTTGGTGAAAAAGTTGAGCTATCAAACGGAAAGCCCCCACTACTTTTATTTTAACCTTGTACGTCCTAAATGCATCCAAATTTGATTGTTGATTGCTTAAAATAATTTTTCTGGCGAGGATAAATTCAGTTGAAAAGATTGTCGGTAGTTGCAGGATGAGATGACTAGTTGTGTTTAGTTTGATATATAAATATTAAACATGTTCAATGTTGATTTTTTAAGTAAACCATAAATAATCTACATTCTTCTGTCCTTCCAGATCAATTGTTTGCCTTAACATTTTTTATTATTCTAATTGTAATTTTAAAAGGAGACTTTAGTACATGTTCAGCATCTTGTATTTATATACATGTTGCATTTTCGTTTGGCTTGATTATAATTGACGAGCAGAAATGTACTTTTACTATTCATAAATATAACTAGATTGATTAAATTTCTTTCCAAGTTACTGTCACTTTTGGTTTTGAATATTAATCTTATGCTTGGTAAACAAACTAAATCAAGTTGGATTTGTTATTTGCCCCTTTTCACATTCCTTTTCATAAGATGCTCTCCAGGTGTGGTTTTTCTTAATTTTCATCAGGGAAAATTTCAAGACAGACTCATTGATGACTGATTTCTCTCATTACCATGTTACATCCTTTAGTTTGGAGTTTGCAGTGATCTGAGACTTTGATTTCTCTACCCACAATCTGTTACTAATCAGGGAGACACAATTCGAGTGGGGTAGCTATCTAGAGTCAAAAGCCTCATTTTCTCCCATAGATACCCTTCGTGAGGCACTCCAGGCTCTTTTTTTTCACTTGGCGGGAGTCACAAAATCAGGAATACATGTATCTCAGGATAATTTGAGTAGTTTGGGTCCTGTTACTTAAAACTGCAAACATTTTTGTTCAGTGCTTTGCCTCTATATTCTGAGTCTTAAGTTAGCACAGTTCAGAATGAGAAAAGATCTTGAGACCATCCAGTTTACTGTTGTTGCCCAGAGCCATTTTTAGAAGCTAGTCTGACCTGGTTAAAATAATTGTTCTATTGCAAACCTCTTTATTAAATTGATCTCAAATTGAGAATTACTCCAATTTCCTTTTAAATTACTCTCATATGAGCAGCAGCTACAGTAAGCTTCAGTCTTTTTCAAATTCCCAACTTGGGTGAAACAGAAGATCATTTTTACATGAAACAAAAGTGAAAACATTGGAAATGTGTAGCATGTAAATGAACATGGTATCATTTATATCAGGTCAGAAAAAAATAAACTTCTAAAATGATTGGAAGTCAGAGTACATCTCTCCTGGAACAGAGTAAATGTTGCGATTTAGCTATTAATAATAATAATAATCGTAATAATAATTGTTGCAACTGGTAAAGCGCCTTATCATGTCAGAAGCACGTCTGAAAGTACTTTGCAGGATTTACCATGAAATGGAGTGACTGTGCATTTGGAGGCAAACGCAGAAGCACAATTGCATACAGCAATGTCCCACAAACAGCCATGAAATGGTTGACCAGTTTTATTTGGGGGATTATTGGCCAGGACACCAGGAGAAACTCCCTTCCCTTTTCGAACAGTAGCATTGGATCTTTTAACGTCCACTTGAGCAGGCAGACAGGACCTCGGTTTAACCTCTCATCCGAAAGATGGAATACTTGTATTGCTTACTGTACCAAAATAACTGAACCAGTTTCTTAAAGGTCTTCTATATGCTGCTGCTTCATTTTCTTACAGGTGTTACAGGGTTTAGATTATCTACACAGCAAATGCAAGATCATCCACACAGACATAAAACCAGAAAATATTTTAATGTGTGTAGACGAATCCTATATTCGGCGAATGGCTGTCGAAGCTACAGAATGGCAAAAGGCCGGTGCTCCACCACCGTCTGGTTCAGCAGGTAACTCGTCCTAAGCAATATATTTTATTTTGTCATGGTTTGGGTAAAATTTTCTGTTTGAGTGCTTTGTTTCTGAGTCATACTGCATCCCCGCTTACACCAGAATGATCTATTTCCAGACCACACATTCTACCCATTTCGCGAAGTGAGATTGCTAATTGGTACCAATATAAAGGCAGTTTTGTGCTTTGAAGTGACATCCATTTGGAACTGGCTTGAGATTACCCTGAATCATTTCATGACACCATTGATGAATAAAGACATAAGGGCAAAGTTGAGACTCAGGAAAGAGGCGTTCACTAAGTATGTATACAACAAGGGAGAGCATGACAAAAAAATACAAAGGGGTCAGAAAAATAGTCAAAAAAACAATTAGGAAGGCAAAGAGAAATTACAAAATTAAATTATCAAGGATTATAAAAAGACAAAGTAAAATATTCTACAGACATAAATAACAAAAGAAAAATCAAAATAGGAACAGGGCCACTAAGGGATGGACAAGATGAACTCACAGCGAAATGGCAGAAATATTATATAATTACTTTGCCTCAGTATTCACCAGGGAGACGGATCAGATAGACATTGCAGGAGAAGAGATCGAAAATAATATAAATACATTTGAGATACAAAGGGGTGATATAATTGAAAAACTAATGAAACTCAGAGAGGATAAAACCCCTGGTCCAGATGCATTGCACCTGCGTATATTAAAAGAATCGAGGGAAGAGATAGCAGAGGCACATAGAAAATAGTGATTTTCATTAGAAAAGGGAGTGGTGCCAGAGGACTGGAAGATAGCTAATGCTATACCTATATTTAAAAGGGGAGATAGAACAAGCCCAGGGAACTATAGACCTGTCAACTTAACATTGGTGTTAGGAAAGATAATGGAATTCTTACTGAAGGAGGTAATAGAAAAACATCTAGAAATGGAAAACACAATAAAGAATAGTCAGCACGGATTTCAAAAAGGAAGGTCATGCTTGACCACCCTCATTGAATTCTTTGAAGCGGTAACAGAAAGAGTAGACGAGAGCAATGCGGTAGATGTAATATATTTAGATTTCCAAAAGGCGTTTGATAAGGTACCACGTAGTAGACTAATGAATAAGGTTCAGAGCATGTGGATTCAGGGAAAACTAGCAGAATGGATAGCAAGCTGGCTGCAAAACAGAAAACCGAGAGTAGGGGTAAAGGATAGCTACTCAGACTGTCAGGGGGTGGGCAATTGTGCTCCACAAGGTTCGGTATTGTTGTTCACAATATACATAAATGATTTGGATTCGAGAATCAGCAGGACAATTTCAAAATTTGTGGATGACACCAAATTGGGGGAGTAATTAATACAGAGGAGGACTGCAACAAATTACAGCAAGACATCAATAAACCTTCTGAGTGGGCATTTAAATGGCAAATGCATTTCAATGTAGAAAAGTGTAAGGTGGTACATTTTGGTAGAAGGAGTAAGGAAGTCACGTATATCGTGGAAAATAAAAACTTAAATGGGGTAGAGGAGCAAAGGGATCTAGGGGTACACAATATACAATTCACTAAAACCCAGGTTAATAAGGCCATAAAAAAGCAAACCAGGCATTGGGATTAATTTCTAGAGGGATAGAAATGAAAAGCAGGGATGTTATAAACTGCTATAAAACCGTGGTTAGACCACACTGACAATACTGTGTGCAGTCTGGTCCTTACATTATAGAAGGGATGTGGAGGCACTGGAGAGAGTGCAAAGGAGATTCACAAGAATGATTCCAGAGGTTATACCTATCAGGAAAGGCTGAACATACTTGGGACTCTTTTCTCTTGAAAAGAGGTGACCTGATAGAGTTCTTTAAAATGATGAAAAGGTTTTGATAGGGTAGACATAGGGAAGGTGTTACCACTTGTGGGAGAGACTAAAGCCAGGGGGTCATCAATATAAAATAGTCACAGATAGGTCAAATAGGGAAGAAAGAAGAAATTTCCTCACACAGAGAGCAGTTGGAATGTGGAACATGCTACCACAAGGAGTTGTTGAGGCAAATAGCATAGATGTATTTAAGGGAAAGTGAGATAGGTACATGAGGGAGAAAGGAATAAAAGGTTATGCTTGAAGGTTTAGTGAGGAAGGGCAGGAGGAGACTCACGTGGATAATAAACACCAGCATAGACCAGTTGGGCCGAGTGGCCTGTTTCCGTGCTGTACATTCTAATGTATTCTAATGTATTTACAGACTGAGGAGCCTTTCCTTCTGTTAAGCTGAGCTTGATTCACACACAAGTGAAAAAACAGTTTCTAATGCTGTGAGGCACTAATTCCTGAAGGATGATTATTGTATTATCTGTGCATGTCTATAGAAGAGTCCCAGAAAATAAATATTTTAAAATTTCATACATTTAATTCACAGTATTCACTGTCCTGCCCATCTTACCAATTCTGTGCTCATGGCCATGTTAATTACCCTCCACTCCCACTTTGTAATTGACTTAGATTTAAGCTATACAAAAATTCAACTTGCATATTAAATTGTATACAATATTAAATAACTTGTTTTGCCTATAATTCATTAGGCAAATTGTATGACAGTTCACCACTTTGTTTTCTGAAGACAAATTGGCACCTCAGTTATTTTCAGTCCTTTGTTAGGCAATATTCTGATTTAAATGTCTGGAGTTATAGAGGAGATTAATACTGAAGAAAAATTGCAATTTAAAGGAAAATATTTGCAAATGGCAAAGTTATAGAGCTGAGAACTCCAGTGCATAATTTAATATCTACCTTTACCTTATATTCATCATTGAGTTCTTTATACCCAAATAGCCTTTGAGGTGTCATTTTCATTAATTACATATATCACTTTTTTGTGCCTTTATCTTCTAGCTGATTTGTGTTACATTCCTAGTAACTGTCAGAATGACGATGTATGTAATGGCGCATAAAGGCACATGTTGGGGGTGGGGGTTAGAGTGGGGAAGAAACACCGTTGATTTCTATGGAGGTGCATTTAAAACTTTTATTTTTCTACCGTGGAACTGCTAGTTATCTGAGACTTTTCTTCCTTTGATTTCAATTCAGGATGCAATTAAATTAATTCCTGTTCATTGTCTGGTTCCCAGATTGCAAACTGTTGTTGTTTTACTCATTGTGAGTTGTAACCTACAGGGCACTGTTGAAGAGGGAAGGATGTGGTATGTTGATGGGATGTTGTACGTAAATTGGATTAGTAATGATGTTGAATTGCCAGCAGTATTATGACCCCCTAACCTAGCAGCCTCCAATACAATTTGAAGGAGCTAATTGACAAACGTATTTGCTGGCGTCTGTTTTGCCACTCAAGAGAAGGATTATTATTTCCAATCACTTATTTTGCTGAAGCTCGTTGCTTTTAAAAATTATTTTATTCTGTCCTTGCAGAATAAATTTAATCAAGTATTATAATATACAATTCAGTGATTTGACCGCAAAAAGAGGTCAGGAAAGTGGGATGCCTACGTGTTTATCTAGGCCTACTAACATTTTGAAGACTTATTTAAGGTTTATGCATCCCCTCAATCTTTTTTTTCTCTCTCTCCAATCCAAAACATTTCAGCTCTGCGAGTCTCTCCTTATTAATTCTGGAACCACTCTTGTTCCTCTTCTACAAACTCTTCTGAAGCATGAATGCCATTTTGAAGATTAGATTAGAATCCTATATTGACTTGCAGACGAATACACTTGAGTTGGAATCTAATATTCAGTCAACTTTGTTCATAATAGCTTCACATCGACTAGAACTATTCAGTGATAAATAATTAGATGTAAATCAATTTCCTTATCCATCTTCGCTGATGGCACCATTTCAACATGGATATGATTGATTTTTCGGTTGTTGCAGAATGTACATCATTCTCATTTCCACATTCCTAATTTCACGGTTTTAGTTGTTTTATCTTCAAAGCCTTCAGAGTCTGCATGTAGTGATTAGTTTAATTGTCTTTGTTTTCTTGCAGTCAGCACTGCTCCACAGCAGAAACCGGTGAGTAATCTGTGTGGTTGTTTTTGCTGTTCAGAGAATGTTTGAATTTCAGGCTCTTTTCCAAGTAAAATACTTCAGAAGTAAAGTATTAACGGGTAACATTCATTTGTTTAAAGCGACATTGTTACTGGCGGGAATATCTTGTACAATATTTTTCCTTTTGTAAAAACTGCAAAGTCAGAAAATTCCATGATTGCATCTGTTGATTTTAAATTGATACAGTAAAACTCGCATAAGTCTGAAATAAATACAGAAGTTGCTGGGAACCCTCAGCGGGTCAGGCAGCATCTATGGAGAGAGGTTTTATTTCAGATTTCCAGAATCTGCAGTATTTTGCCTTTCGCATGAATCTGATCTGTATAAATCATATAATCACCTAAATAGTATATCTGCCTGAATCCTGCTCAAGAGTTTATAATCTATTCAGGTTTGACTTAACTCATACTTTGCGCAAGTCATATTGAATGTATGGTCCCAACTGATGCGATTTATGTGAAGTTTGCTGTAGTGGCAAAATCAGGGCAGCCACTATGAAAATATTTAATGTAGTAGAATCAGCTGCGGCTGAACCTTTCCACGGTCAGACCTTTGAGTTAAATTTTATGAAGAGTCTATTCCAAAAACTTTACTTATCCCAAAACTCCCAGTAAGGCAACAAGACAAGGCATTTATGTAGGATGTCGCCTTATATTGGATGACGCTGGGCGAGGCAGCAGAGCGAGGTGGTTAGGCAGATTTAAAGATATATAGAGAGGGGGAGCGACGAGGAGATCCATTCCAGAGGTTAGGGGCATATTTGCTTGGCCTGCAACGGTGGTGCAGCATAGCTGCAACACAGACTTGAGTTGTTACTTGAAGAGCAATTCTAAAGCCCTATTTTGCGTTCTTTGTCGTAATTCATATTATTTGGGGAGCAGGATTGATTTACTAATCAGATTTTAAATTCTATGTAGTTTTTAAGGCGGAATATGCATAAAGGGAAGAAATTAACAGGCAAAGTAGCATTTTACAAATAGTTATTATAATAATACTTGCATTTGATATGGTGCCTGATCACTTTGTTGAGATGTCTCAAAGTGCTTCATAGAATATATTATAAAGTAGATTGACTGTATATTCTGTGGGCGAAACGTGGCAGCCAATTGCGCACAGCAGTGTCCCGCATACGGTCATAGATTGAGTGACACAATTTTTAAAAAAAGTTATACCGAACAAATGAGTATTTTACTCTTAATTTTTTTTATTTGAAAGTTTTACTATCCTAATAATTGTCGCGATGGTTATTTGTTACCACGTTAAGCGCAATAAGATTACAATGAACGTTGTTTTAGAGCTGTGTTTTAGCCAATGATTGTTGTCACATTTTAGGCTGGGAAAATGTCTAAGAACAAAAAGAAGAAGCTGAAAAAGAAGCAGAAACGACAGGCGGAGCTTCTTGAGAAGCGCATGCAGGAGATCGAAGAGCTGGAGAGAGAAGCAGAGAGGAAGAAGATGGAAGAGCTTCTGACAGCCGTTACACCAAATGACCAGGAAGAAGGAGAAAAAGCGGTGGAGCTGAAGGAAACCGTATTAGATCACGTGGCAGATGAGGCACAAGAGAATGAATGCAGTAAGTGCAGGGAATGAATGTAGTACTATTTTCTTGTGTGTTTGATAAGCCTGGACATGGGAAGTTTGTATGTAAAGACATGTTGGTTTGTATCAAAAGAGATGAAATGTTGAACAAAATTTCTAGACTGACACTATGTACTGGGGAATTGACTGGCGAAATACCTTTTCTAATTCCTTATTGTTCTTATGCTCTTATGCAAGCTGTAATATTTGGTTCAGCTATGTTGCACCCATTCAGCCGAATCCTGAATCTGCTTTTAAGTTCATTTTTTGAGTTCTCATTTCTTGCAGACAGTTGCTCCATTTTTATGAGTGAAACTTTTAACTGTTCTAAATACCGCTGGAAGTTTAGCTTTATTTTTGTTTGGTTTCACTGTATCTAAAAGCTGCTTTGTAGTACTAAGTCAGGGTCTTTTGGCTGCTGAGTGCCGTATGCCTTATTTGAGAAACTTCTGCGGGCCACATAAGCAATATTCCCTTCCAGAAACATAACCTAACATTTATGGAGGGAGCGGGTGGGCCAGATGAAATGGAGTGGTGGGGGTGGGGCTGGATGCAGTCCACAGGCTCCACCCTGTACTAGATCATATCGATGTGTGGTCATTTAAGCAGTGCAAAACCTTTCGTGTATTTTGTTTTTGATTTGCCAGATGAAGACGATCAGGGAGAAAAGGAAGATGCCGAGAAAGAAGAAGTGAAAAAAGATGAAGCAGAAACTACTGCTGCCAGGACAGAGCCAGAATGGGCCGAATCACCAAAAACAAACGGGCACGTCGAAAATGGTCCTTTTCTATCTGACCAGCTCTATGAGGAGGAAGAAGAGGAGGACGAGGAGGAGGAGGATGATGAAGATGATGAGGAGGACGAATGTCCGACTGCAGAAGACAGTCCCGTCGGGCCAAACACTGAAACTTTTACCTACAGTAACCCCTACGGACAGTTCAACGGAGAGTTACAAAATGGGAGGCACAAGAGTCCTGAGTCACAGTTCTCTGAAATGTCTGAGTCGGTTTTCTCCAGGCTTTTAGAATCTGCAGCCTGTGGATCAGGTGGATCAGATGGGTCAACAGCCACGGAGAGAGAAGATAGTAGCCCATCACAAGACAGGAGTAGAACCGTGTCCGCATCCAGCACTGGGGACATGCCAAAAAGTGAGTGTTCTTAAGTGAGTGTATTTGAGAGTTTCACTATACAGTTAAAAGGATTCTGAAAATTTCAAACGATTTATTTCCAATTTGTATAGTTAATCACATTGTGATTTTTCAGCCACGCTCCCTGAACGTGAATATATATAATATTTAGCTCGCTCTAATTGGTGTGGTGCTTTGGATTAATAAATTAAAAGTTTAATGGTCACTTGAACATTATTAGAAAAATTATAAAATGTTAACTAGATTCAGAGGAATCAGCATCCAAATTGATTGCAAGGTGTTTCAACATTGTAAAAGCGGATTTTTCATGCTGAAGAACAGAACCGTTCTAAACTATAATAATAATACGTGCATTTGATATAGCGCCTTATCACATTGTTGAGACGTCTCAAAGTGCTTCACAGAATATATTATAAAATGGATTGACTGTATATTTTGTGGTCGAAATTTCAGACTATATCTGAGTAGTACTTGTACATATACTGTTGCAGCTGTGAGGTAAAACGTATCTGAAATTCCTGGTGCATATCTGACACAAGGTTGACTCACCTGCGTAAATGAAAGCTGGTGCACAAGAAGTTTGGTCCTCATCCACCCACCCACCCACCCAGGGTCATGGTTTGATATCAGTAACTCGTGGGGGAGAGTAGTACGTCGATTAAGAGTGATTCATAATTTGCTTCTCTTGTCATGCTGCTACCCACGTTTTTTTTCCTACGCATATCTTCAGTGCTGGTGTGGACCAAATAGTTTCTGTTCCAAGGAAATGTGGTTTAGGCAAAGTATTGGTGATAAATATAAGTTAGCGTTTCTGATAATCTGCCATTGCATCTATACAGTGCATCTCCTAGACTACAAATTGTGCTAATTCGATTTCATACTAATCCTTAAAGATAGACTTGCATAACACGTGACCAGAATATAAATCAGGTTTAGACAGACGCTTATAACTGCTGTTAAGAGTTCCTCAATTGTACAATTGTATGAAATTATGTTTCACTGAAATTAGAACTAATTGAATCTCAATTAACACATGATTTATAAGTAGTATTGTATTCTGTTGTGTTCAAAATCTGTGTTCATCCTTGGTGTATTTTTTCTTTGTCTTTGCGCGTAGTTAATCCTCCATGTTAACTCCATACCGACTTGTCCGCTCCCTCCGCTCAGCGGACTCCGGCCTGTTTCATGTCCCACCCTCACTGACCCACCATCGGCGGTCAGGCCTTCAGCCTCTCTGCCCCCATCCTTTGCAACTCCAGACCATACTTGCTTCACCTCGCCCCCCTCCCTTGCCTCCTTCAAAGCCCGTCTTAAGACCCTCCTCTTCGACCCAGCTTCCGGTCACCCTCCTTCCCCTCCCCTACCTGTCCTCCAACCCTCCTGATTCCAACACCCAGCTCAGGTCCCAATCCTTGACTGTGCAACGCCTTGGGAAGTCCTCCTGATTCAAAAGGCATTTTACAAATGTAATATATTGTTGTTGTAATCTCAAAGTCTCACAGGTTTGAAAATGAAATGAAACCTGAATTATGCTCATGATTGTGGCAGCAAGCAGTTTGCTGATTTTCTCTAGGCTCTAAACCTGGTTTTTCTAAGATCTTTCTAAAACTTATTATTCAGTCATATTTTTATGACCATTGGACAGGAGTTTCTATTTTAAACTTTAGTCTGCTCGGAAACAAAAGTAACTTTCAGCTCTTCAATTTGTCATTTTTGCTTACTCTTGCCTCTGGGTAAGAAGGCTATGTGTTTGAGACTCACACCAAGATTTGAACTCATGATCTAGGCTGACACCTAAGTATTTTGAGGGAGCACAATATTGCTTGAAGTCCTGTCCTTTGGATGAGATGTTAAACTGAAGTTCAGATGGACATTGAAGGTTCTAAGGCACTATTTTGAAGAGCATAAAGATTCCTGGTGTCCCAGCTAATATTACTTCTGTTGAAATTCATCTGATGGCCATTCAACTTAGGTCTCAGCTCAGGTGGCTCAGTTGGAGCCATCTTACCTCTGAGCCAGGAGGTTGTGGGTTCAAGCCTCAGAATGAGATTTTGAGCTAATACTCTTAGCTGACACCAGTGTTGGAGGTGCCATTCCATTTTGAATGAGAAATTAAACCGAGCTCCTGCCTGCCTGTTCCAGGAGAGGTTAAAGATCGCGTGGCCCTACTTGAAAAGAGAGGGGAGTTTCTTCCAATGTCCTTGATTAAAAAATTCTCATTCACTTCATGGTTGTGCACAAATTGACTGCTGCATTCGCTGCAAATATGCAGTCACTACACTCCACAATAAATCCTATCAAGCACTTTGAGACATTTCAAAAATGTGATAAGGCACTATATTAAATGGGTGGATTATTATTAGATTGTTAGATTTATGTATATTTCATTGTTGTCTGTGAAACAGTGCTGGCATAGATTTGCTGCTGATTTCCTACATAACCATATTTTATTACATTTTATTACATTTTAACTACATATCTACATTTTATAGCATATCTTTGTGGGCACTTCTAGATATTTTGACACAGTCAAAAAAAACTGCAATTCTTCACAGTACTATTTTATTTTGAAAATTAAGGTTGCGCAGATTAGTTTCAGTTTGGAAGTTTTTTTTTACAGTTCTTAAAAAGTATTGCAGAAAAATGAATTTGCAAATTAAGACTGAATATAAGAACTGGTCAGATTAGGTCAGAAGAGTTGCTCTTTTTGAGATCCCCAGTCATTGAACCCATATAATGCGTTCCTGGCCTCTTAACAATATGCACATGCTGAATGAAGACTGTGGTTTGGTTGTGTAAGACATGCAAATGATTTTATTTGACTGCCTAAAGACAGAGTTACACATAGTTCCAGTGATTTATTCGGTTATGACAAGCTGTCAACTTGAGGTTGTCTTCATTACATTTCAATAAATGTGGCTTTTTTTCCACAAATCTGGATATTTTTGATTGTTAACGGCAACATTTTTAATGGAGGGCTATAAATAAGTGGACAGCTAAGGCTTTGCGATTAATAAATACTGAATGATGAATCACATTATTTGTAGCCCTAGTTATGATATGATAGAATGTTTTGCTGTAGTTTGCAGCTCAAATGAACACACTTTTTTTCTTGATTGACTAACCTCAATAATGTAGCCTTAAAGAAATACAAATCATAGCTATTTGCAGTCTATGACTTGTACTGCATTCTCTGAGGGAGCTTGTCTCGAACGGTTGAAAAGCTGGAAAGTGCTTCTGGAAGGAAAGGTAATTGGAGAAATATATTAAGAGGAATAATATAAAGTGGTGCAGGGAATTGGGATTTAAGTAGGTTAGTTAAATCCATAGTACCATAGACATTTACGGTACTGAAGAAGGCTATTTGGCCAATTGTGTATGCGCTGGCAATTTGAAAGAGCAATCTCTTGTTATTTCATCAAAGAGCCAGCACCAGCAGAGGCTCGATGGGCCAAATTACCTCTTTGCTCTAAAATCTTTGATTCTACGTAAGGTGGCACACAGCAACATCACCTGGCATTTATATAGCATCCTTCATGTAAGGTATTGTCTAGGATTACTTTACATGGACATTGTTTGTATTTGTGTTGTGGTTCTGCACTACCCAATGGGATAGTGACCTGGAGTGGTTCAGTAGCCATTTCAGAGGGGAATGGAAGAACTGGATATCTGTGTCTCGTGCTGTGAGCTAATTAATTCCTTTACATTTAGGATTACCCCAGGTACTTGCCTGGATCAAGGTTTCTCAAGAGCACACGAGTTTGTCTGGAGGGTGTAGATTCTTCACTCTTTTCCAGCCACTATGTCTTCAGCCACTATGTTTTCTTATTTTTTTCACAAAGAAACATCTGTTGATAACAAATGCTGTCACTGAATGTTTAGACAAAACGTTTACTTAAACGTTGAATTCTGTATTTTAAAGATTCACAGGCCTATAGCTATGCCAAAGGATGTGGTCTTTGCTCCTTGGTGTGATTGGCCAAATTATTAGGCTTCACAGGAGTCATTCCATTCCAAACCTCTCCTCGTCTGGGGCAAGGGAAGCTTACAGAAGGTCAACCCCTTGGAGGTTCAACAGTTTGGTTTCTGACGCAGAAAATGAGACGCTCCTGAAATGTTATATGTTTTGCTCATATGTAACAATCTCTGACCTTTAAGAAATTCATTTCTTCTTAAACTGGAGGAAACTGTGAAATATGAATTTCCTTTTACAATTTTCTGGAAAGCAAATGCCAGTTTATTGTATTAATTTCCGTTAGAACATGAGCATTTCTAGCTGAGACAGGATTGTCTGTTATTGGATGTGTTTAGATGTACGTTCATAGGATTTATATGTTTATATTTAAACAGCACTGATAACTCCACAGGCAGTAACCTCTCATTCATTTTTCTTCAATTCTCTGTCTTGCAGCAAAGGTTCGAGCAGCGGATTTGCTGGTAAATCCACTTGATCCAAGAAATGCAGAGAAAATTAGGGTTAAAATAGCAGACCTAGGAAATGCTTGTTGGGTTGTAAGTACACAAATCTTTCTATAATTTGTTGTGACTATTCAAATTGGTCTTTTATGATTAAGCTCCAGAAGCAATCTAGATATTATTATGATTTTTATAACAGCTATGGTTATTATTAAACTACCTGAAGTTTAAAACTGAATTGGTTGTTGCTGTGGACTAACACTGAGAATTGGGTGAAATCCAGTCAAGACCAATAAAGTGAAACTCCATTCTCTACAATGCTCCCAAGTAAAATTTATTATTATTAAGTAAAATGATTTTAGAGATTCTGAACCTAGTGGTTGGTGAATTCAGGCTCACACTCCAGAGCTACTGAAATACTGGCACAAATTGTCACTGGGGAGCTTGTAAGAATGACTGTTATAACAAAGAGATCAAAATTCACAGTGGTGTCATAGAGTGTGCTCTTTAGGAATTCATTGTTAATAATAATAATAATAATAATCCTTGCATTTGATATAGCACTTTTCATGTCGGGAGGACGTCCCAAAGCGCTTCACAGAACCCACTGAAAGTGAATTGACTGTATATTTGTGGGCGAACGCGGCAGCCAATTGCGCACAGCAATGTCCCACAAACAGTCGTGGATTGAAAATGACCAATTTATTATTGTTTTGTTTTGGAGGGATTATTATTAGGCTCTGTGTGGAGTAAGGAGACTTGCCCAAGGTTTCGCCCTCTGCCTGGAATTGAACTCAGGTCTCTTACTTGCAAAGCGAGTGCTCTAACCACTGAGCTACAGGACTCCATAACAACAACAACAAAATTACATTTGTATAGCGCATTTCTAGTCGGGAGGACGTCACAAGGCATTTAATTTTTGCAAAGATCAAATGTCAATGGTAGCGTCTAAGATATAAAGATTTTCTATGGGATTGCTCCTTAATCTGGCTCTGACTACGTCAAACTTCCTGACTGCTTTCTCCATTTCACTGAGCCTGTGCTTATCATTGGCTTTCTGTCCAATGCTCTGCATTTTTCTTTCTTGCGTCCAGGCTACGACCAAGGTTGCTTTTCTTCAGTTTTCAAAATAGGAGGCTTCTGTCCTTATTTTGTTCACAATTCAGCTGAAACCTTTATCCACATGGCTTGGCCATTGCCCTTCACTAGCCTCTCCAGTTCCACTATTCACAAATTCCAGCTCATCCAAAATTCAGCCACTCACATTCTTACCCCAATCTTTATCAATCACCTTGTGGCGTTACCCTATATGAAAATCACTATATATTGCGACTTCAGGTGGATTGATTCAGCAAATGGAAAGATGAAGGTATAAAACTTGAAATACGGTAATCAGCTCAACCCATGAAAGCAATATATATATTTAACAAAAAAGGCAATTTATTTGAAAAGAAGGTGTGCAATGGATGTGGCTATAAAACAATTGGGTTTTCAATTTCTGTGGATGCCAAAAAAATCTCTTTCATTGGAATTAACAATAGATTTTTCTCTGTTCATTCTGTCTATGATTGTTCTTGTACAATCTTGATTTGCATTGAAAATACTGAAAATGAGCTGGACTGATCCAAAATAAATTTCTCTTCTGTGCATATGAATTTTAGAAAAATTATAGTGAACAGTCGAGATAAATTGTTGTCTAGAATAGTCGAGATAAACCTTTAAAAAATGAACGTCAATACGACAGCGAAATGATTCCTGAATGCTTTTCTGACCTCTCTTTCCCCAGCCTTCAATATTTAGAAAAATCTACTCTGAATGCTGCAAGTGGTTTGGTAGTGAAATGTGCAATCATTGGAACATTAGGAATATGAATGGCTGGAAAAAAACATCAGACCATCTGGCCATCCGCAAAAAAAACCTATCTAATTTTTTTTAAAAAAGCCTACACTATCTTTGACACCTCTCAATTGAATTGTTTGCCAAATGACTGTCTAATTTTCTCTTTAGTTTGCTGACACTGCCTCCACCTATGCTGGCCTGTTTTACCCAATATGTTGTAAATGCTGTATTCACCACTCTTTGTAAATCGGTACTCTTGTTGTTCATCTTTGTGAGATGCTACCCTGTGTAATGGGCACTAAATAAGTGCAAGTTGTTGATGTTTAGTGATATTTGTTTATTAATATATATATTTTTATATTCATTGCAGCATAAACACTTCACAGAAGACATCCAGACGAGACAGTATCGATCGATAGAAGTTCTAATTGGTGCTGGGTACAGTACACCTGCAGATATCTGGAGCACAGCCTGTATGGTAAGCTACGCATTTCCCAGGCAATAGGTGAAATATAAGAGGAACTTAAACAAGTAAACCTCTGCTGCATGGTTTAATGTGCTTTAAATGAATCATATGGGAGGTACAGAACACTCCTGTGACAATATCCTTCACTGTACAGTCAAACCTCACTATAACGACTCTTCTTGGGATCGGCAGAAAGGATTAGTATATCAGGGTGTTCACTATTGTAGGTTTGGCCATCAATGAGTGCAAAAATCATGTTTTGAGGTTGGGATTGTTATAAGCGGGGGTTGTGATAAGCAGGGCTTGTTATAGTGAAGTCCGACTGTAGTGCAAATTCACTTGTAATACCGTTGCACTGTGGACCTGTTCATTGCTCAGCCGGCCTGTTCACTTCCCATGCGCTGGCCTTTTTTGCACACAAATGGCTGACTTTCAGCTAATTAGGTTGCCGTCAAAGTCACTCTCTGTTTTTCTGAGTATGCAACAGCGTCCTAATGACCTGGGCGTCAGCCATCATAGCTGTAGATCATTATTTGGCAAAGACAGCGAAGCGATCCTGTATAATCAATCTGAAGGCTAAGATCATGAGAAATGTTGATGGCTCACAATGTTTCCTCTCCCTGCACTTGCCCTGACAACCCCTTCCTGAAAGTAAGTACGGAGGGAGGGGTTTAGGAAGAGGCACAATGTGAAGAAATGCCTATCTTTAGCAGTGTAGTGAAGGTTGCAACCTTGGCTTGGAAGCCAGATATTTGAGGTGAGTTTTAAAACAAAGCAATATAGATATTTCTGAATTACCTGGAAGACTTTATTTTATATAAATGCATAAGTAAAAAGCATTTCTTAGGTCCTTGTTTGAGTGTCGATTATTAACACGATGAGCCTTGTGAAGTATTTAAAATATTTTGTTACCTAGCGCTTGATTTCTGAAGTATATTGGAACAAACAATTATTAAATAATCCTTGTAATTGATATAAAACCTTTAACATTGTTTAATCGGGAATTTCTTTAAGTGCAGTCATTTTATTGTAGTGTGTACCCTCCAAGCCAGATAGATCTGGAAACACACATGAAGACCAGTAACAACAAGACAAACACTATGGAGGGGTGTAGACATCTGGGCTCATAGTCAGTACCTACCACCACCTCTTAGAAACCCACGCACTCCCAATCCCCCCACACTCCCCAGTGGCCTGGGCCTCAGACTCCTTGGCCCTGAGATAGCACAGGGTGTTTTTTTTACAGCCCAGGGTCTCCAGCTTCACCTCTCAAGTTTTCCTCCCCTGAGGTACTACATTATATTTGTAGGTGTACGCGGCTGCTATTTTGTGCACAACAAAATCCCGCAGTGGGCCATGAAGCAAATGAATAATGTATTTGGAAAATTGTTGGTGAGGGCGTCAAAAAACCCCCAGAGGTTTTCTGAGTGGGATATTTACTGTCTATCCGAGCAGTAGTGGTTAGAGCACTCGCCTCACAAACAAGAGGAATCGGGTTCAATTCCCCGGCAGGGCTGAACCTTAGGCAAGTTTCCTTGCTCTAGCAAGGTTTACCCAGCAGTAAGTAGGAACCCAGTTATTAGTCGATTAGTGCATTGCTTTCCGGGAGTAATAATCCCTTCAAAAAAAAATATGGTCACTCAATCCACAACTGTTTACGGGACACTGCTGTTCACAATTGTCTGCTGTGTATATCCCACAAAATATACAGTCAATCTACTTCACAATATATTCTGTGAAGCACTTTGAGATATCTCGAAGGCATGATAAGGCGTTATATCGTCAAATGCAAGGATTATTATCATTACAAAATACTAAAGTTGTTCATTAAAGGACACAACTAATTTGTAATTTAAAGCCTTTGAATTAAAAGGTAGGTCGCATATCCTCCTATCCACCTGGAAGAAGGTGCCCCTGTCCTTAACTGAATATCCAGTTGATGGCTACTATATTCAACTTTTTATCTCCTACTTTTTCTCTTAAAAGGCGTTTGAACTTGCAACTGGAGATTACTTATTTGAGCCTCATTCCGGTGAAGATTATTCTAGGGATGAAGGTAAGTACATCATTGTATTTATCAGAAATGCTCAAAATGTAACCAACTTCATGCTAATATGTAGACGATTCAACTTTCAACGTCACGTTGAAAGTTCATGTGCATGATTATTTCACTTTCTATATTCCCTTTCTATGAAATAATATGACCATACCTTTTACACATGCATTTGACACTAGTGCCAGCTCATTCTTTATCCAATTCAGATTAATCAGGTATTATCTCCAGAACTGAAAACATCCTCTTAATGTCCTGTGTCAGCTCCTACTACAATTTAATGCCACTGCTGATAACAGTCATATTTTGGTTCAATCTCTGATCAAATTGTATGAATTCTTTAAACCTCCCATTATTATTCAGAACAGAAGAAAACATTTAGTTCCTGGAGTGTGGGAATGGTTGGAACTAAATTATCCCACAGCTTTGTAATAGGAAGTCCAATGGCAAGAAAATGGCAGAAATACAAAGAACATTTCTTTGAAGAGTAATAAACTACAAACAATTTGCTGTTTGTGCACTAGAATTACCTTTGAGCTCTGTTGTAATGGAAAGTGTTAAGAGTATGGTAGGTTTATCAACTTTCAAAAGTCCACAGAGCTTCCAAAGAGCAACAAATGCCCAATTTTTTCCCCAATCTCAACAAACAAATGAATACTTTCATTATCCACCAGGGAAGATAATCTTGGGACCTTATCCTTGAAAGAGCTTTCTGGTATTTTAATTGAAATCTTTGTTAGGTGCTCCTTCCGTTCTATAATTCCTCAGCCTTAGTTCTGTTTCTCCCGCTGCTAGCAGGCAATACAGGAAAATGTGTATGCCTCTGGGATCCGTGCTTGGCTAATGCAATTTACACAAGACATAAATCAAGGGGCAGCGGAAACCAAGCTATCGTAAGTTTGCTATTGATACAAATAACAGGGATCAGGCAGATCAAACACAGAGGGATCTGAATAGATTAATGTGTTGCGCTGACAGTGGCAAACTTCATTGTGGATAAATCCAGAATGATTAAACAGCTGGTGTATATGCCCTGACTCCACTAGGGCCTTCACTGACTGGGTCTTCTGGAGTATTCATTCAGGTTTATGATATTGAAGAGGCTGTTTTTATGATACTCAATTTTATTAAAATGGTCTCAGGACAAATGCATTTGCATATACTCTGGCCACGAGCACCTTCTTCACAGACTGAGGCACATGTTTATGAGGGACCTAAACTCACCTTCACCTTTGTATACAAATCCTAAAGGAATTGTTAAATACCCTGTCCAATATTTGAACCACTTTGGAGTATTCCTTTTTTTTTAATATACAAGACAATTTACATTGATATAACTCATTTCATGTTGGGAGGACATCTCAAAGCGTTTAACACAACAACAACTATAACGAATTACATGTGTATACTGCCTTTCATGTCGGGAAGACGTCCCAAGGCGCTGGATAGTCAGGGATTTGGACACAGCGGAGCACTCGAGATGGGGGTGGAGACTGAAGGGGATGGACTGGGATTGTGGGGGTTAAACAATTCAAAGGGATTAATGGAGTTATACTCTTCGACTCCTCAGTTGTCCAAACGCTATGTACAGTTAGACATTCCCTCTGTCCCATGCGGGGAGGGGAGAGTTTCCTCAAGGGTTGCTGAATCACACACTCCCTTTAAAGCAGACTTTGATCTGATTTTGTTAGGCACAATCTTGTCTCTCACAATCTAGGAATAAAATTTGGTTTTCTGTCAAAGAATGTACACTGCAATTGGGACAAGGAAGGACAAAAATAAAGTGCTCTAGATACAGTTCTTCTTAAAATAATTGATAACACTGTAGTTACAGAAGAGAGGTTATTTCTTAAATTGGATCATGCAGTTTAAACCACGTAAATCGTTTTTTTGCATTAACTTCACTTTCAGTGTCTGTGTAGATGTTTTTTTCAAAAAAAAGCCCCACACATATTTATTTCCACACAAGTTATACAGATGAATGTGCACATGAACTATGCAAAATATTTCTGTGATTGTAACTTCTCACGATTATTCTTTGCAAAACTGTAATGTTCCTTATTCATTTCCACCCCCCCCCCACCCCCCCCACCCACACACACACACACGCACAATGAGATAATTTAACACCTTTTTTCTTTTATCGTTTTGAATATTGGATTATTCTCTGCTCTGGTGGTGGTATTCACGGTTTCATCTACGTTCCAGCCTTTCCATCTCCATGTTTATTTTTTTTTAAACGCTGGCCCCTTGCAGTAGAACCATAGGAATCGTAACTGTAGTTTGGCAGAGGGTTATTATGCCTTTATACCTTGCTTTAACCTCGGTAATGGGATTGCTGAAAACTTGGGTGGTTTAAATCTGTTTTCTAATTTTTACTAATTCCAGGTTCTTTCCTCTTTTTATGTCCCATCCTTTATCTTCTCCCCCCCCCCCCCCCGCCCTTACCCCCTTCCCCCCGGATCCTTTTTTTCTCTCCCCCTCATAGACCACATAGCACACATCATAGAGCTACTAGGCAATATCCCAAGACACTTTGCTCTTTCTGGGAAATATTCTCGAGAGTTCTTCAATCGCAGAGGTAGTACCTCTTCTCTTTGAAAGGTTCTGCAATACAGGCAGAAGTGGACAGATATTTCTCTGGCTGCTGAAATAGCGATTTGTACAATAATCATTTGAGCTGACAAAAGCAGCTAGTGGTTCATTTGAAAAATCACTATAATGCACATCCAATCTATTCAAGCTCTTTAAACTCCAGTAATGCTTGGAGTGTGTTATCTAATTTACAGTTAGGTTTAAATTGAGTAACGATTTTGAACAAAAAAATACTGTACAGGAAGGGAGGGGAGATTATAATAATAATGCTTGCATTTGATATAACGCCTTCTCATGTCTTCGAGACGTCTCAAAGAGCTTCACAGAATGAATTGTAAAGTAAATTGACTGTATATTTTGTGGTCGTATATCATTGATGGATGTAGCTGCAAAAGCTCCCAAGCCTTGTGGAGAAGATCCTGGCAGTGTTTTTTTTTTAAAAATCCATTAATATATTTTGGTACAAAAAAATTAACAGAAGCTTACAGAAATCTTAAGTAAAATGTGGCAAAGGCTGAGCATTCAAATGTATGACGGGACGAGGCTGTTTCAGAGCCAAGGAGGAGTGGAGCCACTCTTGCCTGTACCAGGACCAGTATCACACGATGCATGCCTTGTACTGATTAAACTGTTTTTGTCTTGCTGGTAATATTCTCCAATGCAGATCACATAGCTTTGATCATTGAACTACTGGGGAAAATCCCTCGAAAGTTCGCAATGTCGGGGAAATATTCCAAGGAGTTTTTCACCAAAAAAGGTAACGAACGTTATTCAGCACTGGCTCAAGTGTATCAAATGGTCAGAGGTCATTTAACCGAGAGAGAATATAAAACAAGTTCCATTTGACTGCAGTTGGTTGCAAAGGTTACCTCCTGGTTACCTTCTCCTAAGGGATGACAAGATACTTACTGATGTGCCAAGGTGAAAACTGTTAAGTTAACATTGTCTATCATGAATTCAAGGGATGTGATTTAAAAGACCATAATAAAAATAATAATCCTTTTTGATATAGCTACTTATCAGGTCTGCTAGGCGTCTCAAAACGCTTCACAGAATATACTGTAAAGTGAATTTTATGTTTTGTGGGCAAAACGCAGCAGCCAGTTGCGCACAGCAATGTCCCTTGAACATTCATAGATTAAGTGACCAAATTTTTTTGAAGGGATTATTACTCCCGGAAAAGCGATCCACCAATCGACTAACAACTGGGATCCTACTTACTGCTAGGTAAACAGGCATGTGGAATAAGGAAACATTCCCAATGTTTTGCCCCGCCTGGGAATCAATCCCAGGTCTTCTCGTTTGTGAGGCGAGGGCTCTAACCACTGAGCTGCAGGACTCCATGTTTCAATGTTTGAAACGTGGAGTCGCAAACCAGGCCTCAGTTATTCTTTCAGGCTGTCGAGGCACTTCCAGTGGATTAATGGCTCCTTTTTCTTGTTCGCAAGGGAGATGTTTTTGCACGTTTACTGGGTAGCATTTATTGTGTTTGCCTTTTGTTTTCTGAAGAGTGAGCAGCAGCGTGATTGCTGATCCTGTGATCAACTTAGTCACTGTATCATTTCAGCTCTGGTGTTAAACCAGCCTTTGTGTAGAAAGATATCGGCTGAACTAAGAATGAGCATTGATTTCATTTGTCGTGCCAGAATCACAATTTGAAGGAGATGCAGGATGTTTCTGTGAATGAATCAAATTACAAAGGAAAAGAAAAAAGTCTCTGTAAAAAGCAAGTGATGGAATTCAACGATGAATTGTCACCGTCATTTTGAATCTTTTTTATGAAGTAAATCATTGTTTTACTTAACAACCACATTCGTTTGACGAATGGGAGTTTGAGCTGCTCTAGAAAACTGGTAAAGTAATCTAATCCAATGCTACCATCACCTGACTTATCAGAGTCTCTTCAAGCTTCTTTAGGCAGACAACAGAAGGTGGAATGTAATTGAATATTTCTGAGGGTTGCATCTACTGGTGTCTCGTAGGGAAGTGGTTATAGCACTTGTCTCACAAGCGAGATGACCCGGGTTCAATTCTGGGTGGGCAGAAACCTTAGGCAAGTTTCGATGGTCTACACACCTCCGTTTACTTAGCAGTAAGTAGGAACCCAGTTGTTAGCCGATTGATGGATCGCTTTCCAGGTATCCTCAAAAGAGATTTGGTCACTCAATCCACGATTGTTTGTGGGACGCTGCTGTGCGCAATTGGCTCGCCCACAAAATACAGTCGATCTACTCAATCCATGTTGCAGTATATTCAGTGAAGCGCTTTGAGACGTCTCAATGACGTGATAAGACGCTATATCAAATGTAAAAATGGAAGGATTATTATCTTTTCTCCATAGCAAGTTATAACTGAGTTCTAGCACAGAATATCTTCCTAGAAAGGAATCCAAAAACAAATTGAGGCAATGAGGAGATGCAAACTTTGAGATGTGTTGTGGAAAATGCAAAATATAGAAACACATTAATGGATGAGGATGTAAAGATGTCGGATTACGTGCTTCCTGCCCCGAGGAGAACAGTTCATTTCCATTATCCCATTTCTAAAGTTGGCGATTTGTTTTTTAAAAGTGGTGTGATAGTAACCATTCAGTTTTATAATTATTTTAAGTGCCCAAAGTCATAGGGTGATGCCAGTAAATTATATACCTCATGTTTAATACAAACTCTGACTGTTCTGTTAGGTTGCAGTGGGTACAGTATATACAGAGTTTTTTTTTGTAACTATTTACCCTCTAACATACACATTTTTAAGCATGCTGCCTTGAACAAACTGATTCCTGTTTATTGTAAATTTCAAGTGCATTCAGACTTTAGCTGCTTATAATTATAATTGATTCTACTTAATTACACTTCTAGAGATGTAAAACAAATGCTTCAGGGCTTTTTAAGGATCAGTGTGCCCTACCCTGTTGTGAAGGCAAACAAACAGGATATATGATTAAAACCTCTACAACCTAAAAGCAATATTAAGATTTTGAAAACAACAGTTTTCAAAGCAGGAGGGAGGTGATGTAAGCACGTTCAAAGAAAAGAAACATAAAATAATTGGACATTTTTTCTTTAAAAAGTTGGAATAATAATGGAAAGTTCCTATTTTTCAAAATGTATTCTTTTAATTAGCAGAGTAATCTGATTCAGTTAAGTAAATTAGCTAATATTTCAGGGTCAGTACAGCATATTTATAATTAACTGAGACTGGAATGCTAAAATACTGCATATGAGAACCAATTCTAAGATAATAATCCTTGCATTTGATATAGCACCTTATCACGTCTCAAAAAGCCTCAAAGCGCTTCACAGAATATACTGTAAAGTGAATTGACTGTGTATTTTCTGGGCAAAACAAAAAAATGTCTTCATTGTTGATATTATTGCTGATTAGTGCTAAATTGTGGTCTCCAAATAACAGTGGGGACTGGTTTATTTTCACCTGATCAATAGTTAGTACTGCTGTGAAATGGAAAACATTTCCAATCTTTGCAGAAATTGCCAGTATCAAGCAATGTCATATCTGGTTATTGACGGGTCATGTGCAAACCAAAGATCTCAATTTCCCAACAATTTGGCCTAATTCTAAATTTAAAGCAAGTGAGATGAATTAATATCAGATTATGGGTAGCTTTATATTCCATGGCTTCATATCCATTATGAGCTCGGTTGAGGTTATCCAAATATAATTTACTTTGGACTTACCGGACCGCTATAGCCAGCAGAAGTTGTTTGATTCCAGACGGGATTTAAATGGATATTCTATAATAATAATAATCCTTGCATTTGATATAGTGCCTTATCACGTCGTTGAGACGTCTCAAAATGCTTCACAAGAATATACTGTAAAGTGAATTGATTGTATTTTATGGGTGAAATGCGGCAGCCAATTGCGCCCAGCAGTGTTCCACAAACAATCAATTTTTTTTGAGGATATTATTTTTTTTAAGGGATTATTACACCCAGAAAAGCGATCCGCCAATCGACTACCAACCAGGTTCCTACTTAGTACTAGGTAAACAGAGGCGTGCCTGGGAATCTAACCCAGGTCCTCTCTCTTGTGAAGTGAATGCTCTAAATACTAAGCTCCAGGACTCCACTTTAGGTGAAATAGCTATGTTGAAACACACACTGGTACTCTTGACGATATCTACACAAATTACGGGGGAAAACCTGCTCCTAATCCAGATCTTTTAAGTATTTGCAACGATGAAAGTGAAAAATATTAAATAAATCCTGTACTGTAGAGGCCTTCCACAGTAGGCCGTTGATCTTCTGTTGCAGTTAAAATGCCTTTTTCATAAAAGAATGTATTCTGATTTGATAGTGAAATACCACGTTAACTAAACCTTCGGAAACATTTTGTTTCTTTAATTCGGAAAAGGAGTGGGTGTGAATCCAGGATTAGTACATTGGTTGTCTTATTGAGATCTTCAAAATAATAAAGCCGAGTAGATAAGGGACAGCTCTTCCCTCTAGTGGGGGAATCCTGAACATAGACACACAATCTTAAACCAGTTAAAAGTGAAAAAATCCAGAAAACATTGTTTTACACAAAGGATTGTGAGAGTGAAATGCACAGCTCCAGAAAGCTATATTGATTGAGGTGTGGAGTGAACATGAGGGAGAACCGGAGTGAACCAGAAAGCAGAAAGACTGAGTGATGCAGAGAGAGTTAGGAGAGGTAGAGGGAGAGATAGGAATGGATAGAAGGAGAGACTCGTACTTCAGAAGCATACTAATTTTTGATATATATATATAGAAAGAGAGAGAGAGATTAGGTAATTAAATTAGGTAATGAGCTGTTATGATCCAATATAATGGCAGAGTGAGCTCAATAATTGGATGCCCTATTCCTTCCTGTCTGAATAGTGTGCTTTATGTTCCCTATAATAATAAGCCATGCATTTGATATAGTGTCTTGCTGGATTGTAAAGAGGGAAGGAAAATGGGATGGGGGAAGGGTTAAGGGTGGAATTCTTACCATGTGTCCTAGTTAGGAAGATTGGCAGACAAGGCCATTTGTGAAGTGTGATAAGGATATGTCTGAACCATTCTCTTTAATAATTCTCTTTGGAAAGAACCTGGCAACTCTTAACTATCTCTCCTGCACTGAGAGAAAATGTCAGGCTGATTTCTGGCTTAACTGATGAAAGATCTTGAGAAAAGACAGTTTATTTGAAAACACTCAATAAACGTATCTTCTTTTGTTGCTAGTTTCTTTTTGGGAGGGAACTATTTCCAGTAGTTTTGCATAGATATTAGAATGTCAATTCATTGAGGAATCTTTTCTTCAGTTTCCTGCTTTCTTATGTTGAGTATTAATTGATGATAAAAACTGCAATTGTGTTGTGTTTGTTACTTTTGCAATGTTTTACTTTTCCGGAGTTGATATTAAATTGTCTGCTGTGAATTGCATTGACAGGTTCTCTGCTTTGTGATTTAGGGGAGCTGAGGCACATTACAAAGCTGAAACCCTGGAGCCTGTTTGACGTGCTCGTAGAGAAATACGGATGGCCTCACGAAGAGGCTGCACAGTTCACTGACTTCTTGCTGCCCATGTTGGAAATGGTTCCTGAGAAACGGGCGTCAGCTGCAGAATGCCTCAGACACCCCTGGCTTGGTTCCTAGCAGCCTTCACCAGACTTCTTATGGAGCAACGACTGCTCCAGTGTTCATCGTGGGACCTACCAAGGTGGCCGTCATCCTAAGGCAAACTCTCAAACAATAGGGGTGTAAAGGAGATGGCTTCAACATCAGAACCATTGTTCACTCTGAAATACTGTTAATGTTTGAAACTTTGCTTTCGTGCACTGTGTGTTTGGGGGAAGGGTAGTTTTTGTCTTTAGCAAGAGGTAGTTGACCGACTGACTCTGTGCTGAAACACTTAACATGTCTTGATGCTTTGTCTCTTGTGTCGCCTGACCTTCACATGTCCTAACAGAAAGTGATGAGAAAAATATTTGTGTTTTTTTCATGTGTTTCGATATTTTTTGTACTTATTTATGAAAAATTGTTTTAGCTGATAATGCATATTAAATATTGAATGATGAGAAGGTAGAACGGAGGAGCTACTATATCAAGTGAGGAAGTAGCTGAGATATTGCAAAGCGCTGTACAATTGTATCCAATAGGAAAGGGACATTATTCTTGTATAATGTGAGTAGATTTCCCTGTAAAATTCTTTCCGTAAAATACAGAAATGGGACTTAAAAAAAAAAGCTATAATGAATGCCACTTGGCTAAGAAAATGCATGTGTTGGAGCTTGTCTGCTTACAAAAAAAGACTGTAAATTTTCCATTTGTTGTCTCGGTTAGCGTTGTGTTGCTGGGATATGCCTTGTAATACTTATACCAACAGACCATTCCTAAAACAGCACTTTATAGGTGGCTTTGCCTGGCCACAAGTATGCTTTGTACTATTTGCAATAGTCCCTTAGATTCTCTGCCCATATTTATCACACAAATACCCAGAAGAAGTTCCCCCTAAATGAAACGTTACAAAAATGTCCTTGGTTCAACGCTGTAGTTATATACCCTAAAACAGAGGATTACAGTGATTTCCCGTACTAAAGATGTCGAGAGAGAAGGGGAAAATGAAGAAGAAAAAAAAGGACTTTTCTACGTGCAGAGTTACTATTTTGTCACACAAAAAAATTTATATGTTAAAAATATTTTGGTGTCTCATTTGAGAAAAAAAGAAAAAATCGACTTGTAAATGAAAATGAGACTGTAAATGAAAATAAAAATGGATATCATACAATGTCATTAAAACAATTTGCAGTGCAGCTGACCCCATAGAATAATTAGTTCAGTGGAAACTCGCTATTGCTAGACAATAGATTGGCCTATTTTTCCCTTACTAGTAAGGTGCCCTCAGTAGTGGGTGTGGGATTTTGGTCACCATGAGTTCAAATGGGGGAGGAAAAAAATACTGAAGAATAGTGAGTTGCCCTGATTATTGAGTTGTCTACAAAGTGAGGTCCTACTGTGTAAAAAGGAAAGCTGTCTGTTTACAGCATTGCTCTCAGCATCAGACAGTAGCACAACAAATTGCACTGGTCTTTGTAGCTTTTTCAGGGATTAACAATGTAAATAGGAAGTATTTTTTTTAATTACCCAGTAAAGCATTGCATTCTTGAAATGTTAGTTCAAATGTTTTCTCTGTTGCCGTGTGAAATGAAAGATTTGTTCGGGAGCAGAATGTTGTGGTCGAATGCAATATCGACATTTTCTATGTCGATGGCAGTGACCTTTTCCATATGTCAGATCTTCAAGTGTACACTGGTCTGTGTCCAAGCTCAATGATGCAAAAGTGAACCGGTTGGTTTTATTCCCATTTTCCACGTTAATAATGGTGCCACCCGTTCCTGAATCTACCTATTACCAGTTTATCCATCTGCCTTTGCAATAACTAGATTGTGGACAAAAAAAGTTCTGGTATTGTAACAGTAGCCAATTGTTTGTATGTTGAGGTGCTTGTAATTGTCTAATTAAACTGTTTTGTTTCCACGAATTGTGCTGCTCATTGGAATGGCAATGATGAGATAATTTGCAATAAACTTCACACCAATGTTTAGCCCTGTTTTCCAGAATACTCTTATATAATTTTGGAACAAGATTCTAATACGTATTTTTGTTCCTATCTACTCCTTATGAGAAGGTTCCCATTGCCAGGAGCTGCAGTCTGCAATTATCTTTAATGAGAACGATGTTGACCCTTCAGTTATTCAATACTCATAGGTTCAACACTTGTATTGCCATATTTTCAATTGTAAGATGCTCCTTTTGCATTCTCTCAGAATTTTTTCTGTACTTTAACTATAGCTTTCTTCAATACCAAACATCCAACTCGATCAGACAGCTGAAAATATACCAGCATTTAGAACACAAGAACATAAGGATGTTCTCGGTAAAAGAAGACCAAGGTTCATCCAGTTCGCCTTCCACCATCTTGGCAGTTGCTTGCACATGTCGTGTCCCAGACTATATATTGTATCCTGAGATATTATTTCCTAACCGGCCTCCTATTTGTCCCCCGTGCCCTCCGTTCCAACATCGGTGGCCGTGCCTTCAGCAGCTACATCCCCAAACTCTGGCACTCTCTCCCTCAATCCCTCCGTCGTGCCCCCTCCCTCCCACCTTCAAATCCTGCTTAAAGACTTTTCTTTTTGATCTTGGGACGTCCTCCCGACGTGAAAGGTGCTATACAAATGTAATTTTGTTGTTGCTTACGGTCACCTCCTCCCTCCCTCTCCCTCTGGCTCTTGACCTTATTTGGCACCGTTCATTGAAAACAAAGTCTCAAAGTGTTTGAAAGATGAGTGGGACCTGACATTGGTGGCCAAGGACAATCTCAGAAGATTTTTTAAAAAAGTTCCCGAGGGTGCGTGCGTGTGGGCAAAGGTCTGGAGTCTGTGGAGGTACATCACTAAGCTGAACGCTCCTAGTGGAATATTTTACTAAAATAATAATACTTTCATTTGATATAGTCATGGAAGGAAGAATAATTTTTCTTCCACAAAATTAGCTCCAAGTTATAACTGCTCCATTTTCTGTCTCCCAGGTCCTCCCTAATGCAAAAGCATTGACCAAGTAATGGCACATTACTTACCTTTACTTCAAAACTCTAAATGAAACGATTAATGAACGTTCATTAGAAAATATGATTCCGATCTTCAAAGTGATCAAGCTTGGAATAATATGGATGTAAGCAATATATTGTCTTAATTATACTTATTAGAGATCATGTTCCAAATTAACAAACACTAAAACAGACTAGAAACAAGAAGAAATATTCTCAAAATACTTCAGCTCTAAAGAAAAATAAAATCTAGCAAATCCCCTCTTCATAGCTGGGGAGAAATAATCTAATGTGTTGCCATTTCTAACGGGATTTCTTAGGTACATCATGTTAAACATTAGAACCTATGGGTCAGCGTAATCTACCAACGGTCATCCCTATTGAATACAGTATTGTTAGAAATCACTGCCTTATTAGACTCCCAATTTCATTAAAATTATTCAGTATCAGTTGAAACCCTGCAATTTTTTTTAATGGGAAATGTAAATTAACAATGTTATATTCAGCAGTATAAACTGGCTAAATTGAGTTTACATCGAGTATGACCACTTAACTGATTTGAATCCTTCAGCAATGTATATCCTCAGGGTACACATTGAACAAGATTCCAGTGAACAGAAAGGGTTCAGAGATTCTGGCAAAACTAGAGAACAACTGCATCTACACAAGGAGCAGCAGCATTTCCAGTTCTCCATGGAGGGATTGCCAAATATTTTTTCAGCCACCAACAAGAAGAAGATTGCATTTATAGAGCGCCTTTCACGTCGGGAGGACGTCCCAAGTCGCTGGACAGTTGGGTCGGGACGCGAGCATTGGGGGGAAATGGTCAGGGGGAGGGGAGGGAAGGGAGGGAGCGAGGAGGGGGTAGAGAGTCGAGAGGGGAGCTGAAGGCACGGTTGACGAGTTTGCAGTGACATGCTACTTGAAAATTTGTTTTTAAACCTTCCGTAAAGATTTTAGAAGGTGTGAAGAAGAAAAAAATCAATCAACCTTTTACGTATAAGTTAAATATTAGATTGTGTTTGAAGAAAATCCTTTGGCTATTTGTTCTCATCCTATTTTCCGATTACAGTATCAAATGGTTTCAAACAAGTCTAACATCACCAGTCAGCCTTTAGCATTGCTCCAGTATTCTATTACAGCTTTTTGCCCCTTATGTAAAGAAATAATTCCTGGTGTCAGTCCTACAATTACCCTTCACAACCTTCTTGTTTTTGTTAGCTTGGCATGATCTTAAACTGTTCTGAACCCATTTAATATTCCTCTGTAAGATCCTCTCCGATATGTCACTTTTCAAAGACGAATCGTCTGTACTGATGGGAACAACCACAATGTTGCTTATTAATCTTTAAGTGCACAAGACTTCCGTCTGATTATCTTCCTCGATAAGAGATGAGGGTTCCCTGGAAGTGAGCTGGTTCTTGGTTTCCTGGCAGGTCCGCAGGATGCTAAGGACACTTCTCGTGATAGATCAGCCAGCGTAGCTCATCAGAACTTGGCCGACCAGACCTGACAACTGGGAGCAGAGATCCAACTCACACAGCTCCAACTTGAGCAGGTGTGCAACCCTAACCCCCATCTTTATAGTTTGTCGGCATTCTCTTCTGATTCCAGTCCCACCCCCTTCACTGCCCAAATCTCATTTAATTTTCAAATGTAACTTCCTTACAACGCGGCTGCAAATTATTTGTATAGTGTAACAAAATGGGCTTGCAACACGGAGTTGACATCCCATTCAATACTTCCTTAAATTGTTGACCCAGCTGCGTAAAACTCCGCTTCCCTTCATTCAGCCAGTTACTAATTCACATAAAGTATCTGACTGTACCACTGACATTACTAAAGGTTTTACCAGAGGTACTTTAGCAAAGAGCATTTGAAAGTCTTGTACAATTTCCTGCATAAGTCACAAAACGCGTTACCGCCTCTTGAGAAAGATTTCAACTTGATTATGATACTTGATTATCATGTTGGAATAGTAATGCCTACAAACTAGTTTTTACTCCTTTCTCCCATGAGATCATCAGTATCCTTCGCTTAAATAATTCTAAAAAATGAAATGTGCATTAACAGACAAATTCTAAGAGTCTATATTTATAATTTGTAAAAAAAATGCAATTTACTGTGATTTATTAACATGGATTAAAATGCCCAACCAGTGCTGAAATGTGACAGTATCTTAAAAAAATTAAAATTCTTATACTAAGCTCACAAAGACAGACACATTTTTGTTTGCGAAGGGATTTGAATGTACAACAGTATTCCAAAATGGGATGGAAGCGTTGGCAAATTTTACAAGCACAGGGAAAAGTAAATGCACAATTATTTACAGAATCTCTGCCAGAGTAAATCAGAAACCAATCTATACATTAAATTACTTTCCTACGAATAGCAAATAAAGTTAAGGAAAAGAACAATTGTTCCTTCCAAGTCACGACTGTTTCAAAACCTATAGTGCATTGTCCTGCTATCGTTTAATGGTACACAAGGGGAAAAGAAAAGGTTTTGCTGGCAGAAAAAGAATGAAACGAAAGAAACCAAAGCAAATTGCATGAGTGCCAACACTACTTTAGAAGTGCAGTTAAGTACAGTATAACGTACTTGAATTGAATTTTAAAAAATTTATACAAAACATTCAGTAACTGCATTTTTAAATGCAACAATAAAGTACTAAATTACAGTTTTGAGCCAACCAACACACTACAATGTCAGTAAGGATGGCTGGAATGTCTACTTACAAAATGAAACTCTTAAAAAAAAATCCGCCCACTGGTTTCACAAACACATATGTACAGTTCCAACAGGACTAAAATTGTCTTTAAGAATCAAAAAACTGTTGTGTGAAAGACAAACAAAGATGAGCACTGGTGATTAGTTTATTACAATGTCTGACTTATAAGTTTTAAGAAGTACCTTTAAAAGGTACAGTACATAAAATATTTACAGCTTACTTTACACAATAATGTCTGGGTCAGCTCAGCCCAATTTTAGTGCCATCCTGAGCTGTGAAAATTGTTTTGTTGGAAAGGGGGTGGCATTTGCGGTCTGGGAACAGCTATCTGTGGGGGTAACGCAGGGCTCTGTTTGAGTCCGTGACCTGCGAGTGGATGTGGGACTGCGTTAGGAGGGGGTGGGTGGAAGCCTGGGCCTGGAAGTGGAGGATTACTGCTTGTTCCTGGAGACTGGAGGTGAGAGCCTGGCGCTGGAAGGGAGTGGTGACATCCTGATCCTGCAGGTGGAAGCTGAGGTCCTAGAGGAGGATGATGTGCAGGATGGTGACCCAAAGTCTGGTGAGCCCCTGGAGGCAGGTGATGGGGTCCTTGAGGAGCCGGGTGATGGGGTCCTTGAGGAGCCGGGTGATGAGATCCTGGCCCAAGAACACTCGGAGCTGGAGGTGGTGGTGGTGGTGGGGGAGGCGGTGGAGGTGCTGAGTTAAGTGCAAGTTGATGTGATGCTGTGACTGCAGAGGCCGGAAGAGATTGGTGCCCTGTTGCGGGAGGCGGAGGAGGGTGCAGAGGAGCTGGCCCGGGTGGAGGAGGTGGGGGTGGATGATGACCCGAAGACTGAGCGATTGGATGTGGCCCCTGGGTTTGTGAAACTGGATGAACTTGATTGGGGAGGTGCGACAACGGTGGCTGGGAGGCGACTTGCCCTTGAGGTGGAGGGTGATGTGAGCCTGGGGGAGGGAGGAGGTGTGGGCCTGACCCGAGGGTCTGAGATACTGGGGGTGGGGGTGGTGGGGGCGGTGGTGGAGGGGGAGGATGGGCTGAAGATGTGGAAGGGTGATGCATGCCTGAGCTTGGAGATGGCAGATATTGCCCTGTGGGGGAAACGTGATGTCCAGTGGCCACGGCTCCCGGTGATGACGGTGGGCCAGGAGTTGGCAACAAAGCAGAACCTGAAGACTGAGGATGTGGGGGTCCTGGATGGATGATGGGCCCTGAACCAGTCGGCTGAAGCAAACCAGGTCCAGACAAGGTCTGGTTTGGATTGGGTCCTGGAGAGAAGGTTCCCTGTTGGGAAAGGTTTGCTCTGGACTGACTGAAACTTTGAAAGTTCCCGGAAGTTTGCTGGCTCTGATAGTAAGCAAGTGGAGGAGGTGGTGGCGGAGGAGGCGGTGGAGGAGGAGGTGGTGGGGCATTGCCATTCGGATGTTGCTGGTTGAACGGAATCAGACTAGGCTGATGGCCTGACGTCGCTGAGGACTGAGGGTAAAAAGGTCCACCTTGCTGCTGCACTAGAGTTGCAGGCAATGTTGTCTGATAATATGCTTGCCCCACAGCAACAGGAGTTAAAAAGGGTCCTCTGTGTGTCGTGCTTTGTGCGGTTCCCACTTGAGTTGATGGCGAATGAACGGTCCTGTACGGTGAACCCAGGTGCTGTGATAGAGGCTTTGGTGAATGCAAATGTGTCGCCTGAGCTTGTGATTGGGAGGTCGATGGAAGATAGTTTGGTTGTCCGGGTGTGAGAGCGTTTGAAGAACTGGGAGGATGTTCAGCATGTAGTGGGAGTGCAGTACATTGAGTCTTCAATGGAATCTGCATTGGCTGATTCGATGGTTTTACTGATGGAAGGGCATTTTGTGACTGTGACAAACATGGATGCTGTGAATAATGAGTCCCAGACTGGCAATTCAATTTGGATTTTGATATTGGTTGGGAATCTAACTGTAAATTAATTTTCTGCTGTGCTTCAGGTTTGGGTGGATTCAGAAGAGAGCTCTCAGCTATATTACTTACACTCTCTAACTGTGGAGGATGAGACTCAAGTGGGCTCTGAGATTTTGCCTGCGATTTGGTCTGGGGCTGGGAAGCAAATGCAGGTGGTGATGGACAAGGCTGATTTGCTGTCTGTTAATACAAAAGAGAGGTTTCAACACCACATTGAACCTGAACTCAAGATAGGAAAGTTCACAATACATTTCATTTGGTTGGAAATTATTTTTAATAACAACAACTCCTGCATTAGATAGAGTGCCTTATCAAGTCATTGAGTCTTCTCAAAGAACTTTACAGAATATATTGTAGATTGTTTCTCCAACAAAATATAGTCAATTCACTCTACAATACATTCTGTGAAGCACTTTGAGACGTCTTGAAGATGTGATAAGGCGCTATATCAAATATAAGGATTATATACACAATCATTACATTGAGGCTTGACTATGCAAACTCCTTGCTTGCCGGCCTCCCCAACTCCTCCCTCAACAGGCTGCAGATCATCCAGAACTCTGCAGCCTCCCCGTATCACCCCAATCGTCACCCGACTCCACTGACTTCTCATCACACAGAGGATACAGTTCCAAGATCCTGGTCCTCACCTTCAAATCCCTCCATGGTCTTGCTCCCCCTACATCTGCGACCTCCTAACCCCCTACCATCTTGCCCTCTCCCTCCGCTCAGTGGGCTCCGGCCTGCTTCATGTCCCCTGCCTCGCCCGCCCACCATTGGCGGGGGGGGCCTTCTGCCACTCTGCCCCCACCCACTGGAACTCCATCCCGCAGTCCCACCGCCTCACCCCCTCTCTTGCCTCCTTCAAGACACATCTCAAGACACTTCTCTTTGACTGTGCTTTTGATCACCCTGCTCCCCCCCCAGCTAGAAACTCTGACTGTCCAGCGCCTTGGGATGTCCTCCCGACATGAAAAGCGATATACAAATGTAATTTTGTTGTATTGACTGTGTAGTTTGTTGGCAAACTGTGGCAGCCAATCGCGCACAGCAGTGTCCCACAAGCAGTTGTGGACTGAGTGACCAAATTATTATTATTTTTGAGGGATTATTACCCTTGAAAGCGATCCACCAGTCGACTAACAACTGGGTTCCTACTTACTGCTCGGTAAACAGAGGCTTGCCTCAGGTTTTGCCCAGCCCTGGAATTGAACCCGGGTCCTCTCCCTTACGAGTTCTCTGACCAACACGCTACAGGATTTCACTTGCCCCAACACTGAATCCAAACTTTGTATAAATTACTGTAGAGTACCGCAAATATCTACGCAATAATACACATTATAAAGCAGTGAATAACAAATTGATTACCTTGTTTAACTTTGGAGCGCTTATGTTCTGCTTTTGAGAACTGACTGGAGATTGACACTCCTTTCCAGCAGTTTGCTCTAGGTTTTCGGAATCTGGATTTTCTGCAGAGGAATCAAAACATTCTTATAACATTTAAGGCAAGGACAAACTTTGTACCCTTGGTTTTGAAAGCGATTTCAAAACAATACCAGGAAGTTGTTCAAATCATGTTTTTTTTTAAAAAAAAAACAACCACTGGTACTCCTTTCAATAGATTTACAAAACTGGCATCTACAATACAATATACACAGAATATCCTGAATATCTATTTCCCTGAAACATTCAGTAAATAAGAAGCAGTTGCTGGAATTCAGATCGGGCCGTTCAATCATTGCAGCTGCATCGGTTGCTGTAGCCTTGACATCTGCTGCTGGCAAAGTTAGTCACGAGTTATGGAAGAAAAGTTAATTCTGTAGTCAACAAATATACAGCAAACTCCTGATAACTCAATCCAGGCTTGAATTGTCACTATCGCTATTCAATTGCCACACCCACCCTCAAATTAACCTGACCCATCTGCTCCCTCCATAACCCGTAAATGTTATTTTTCTGGAAGGGAAACGAAAAAATATTGCTTTGAGGGCACGCAACCCTCAGCAGCCAAAAGGGTGGTCCAACCCTGATAACCACCGTGCCACATTTATTTATGTATTTATACATATGGCTAACTCCCCACCGGGCCCTTTGCACCTTGGAGTGATAAGTTATCAGAAGTTTACTGTACTTTTTTTTATGCCTTTTCAGTTACAGGCAAAAATTCATTTACTAGGTAACAGTTTAGTTCAATTCGCTTGCTTGGCAAAACAACAAAGTATGACACTTCAAAAAAAAATGTTTTTGTGTATTAGGAAATTGCCAATATAAACAAAAGATTTACAAAAAGTAAAACTGGCACACTTCAATCCTCATATCCAGTAAAGCAAATATATCCTTTCTGTAAGGATGTTCTGTAAAACTCTACTTTTTGGGGGGAATCGTTAGTGAAAGGTTCATAAGGTTGTCCACAATTCTGCTCATTTTTATTCCTGCCCTTTGCCTCATTGTGCAAAGCAAGTGAAGAAAGACTAAAGTTCAGTAATCAACCATTTTTGGCTGGTTTGAAAGAACGGGTGGACAGAAAACACAATGACTAGCATCATACAACCATCACATTTGGAGCACATATGAAGTCCCAATTTGTAAGTTGCGTTTGATCCCGATTTTCTGTAAAAAAAAGGTTTTATTAAGAGATGCAAGAAAAAGTTACCACATGGTTACTGAACTGGAGTCTGAGGAATACTCCATAATATATTGGCTTTATAGCTTCTCAAAATGTTCGGCGTAAATAGTTTTTTTTAATTAAAAATCCTCTCAAATTAAGCCAGCACCTTTTCACACAATCTATTTCATGCTTATTTTTGCATGGTTTCCCAGTTCTAGGCAGGCTAGGAATATTGAAGCATATTGTTTCAGCGCTTCACCTATTTTCACTATTCTTGTTCCCCCTACAACTACAGAGTACATAATTTGGGACATGACAAGTGCATTCGACTGCCGGGATGGTGGAAGGCGAACTGGATGGACCTTGGGTCTTCTTTCGTCTAGCAATACTATGTTCTTATGTTGACTTAATAAATTTTATCGGAAAATAAATTTACACTAATAATAATTTGCAAGCTACCCAATGCTCCCAGCCCAATCCACTCTCCCCTGTGTCTTGCTCCCATTGCTCAGGATCGTCTAACATGACCAAACTTTCAGATGCTTCTTTTGCTTACAGGTATCGATACATCCCTCCTCCCCCTGGAGTCGTGCTCCGCCACAGTTAAGTGCTCTGGGCCGCTGTATAATGTGAAGATTGGAATGTGACTCGATGTGCAGACACCATAAGCTGAGAGCTGTCTGAAGGCTACTTTGTGCAACCAATTCCACAAAATTTCTAAGCAAACACTGTTCTTTTCTTTAATGGTTATATCCACCAGTGTCTGTCTTAGGGTTTCGCAATGAATAAGACAAAACAAATAATGTCATATATGCAAATTGTGTAACGTGGCTAAGTCTCATGCAATGTGATAATCTTCCAGCGTACAGCATGTTCAATGAATTATGAGAGCCATTTGAATTTAAAAAACACAATTTGGATTTATTTTAGATTAAAATACATCCAATCAATCATAATATCAAACAATATTTGATATCTTGAATGTTGCAGGTATTTTTGTTAAAATAAATGTAACAAATGTAATAAATAAAATTGTAGAGAGAATTCCCAACGTGGGATTTACAAGATTATTGTGCTGCAAAGCACAATATTTTGAACCGGCACCCACCCCATTGAACATAATGAGGAGTTGGGAGAGAGGGGCGAATTCCTTTGGTTTCTGCTATGATGTTATGCCTCAGCCTGCCTAGTCCTGGGAAATATGGAACTGGCAGCTCCAATATGAAGGTTGGTGATACAATTTCCACTGAATTTTTCCCCTTAGAAAACAAAAGTAGAAAGTAAAAGTAATAATAGNAAAAAAGATTAAGGTATTATTTGGACGACACTCAGACATCAGTCCTGCTGGAACCGTGAGAAAGGCACCCAATGGTGCAAGGTTGAGTAACACTGATACATGGCAATGTTAAGCTGATATCCTTAGAATTGTCAATCAATTACTACCATCAGATTTCAGGGAAAATTTTAGTCTTCTAGAAAATTACAGAGGTGAGAAAACTGGGGAAGGTCCATTTAAATTGAACTTAGTTTGTTCAAAGGAGCAGGTCTTTTATTTTTTATTGTATTATATTCCTGTAAGGCCATTAAGAGCCTTATTGTGGAGTACTCCTTAACATTTGTGCCAATACAACTGTACAAGTTAATACAGATCCATTTGTCACACATATATTTACATATCCCATCTGCCACACTGAGCTATAAAGCAGTAAGACTCCAGAATACAAGAGAAAATTACAAAATAGGTACTTTTTATTGTAATTATATACATTTACCACATACAGTATTTGTTTATGGGTACAAGGATAATTTTAAATTTTAAAATACAATTCAATATATGAAATCACTTTATCTCCTATATGCTACAACAAAGCATCAATGGAGACAAAATGGAGGAACAATAATCAGAACATTTGAAATTATGAAATATAAACAAAGGCAAGTCGCAAAGAGGTGGAATGATTATGGAATGTCTTCACTACTGACCTAGATGAGGTTCTCTAGGAGAGAGAGTTGGGATCTTCAACTGGAGACGTGGAATGGGTTTTGAGTGAGATGAAGGTGGAGTTTGGACATGAGACTGTGGCCAATGTGTTGATGTTGGGCTATGGGTAGGTGAAGTCATTCCTACAGATGGAAGGCCCAACAACAGAACATTAGACAACATTCTAGCAAAAATTATTTGCAACAAATTATTTCAAATAGATTTCTGAAACAATACCAAAGCTATCATTGGTTACGGTAGATAACCTGTTACGAAGCCCTTTAATCCCAATGTCTAAATAGTCTACTTAGAAACACTCAATCCAAAGACATCAACTGAAATAAGATTCTTCCCATTCATCAACCATTTACCTTGCAAGCCAAAGCCCTAATGGCTAAGGTGATCCTGGCTGGACAACTAATAGGAAGTTTACCCAAGCGGGTTCTAAACGACAAGTTATGCAGTTTTAGCTGCTTAAACCCCAATGCACACTATTATCCCCAAGCCTTAACTCTTGCCAATCTGCCATAATATTACAGAATTAGGTAAACAGGAAACGTGCCTCCACGATAAGTACACATTTCACTCCAGACACAGGGAAATTCCCATGTGTACGTGGCATACGTATGTGGAACTCAAATATGGTGAAGAGTTTCTGTTTGTATCAGATACCTGGGTTGATCAAAACAAACACCACCCATTTGATTATAGTAACATTTGAACTATTTTTAATGATTTTGGTGAACAATAACCAAACTTCTCCAAATTTAAAATTCTTAATTACTTTGAACTTGCTCACAAATGCCCAATTACATACTATCAGTTTGCAATGCAATAAAACCATAACCAGAAGCCAACAGATGAAAACTATGAAATCCAACCTGATTCTGAACCAGTTTAAGAAAAACACTTGCCGAAGGTATGTACACTCCCAACAAAAGCATTCAACCGCAATTTTCTCTTTAGGCGTTTGTATCCAGCACAATTACGAAAGGTGGCTTGTCTCCAGATTTCACCAATCTACGCCCAACCTCTAGCAATAAACACCTCACCCAATACTTTTAGCTCCCTTCTGTGCAGATCGTGGAGTGGAAGAAAAAGTAAAACTGGTTTCCTCTCACATTACGGTGGAAATCTCATAACCTGGTGTCAAATTAACCCAGGCTACCCCAGCCAGTGGTCACTTTGTCAGTTCTGTGCCTGCTGTTAGCTGACTATTTCAATTCAGAGAAAACACCAGGTTTTTACATCTCAAAACCTTCTCCAACACACCATGGCCACATTGACCAAGAGTGGTTAAAACCACTATTGGCTGTGAAACGCTTTGCCACACAGTGAATCAAATACAAAATTTGTTACGCAAGATCAGTTTCAAAATAGATTTAAAAAAGTTATTTTAAGTTGTTACATCGACCGTTGATTTCTTAATATGTGAGGTTCAATTAAAATATAACACTTACCACCTTCCTTTTCCTTTCTATGGTCACTTAAAAGTAGAGCCCTCTGGTAGCTTCTTTCTCTCGCTTTCTCTACTGACGTTGACGCAGTCCTTAGATCAAAAAGAAAGCATCAAAGACATGGTACTGCACTACTCTTTTGAAATTGAAAATGTGTAAGAGTTAAAACATTAGGTCGCTTGCTAATAAACCAACCCTTAAAACTACTTTTAAAAACCTCTGAATTTCACAACCATTACTCGGTTTGAAGTCTTAATAATAATAATCCGTGCATTTGATATAATGTCTTATCAAGTATCAAAGTGCTTCACAGGATATACTGTAAAGTGAATTGACTGTATATTTTGCGGGGAAATGGGGTTGCCAATTGTGCACAGCAGTGTCCCATAAACAGTCGTGGATTGAGTAACCAAATTCTTATTATTTTTGAAGGGAACATTACTCCCAGAAAGCAATCTATCAATCGACTAACAACCGGGTTCCTACATACTACTAGGTAAACATAGGCGTGTGGAGTAAGGAAATTTGCCTAAGGTTTCGCCCTGCCCGGGAATCGGATCCCAGTCCTCTTGCTTGCAAGGCCAGTGCTCTAAATAAATATATATATATAGGACTCCACAGGTTTGCCATTATATAGTGACTTTCACGTAGTGAGAACATCTCAAAATGTTTTACAAAGAGAGCAAGAACTCAGTTGTGAAGAAGACGGATCCTGGTCAGAACCAATGAAAATGTTCTCATTCTTTCTGAAAAGTTGATTAAACTGCTGTGCATTTCCAACTATTTTTATTGCCTAAACATAGTGTACAATAGTGGCCTTAAGAACTTACCACTGAACATCTGCATCATCTAATTTCTTTTCAGTTGAAGGTGCTTGTTTAACTGGAGATTGGCTGTCAGTTTCAACAGGACTGGCAGGCTCCACTGTAGTTAATAAAGATGATGCTTGGCTAGGAATGTTTTCACCTTGTTCTCGATTACAATTTCCACTGCTGTTACTGTTGCCGTTGTCATTGTTATTACCTCCAGATGTGCCAACGCCACCAGAAATGCAACCACCAATAGTACCATTACTACCACTACCATCACCACCATGTGGTGACATGACAACTGGAGAGAAGCTTTCGGATTTAGAACCACTTTGTCTTGCTTCCCGTTGTCGTTTACGATACTCCAGTAAAGAAACCTTTGAAATTAAGGAAACGTTTGTAAGAACACAATATAACTACCGTCAGTTATACAAGGACCATCAATTCAAGTTAAATAAATTTACATAACCCTTGTCCCATAAATAATTATACTTATTCTCTGAGGAAACTCAAAAGGCAACTTTCTTAGTGGAACCTTGATATCTGCACCGGCATTGTTCATGATGAATTGTGCATTATTACTCATTGTGCAACACATTAACCAGCTCTCAACACCCACATTTCTTCTTTTAAAATACACATATATACTTATTGTCCACGTGGTTGAACTTTCCGGTCATAGCACACTGGAAAGGTTATAATTAATGTCAAAATATTACATCTATTACAAATTTAGTTTTTTTTTACTACCGAAGTATGATTAAAAATAGTCCTTCAAGTTCCAATACAAAGTACTATGATAATCCTTGCATTTGATATACTCTGTTACATTTTTAAAACATTTAAAAACACAGGAATTTACAGTAAAGCATATTTGGAGGCACACAAGTATGGTCTCAGAGACAATCATTAAGCTAATTACAATTTATCTGCCGGGATTCTTGCCCAGGGCACAGAGAAGAGGAGGTAACCATAGGCGCAGTCAAAGAGGTAGGTCTTCAGGTGGGATTTAATGATAAAGGGGGGAATGAGGTTGCGGAATAGACGCAGGGAGACAGATGATGGAAGTGGAGAAACCAGCAAGGAGTGTAATTGAGAAATCAAGGCAGGAGGTGACAATAGTATGGATGAGGGATTAGGGGGGAATTTTGTATAAGATTGGGTCAGAGACGAGGAAGACTATTTTGGTCAGGCACCGAGCACTGGGATAGGAAGACATTGCTGTATCCATTGGAAAGGCTCCTCAACCCCCATTATGGTACAATTCAAGGTTTCCAAATGTATCCAATTTTAACCCTTCAGTTACTTTTTCAAATCATAACCGTTTACCTTTTTCTTTTGTGGTGGATTTTGTGGAGTGCAGCTTCCTTCATTCATAATGTCCCCACTCATCCCCTTGACGAAATTCATCATCACCATCCCATCCTCGGAGCAGTAATAACCAGATCCGTCCACAAATGAGAGCTTGCCTTCCTCTTGAAGCATTTTGGCTTCACTCGCCCTGAAGCCACCTCCTACTTCCAACTGGTGGGAAGGCGTCAGGTCCCGAAGATTAGAGTTCAAGGGTGAGAAGTTTAAGCTGGGCTGCTCTGGGCTCTTTATCCACGGGGAGTAAACAATGCCCCTTCCATTGTAAATAGGTTCTGATTGGCTGTTTAGGTCAGTCCGATCATGAAGAATAGGGCAATCTGTATCTTTCTGCAGGGCATGTTGTTCACTAATCTCAAGTCCGGGCTGGGTCTCAGATACAGAATCCATGCCACTGCCGCACTGGCTCATGTCTGTCCTGCTCCCTGGGCTAGCGTCTCCAATAGACTTTATATCATTTAGTCCCATTTCTGTTAGGTTGGAGCTTCTTAAAGAATTCAGTGCTAAAATGGAGGGTACTCTGTCATACGTCTGCAAACAGAAGTTACGAAGTTCGATTAGTGACGCAATCGACAAATTATGCAAAAAGGAATCCATAGCAACAATTGCCTATGACATGATCAACAAGTTAGAAAAGAGGAAATTGTGATTAAGCCCATATTCTTCATTAATTAAACAATGAAAACATCCATTTTCTTTCACAACATGCATTATTCTGCAGTAGTTTAATAAACCAGAACGCTAGGCCTCTGGTTAACTAGAGGTTTGTGCCGTGGCTCCTACCCTATCCTGTCACAGGATAGCCCGGGAGGTCATGGCATGGCCCAGAGGCCCCTGCGATGCTTCTGAACTTGCGCACCCAACCACTATCGAACACCCGCACCAGTCACAGGATAGGGCGGGAGGGAGGGGGGCCTCTGCGGTGCAAGACGCCATCGTATAGGACGAGTTATCTGATCAATTTTAAGTACAAGAGTTTCTAGAATGCGACTAGTTACATGTAAAGTGGTAGTGACAAGTTCAATCAGGATCTTGTTATCAGGCAATTACTGTATGTCTTTCTGGAATTAAATAGATTAAAGTGAACAATATTTTTTGAATAAATAAAGCCCATAATATGGGTATTATACATAGGAATTTCACTGAATTACCTCAAGAGCATTTACTCTTCGGTTACCTTCTGGGGAACTTTCAGGTGATGAAATATTCTTTGGATAGGGCAAAAAAGGAAAGAAGAAAAAAACATGTAAAAATGCAATCAAAAGAAAAGTATTGTTCTAACTGCACACTGTAATCTGAATTGATTAAATTAATTCATTAATATCTCTTGTGTTTATTGAAAAATGAATATATATCAACACAATTTTTCACTACAAGAAAAACATCAAAAACATTAACACAAATAACCTACCAGGTTAGGGTTGTACCCATATCTGTGAAAGATGCTATGTAAATGCAATTTGTTGGATCCAAAGAGAAACCCAACCGAAAAGCTTAAGTATTGACAAACGTTGCTCACCCGGTCGGTGTCTGAAGACCCAATTCCCTCTTAGAAAAATACAGCTGATTCATCAGAGTTGTTCTTAAAGAGATCTTACCCTTCTAAATTATGAGGGGTTTTGTTAAGTGTAGTTAGGGAGAAACTGTTTGCTCTGGTGGGTGGCTTGGTAACCAGAGGATATAGATATACGATAATTGGCAAAAGAACCAGAGGGGAGACGAGAAAAAATATATTTACCCAGAGAGTTGTTATGGTCAGGAATGCAGAATGCACTGTCTGAAAGGGTGGCGAAACCAGGTTCAATAATAGCTTTCAAAAGGGAATTAGATAGATACTTAAAAAGAAAATGCAGTTCTATGGGGTAAGCGCGAGGGAGTGGGACAAGTTGGTAGTTTTTTCAAAGAGCTGGCACAGATACGATAGACCGAATGGCCTCCTCCTGTGCTATAAAATTCTATGGATCCATCATATATCTGTTGAATAAGGCCACTAATCTATGTTAATAGTTCCTGGAATCATGCTATAAGGCAAACGTTTGAGTGAGAGCGAGACAAGATGCTGTACGCAATTTAAGAGGTAAAAACGTGTATTTTGAATGACAATTCGAACTAAGATTGCCGTTGCCATAGTACAGAGCTGAAAGCTCTGTGATATCTTTCAATTTCACAGGAAACTAATTTTGAAGGCTTTTTAAAAAAATATTCAACTAGATAAGACAAAAGCTCAAGATAGCCGGAAGCAATGAAATTTCACCAGTGTAGGAGTCTGCAAAAGTTTGCCTGGAGCTGACAACATAGAAAAGAACTAATGATGCTCATAAAACCCAGGCAAGTGCACATTTTTCAAATCATCTTAAGAGTCCTGCACTTCGCAAGCAGGAAATAGACTTTGCCCAGTACCCGCGGCCTAATCTGAGCTCCTGCGGCCAATTCTTGGTAAGTGCTGCATTCAGAGCATGTGATTTGTGTGTACATCATTTGTTTTGATTTAGTGACTGTTGACAAGTGTTGTAAATATGCCACCACGGAAGGAGTTGTCCTTGTGTGTGAGAATGGACTCAATCAAAAACAGTGAGGGCAAAAGCCATAGACAGTTAGCTGTGATCTATGGCATTGGCAGAACACAAGTTGGATGCATTCTCAAAAGGAAGGCTGAATACATGACAAAGTTTCTTTTAACTGTGAAACCAATGCCTTTATTTTAATGAGATTGCAAAGCATGGTTGCTGAATGTTCATCTTTGCCCAGTACCAACGCACTTAACATTACATCAGGGACCTGAATCAGGTCACCTCACTAAGTACGTCACTTTTGCCCAGTCCCTTGAGTGACCGGATTAGTGAGGTTCTACTCTAGACTAGTTTCATTTTGTTTGGCTTTGGAAAAATGAAATAAATCAGCATTAATATTATTTTAATTAAAATGCCACTTTACCAAAAATTCACTGATTTCATTTTTAAATCTATAACATGCAAACATTAAATAAATTAGGATGCAAATGCACAGTTTGTTGATATCCTGCATTCGTTTTTTTTTTAGTAACCATTTAATGGTTACTGCACGTTAATTCAATCGGGCTATTTAAAAAACCTTACCTCAAACTGCAAGTTGTTTCCTTGAAGACTGGGCGTTACGGGTGTCACAGGTGAATAAACAGGTGTGTAGCCATTTTTACAAGATTCGTCCTCTGTTTTTCCCTTTGTTGGTGTGCTAAACATAGAAGGATCGGAGGCAGCGATATCTGCAAATGGGGGAGTTGTGTGAGGAGAGGGGATTGGTGTGGAAGGGTCAGGTTGATCAGAATCGGTTAGATGGCGTAATCTTCTCTTTTTTAAAGGAGTAGTTAATTCTGCAAAATAATACAGTACATATAACACTAAGGATAAGTTAAAATCTCAATGCAAAATAAGTCTCTTTAGCCATTTAATTTACATATAATTTTAGATAAAAATAATAATAAAGCCACATGCAGTGCTGAGTCTAGTCGAACAACGGCAAATTTTAAAACTCATCTATAGCCCATTTCATCACTTAGGCCAATAATATATAGTACAGTTGGGACAATTGTTAAATTTATAACCCTCAGCCTCCTCTGAAAGCAAAAAACTATTTTATTATCCATTATAAAGTGCACCATTTAATGTCATACTCCCCCTCAAAATACAACACTATAGAAGGCAGCAATTGCTGAAATCTTAGATCCTCTAAACCAGCGGTGGCCAATCTGTAGCTCGTAAAGCCGCCAAGAAGTGCCCCCCACCCCGAACATTCGCAAGATTCCATGTTCGATCAGTAGTGATTTTTCAGTTTTTTCTTGATGAAGAAAAGTAGGCATAAATAAATAAGAACATTTATTTAGTTGGCCGACCATAAAGGTTGGCCACTACTGCTCTAAACCAATTCTTTTAAGAGTGATACCATTAGACACAAGCTTTGGTTGCATTGTGACAAATCTGACCATTCACCTGGGTCAAAAATACCTTCTTGGAGGGAATTTCAATTTAAGTGTTAACACTAAGGACAAGAAGAACCATGTCTTGACCAAGACATAATTTATTACAGCCAAATCCTATGAATAATTCCTGCTGTGAGGGTGTATGGGAGTAGACAGGTAAAAGTTTTCTTGCAAAGCAACTAAACATCACTTTAAGGCTACTGCCCTAGAACCCAGGACCCAGAGTAGAATTATGATTATAACCTAAGATTTATTTCTGGAGAGCTCCATCGTGATTTCAATATACACCAGAGGGAATACAATACCTGTTAAGCAACAGCTCCCACTCAGTGCAAAATTGCCTGGACTGTTAGTTTCTCCATTTATTGCTGGGCTCAGAGAATCTTCATGTGATGTGGAATCAAAATTGTCAGCAACTGTTGATGACGTCTCATCCTCCAAGGCCTGCTTTAACCATCGCTATATAGACAATGAACAAGTTATTAGATACCGTGCATTTGTAAAATTATAACGTCTGAACAAGAATATGATGGAACAATTCACATTTATATAGCACCCTTGTGCAGGGTAGCGTACCAGAGCAGTTGACAGTGTTGGAGCATGACGCCAAGTCAGGGGAAGGTGACCGTAGGCACAGTTGAATGAGGTAGGAAGGGGCAAGGCGGAGGGGTAGAGGATGAGTGTTTCAGATGTTCGGGGCATAGTGGCTTAAAGCGCCACTTGAATTGATGGTTGAACGGAGGGCACAAGTGACATGCAAGAAACCAGAGCCAGTCGAGTGAAGGCAGCGGGTAGGGGACTAAGTAGGTTGGAGAGGTAGGGAAGTGCCAGGGCATGAAAGGATTTGAAAACTAGTGAGGATCTTGAAATCGATTCCGTTCGGCATTAGGGAGCCAGCAGAGCATACGTAGAACTGGTGTGATGGGGGTACAGAGTTCAGTACGGGTGAGTATGTGGGCTGCAGAGTTTTGGATCAGCTGGATTTTGTGGATGGTGGAGCTGGGGAGACCAGCGAAAAGGGCATTTGAATAGTCGAGATGGGAGGCGACAAACGAGTGCTTGGGCTGTGTAAGGTATGGTTAGTCGGGCAATGTGGCAGAGGCAGGCAATGTGAAGGAAGGCGATCCTGATCAGCGTATAGGTACTAAACAGAGTACAAGTACTAATATTCTCCATTTCTCCCAATTCCCATTACTTTTCATTCAAGTATTAATGAAAAATGTTTTGTGCCCCTTGCCCTCACTATTTTGCTGTGGAAAAATTTACAGAATATTTGATTTCCCTTTTGGTCAAACAAAAGCTCGAAAAATACTAACCATTTGAAGTAGAAGATTACTCAATGGAGACATTCAAATGTAGCAGTGGGGCATCATATCATATTCAGTTATTAACCAAATCTATTATGAGCTGGTTTGTGCAGAATTATAGGTCACTTCACAAACTGAGCTCACTACCTACAGCCATGAATGAGTGCATTAAGATAATAATCCTTGCATATAGCACCTTATCACATCTTCGAGACATTCTAAAGTATATTCACAGAATATACTGTGAAGTGAACTGGCTGGATATTTTGTGGGTGAAACAGGCAGCCAATTGCGCACAGCAGCATCCCACAAACAGTCGTGGATCGAGCGACATTTTTTTTAAAGGAAATACCACCCCCGGAAAAGCGATCTGCCAATCGATTAACAGCCGGGTTCCTGACAAAATCAAGTTGATTCGTAATGTACAAAATATTATCAAATACAAATATCAATAGTTCTGTTGCGGATAAAATTTAACTTACCTTTTTACAAGATCCAACTTTTGGTTCTAGAGGTTCTTTTCGTCGCCGTCTCTCTGACAAGAACGGAGAGCAAAAGCGAATATAGTGCTTAGGGGTTGCATAAATATGAGGACTATGTGTAAGGCCAGGTAACGAGTTCAACTGTGTAGCTAGAACCTCAGGGTCTGTTGTTATTCGCAGAGGTGTATCTAAAGGGTTGTCTGTTGGTTTACCAGCCTTCTCATTCTTCTCATTTAACCATTCATTGGCCAAGTGCTGGAAAAAACAAATTAAAGAATGGTTAAAAGTACTGGAATACATTTACAGCAAAATAAACACTGTGAGGGAGATCTAAATCTAAACCTACATGATTTTTGTTATTGCTTTGCATTAACCAATTTATCAAATTATGCTTTCATCATTTATAAAGTAGGTTAGTCATCACTTAAGAATAAGTCAGGTTCTTATTCTTAATGGAAGGTTTCTTTTACATATCCTGGATCAGATCCAACATCAACTCCTAACAGTTAGTTGGCAGAAGGAAGTTTTGTACCTAACCCTTTTACACTCACTCACTTCAGACAGGCAGTATGGTAGCATCATGATGCGTTGTGCCACCAAGCAGTATGGTGTGGGTTTGTGTCTGGAAAATCCCACATGGCACGTTCCTGATCTTCGCCATGTCATCAGTGGTGGCCACCAAGTGGAGGAAAGATGGTCTCCACAGAGAAAACTCCTATCAGCCAGCTCAACAATGGCATTGATAGAGGTCTGGGAGCAGATCACCTGTCCAGCCTGTCAGCCAGGGAAAACAGGGGGAAGAGAAAGTAAAAACTTAAAAATCAGAAACAGCCCCCTCCCCATCTAAACAAACGTCAGAGTCTATCACTCACAGCAACCCGAGGCAACTGGCCCGTCTTGTGCTTCACACAATGCAATAACGCACGTCTTCTGTCGAAACGTGTATAGGAAAAAAGACATGCATTTTAACTGCACCTGGAAGATGACTGACTGGCAGGAGTCTGTATAAACTGGGCCCCCTTAAGATGCCAGAAGAATATGATACAGCTGTCTGAGCAATGCACCATTGCTCCTTACTGGAGAATGCATTCCCTCAATAATTTGGCTAAAACTAAGGAATGTTTTGTTGAGCTGAACTCCAAGGCCTCTGCCCGAACATGAATTGAGCTGGTACATTCTCATGGTTGGGATTCTCTTTTAGTTACTAAGATGATCTCAGGGAACCTACATGGCAAGTCCATCACAACCTTTATACATGGAAAAGTTATGCAATGGGTGGAAATTAATGAACAGATTTCATTGGTATTTTTCCCCCATAGTTTATTCTTATAACACTAGAGATTAGCTCGGATTGTTTCCAATGTACGAACCACAAGATCACTCAAAACAATAGAATGAAATCAAACTATCAAAACCATGGATTACAAGAATAAAATGTCAGATGCTGGTTAAGAAAATAATTTGTGCTTCAAGGCATTTACTATGAATCTAGAGTTCACTAGATCCTCTCCAGTTGAATTTGCCATGACACGGTGAAAGGCTTTTGTGGTAGTCACGCAAATTGTCAAATGAGTGTGACAAGAATTCAACATAAAGCAAGGAAATCAAATTGTAAATTGTAGCCTTTCACATGGAAACATTTGGTATCAACAGGAAAATTTCTACTGAAAGAAAAAAAAGTTATACACTAAAACTGTTAAGAGTTAGGACATTAACCTGATGGACTGAGGACCTCTGCTAAATCTGGACCTCCAGGGATTGAAACAACAGGTTCTTCTGATAAAGAATTTACGAGCAAAAATCTCAGAACCAGGTTGATCTCAATAAGAGGATAGTTAGCATCATTATCCTCATCCCTGCAATCAGATACTCAGTATTCGTCAGGAGAGGGGAAAACATGTAGAAAACACCATCTTCCGAGAATCAGAACCCATTGAAAGTAACTATTTAATTGTTCTGGAAACTGCAGCAACATGTTGCCTATCTCTTGTCTGGAAGGTCACTATGATATTCAAGTCTGGGTAATCTCAGCTGCAAAAGATCATGTAAATATCTTGAGAAAGATCTTCCAGTCATTAAATTTTGTTTGATGCTCTGCAGCTCCTTATTGAGCTGAAAAGTTAATGCTTTGGTAGCAGCAATGCCAAATTCATCCTTGTACAAGGAATGGGAATGAATTCCAGGGGTCTGGGTAACGGGCAAATAAACAGGACTGAAAGAATTGCTCTTTAAAAGAGCCAGCATAGATGTGGTGGGCCAAATGAACTACTTCTGTGCTGTAAATTTCTATGGTTTTCATGTAATTTTCTATGTCTATTGAGACGACATAGACGAGTCACCACTTTGAAGGGTTGTTTAATTGAAATTAATCTAATTAATTAAAATTAATTATTTGGTTCAGCAGAACTCATAAGGAAGTGGTGACTTCCCTCCCAATTTGGATAATTGCCTATTCATTCTCTTTTAAAGCTGGAGTTGAGGTTCACAGATGAAAAATACCAACAAGTAGTTTAATTTGCACCTAGACTTCCAGTGTTGACCTATGAGCGTTTGATGCTAACACTCAATACTATTGATATCGATGTTGAAAAAAGTTGAAACAAAATTTTATTTGTAACTTCCAGTGTGGAACACTTCCAGTGTGGAAGAACTGGAGTAACATCAAACAACTTGGTGAAATTTGATGTGCTCTCAAATACACTAGCCTACAACTTCTCTGTAATAGCACACACACACACCTTTTTTGTCTTGGGGTATTTAGTGGCCATTTTGTTGGCACCTGGTAACGGACTTGCTGCTGATTCTACTTCTGCTGCTGTGGTGATGATCATGGCTGTTGGTGCTGCCTCTGCTGTTGTTTCTTCTGCCATTGTAGCTTCTTCCATGTTAGCATTACACATCCCAACAGTCGGTTCCGGTATATAAGTTTCAGTGTCAGTCTGTTGGTTGCTGGAGACATCCACTTCAGGAGAAGATGGAGGAATATCAGAGCAGCTACTGATTGTTCTGTGCCTCCTCCGCTGCTGTCCTATGTGAGTTCTATTGCGAGTGAAACTTTTCCTTGGTTTTGTTCGACTTACCCTGGCAGGAGTTGGCTTGTTTGCAACTTCTTCTTTTACTGGTTCCTAGGGGAAAGTTAATACAATAATAATGATCCTTGCATTTGATATAGTGCCTTTCATGTCAGAAAGCTGCCTCAAAGTACTTCATAAGATTTACTATAAAGTGCAGCGATTGTGCATTTTATAAGCAAATGCAACAGCCAATTTACACACAGCAATGTCCCATAAACAGCTACAAAGTGAATGAGCAATTTATTATCTAGGGGATTGTTGGCTAGGACACTGGAAGAAACTCCCTTCTCTTTTCAAATAGTGCTACAGGATACTTAACATGTTACTACAGTAATTATACATTCTACTTCCAGTTGAATGAATCAGAGACCAAACAAGATTATTCCAACTGAATCTTCCTGAATTGGGTAAATGAAACGTTAAGCAAAGTAGCAGGTAAAGCACGAGGTTTCATAGGTTCAAATATTGATCAGCAGTGTTACTTCATTTTGGTAAAAGATGCAAATTTTAAGATAGAGAATCTATGTAGTGTATTTTCATCTAAAAATATATTTTGGGGGAAACCAGGATTATAATATTTCATTATTTATCCTTTCAAAACCTTTGAGAATTTCAAAGACCTCCAGAAGATTCCCATTTAATATTTCTAGCCTATTCTCACAAGTACATTCACTCAAAACCGGTTTTCATCTCTGCGAACCTACATTACGTATACCATTTCCATGGCTCCAATGATCTTTTTATAATGTGGCACCCAAAACTTTATGTAGCATCCATCGAGCCTAGCAAAATTTTATACAAGTTTAATATAAGTTTACATTTATTACCCCATATAAAACCCAGAATAGGATTTGGCAGTGCCTTGGGACATCCACCTGACATGAAAGGTGCTGAACAAATGTAACTTTGTTATTTTTAATATTTTTTTCTACCTACACTTTCTCCTTTAATGATCTACATACTTATTCCCCAGATCTTTCTATTCCTCAACATAATTAGAACTTTACCATTCCTGGTATACCAACTTTCCTTGCCCAGCCCACACAATTATTCTCATTGCCCAACATTAAACTATATGCAGCCACATTTTTGCCACTCTGCTAAACAATGACACACTCCTAGTTTCCTATATTCTTGTTCAATTTGCCTAACCCATGAATTTATTAGCATCAGGAAAGATTTGAAGAAGTTCCTTTTGGGCATTCTAGCAAATAGTTTATTCCAGGATCAAAATATCAACAGCATCCATGTATTAGCCATCTTTGGATCTTATTTCCATGCGTTAGTCTACTTAGCAATCTTAAGTCTTGAATAACCAATTACAGGTTACAATGAGCTTTTTTTAAAATGGTAAGAAAAAAAGAACTGTGGAAGAGCAAAGGGATTTGGGTATCCACGTATACAAATTACTAAATACAAGCTCATAAAAACAAAAGTTATCAAAAAGGCTAATGGGATTTTGGCCTTGAACTCAAGAGGGCAGGGAGATAAAGGAGAGGAAATGATACTTCAACTATATAGAGCCCATCTGGAGGACTGCGTTCAGTCTTTGGCACTACATCTCAGGGAGGGCGTGCAGTGCAGACTCCCCAGAATGATACCAGGGCTAAAGGGGTTAAATTATGAGGCCTGCTCAGGAATGTTTAACTGCTTAAACTTGAGCTCTATTTCCTTGAGTTTAGATGGTTGAGGGGTGATCTGATTGAAGCTTTTTAAAATAATAAAGTGATTCGATAGGGTAGATACAGAGAAACTATTTCCTCTGGTCTGGTAGGGGAATCCAGAACAAGGGGGCATCATCTTAAAATTAGAGCCAGGCCAATTAGTGAAATTAGGAGGAAGTTTTTCATCCAAAGGATAATGAAAATCTGGAACTCTCTCCCCCAAAGGCTGTAGATGTTTTCAAGACTGACATGGATAGACATTTGTTAGGTGAGGGTACAGGCAAGAGCGGTTTATTGGACTTGAGGTACAGATCAGCCATGATCCTACAGAATGGCGGAACAAGCTTGAGGGGCTAATGGCCAATTCCTGTTTCTATAAGCCAAGTTCACTTAAGGCTAAAGTTTTAAAGGAAGGTAGATGCAACGGAAATGATTTACTATTGAAGTCCACAGCAGTGTAGTACCTGAATAGAATCTGTGATAGTAACTGACTGTGCATCTTTGTTTTCTATTTTGACATCTTTTGCTGTGCTGATTCGTTCTAAAGCCTGTTCTCTTCTTTTCTCTCGCTTCTCCATCTTTGCAAATGCTTGCATAATGGCTTCCATTTTTCGTTCTTCTCTGGTCTGTTAAAACAGAGGGGTGGGGGGAGAAAAACACGAGTTAATCCAAATTATACAACTTCCAGCTCATGAAATCTTATGCTAGTTTAAATGTAACATCTTCCCTTTTCGCCCACAAATTATAGTCCATTCACTTTACAGTTTATTCTGCGTAGTACTTTGAGACATCTCGAAGATGCAATAAGGAGCTATATCAAATGTAAAAATGACTATTATTATGATGGCCTAATGGATAAAGACACTGCTCATTGGAGCACTAGCTTATATAGATGTGACCTAAAACGTCCATATACTTTATACAGGTTTAAATGCATGTCTATGCCAAGTTATCTGATCTCAGCCGGAGCAGCAGTTGCAGGGGCACAATTGCGTCCAGTGTCCCTGGGCTAAAGAGGGAAATCAGGCAGACTTTCCTGCTCTTAATTGATATTCCGGCAAGTGTGGACCAATTCTGGGGATTTGTAGCTCAGCAAAAATGAAAAAGGATTTGAGCACGTTTCCGGAAAGGTGATAGAGGGTTATTTATGCCTGCAAATGTTACAGCAATTTTCTATTATGAACTGTTTTATGTGAGTTCCACCTGCACATGACTGTTCAATTCTTTTACCTGCTCTGAAAGTCAGAGTGAATACCAGTAAGTCCCACATATGTAGGCAAAACACACTCTCACACAATTCACTTTGCAGAAATACAGGTGATTACATGAAGCAGGGATTCTCTATCTCTCCACCTACCTCCAATTTTGCAATATTGTGAGGCTCTCGTTCTTTAGGGAAAAAAATGAGTTATCGCTTCTTGGTTATCCCAACCTCAACGGTCTCTAATGAAATGAGTTAATAGAGCCTTTTGCAGTGCTACAGAGATTTAAGTAGTCATATTTTCCATAACTATCCCCCTCCTTTGATACATGAAGACAGAAGTTTTGTGTATGTACATGAAGGGACAACAGATAATTTTGTGTTCACACCCTTTTCATAGCTGAAAAAAATCAGCAACTACTTAGGAATACATTCCCGAGGAAAATATTATTCTATAACATAATTACACCATGAAATGGATTACTTAATGAGTTTATTAACCTTGTAATGATAAATGTGAAAGACCTAATATATGAGCAACAGTAACAATGTGGTTAAGAAATTTTAAAGTAGAATACTGCAATTCAATTAGCAACCATTGTTTTTTTTCTAGTTTATTATTGAAAGTTGTTTCAAATCAGGTTTTCTTCAAACTATAAATCTGAAGAAAGCCATAATATAAAGCTGTTATGCGTAGCAGGGCAATCTGGACTACTATATTAAAGCAGATCTGGAGCAACCGCCTACAACATGGACAGAACACTGTCAAGTACTAAAATCTAACTATGAGACTCCATTAGAAGGAATTTAGGAATATCAAAGCTGTTTAAAGCATTCAATCAAAGCTGTTATTATTATGTCTCAAGTCTAGTGACAGGATAAAGCAGCTATTTGCCTGTCAACTTACCATCTTTCTTTTTCTCTCTGCAATCTGCTCCTCAGATTCCATCTCTACTTCATTGCTAACTGGCGGTTTTTCTTCTATATCCTCTATTAAATCTGGCTCCTGCAAGATGGAAATGACTGCTTTACATGGTCTGCACTACGCTCTCTACAGATGATGGACAGCTACATTCTTGCTAGATTAATTACTAACGGGGTATAGAACTGACTACCAAGTTCCTGCATGAAGTACTGCTATATTTTACCTGGTTATTAGACAGCGATACCCGAAGCGGAGACAGTTTTCTTTGCTTGTTTTCCAATGTCTTGGCTTTGATAGTTGTTCCTTCTGTATCTGAAGAAATATTTTGATTCTGAGCATCCTTATCTTTCAAGCTGTCCTTTTCTTTCTTCCCTTTTTTCCTTCTAGTCTCATAGCCAGTGCTGATGTTCTCAGTTGGCTCCAAGTTTTGTTTGAGAACTGGACAGTCTGGATTTACTCTCAAACAAGCACAGTCAACTCTGTATTTGCTAGACGGAAGAACAAAATGTCATCAGCCAAAAACACTTGTGTGTTTTACTTGTAGTAAAGAAACCTAAGCATGTTCAAAAGAAATGAATGCAGCAATTGGCAGATTATGTTCATTTAAATAATAGTAAATGAAATCAATTTTAAACCTTCTATAATTTTATTGGTAAAAATGTGAAGGGGTGGGGTGAAAAAAAAGATGAGGCGCACAATTATCTTCTGCAGTCATTCACATCATTATTTTTGAAGTTACATAAATGGGTCCTTATCATCAAATTCATTTGGATAAGGGTCTAATGACCCAGTTTTTCCAGCTTTCCGCACAGTAGGACACAGGCCTGCAATGCTTTAATTTTGTATGTTCTTGGTCTTAGTTTGGTCACTGGATTTGCAATGAAGGGAAGAAACTTTTAACACAAGGGAAGATGAGAAAAAAAATCAATAAATGGTGTATTCTAAGCACCTCCCAGTGACCACTTAGCATCATATGTAGAGACTTAAAAGGAAGAGAAAATAAACTACAAGCTAAAGAAAAAATTGTCCATACATTAAATAGGGCATATCTAAATGCAACTTGTTGTTTTAAGCTGTATGGGTTAGCAGAAGTACTCAAACATCTTTAAGATGAAGTTCTTTTACAATTCAGTTAAGTTTGTAAAAGCAAGATTTGCCAAATGTTTTGATCAAAATTGCGAGCATTATTCTCACCAGTTTCCATAATCAAAATCAAATCCAATAGTAATTTCAGTTCCCTTTGGAATGTTTCTGGTTGAGTAGATGTGAAGGTGAATCATTCCATCTTGGATTACATGGCGCACCTATAGATACAAAGGTAGACACAAAAATTATTATTCATTTTCACATAAGAAACTTAATAAATCCTTAATAAATTCTTCACCAATATGCAGCTCACCTCTGAATTTGGTATACAAGACCGCCGGATAAATCGTGCTTCATTTCCAAATGTTCTTGCATCAACACACATTTCCAATCCACGGAATTTTGAATAAAATAATACAAAGGGGTATGGTCTAGGGAGAAAATGTAAATTTCATGAACAAAGATATTTCAGCAAATTCATTGCTTTAATTAACTCATCATGCCCACATTATTTTTTCTCCATGGGAACACAAAATTAATTTTCTCTTTCCATATATTGTCAGCCCAGAGGGATTTCAACATGTAACAGCTTTTGGGGCGACAGTAACCCACCCAGCACAAGTTATTTTATAGATTTTTTGGCAATAGTTAGAAATAAGAGAATTGCAACAATTAAATGTAATTTTAACCACCACTTCAGTTCACTATTGTACGTTTTAGTTAAAATAGTTCTAGATGCCCCTAAAATGTGGCACTCAACCACACTACATAAAGGTCAATAATCATACCAACTGTGACCATTCAGTCCATTAGAGTTGCTGTTTGTTCCCTTCAAATCTGAAAACAGGAGTTACCCTCAACCTTGAAATACATTTAACTCAATAGTTATTCACTATAGCTAAAAATTCCAATTGCAAAACATATGGAAAGCCTTTATGCCTAGAGTACATCTACATAGTTTGAACAACATTGAGAATTGCATATTAGTTATAAATAACTAAATAAATAATTTGAGTTTTCCAAATTATGTTCTCACATGCTTAGCCACATTCCAAAGTTGCTCAGTACCTGATGCAATGTTTGTGCTCGATTAGGCCTAAAGTCAGAGCTCACTAATTGTTATGCGCAAAATATGCATAATTTATACTTCCTATTTTATCTCCCTGTAATTCCCAGTATTAATTTTAAACACGTCAAGGCACCTGTAATTATATTAAAACAATTGATGCAGAAATAGCAATTTGTGACCCTTTTTGGCATTGTGACTTTTTAGGGGTTTGGGATAATTCCTGAGACGAGAATCAAGATGGGTGGCACAATGATTGCCATGATTTTTTCTTGCTCAATACCATTCTCTTTTTTCCCCGTTCTTTCTTTGCTCCCATTTCTACATAATATTGTAACTGGCATATTAGTCACCCGCTCCCTACAAGCTTTGTAAATGTTCATCAGTACAAGAAACTTTTCTTTATTTCCACTTCGTCCATCAAATATTTTCCCTTTTCTTTTCACTGGGCTACAAATCTATAGATCAGCACACACCACAGATTGAATTTGTATGGCACACTGAATACACCCGCCGATCTCTTAAAAAGATACCACTAACAGCGAACCGAAAATGGCTTACCTTTTGAAGAAATGTCCATTTGCTTCAAACTGCTCTCGCAACATGAACTTTCCTCTGTATTCAATAATGAAAGTGTCTGGAGACAAATCTTTGGCAGCTTTCAGTATTTTTTTATTTTTTTGTACTTGACTCTGTTAAAAAAAGTTGCAAATTAATAATAATAATAATAATAATAATCCTTGCATTTGATATAGCGCTTTTCACGTCGGGAGGACGTCCCAAAGCGCTTCACAGAACACACTGTGAAGTGAAATAATATGCAACTTATCATTGAAGAATGGCACTTGGTATGTATGTGGTAGTATTGTGAAAGTAATAATAATCCTTGCATTTGATATAACGCTTTTCACGTCTTCCAGATGTCTCAAAGCGCTTCACAGAATATACTGCAAAGTGAATCGACTGTATTTGTGGGCGAAACGCGGCAGCCAATCACGCACAGATAATGTAATGTACTATCCAATGGGTTTGCATTCACATACTGAATGATGAGGCTTTTAAATATGTTAATTTTCTGAAGTATAAACTCACTTCTATTGGAGATTTCAAAGCTGTATTGCTGGTGTTTAGGTCTGATCTATTGATCACCTCCATTTTCTCAGATCCATCGCCTATCTCTAATGCAAGACGGTGTGCTTCTAGGATGTTTTGGATGTCCTCACTGTACTGATTACCATCTGCTTCCTCATAACGATCCATCCACGTTTTGATTTTGTTCTCCCACACAAAACTGTTATCAACAGGGTCAACCTCTGATACTGAACTCTGCTGAGCAGAAGATAACAATCAATCACTAAACAGTCAATACATTTCATTATACATTAGGCCATAAAGAAAGTCGTGCTTTTTGGCTCAAACATTGTGGCCAGTTTGTTAAAATTATAGTTTTGGTGCAGTTACTAAGTTCAAGCTCCTACAATGAATATTGGAGCCATCCATCAACCCACCCCTCGCTCTCATTGGACCATCCTACCAGCAAATGGATGGTCTAATGAAAGCGTGAGACGGGTTGATGGACAGTTCAATAGGAGCATACTCACTGTTGTCATTAAACGTTGCAGCAACTAAAAAGTGTGTGTTAAGAATTGCAACAAAATCTTGACCCGTCATTTTCTTATGTTAATTATAGTCTTAATTGGACAGTGAACAAATTCCTTCAAATAGTGCAACATCTGCCCCCTCCTCCAATTAAGATTTTTTTTCAAGAATACTATATAAAACCTTATGTTCCAGTTATTTCATCTTAAAGACTCAATTTTTGAATGTAATAGAAGCTGATCGCAGGAGTCAACGGATTGGATGTGTTCAGACACATACATCTGTGATTTTGTAAATAGTTTCAATGAGAACATCTCAAATTAAGATAGGGGAAAAGGAGGGACATGAATATATTTTGAAAATATATATTTTATAAACTTTTCATACGGGGCAAACTTTAATACAACTACCAAATGCTGGAGTAAAATACAAAACTCTTATTACCCCCAATAAAACAAATGGTTATGATATGCAGTTCTTTTTTGGAGAAAATAGATGGCCATTAATATTTGGAGTGCTGCTATTGATATATATCTGGATTTTGGGGTTGATTCAATGTTTGAGTTGGCCTGATTTTAACAGCTGTGCCTCGAATGACATGACCACATCCAACTATAGGATTTAGGGAGAGAGGCAAGCAGGGTAACAATCCTACTGTATTACTTAGAAAGTATAAATTCCTACCTTTACTCTTGAAGATTTTCGAGATCCTTCGCGGAAAGGCTGAAAAACACAAAATATTTATTTACCTGAAATGAATAATTACAACTACTCAGAAACCACGCTTTAATTTCAATTTTGCAAAAAGCAGCTCATCTATATTTTCTCCGGTAGCTTCTGAGATCACAATCCTTCAATACCAGAAGGCTGGTGGACAACTGAAGCCCAGTTTCTACCAACTGCACTCTGAACACAATTACCGTGGCGTTCTAAACTGTAATTTGGGATTGAAATCTCTGCACATTCTCTTTCTCTCCCTTCGAATCGCTCACCTGCTCGGTGCTATGCTTACTGACCTACGCAAGATCAAATCACGACTTCTAGAAAACAGTGGTCCTGATATTTGGCTCTGAAGCTCGTTTTTTGTTCTCAAGTCTGGACACCTGCTATTAGAAATCTGAAAAGTTTTGCCCAATATTTAAATACCAGGTTGGTGTACTTTTTAATTCTGTTACATAGAACTATGGGTTATCAGTGCTATTTTGATCCAGCTGTAATTGGTCAAACGACACGTTATCCACTGCAGGTCTGATAGAGGTCTCAACAAATTTCTCCATGAACATAGATTATAGGACTCGGGACAAATACAACTCAAAATTCACACTTGTCAACTGCTAGAATGGAGAAGCTCATAGAGATTATGCCAATATATCACAAATTTTCCAATGCTAAATCCTTTCTCCAATAAAAAATTCAATAAATCATTGGTAACTTGGTTTATCCTTGTTTGCCATATAATTTTTTTTTACATGAATTTTCAACCAACAAAATAAGGTCTTTTGAAGTGTGACTGCTAATAAATTGCCATTTTTTAAAAAAGTTTTACAGTGGTTGTTTCCACTGTGTGGCACTATAACAAAATACTTATAAGGTGCATTAATCTAGTATGTGAATCCAACTGAACACTACCTTACTTTTGGTTTCACCCATAAAATAGTCAATTCACTTTACAGTATATTCTGTGAAGCGCTTTGAGACGTCTCAACGACGTGATAAGGCACTATATCAAATGCAAGGATTATTATTATTAATACTAGTTTCTGTACAGCACCATCACGTGGCTAAAGTTGGGATAACAACAGAATAAATAGCAAGGCTATATGAAGGACAACATCAGAAAACATGTTCCTGGACTTCATTCATGAGCATTCTTGGCTCCAGTCAATATAGGAACCAACATATGGCAAGAAAAGGCCATTAAAAAGGATTCATGTACATCAGTACAAACTATAGCAGTGCAACCTCTTTGAAAACAGAAAATTCATATCCAAAATGTTTTTAATCCCTAATTGCAATTGTATCTGCCACATATTAATATATTTCTATTAAAGTCTATTTTCAAGCTGTTCAGAATCTACTGTTCATATATAAACGATGTATTGAAGGCAATCAGATTGGCAAGCATTTGGCACACCAGACTTGTGTGTCTGCAGAGCTCATCTTTACGTTGTTATCAAGTTGTCCACTGGCCTTGCTCCATGTCCCCACCCACAATCGACAGTCGAGCCTTCAGCCTTTCTGCCCCAACCTTCTGGAACTCCACCTCAGAATCCCTTCAGCTCGCCCACTCCCTTGCCTCCTTCAAGGCCCATCTCAAGACCTTCCTCTTTGTCCGTGCTTTTCGTCATTCTCTTCTGTCCCCCAACTTTGCACTCCACCCCTCTCGATTTTAACCCCCAGCTCAGATGCAAACTCTTGACTGCCCAACGCCTTGGGACATCCTCCCGACATGAAAGACGCTATAATAAATGCAATTTGTTGTATCATTGTTGGCAAAGTGTCAGCCTGACTTAATTAGTAGCACTCTCATCTCTGAGCCAAAATATTACAAAAAACAGGGTATGTACCCAGGCATACGTACTGGGTAAATGTAATAAATCTTGCAATAAGGAAGGTTAACACGGTTACTATATACAAGCAGCAACAAGCAAACCGGACCAATGAACCATATCATCTCTTCTCACTCTGCCTGGATCGAAATGCTATGCATAACCCTGTTGGAAAGAATGTAGTCTCATCATGTATACTGCGCTCTTTGACTGCTTCCTTAATGGGTGTCCTTGATTTTGTTGCCCATTTTCCGTGGTTTCTATTTCTTGTGCCTCTTGAGCTACAACGAAGACCCGCCCTACCTGCTCTCTCCATCAGTAGTGGAAGTCTGGTTTCTTTGTTTGATTTTGTTTCTGTGCTCACCTATCATAAGACCATACTCTATTTATTCCTTTCTCCTTTATTATATTCCCTAATTTCCCACAAATTCCCTTGATCTACTGTCACCCTCAATATCCCTGATTTATTTAGGATGCTCCAGATTGATCCTATGTATATCTTGGATAAATATTGCATAAATGCTTGTATAGCGTCCCTCATTGGTAATTATTAACAGTTTAATTATCTTCCTGACTGAACTTCATCTCTTAATATTAATTATATTGATCGTCTTTTATGCAATCTGTATTTGTTAATTTTACATTTCCAAATGTGCATGGACATGAAAAATGCAGTGCCTGTAAATTATAATTAAGTAATCTTTTGTTGAGTTTTTAACATCAGGTCAATGCAATTCAATAATTAAAAACTTCCCATGCAAAACAAAGGCCAACAATTTAACTACAACGTTTCAGCTTAAACTATTTTTTTTAATTCTCAAATCAGAATTCAGATTTCTCCAACTGATTGTTACTCCAACCCAAATGAATTATAATTATACATATTCAACTTGCCTTTCTAGATTTTGCAGTATTCTGCTCCTTCTCTCCACTTTTCTTTCGCTTTTTCTCATTTACCTTTGTTACCCTGGTAGCAGTCAAAGTGATGGTTGTCGGCGTCTGCTGAAAGGCAGTATATAGTTCCATAGGCACCTCATCTCCACTTTCCGTTGCACTGGTGTCTCCATCTATTTAAAAACATAAAGAACAATAATTCAAATATCTGGCACAGAGAATCACACTTATATTTTACCAATTTACTCTCAACTTGCAGCACCTTAAATCCTGCAAAATTTTTAAAAAAATATGGATTTGAAAAGAATGACACATGGAAACACTTATGTACAAGACCGAATCTTTGCTGAGGTTTTTCTTCCAAGTATTTACTGTCTAAGATGAAAGACTGGCAATTGTGGCTCACCACAAAACTAATAGAAATTATAGAAGTGTAAGTTGTCCTGTCAAATAAATGACAAAGCCAAATGAAGTGTTGAAGCCTATCAATCACTCACCCACGCAACCTTTGAAGATTCTCCAGATGGAGAACAGTTTAATGATAGTTGGGTCTATTATACGTTGATGTGTAAACCACATGTAAACAAATCTATTGAGGTGTTACGATTACCATAACGGTCATTTTTCAGCGCACTCAACAAATACATGTGCTTACATGCAGATGACCCCATGAATTACAATAGAAAATGCAATGAAGAGAACTGTATCATACCATAGTTCTCTATATCACTATATAGTTCTGTCTATACGGTCATGTGCTTATAACTTGAACAGATCATCAACTCCAAGACATAACATAATATTTTTCTCAAATCTATATGTTGTACTGCTTCACTCTTTGAAGATAATATGCGTTAATGCGACATCAAATATGCATCCAGACCAAAATCCAATGTGCTGAAACAAAGATTTAAGGGAGAATTATAATAATTTAACATTTAGGATCATTTAAAAATCTCAATTTAGCAGAGAAAAAGAATCCCAACTATTTAGTCAGAAACAAGTGATCACTTAGCTCAGATGTTTTATAACAATGTTAGGCTAAACCAAATACAGCCTTTAATACGGAGTCTCAACAAATGTTACCTCACTACAGTTTCAGCTAACAAAAATGTGACCATCAACACAATCGGAATAAATTAAGACTGAACCAGACTAGTCACCTGTTCTTTGGAATTACAATAAAACTTTCAATACATGGAACTATTGGTATCTTGCCATTCCTTTTAGCTTTTGGGCAAGTTCATTTCAGAATTATAGCTCAAATAAATGCCAGAATTCTGTTCTCATGACCATTACAATATGAAGCAACAGAATTGATGAACCAAAGAATGTCTACCAGATTAAGTAAACGCCCACACATAATACTTGCATTTGATATAGCGCCTTATCACGTCTTTGAAATGTCTGAAAGCGCTTCACAGAATATACTGCAACGTGAATTGACTACCACTGTAGTATTATACTGTGCTCCAATTTTATACTGAGTCTCTAACTTTCCTTCTCAATCTCTTTCTGACCCTAACCGTACACTATAAAAAAGTGCTGGATTATAAAAGTGCTGGATATCATATAAACTGGTATATGGATAAACTATGTTCAACTATAATATGTATGTGAAAAAAACATTAAATTTTGTTTTACACTTGCAGAAACATGTGAACTTTCAGTTATTTTCACCTGTTAGCAACAACTGCACCGAAGATAGGATCTAGGATCTCAAGGGGGGAAAAAAAAATTACTGTCAAAAAATGTAGGTGCGCAAGGAAAAACGTCCCTGGTGGGATTTGTTGCCTTAAACCATGTTTTGTTTGCAAACATTTCTTTGAAGCCATTCAGATTAATCCAATGTCCTATCTGATAAATTAACCTTTGTAAAACCTCCCAACCCATATGAATTTATAATTCTCGAAAGGATGTAGGAGTTAACTTGACATTTGAATCACTGTTTGCCTAGATCACCAACCTTGATTTTCTCCCAGTAGTAAATACAAGGCAGAATGCATTATGCATACAAATGACTAAGACTCTCAGATACAGAAAATATACCCTCAGGAAAGCGGTTGCCCATCTCAACAGAGAATATGTTCAGATAGAAATGTTCGTAATTACCATAACATACTGTTTGTCAAAAGAAAATAAACCCTAAATCCTGTCAAGGTTTTGTCAAAAACAATAAACCCCAAATCCTGTGAGCTCACCGACTACCTCTCATGCAGGATGTATGCACAAAGTATTTTTCATGAACAAAGTACAACTCACTCTCAAGCTTTCAATAAATTCTATTAGAAGATATATAATGCACTCACCTGACATATTTTGCCTTTTTTTCGTCTGAAGCAACACAGCCCTGTCTCGATCTAAACACCTAGAAGAATAATCACAGTATTACAAGCAATAATAGATTTAAATTACGATTAATCAATCAAATTAATTTAAAAAAGCTTCAACAAGTTTAAAAAAAGGAAAATGTCATTATGGTCTTACTAACCTGGGCTGACAACGATCACACAGGTATGTTTCTGGAATGTGTTGCCTGTCGATCCCCATACAATCTATATGCTGCCAGACACTAAATACATCAAACAAAAATCAGACATTCAGTTGATGCAAGTTGAAAAACTGTTTCACTGCAGAAATTCAATGAAACATTATGCTGGTTAAATTAAAAATACTTCACATTCGGAAAACCACACAATAAGAATTACCCTCCCCAAACATTACCGTCATTCTTGATAATTATTTAAGATGCTGCAATTCAAAAACACTTGGCTATTAACTTGAACCTTTGTGACTAATTACATATGGAATTATAAAAAAATAAAAGCAGTAAGAAAGTCAGTATAACTTGGTACTGATAATGAAAGGGGGAGGATTGCCATTTATTAATTCAGGGGTTTAAAAACAAGCTACTGGATACAGAATTGACTATCTGTTTTTTTTTAAATGATAAGAATTCTATTTTTCCCCATTTATTTCCCATACTAAAACTCAGAATGTTTTGTTTTAATAATAATGTGGCCATTGTTGCCCCATCAATGGATTCTTGCTAATGATTATAAAGCTCTACTAGGACACTATTTGGTTTAAAATAGAGGATTGCGGCCAAATCACAATACAGAAATGTATTATGCTAACACAACTGGACTAAAAAGGATAGAAAAAATACCTCCATAGTAATTCACAAAGACATAGTAAAAAAGCTATCTATTGCTTGTGCTAATTTAGCTTTTAGGTCAACTGATTAACAGATGCAATATTTACACTACATGTGGATAATGCGGCCCTCAAGTTGGCCATCCCTGATATTATGAACAATTAGAATTCCTTTACAATGAGCAGCGCTACAGTTTTTGTATATTTCTTCAAATAAAGAAACACAACCCGCATGAAGAATACACACATACATTATAGGTAAGATTAATGTAGTATCTTCCTACCTGCATTTGTCACAACAGATCATGTACCCATCATCATGGGTGAAGCCACAGATGCATCTAGTAACATCTGTGCCATAGCTTCCATCCTCAGATGTGCTGATCGTGGTGGCGCTGGAGGTCTCATCAAAATTGGCAGTGGTAAATATGCTCACCTCGTTTTTGCCTATTACAACAGTTGGCGGAGGAGAAGCTGGGGGCGTTGGTGGAGGACGAGCACCATAGTTATGATCCTGCATTTGTGGAAGAAATTAAGATTTGAATGACTACAAGTCAATCTTTTCATTGATTTTCTTTGGGTAATGAAACAAGCTGCAAGTGCTGGGGAATTAAATAAGTTTCCATTTAAGGTACCTGGTGCTAGTTTCAATTACATGTTTGGTAGTGAAATGGAAGTTCTAAGAATGTGGTGTGACTTTCAGTTCAAAAACTGATTTTTCCATTTCTGCCTCTATCTTTATAAAACACATTTTGTATTAACAGGAATAGATCCTATCACAGTGATCATATCACAGAAAGTATTGTGATCATCTTGTGTATTTAGTTTGAAGGGTCAAATGATATAAGTAACTGTTTGGAAGAACCTATGTAGTTTAAATTTGCATGGATTTTCATGCTTGCATCTTTCCTATTTTTCCTGAAATGTAGAGCTAAAATTCGCCTATGCAATTACCAAACCATCAAACACTGGGATGCTGTACATCCCGGTGTTTGATGGTGTGATAATTGCACAATACTCATTTTTAAAAAAACTGCTGGAATGAGATCAAACAAGTGGATGAGACATCTTAGAAACAGGAGTAGGCTATTCAGTCTATTGGGATTTTTATGCCAATCTATTAAGTCCATAGCAAATGTTTTATTCCCACTTCTCCATCTGTTTAAGTATCCCTAAATAACATTAATATGTCCCTTTCAAACATTACAATTCTACATCTGAAGGCTCTGTTACAGTATGCTCCAAGCTCTTAATATTCTGGTAGGAAAAAATGTTTTCCAATCTCACCTATGTCCCCAGGTTCTTTACCTGAACCGCTCAGGATTCTGTGAACCGATTTATTAATATTTACTGTTGTGACAACTATTACTAAAATTGCCGTAAAATAATTTTAGGATGTTATCACAGGAATTATTACACATGGAATACTTGCATCCATCCTTCTTAGTAGTTCTGATGCGGATGAAATTTAATGATATACTTCACATTGGTTCGATAGACCATTTTCTTTATACGTACTGAATCAGTTATGACAAAAAGAATCGGAATGAAGATATTCTTAACTGTTAAAGCGTACAAAAGTTTTGATGGTACAAAACTTACCGCATAAGGCAAACCAATATAACTGTGTGAGTGATGAGAACTGCTGGTGTATAACTGGTGTGGAAAACCATTTGACTTCTCCAATATCACAGGGCTTGCTTCTACAGATTCTGGTCTAGAAAAGAGAAAATATTTACTTATTCATCAGTTGTTTGTTGGCATCATTTTTTGAGAACTGTTTAGAGTTAAAACATTGCACAACAGCCTATCAAGAGCTGGTAGGATTCTTGCCTCAAGAGTCAAAAAGTTGTGAGTTCAAGCCCTATAATGGTCTTTGAACACCCACAGTCTAGTCGACACACCAATACAGCGCTGGCGGAGTTCTGCATTACTAGATGTGTAGTCAGTCGTTTGAACGAGACATGAAACCACATGGGCCAACAACAAAACACAGGAATCACTCTTCAGGCTCCACAAAATAAGCAATACAACTCGTATTAGTTGGGACCATAACATTTAATGACTTATGCAAAGTCTGAGTTAGAAGCAAAATCTATAAAATCCGATTTAATCAATAATCTACACTCTGCATGCATAAATCAATGCAGCCAATAAGTCTGCATGTGGTGACGGATCAAGAATACGTTTCCCACGATTCAATGCATCTTGACATGTCTAATGCGCACTGGAATTGCATTGAATCACGGGAAATGAAGTTCTTCTGCAGATGCAAGCGGCGACAGATCAAGATAATGTTTCTTTCGATTCAATGCAGCCAGTAAGAGCGGGAGTAATGGAGGATAGGGGAGCATCATTATGAGTTAAGAGATTAAAAATACGATGAGTGCAAAGAAATCTAAGTGGTTTTGGTGGGAAACTGAATGGGACTCAGTTGCATCTATGATTTATAAAGGTAAAACTTATGCGAGCTTTACTGTATATCAATCTCACTCGATTCCTTTTATAATTAAAAATAATCTTTAATCCTGAATGCTAGAAGAATTTTATAAATTTATACATGTAGGCTTTAAAAATACAAGGTAAAAGAATTAACACAATATACAAAAAACAGAAGGTTTACCAACAATCTATATTCATTTGCAAAGCTGTACTTTTCATTACGATACAGGAAACCACCAAACAGGTCTCTCTCGCTCGTTCGTTTGATGTTATCGCCATCTAGCCTCGAGACATTAAATAAACTATTTTGGAGATCTGCTCACACCTGATTAAAGGCCTTTAAAAATAATATCATTGATCTGAATATTGAGTGAGAGCTCATTCAATTTGAAATACCATTATCATTGAGACATTGTCCCCAAACCATTTTAGGCCTCAGCACATTTACACCCAAGTCTAAGCAGTTTGGAAGACGATGCTTTTTCAAATCTCACTACTGTTCACTGTTTGAAGGCTTTGATTTAAATTAGTAATGAAGTGCATTATTCCCAGATACATTCAAACCCTAAACGAACTCACGTTAAGCGTATAAACATAGAATTCAAAAGGTATTCCAGATGTTAATTCTACTTTTAATCAATTTACTACTATTTAAAAAAGTTTGTAGCACAGATCAACAATGATAAGGATTTACAAAACATAAACCCTTCATATAATGGGGCACATTTTTGAAGAGTAACAAGACACTTAAAAATACCCTTAATAACTTATTAACGTGTAATTGTGTGCATTTCCTGAATTTTCAAAAGGAATAGATGTGGGACACGGCCTGACATGCAGTGTTCTTTTCATTTGAAAACAAAAGCCAAGGTCGTTAAATTATCAGAAATTGCCTATCATTCTCTTCTCATCCAAAATGAACCACCAGGATTCTGCCAACACTACCCCCTCGAGTAATTTAATAAAATAATAATCTTTGAGTTTCAAAGCGCTTCACAGGATATACTTTGAAGTGAATTGACTGTGTATTTGTGGGCGAAATGCAGCAGCCAATTGCGCACAGCTGTGTAATAAAGTACAATTAAGTAGAAATTTAAAGTGAATAATCTGCAGAGTAAGGCAGATTAAGAGAATAGCAAGTCCTTTTTTGGACAACAGACCTGAAATTCCATCTTGCCTGAAAGATCATCTCATCTTACTTAATGTCTCATCTTACCAAGCAGAATGGTGGAGAATTCTTAAATTCAGCCTTAATTTGGAAGCTGTTTTTCCCTGGTTCTTAAAAAAAATCTTTCAAATTAAGACTCATAGAATTTAAAACTTTGAAGATAACATGGTTTTAGTAGAGAAATTTCCAGCCCTAGATTCTTGGTACAACCTGCAAGTTCCTTCATCTGACAATCAGTTACTAAAGATTCAAACCAGAGGAAAAAACAGGGGTTTGTTTAAACGCACAGGCCTCCCTGGTGAAAGTTGGGCTCAGGCCGGTGAGATAACAGCAAAATGTATGGTTGGGCACATGTGCGAGATTGCCAGCTTTGTTTCCAAAAACAATCTGAAGCCCCAGATACCAGCCATAAAACAATGTTGTGCACACAAGTTGGGAGGACATCTCAATGTGCTTAACAGGATATACTATAAAGTATGTTGACTGTGCATTTTGTAATATTTTGTATTTTGGTTCACGTGGGTCTGAAAACTTCACTAGCAACTTCTCATTTAATCAGATAGGAATTGTTTTGCCAGTAAGAAAGGAAAGTTTTAGAATTTTTATAATATATAGTTTAAGGTTAGATATTGAATTGTTTTGATAATTTCAGGGACCTCAAGTAGACAGACAGATTCGGAAAAAGAAGAGATACAATGAGACAAAGAAAAGAGAAAGAAAATGACAGAATTCAAATGGAAAGCCTGAGAGAAGGGCTGGCGCATTGTTGTAAATTAGCATTTTGTAATTGTGTGCTGTCCAATCATCCGCAATGTTTGTTTATCCCAATAATAATAATCATTGCATTTGATATAGCACCATATCACACCGTTGAATGCTTCACAGAATATTCTGTAAAGTGAACTGGTTGTATATTTTGTGGATGAAATGCAGCAACCAATTGCACACACCAAAATAATAAATGCAGATAATCAGCTCCCTACTGTACAACTAGCTACCTACATTTAAAAAAGAACTCAATGAAAAATGGCACTTAAAACATGATCTTACACAACAAATAGTTATTAGACCTGCCCCATAAAACATCAAAAATTCAGATCAAAATGGTCTATCCTAACAGCTCATCAGTAATAAAGAGCAGTACTTAAACGAACCAACTGCTGACAAGTACAACATGGTCACCAACATTGTCTTGCTCACTTCCTTTATATTACTGATTAATTCAACCAGAATAAAGAATGCTCAAGCTACACAATGAAACATATTGCAACATAATACTGGTTTATCACTACTAAACAATCCATATAGGAGTCCTGTAGCTCAGTGATTAGAACTCTCGCCTCGCAAGAGACCTGGGTTCGATTCCTGGCAGGGCGAAACCTTGGGCAAGTTTCCTTACTCCACACAAAATAGAATTGGTCGCTTCAATCCACGATCGTTTGTGGGACACTGATGTGCGCAATTGGCTGCTGCATTTAAAAAAATAATCAATTTACTTTACAGTATACTCTGTGAACGCTTTGACACGTCTAGAAGACGTGAAAAGCGCTACATCAAACGCAAAGATTATTATTATACAATTCTCAAAAGTGAAGAAATTGAGGTCTGAGGTTCAGACCTCCTCAACCTACCCGATCTATCCTTAAAACTCTCTGAACTAGTGCACAATTTAGGCGTCGCGTTCGATCGCCAGTTATCCTTCCTCATCTGGTCCCTGGCTAGGACCGCTTTTTTCCACCTCTGCCACATTGCCAGTCTCCAACCATAGCACCCTCCACAAGCTGCCCAAACCCTTGTCCACACCATCATCACCTCTCGGCTGAACTACTCAAACACCTTCCTTGCCAGTCTCCCCTCCTCCACGATTCACAAAGTTCAACTCATCCAAAACTGCACCACCCACATTCTCACCCGCACCCCGATTACCAAACAGTGCCAAACTCCACTGGTTCCGTCAGAGCGGATTGACTTCAAGATCCTCACTGCAGTGTTTAAATCCGTCCACGCCTTAGCACTCTTCTATCTCTCCAACCTCCTCTCTCCTCACAGTACTATCCACTGCCTCCACTCTACTGGCTCCGGCCTTCTCCTTGCCCCACCATCGGAGGCCATGCCTTCAGCCACTACGCCCCGAAGCAATGGAGCCCTCTCCCTCAATCCCTTTGCCTTGCCCCCTCTTTCCTCATTTCAGGTTGCACCTGAAGATCTTTCATTTTCGACCGTGCCTGTGGTCACCATCTCCCTCCCCCTGGCTTGGCATCAGGCACCACCATCATTAAGCGCTCTGGGACGCTGCCCAGCGTGGAGAGCGCTATATAAATGCAAGCTGTTGTTGTAGTAAGAGACCATCAACTGCAGATCAATGCCAAACATTATGTGTGGAATCAGTTCAAAATTAAGTCTTTATGCACCCTATATGTTTATTCCATTTGAATTCTAACACTCGACTAAAGGATTTGTACATACAGCCCACACTCTGAAATTTGGCAAGACCCAGCAAATATGCATCATACTTCCTGCTGTTCTTAGGTTTGGGCTGCTGCTTACAATTTTTTATTCCGAGAATAGGCAAAGAAATACTGCAATTGAATTGTACTAACAGTTAAATCCCATAGTGTTCTAACCAGATGAAGTAGTAAACGTTTCTATTTTAATAGCTGTTTTAATAGCTGTTTCCTCCTTACATGATAACACTGGGAGTCCAAGTTACTGCAAGCTTGATGACTTTCCCATTTAAGGTATGTAGTTTAGTACACACAGCATTTTTGTGTTGCTCGGTATGCAAGTACTGCAGGTATTGCGTCATTTAGACCAACAGTATAAAACTTGGGAGCTTCCTCTTAGTATTACTGCAACAACACTATTCCAATGGTGGTATGACAGTGGTCAGTGGGAGGGCTGGGGAAGGAGAGAAAAACAAATGGGAGAACAAAGTCCATAATGCATTTTTGAGCAGCAATTTCATGGTACATATTCAGTATGGATACAGTAAATAAGGCTAGACAAACAATTAAACAAATTGCGTCTGATTTATTTTATACATGCACACACACACACACACACAGGGGAAAGAGATGGACCCAAATTAAATTAATTACAAACGTATCATTCACGATTCAGCAAATCAACATTAAATCAACAACAGTCATTCAGAATGATGGGCACAATTTTCTTAAAAATAAAGCAAACTGCAACACCTAATAACTATTTTGAATTATTCTTAATTGTCTGTTATTCAGCAAGACTAGTATTCCCTGCCTAAGACCAGATCACTGAGTAGCAGAGATGTCCTAGATTCCAAGTAAACAAAATATTAAAAGTATATACCACAAATCCTTCCTTTAGAAAGGTCATGCAAGTAATTTACTATCTATCAATATATCTCCATTCGCATAACAGGCAACTTCAATTGCTTTTATAAGGATTGGCTAAGACCAAAACAAAAAATAGCTATGTTGCAGTCATCAATTGTAGCTATTAATCACCCAGCTGCTTACTTAAGATGCAGCATTAAGCATTTCTTATAACTAGAAATCTCTCAATGCCATGATTTAATAGCAGGTCATAAGTTGACCATGCCTGGTGTCATCATGACAACCCATCCATGTGACATTGCACTAATTCAGTCCTGTAAATCAGAACAATCCATGTTAGTTTGGATGCAACACCCTACCCTCATCAATAACCAAACAGTGGAGGTACTGTTACTAGGTCCATGCATGCACAATACCTCAAATAGTAAGTGGCGAATTCAATCTGGCCGGCAATCTACACATCAGTTAAACTGGGAACTGGGCAGGAGTAATGCTGACAGGACATGAAGACCAGGCATTGGCCTTTTCAGAAACTACAGGACAGAATTCAATCACAATCCACCAAAGGAGAACGTCCAGACATGATGTCAGGCAATTCCTGGGTAAATGCCCCCACCAGGCATATTTGTGCAGTAGCAGGCAGCCATGTCTCTTGGCCACCATTATTATTTTTATTACAGTATTAGAATACATTTGCAATAATGCTATAGGAGAAAAAAGAAATTGCAAACAAGTGGTATGATTAATGAGGTGCCTTGTTTATTGAAGTTTTCAGTCCAGTATTGCTAATAACCACCCTTGTGCTGAAAGCAGTATTTATATGAAAATATAAATTATATTTGCATGAATTGAACAAATAAAATGCTTACTCTGAGCCTGCAGCCATCTCCAAATATGAGGTCTCCGTTGTGTCAAGCCCTATCGGGATCACAATGCTCATGACGTTCGCTGCTGATAAATTCGACAACTACGGAGTCCTATACATTGGCATCCAAAACACTGGGGCATGCCAGCCACAGTGCTCATTGCAAACATCTAAGTGCATCCACAAAGCCTGTAAAATAACCACAAAAGAAAAGTAATTAATTACATTTACCCATTTCAAGTTGATATACAATTTATACAAAAGTGCAACAAACTCATTAAGGTACCATCTCAACCCACATGACATTTTTGATGCACTCAAGATTTTAAACAATCTGTGTACACTGGGAGTGCAATGGACATCATTGTGATGTGGGCTTCTGGGGCCTGAGTTCAACTCTAGCCCACAAATATAGACCCCTCTTTTCACCGCTAATTAAAATGGCACTCAACTTCTAATAGGTACAGAACAAAGTTGTAAATATTTATAGAAATTTCTGTTCTAAAGGTAGAATTCTGTCTGTAGTTGATAAATGCATACCACTGTCAATATTTTAATCCTCTGGGAACCATTTTTCCCCACCCAATGTTAATGTCCCAATTGTTTTCTAATTTTCTTCTCCCAACAGCACATGTATCTCTGCTTCTGATCTGACTTTTCTTTGCTGGGGTACAAGTAGTCCTGTAGCTCAGTCGTTAGCGCATTTGCCTCACAAGCGAGAGACCTGGGTTTGATTCCTGGCAGGGCGAAATGTTGCAGAAGTTTCCTTACTCCACACGCCCCTGTTTACCTAGCAGTAGGTAGGAACGTAGTTGTCAGTCAATTAGTGGATCGCTTTTCCGGGGTAATAATTCCTTAATTTTTTTACAACAATAATAATAAATTGGTTACTCAATCTACGACTGCTTGCAGGATACCACGTTTCGCCACAAAATATACAGTCAATCGACTTTACAGTATATCCTGCGAAGCGCTTTGAGACGTCTTGAAGACGTGATAAGGCTCGCTATATCAAATGCAAGGATTGTTACTATAGATTCACATGCATTGGTTACCCTGCCTATAAGTTGCCATTGTTAATATGTGAGCCTTGGCAGTGATGTAAGCAGACCACTCAACTGCGAAAGTCAAAGTAAATAAAATATTTTATGGTAGAGATCGGATAAGCCAAGAATATACACCTAGAAGACAAAGAAAAACCCCATGAAAAGGAAATTTTGTACTGATTTTCAGGAAAACACCTTTCACCAAAGAGTAAAATAATCTACCAAGCAAGGCAAGATAAAAGCATTGTTATTGATCAGAAGATAATTGGTTAGCCTAATGGACTGGAGAGATGAACTTTGGCGGCTAAATTGCATTTCTTCACCCTCAACTTTTCTCATGTTCTCATCCAACTACATGGATATTTTCGAAGTACTATTTTCAAGTGAAAGGGGTGCATATAAGAATAATAAACCATCTTAACTACAAAATGCACATTAGCCAATAAGACACTAAAATTAAATCACAACTTTACAATAATTAACTATAAAACTTTTCAAGAAGGTCACACTATAGGTGCGTAATAAAATTCAAGGATTGTTATAAAATTCACACAAAAAACTTACACGGGAGAAAATTACAACCAAAATACAGATCATCATCACAAGCTTCATTCATTTAATACCTCAAAATTCAAGTGGGAAGAATGTGGTCTTAACCTTCCCCATTTTTATTTTCTCCCCCCCTTTCCATGTATATCCTTTTTCCAAAACCCTTGATTTTACAAATATGCTTCAAATGCAAATGGCATGTTCTGCCATCATCAATGCAACTGCAGCCTTGAACAAAAGAAAAAAAGGATCACATTGTACTACCTACCCAATGTCAATTTCCTATTTTTTTTACATGAAAATACATTTGCATTTGATAGCACCTCATTACATTGTCGAAATGTCTCAAAGCACTTCACAAGTTTTTACTCTGAAGTGTAATCACTGTCTATTTGTAGGTAAATGCAGCAGCCAATTTGCACTCATTAACGTCCCACAAACAGTCATGAAAGTTTATCAACTGGGATTGACAGCTTGGTTAAAGGGGGAAACTTCCTTTGGTGACACTGAATGTATAACACTCATCTGAACAGGCAGTTCAATTTAATGTCTCATCTGAAGGACGACACCTCCGGCAATGCACCCCACATCACAGAACTGCAATGGAGATTCAACAGAGTATGAGCTGAAGCATGATATGGGGTTTAAAGCCACAACCTTTTGACTCAGAGGCAAGAGTACTGCCAACTGAATCAGGCTGGTACAAAATATTTTTCTAACGCATTGTGGTTGAGATTATATCTACTTAGAGGGTACATACTCTGCTGCACATTTTTACCTCATCTAATTTGTTGCTCTTTGTTGCTACTCTTCCCCATCCTAAAAATACAAAGATTATCTGAAGATGGTACAACATACTAACTAATGAAAATAATAATAATCCTTGCATTTGATATAGTGCTTTTCACATCTTCTAGATGTCTTAAAGCGCTTCAGAAAATATATTTTAAAGTGAAGTGACTGTATATTTGTGGGCGAAGATAGATACCTAATGAGATTTGAGTATGATGGTTACAGATAACTTAGTTCTGGGGCACGTAGGAGTCACCCTTTGTCTTAACTAAATGTATGTTCAAAACCGAGGTCAGCAGCTGGCAGTTTAATGTAATTCAAATGTTCATGTACAGAGTGCTTAATACCTCAGAGAGCGACTTCCAGACTTGAAAAAGTGCGTAATATTTTGTCTGATGTGGTTCGTACAGACTGTCTGATACCAAGATAGTATATCGGGGGGAAAGCTAAAATAGCTCTGGCAACTCTCCTATTTTGCTTCACAACAGTATTCAGAGAGATATGCATTCATTATAAATTTCAAAACAATACTTTAATGCATAATCTACCACTGTTGTAACAGTTTCATGTACATATTAAATATAAAACTATCAACTTCCATGACATGATTCTTGTGTGCAAATGATTTGATATTGAGGTTCAAGTTTACCTAAGATGATAAGCTATGATGTGCGAATTCACTTTGTAAGATTGTTGTTTACAAACACAATATACCTGTGTGCTTTCCTATTAGTATGAAAAAGCAAATGTAGCATTTCAACAAAAGTGCATTACCCACATCCAACAGAAATTAAAATAGCTGAATCAGCAACAAATGTAACTATTGTATGCAATAAATTTGATATCTAATTTAAACTACTTGTTTTATGTTAAATTTGCAAATCGATTTGTTCGGGAGGGGGAGAGAGAAAAAGAATCTTGAGCGAGACACACACACACACGAGAGACACTCTCTCACACACACACAGCCAGGGTCTTCTTGAAACTGAGCTGGGTTCGAGGTGGTGTGCTTGCCAGTGAAATATCAGAATCGATTCAATCCTTTGTGGTGGTCTCAATAGTCCACATCCTGAGCCAGGTGAGCCCACAGTATTACAGGGCACTGCTGATGACAGACTAGCCAGCTTTGCTCATCAATCGCTGGAAACGGGGATTCTTCCCACTCAGCTCCTGTTAACTCTACAGGCCCAAGCCTTTACATATAGAATGGTCCAAGCTAGATAAGCAGCTGGAAGCTTATTAGACAGTGCTCCCAAAGGCAAGCTAGACCAGTTTTAGCTGGTTAAACTCCAGCAATACAACAAAGCATACTCTGTGGTCCCCTAGGTTTGGCTCTCAACAACCTGCACCTAACACCCATCAGCAATAGGTAAGTAGGGTGTGCCCTCCAGGTATGCATGCTAATACATTTCTGCATGTGGTAGACACCATTTTCATCAAAAAATAGATGTTTTGATTATAAATATGTAAATTCTCCCTTATTCCCTAATTTGAATACTCTCAATATCTTTTGGAAGCAATTTTAAAAAGTCTTGATGAAATATGTTTTGGAAGTTGTGGTGTCCTGGTCAAATATTTGAGGTATCCTTCAATCAAGTTAAAAAATAGTGATAACTGTATAATACCTTTCACATTGGCAGAATTGGCATTTCACAGGATTTATTGTAAAATATAGAGACTGGATTTTGTAAGCGAATGCATCAGCCAATTTGCACACAGCAATGTCTCACAAACAGCCATGGAGTGAATGACCAATTAATTGTATCTGAGGGGTTGTTGGATAGGACAACACCAGGTGAACCTCACTTCTTTTTTCAATTAGCACCATTGGATCTTTAATGTTCAACTAAATAGGCAGACAAGAACTTGGTCTAACGTCACAATTTATTTAGAAAATGAACATTCTGGTTGTGTTTAATTAAAAACCACAGAGCACCTTTACCTATCCACTATAGTCTGGGGGGGGGAAAGAGTAGAAACAAGGCACATAAATGTAATGTCTTCACAGTCCTCATATGGTTAATAGTTGGTTAGGGTCATTACATTTACATTCAGCATGTACATTAGTTTATAAGTCAAGATAACCTGAAAAAACACAATTTTGAATTGAATTATCACACCTTCAAATATCTCGTTTGTAATCTTTGTGCTATTATAGTTATTCTCTATTATCTGTACATAATTAACTGTAAACAGTCCATGTTGTAATGACATTTCCTGCATAAAATAATTTGGCCAATATTTAGCGATACAGATCACAAATACGTATCAGCAAAAGTAAATTTCAGCTTCGATACAGACTAATTGCGTATATAAGTGTATATATTCAAACGTTTTAAACACTTTGAACAATGAATGTTCTATAAATAAATGTCAGCCTTGGTATCATAATAAACCCAGAAGCGNTTTTTTCTTCCAAAAGCGAATCCGCGTCCAGTACTGCAATAACTGAGGCAGACGAAACGAACGCCGCATGGGGTGGGGAGAACCCGAGTCGATTAGATTTACTACAACACCAACGTCCGCCATTTTTCCTCCCGACTACGTTAAGGACAAAAGAGGAGCTCCGGATACTCTCAACGCTCTGCGTTTTTAAATGTCAACGTCTCAGTAACATGTCCCCGCGCGTTCCATACATATACAAATATTTTTACTATTCACAAATCGGTTCGGTCCTAACTAAAACGTTGACCACCAAAAATCGAATCGGCCGCCCCCTTCCCCCCCCCCATACATTTGGTGGACACTTTCACCTCTTGTTATGATCATAAATCAAACAGGAGTTAGAAATCCACGGACAGACAGACAGACAGCCGTCCGTGTTTTTCGGGTGCCACATTCCCGCTTAAAACCCTCAGCAAAAAAAAAGGAAACCGCCCCCAGAAGAGTTGCGGTGGTGAACGCGGTCCCACACGGCGTCTTTGCTGAAAACCAATAAATGCTGCTGCTGTACTACTACGCCTACGTGTGTGTGTGTTTTTTTTAAAAAATAAATTTTTAAAAAAAAGGAATATCGGTGAACATTTGCGGTGCAGCGTCGCCCGTCCGTTGCAAACCAAATGCAATCCCTAAAATAAACAAATCCTCCTCCTTCCATGTTTTGGTTCCACGTTTGCAGTGGTCCTCCCCTCCTGAATTCGAAGTACGTTATCACGGTACAGAGAACTGTCCAGTTTTAATTATTTGGGGCGTTATCCATATTCTACAGTTATAGAACCACTTTTTTTTCAAAAAAAGGGTTGTTGTGGGGGGGGGGAGAGACACAGTTTGAGAACGGCTTTGGTACATGGGAGGAAATGTAAATGTAGGACAGCTTTGAAAAGTCCTTTATTAAAAGGCCTGAATTCAATCAAGAAAGGCTTCTTCTTTCCTCCTGAGCGTCGCAGTGTGTAAACATTATCCGCTGCTGGAAAACTGTATCGTTGGGGCCGGGGGGGGGGAGGGGGGAGATGACAGTAGGTGCTTAAAAGAGAGAGAGAGAGAGAGAACGAGAGAGAGCGCGAGAGAAATACCAGAGGAACGTTCCTCTTTAACTGCCAGAACTAAAATGGAGTAAAACGGAAACGTTTATTTATATTAAAAAAAAGTCGAAGGCGAGATCGGAGACCCGAGAGAATAACGGTAACTTCGGGGGGGGGGGGGACCGGACCACACGCAGACGTGAAGAAAACGCCATCGATTCAAACGCAAACATACATAGAAACAGGACGCTCAGAAAGGAGGGGGGGGAAAGAGAGAGAGAGAGAGAATAAAACTCTTGATCCAACCTAAAGGGTCGCAAGTAAATGCCCGGAATGAAAAAAACGGTTCACTAAAACCCGCCATATTCCGCGTTTGTCAGTCAGTCTCAGTCTCAGTCAGTCAGTCAAGTCAGGACCAGACCTTACCACTCACTCGGTCGCAACGGAATAAAAAAAAAGCCTGACGCACATTATTTTTTTTAACCAGGACATCTCGTCATAATAAACGACTTATTTTTTTTCAAAAAAAAAAGAAGACAAGATACCCCGCTCGCGTTTGCTTACCTGAACGGTCCACCGAACCGACAGAAGGACTCCGTTAAACTCGTTTTTGCCCCTACAGACCAAAACAACGTAATCTTATCTGGCCTCCGCCGCGCAACGTAAATAGACCGATATCCTCCTGATTCCCCTTTTTTTTCCTCTCTCTCTCTCTCTCTCTCCCTCTCTCCCGCTGGTCTCTCTCCTCAAAAAATAACCGCCACAGAGTCTCGACTATTTTCAATTCTAAATTCACGACAGATCGTCCCTCTGCTTCGGCGCGACCTCAAGACGTCTGCCGACCGCTGGTACCGAGATATATATATATGTGTATATATATATTTCTTTAAACTCGAGTATTTTTCTCTGCTTCCCCCCCCCCACCACCACCACCCAAAACAGCTCGCTACGTGGGGATCTGTTGCTACCTTCTGTGTACAACTCACTCCCCTGCCTTTGGAAAATGGCGGCGACGGGACGACGTCCTACGGGGCTCGAGAGGGGCAATGGGCAGGGGCGCGCATGCGTGCCAAAGCGAGCCGCGAAGGACCTCGCCGTCGTCATCGTCGTCGCGGGGTCTCGCTCCGGCATTTTGACAGTTGGGGTTTGGCTGCCGTGTGAGTGAGTCGGAAGAGAATAATAGCTAACGGGGATTTTTTTTTAAAAAAAATCTCTTTCTTCTATTATATATATGTATATGTGTGTGTATAAAAAAAATAATAATGACGATGATAATAATAAACGGGCGGGCGGGCGGGGGGGCGAGAGAAGCGCCCCGTGGCATTTGGTTTTGAGGCGAAAAAAAGAAAAGTATCTCGAGTCGGAAACTTTTGTTGTTTTTTTTTAAACAGTTTTTAAATGCAGTGCAGTAGTTTTTAATTAAAAAAAAGAAAAAAATGTCCGCGTTTTAACTATTTGTGAGGCGATGGGATTCTGCAACTAAAATGGCGCCTGTTTTTTTTCCCCCCTCCTCTCTGTCTGTCTGTCTGTCTGACTTCTTCCCTCCCGCTCTCTCTCTCTCCCTCCCCCATTTCGAAAGAAGACAAACTTTGACCGTATGACGAACACCGTTGAATGTGAGTGAGTGATCAGTGAGTGAGTGAGAGAGTGATTGAGTGGCGTGTCCGGGCTGGTGGTTGATGGCGGTGCGGCTTCCCCCCCCCCCTCCCCGCCCTCCCTCTTCGCTCGAGCATTGGTCGGTGATGACGTTATGCTGCTGCATGTGGGCGGCCACCGCAGTTAAAGACGCTGTGTGGGGCGGCGGCGGCGGGAGGAGAATCTGCTGATGTGGGCGCCATTATATAAAGAAGGGGGATTGTGCTGTACGTGTCGAGAGCGATTCCCTCTCTTTCCTTCCCCTTCGCTCACATTACACACGACGAATTTGGGGGAGGGGAATTCGTGTGTTTTTTTTTCCAGATAAAGCGCTTTGCGATGCCCCGTCTCGTTTGAGCGAAGGAGTGTCTGGTCAGTCAGCCAGCGAGCGAGAGAGAGAGAGAGAGAGAGAGCGAGAGCGAAGGGGGAGACTCGGAGGACATTTAATGTGAAGTTTTATTTGATGATGATGATGAGGTGATGGTGATGATGATGAGTGGGGGTGGGGGGGGAGAGGAGGAGGAGGGAAGGAAGGAGTGCGTCTAAACAAGATGGCGCCCGTCGAGCCTGTTTTGTCTGTCGCAGGTCGACTGTACTCGAGTGGGGGGGGAAGAGAGAGATCATGTGATGGAGGAACAAAATCCCTTTGCTGCATTAAAGTCGGGCTGTGGGGGTGGCTGGATGGCTGGTTGACGTCCTTTTTTTTTACCCCCCCCCCCCTCTCTCGTTCCCATGACACTCTTGAGTACTAAAATGATCAAGCTGGATAATAAGAGGCGTTTTTGTTGTTGTCGTCGTTGAGAGCAGTTGCGACTTTTAATGAGTATTAATGCTTTGTGGCTTGGAACCGTGTGTGTGTGTGTGTGTGTCTGTGTGCTTTTTTCGGAAGGTTTGTTTCGGGTCCGATTTGTGTCGTCGGGCCTTTGCAGTGCAACGAAAAGGGAGGGGAGATAACATTCCTTGGGAGATGCACGGTTTTTTTTTTTGGGGGGGGGGGGAAGGTTCGTGCGGCTTTGTAGACTCAAAACATTTTTTATTATGTGATCATTGCCTTCAGCGCGGTTTCCTGCCCCCCCCCCCCCACCCCTCCACATTTAATACCACAAGGTCATGTATCACATTTTTGAAGGGATTTTATTAAGCAGGGAGTGACGCAGGTTGTGGAGCAAACTGAAAAGCTGTTATTTAAAGAACCCGATACATTCGAGGAGGACTTGTGATTTTTAGGGATTGGTACGGAATGATAGTCGAATACTCTTGGGAACTTGACGACAGTGCCACTGTGGAGGAGAGTTTATCCAATTTGCTCTAATTTTCCGCTTGAATGCTTCCTGCATTTGTTTATTTCTGTGGCGTTAACTTTTATTCCTATGGTACTTCAGCACTTTCGTGTGCATATTTTGTTATCTGTCTTCCTCTACTTTTTCACAAGAGCAGTGGTCGCCTCCCTCCCTGCTTAATGTCTGCCGCCATCTTTGTGGAATATTTTGGGGCATTACCCAATTTGAAAAGTGCTATTTAAGTGCAAGTTGTTCCTGTTAAAAGGAAGGGTGTTCTATTGGCCTAACTCTGCATCTGTTAATTAAGCAAGTCAAGTTTAGACTTTAAGATCTGGGCTATGGTCCCTTTTTTTTCTTGTTAATGGTGCCTGATTAACATCTGTTCGGTACTTTGCTCCGTTTATATTACTGGGCTTTGAAGAATGCCCTTGAACTTGGAATTTTGGCCATTGAAGTCAGTGTTTGAGTAACGCTATATAATACGCTGGACCTAATGTTTTTAATGCCATATGTGACTAATTTAGATTCTTAAATCCTGAGATTGTTATTTTTTAAATGCTTTTGAGGGTTTTTTGTAGTCAGTTATCTGAACTTGTTTTATTAAGATAGTAATCGTTGCATTTGATTTAGTGCCTTATTTTATTGAGATGGCTCAAAGCACTTCATAGGATATCCTGTAACTGAGTTTTGTGGGTGGGTGCCATTTTGTGAACAGTAGTGTCCCATCAAAGGCGTAGTGAATGCCCAATTTTATTTTGGGGATTGTTGGCCAGGATGCTGGGAGAAAAGTGTCAATGGATCTTTAATGCCCGCCTGGACAGACAGATGGGACCTCAGTTTAAGAATTTATCCAAAGCACGGCACCTTCCACCAATGCAGCTCACCCCACTACCGCACTGGAGTATCGTAGATTATGTGGGTTCCAAGTCCTGACATCGGGTCTTGAACTCGCAATCTTCTGACTGAGCCATGTTTACAAGTAAATACCTTAATTGTATTATGAGTCCATAATCCACTGTCAGGTGCCTAGTATTGTATGTTAAAACATTAAGCTCTGTTTCCTTCTACATGTTCAGGTTCCACCTAACTTACCCATCCAATGTCCAAAAAGACTGCCTTAATACACATCACCACTTTCTAATAACTGAATCCTTTTCCAGTGACTTGTCTTTCCATTACGAAGCCTTTGTTTTACCATCTATGCTAGTAATTGTACCACTTTTGTAACTGAACCATTATTGCAATTTATTTTTCTCATGTCTAGAGGTAGATTCTGTCATCTCCATAGAAACTGGAATGAGGACCTGGTTTTATGGCTGCCATGCTGATAATTTCAGGAGATATGGTTTCTGAAAATTAAGGTGGGGCTTGATACCTGTTCCAGATTGGAAGGCATTAGTGCCTTGACAAACTAGTGTTACCAACATAGCCTGTTTTGCTTGTTCATGGAATTGTCGTCTTCAACTAGTGAAAATTTGAGGTAGCTGGTCAAATACTTTGTTAGGTTGCTACATTTGAATTTGGGGTTGATCTACGTTGGCAATTTGTGGGACATTGCTGCATGCAAATTGGCTAAAGCATTTTGTCCACAGTCCATCCACTTTAGAGTCTCAACGACATGATAAGGTGCTATATCAAATGCGATTATGATGATTATTTTGAGGGAACCAATATAAAGGAGGCTAGAACACATTTTGAATTTGATAGTTTTTCAAAAGCAGAATATGTAAGATCAGGTGATGCCATGTGGGGAATATATGAAAACTGCTACAAAACAGTTAGCACACTTGATAGTAAAAGTGCTTTGGTACATTTTTGTGAATGAATGCTGTAAGTTTTTTGTTTTTAAAAAGCTGTTTACTGTCAGATTAAACTGCTGAATACCTTGGTTATCTCCTTTACCTACAGAAGAGATTAAGTGATTTGCCAGATTGATTGCCAGTCTTTAAGAAAGGACCACCATCTTGCAATATTTGTAGATTTTGGGTAAAGGACAATTTACATGCCCTGTGAGGTGCACAGTTAATTCTCGTATGCATTGATGGAGCAGAAAGAAAGCCTCAGTAGAGCACAGCAATTTTTCTGTGGGTTTTTCAGCTGCCCCCTCCCACAAATTGCCCTGTATCCTCAAAGCGAGTGTATTCTGATTTTGATGTTGCCTGTTTTGCAAAATGTGGGCGTTGTGCATTTTTTTAAAGATTGGACCTATACAAAGTTACTCTGAATCTTTCAGCTCCGTCATCAGTTTTTGCACTGTATTTTAAAATATTTTTATTCCCCCCCACTCCCTCTCCTTTTCCTGCCCCGTAATTCGTTCTTTCTCCTGTGATTTTCATCACCCTGTCTGCAAACAGGTTTTCCTTGGCTCTCTGCTTCATTATAATAATAATACTTGCATTGAGGTGTTCTAACTTCACAGAATATGCTGTCAAGTGAAATGACTGTATTTTGTTGGTGAAATGAAAATAAATTTTGATTCAATTTCTTCAGCCTCTCAGCCCCCAGGCTCTGGAACTCCATCCCCCAGTGCCTTCGCCTTGCTTCCTCCCTTTCCTCCTTCAAGGCCGGTCTCAAAACCTTTCTCTTTGACCGTGCCTTCAGCTCCCCTCTCGACTCTCTTCCCCCTCCTCGCTCCCTCCCTTCCCTCCCCTCACCCTGACCATTTCCCCCTCCTTGCTCCCTCCCTTCCCTCACCCTGACCATTTCCCCCCTCCTCGCTCCCTCCCTTCCCTCCCCTGACCATTTCCCCCCTGCTCGGGTCATGACCCAACTGTGCAGCGCCTTGGGACGTCCTCCTGACGTGAAAGGCGCTTTATAAATGGAATCTTGTTGTTGTTGTTGTTGTTTTCTTCCCTCCAATATTATAATGCATAGTAGGCCTATCGTAATATCAGGCGGTGTCTGCCCAGACCTCCCTTCTGGGTCACAACTTTAGTTAAGTGCAGAAAGGAAGTACTGAAACTTTAAGGTTCCATCCACTTCTGCTCATCAATTGTGATTCACATTCGTCCAACCACAGTTTTTACTCAGATTGCAGTTTCTGTGATTCAGAACAGTCTTTGCCTTTTCTGATCTTGTTTTCAGCACTCATGTAAAGAGCACTATATAAATTCAAGTTGTTTTGTTGCATCTTCAAGTTACCATTATGCAGTAAATGCATAATGGTGTACTACTAATACCACTGCGAAAAAAAATTATGATTTTAGTTTCTTTGATAGTTTGTCATCATTCTGAAGTTTAGAAATAGTAGATTTGTTCCTATTATACAATATGGAATAATACTTGGATCACACACTAAGTTGAGTCTGCAGTAATCTTTAGATTGTGTAACCCATGGGACTGCAACATGTATTCAACCTATTGTGATAAATCAGCAAACTGGCTTTTTCCTGGAAAACTGGAATGTTCTATTGGAAACTGATAGACTAATTTTATTTGACTATCCAGGAATTTTGAGAGCATTGGGTAATTGTACAATTTGTAGTTGGAAAATTGATTACTGTAGATACAATTTCTGTGTATTAAGCTTGTTAATTTTCAACCCTTTTTGTGCAGTGTTGCATAAACTTACTTCAGTGAATCCATAAACAACAAATGCTGCATTCTACTTCATTCTCTGGAAGCTTGTTTCCATTACAGATTTAGTACATAAGAGACTGGAGATCAAAGAATGTTTTTCTTCTTTGCACTTTGTTTCAGTTGTGTACAAAACCTAGTTTAGAATTAAACTAAATTGATAAAACTTGTTGGCTGCCGTAAAATGAAATTAAAAGTCCTGAATATTACTGCTAACAATATCTTCAATATTCATTTTGTCAATAAATTCATTGAATAAATGGTATCTGTGTATTTCTTTAAATTTGTGCAAGAGCCCAAAATGTCTTCACTTTTTTTGTGTGTGTGTGGCTCAGTTGGTAACACTCCCAAGTTGGTAACCTACCAACTTAGCCTCTAAGTTGGTAGGTTTTGGGTTCCATGTCTGGTTGTGGAACTTGTATAGGCTGACATTCCAAAGCATTTGAGGTGCTGTCCTGTGGATCAGAAGTTAAACTAAGGTCCCGTCTGCCTGTTCAAGAGGATGTTAATGATCCCATGGTACTATTTGAAGAGAGGGATCTTCTCCCGGTGTCCTAGCCAACAATCCACCAAATAAAATTGTTCATTCATTTCTTGGCTGTGTGTCAGAGATTGCTGTTTGCGAGTGATTGCTTTTTGCTGCACAAAAGTGCCACTTTATAGTCAATCCTGTGAAGCTCTTTGAGGTGTCAAACACAGTTGTGATGGCCTTAGTGATGCGTGTTAGCACTGACGCTAATTTATACCATGCATATATTCATTTGGAAATGAGGACTGAAACTTTGAAAACAAAGCTACAGGATCTAGATTTGTGGATATATCAAACTCTTTGAGAATTGCAAATAATTAAATGGCCTGACCAGATATAGAGAGATCTAGGTAGCTTAGGAAACTGGGCTGAGTGCCATTTAATATGGACAAAGGCAGAATGGTGAGATTGTGAGGAATGAACAAATTGGGAATAGTAAATTTAATCATTAGTATTAATGTATTGGTATGTCTTCACATTATGTTACCTGGGATGGATTTGGGGGTAACCTGGTTTTGACTAGATCACAAACTGTCGTATTGCAATAAATGGAACAAACACAATCTAAGAATGCATAGCCATGTTCAAGCAAAAGGATACTGATCTTATCCAGTGTACTGGTCAGTCCGGCTCAGTTGGTCGTCACACTCTCCCTTCTTGAGTCAGCAGGTTGTAGGTTCAAGATCTATATTAGGACATTGAGCTCATTGTCTAGACTGACACCAATGCTGTGTTGGAGAAGCACTGCATTGTGGAAGATGCCATTCTTCTGATGAGACTTTAAAGTGAGGTCTTGTTTGACTGTTAAGAGCTCGCTGCACCCATTGAAGGGTCTATTGCAGGGCAGTAGGATTGAATGACCACTTTGCTTTGAGAGACGGTGCAGACTAACTGGGCCTCCGTCCGTGCTGTTGATTTCTTAAGATTATATCACCTTTAGAAAAGATAGTTTCTGTAAGTCTAAATAAAATGGTATTTGGAAAATGTCAGTATGGTTGTGCATTGAAGAGTTAAATTGGTTCAGAAGAAAGATGTGTATTTTTCACAGCTGTGGCTCTCTTGTTAATTGTTGAAGTAATGATCCTGTATTTTTTAATCAGAATCAGCCCTGGGTACCCAAGGGTGATCCCAATCTTTAAATAAGTACCAGTTAGGTGTGAAAGTGCAGATTCACGCAGATCATCTTGGTGTTTTTGAAAAAGGATTTAAAAATATGAGATAAGACCAATAGCTAAGCTATACTTCATTCATTCTGAGTTAGTCAGCCCAAGTGTTCAGTTTGAGTTAGTGAGAAAGGGACATTAAGTTTTCCGCTCCTCCAGGAAGGCAGAACTTCTACCTGAGCTTCTGTGACTCCAGCCACTTGACCTCAACTGTTCAAGGTTGTAGCAGTTCCAGCAACATTGGAAGAAAAGTAGACCAGGCTGCAACCATACAAGAATACAGCTGCAACACTACTACAAGAGATTCAACGTGATGATAAAACACACATTGAAATGTACAATATGGTTTTCTCAGTTTGTCAAATGCTAATAAATAAGCACCACCTGCTGGATGTTCCCCCAAAGTAACTTATTTTCCAATTGTAATGAAGATGAATTAACCTAAGCTTTTTGAACACTCACGTTATTTCTGCTTTAACCACAACTATAAAAGCAATGTAGTGTTTGCTTGTCCGAAACATTGACTGTTCAGCACTTGAGATGTTTCTCCTCCACACTCGATACTCTTGCCCCTATCACCACCCGTCCTGTCTCTTACGCTCACTCCTCCCCCTGGTTCACCACCCACCTCCACTCACTGAAGAGCCAGGTGCACTGGCAGAACGCACCTGCCTCAAATCTGGCTGGACCTCCTCAAAATCTACCACTCCACTCCAGCCTCGACCAAGTCATCCTTCTACTCCAGGATAATCCTGGAGGCGAAGAACAACCCCAGGCTTCTGCTCTCTACCACATCCTGACTCCTCCGTCCACCCCGCGCATGTCATCTCCAACTTTCACTGCGAGGAGATGCTGGATTTCCTTGAATCCAAAATCAAGAGAATCCGCTCCGTGGTTACTGCCCCTCTAACTTCCACCCACCTCTTCCCTCCCACACTCCGACTCCTCCCCTACTATACCTTTGAACCTGTTACCCCACCATCTGTCACCAACCTCATCCTGTCCCTGAAACCCACCACCTGCTCCCTTGACCCCATCCCCACTCCACTCCTTATCTCCCAGCTCCACCTCCTCGTCCCACTTCTCACAGACATCATCAACCTGTCCCTCTCCTCTGGCTCTGTTCACATTCCCCTAACAACTGCCACCATCACTCCCACTTTGAAAAAACCCTCCCTTGATGCGTCGCAGCTATCAAGCTACCGGCCCATCTCCAATCTCCCCTTCCTGTCCAAGGTCCTTGAAAAAATCGTGGCCTCCCAGCTACGCTCTTTCCTCTCCACCCATTCATTATTCGAACCCCTTCAGTCGGGTTTCTGTGCTGCCCATAGCACAGAAACTGCCCTGGTCAAGGTCACTAATGACATCTTGACCATCTGTGACCAGGGCTCCCTCGGCCTCCTTGACCTATCGGCCGCATTCGATAAGGTCGACCACCCTATCCTCCACCGCTTGTCCTCCCACCTCAACCTTCAAGGCCCTGTCCTTGAGTGGTTTAGGTCGTACCTCTCCCACCCTCTCCATTTTGTTTCCACAAACAACTTTTCCTCCAGCCCCCGCACTGTCTTGTGCGGTGTCCCTCAGGGCTCGGTCCCCTCCTCTTCACCCTCTACATGCTCCCCCTTGGTGACATCCGCAGACATGGGGTTAACTTCCACATGTATGTGGATGACACCCAACTCTATCCTCTTCTACATTCAACTCCATGACCACCGATGTCCCGACACAACTTTCTTCAGCTCAACGTGCGCAAAACTGAGGCCCTCCTGATTGGCTCGCGTCAGCGCCTCCGCACCTCAGGCGCTGACAGCATCAGCATCCAAGGCTGCACTCTCCACCTCTCAAAGCCATCAGGAACCTCGGCGTTTAGTTCGACCCTGAGCTGTCCTTTCTTCCTCATATCCGCACCACAACTGGCGCCACCTTCCATCACCTCCGAAACATCGCCAGACTACGGCACTACCTCACCCCTCACGCTGCTGAAACCCTGGTCCACGCCTTTATCACCTCAAGGCTGGACTATGGGAACTCTCTCCTTGCCGGCCTTCCCGGCACCTCCCTCCACAAGCTGCAGGTCATTCAGAACTCTGCAGCTCGTGTACTGTCCCGCACCAGGCTTCGGGACCACAACACTCCCACCCTCGCTCGCTTCCACTGGCTCCCCATCCCCCAGAGGATCGAATTCAAGATCCTCATCCTCACCTACAAGGCCATTCACGGCCTCGCTCCCTCCTACCTCTCCGACCTACTATCCCCCTACTTACCTGCCCGTACCCTCCGTTCCTCTGGCTCCGGTCTGCTCCATATCCCCCGCCCTAACCACCCTACCATCGGTGGCCGGGCCTTCAGCCTCTCAGCCCCAAGGCTCTGGAACTCCATCCCCCAGTACCTTCGCCACTTCCTCCCTTTCTTCCTTTAAGGCCGGTCTCAAGACCTTTCTCTTTGACCGTGCCTTCAGCTCCCCTCTCGACTCTCTACCCTCTCCTCGCTCCCTCCCCCCTTCACCCTGACCATTTCCCCCCTGCTCGGGTCCCGACCCAACTGTCCAGTGCCTTGGGACGTCCTCCCGACGTGAAAGGCGTTCGATAAATGAAATCTTGTTGTTGTAGTCTTTCCAACTTGAACGGTGTAGTGGGGGGGGAATTGCACAGGTTAGCCGAGCGGACAGTGAGCAGGTGAGTGGGGAAGAAGATCACAGAAATAGGGAGATGGTAGGGCATGAAGGGATTTATAGGTTAGATTGAAGACCTTAAAATCAATCCTTGGAAGAGCCTGGTGAGGATTGGGTGATATCATTTGATGCAGATGAGGATATGGGCAAGAGAGCTTCATATGAGCTGGAGCTTATGGGTGATGGAAGTAGGGAAACTGGTGAGGAGTGCATTTGAGGATGCACATTTGTATATTTTGCTTTTTAATTATAATTCTGGTTCAATGTGTAGTGACTAGTCATTACAAACCACTTGCGTGTTCTTTCACAGTACCGCAAAGGTGGTGTCAACCTGCTTAGACAAGTGCTTGCAGGTTTCATTCATGTTCTTTGCATTCTCCATTGAAACTTTAGATCAACACTTCAAAGCCTTTGTCATGCTTTTGAAAAGGAACTTGGAATAATAGAACAGCTGATCTTTACCTCATTTCCTGATTGAATTCACAGCTGTTCTATTTGGCAGACTACTTGGGGACAGAAAACTTCTATTGGTAACGTGCAACCGAGCATGCAACACCTCCAACAATTAAGGGGGTGGTGGTGGGGGAGTCGTTAAGAGTCTTAACAAATAGTCTTCACATGAACTTAATCTGGAAGGGGAAACTGGTTATGTGGCTGTTCTACAGTTAAAGTTTTTTTTAAAAAAGAATTGAATTATAATTCCCAAAATACAAGCAGTAAATCTATAGCACTTTAAAAATTTCCTTTTTTTGCATCCCTGCCTAAAAAATAATTTAATCAGAAGCTACTGGCACCTTCCCAGGTTTTTCAGGTTTTTTTTGCATGTTGTAGTTCTTGTTTTACTGCATGCTATGATGTAATTATAATAATAATAATCCTTGCATTTGATAGAGCACTTTATCAAGGTCAAAACTTCAAAGTTCTGTAAAGTGTAGTCACTGTATTTGTAGGTAAATGTGGCAGCCAGAAAGGTCACACAAATAAATAGATATCTGAAATGCTGTACACTGTCCAGGGCCTTGGGATGTCCTCCCAACGTGAAAGGCGATATACCCAATGTAATATTGTTGTTGTTGTTAGATTTTTTTTGGCTGGGAGACTTGGCCAGCATTACCTACTCTTCAAATAGTATCATCAGATCTTTAATGCCTTTCTGAACTGGCAGATGTCATGTCCTCTGAAGCACAGTACCTCTGGCATTGGAGCACTCGTCCCAGCTTTGCCTTGGCCTGTCAGCTTCAACTGAGCTCAACGTCTTGATTGTGGGCTTGATTCCATAACTTTCTGACTCCATGTGAATTTTAAAAAAAAACCCTGAGGAGTGACTAAATAGCCAACTTTCAGCTGTGATTGGGAATATCTGTAAAATTTCTGTTTTAGTGTACAAGAACAACAACAAATTATATTTGTGTCTCAAAGGGCTTTACAGGTATACTATAAAGTAGATCGACTACATTTTGCGGGCGAATACGGCAGTAAGTTCCACAAACAGCTATGGAGTGAGTGACCGATTTTTTGGGGGGGGATTGTTGGCCAGGATACCGGGAGAAACTCCCTTCTCTTTTCGAATAGTGCTATGGGGTCTTTAACATCCACCTGAACAGACTCGGTTTAACATCTCATCCTTTGACAATGCAACTCACCCGCAGCACTGCATTGGAGCATCAGCTTCGGCTGATTCCAAGGCTTGAACCCACAACCTTCTGACTTAAGAGGTGAGAGTGCTACCACTGTGCCAGGCTGAATCATGTCCTTTCCCTTGTAATGTGAATTCCAGAACTGATTTGCTTAAGATATCCCTCACAGTAACCAGCGAGCAGTAGTTTGTGTATTCTTTTTAGTTCTACTTAATCCTCCTTGAAGCTTCAGTCCATTAACAGCCTTAAAAAGTGATTGGAAAAATGCATTATAAGTGGTAGACTTAAAGGTTATACAGCGGGTCGAGCTACTTGGGTAACAAACCTTGTAAGTTGTCTTATGTTTGTGTTATAGGTGAAGCAATGAGTGGAATTTACGAGGGGCTATGAGGCATCCAAGCAGCAAAAAACATCCTCTACACCTAAGAGATCAATGTAGCACAAAAAGTGGATTCCCCAAAACTACTCCTAAGATTCTCACTGGCTGCCAGTTTCAAATAGATTGCAGTAATTCTTCGTGTAGGGAGTAGAGTTTATTTATAATAATAATAATGCTTGCATTTGATACAGCTCCTTATCACGTCTTTGAGCCGTCTCAAAGAGCTTCGCAGAATATACTGTAAAGTGAATTTGCTGTATATTTTGTGGGCAAAACGCATCAGCCAATTCCGCAGTGGTGCGCAATTGTCCGTTCTCACGAACAATCGTCGATTGATCAAATTATTATTATTTGATATTATGCAGCATTATGCAATCTGTTTGGCAGCAGAAAGACCCAAAATCTAAGCAAACAGCAAGTCACGTGTTTATATTCCTTGGTTGAAATCAGAAATGCTTCTGAGATAGTTTTGTATTAGGTATGTGAGAATTCCTGGGTTGGAGAGGAAGGGAATGCTGAGATCTCTTGACCCTGCCAACTCAAGAAAAAAATTGATGCATAAAAGTGGGGAGAGAGCTGAGGATGATTGCAAGAATTTGCATCTATTTAGCACTTGGATAGGAAATGCCAGAGTGGGAGTTTGAGCTGGGAGGGAGATTGGGTTGGTGTAGGAGGGAGTTGGCCAAATCACAAGAATTAGAAAATACAGGTTTGTTGCAGGCGAGAGACCTGAGTTCAATTCCAGGCAGAGGGCGAAACCTTGGCAAGTTTCCTTACTCCACACAGAGCCTAATAATAATCCCTCCAAAAAAACAAAACAATGATAAATTGGTCATTTTCAACCCATGACTGTGGGACATTGCTGTGCGCAATTGGCTGCCGCGTTCGCCCACAAATGTACAGTCAATTCACTTTACAGTATATTCTGTGAAGCGCTTTGGGACGTCTAGAAGACGTGAAAAGTGCTATATCAAATGCAAGGATTATTATTATTATTATTAAACTAAGCAATTTAGTGGATGATTGTCTGCAATTGATGCCTCTCGCTGATGGAAGGGGTTGTGAAGCAGGGAAGAGGGAAGTGAAGGAGACCTGAGTCAGTTGAGCAGAGGATGTGGAGGGGGGAGTAAGACTGCAGGAGGTTAGAGATAGGGCAGGGTTTGGGGGAATTTGAATGCTGGAACAAGGACCTTAAAGTCCGTCCTTGGAGAATAGGGAGCCAGCGGAACCTGTTAAGGATGGGCTCCCAGAGCCTAATACAGACGAGAATGTGGGCTGTAGGTTCTGGCTGACCTGAAGTTTATGTAGGGTTGAGCTGAGAAGTGAGCGAGGAGGGCTTTGGAGAAGTCAAAGCGAAGGCATGAGAAATACAACAACAACTCGCATTTACATAAAGCCCTTCACGCGGAGTAGTGTCCTGGAGTGCTTATGCAGTGTGGTTAATATTGAATGTACATCTAAATTGACTCTAATGTTTAGATTGTGGTTCCTTCTTTGATTTGTACCTTATTATTGCCGTCTTTATAGCATTCTAGGCGTAACCCATTACCACCTTTTAACATTTAGATCGCCTTTGTTTCAGTTCATCGCTTAAATTGTCTCTTTTATAATGATTTTTTTTCCGTCGCTACCATCTTGTAGCAAATTTGCTGACCAAAACTTTGCATTTAGCGGATTGTAAAAATTTCAGTCACCCTTTCCTGTACTTCATTGATTTCCTTTAGTATTCTTGGATTCATTTCATCTGATACTGAAGTGCTGGAATATTCACAAAGCAATTTTTTAAATGACCCATTTCATTATTAATTTTTTTGGAGTGGATTTCTTGCATCTCTAAGGGCAAAAGCATGCTACTGCTTACTAGAGTATGAAAATGCTATGGTGTAAAAACTATTTGAAATCATGTATCAACATTTAAACCCTGAATGCTTATTGCAAGTACCATGAAAAATTCTGTATTGTTGTTATTTTGCAGGAAACGTATTTTAACAGAATGTTAAGTACCATGAAAACCGTTCTATTTCAAATGGGTCAGTAATCTTGTGATTCTACTGTGTCGTTCGATCCTGTCGTAGCAGTGAAATTTCACAGATGGTGATGGGGAATTAGGATGTCTTATATATAATAGTCCTCTTAGCGAAATGCATTCTACCCCAAGGCACCACATTTTTAATAGTTAACAGGAGCATCACCAAAAAAGCATTACTCCAGAGTCTGCTGATTTAATGATTTAATGAGAAATGCTATTTTTGTCCCCCGCCCGGCCCGCACCACCTGCAATGGTGATGCTCCCTCCCTTGCCACCTTCATGGCCTGTCTCAAGACCCTCCTCTTCGACCGCGCCTTGGGTCACCCTCCTACCCCTACCCTTCACCCCTCCTGATCCCAAACCCCCCCCCAGCTCCGGTCCAAATACTTGACTGTCCAGCGCTTTTGGGACGTCCTCCTGATGTGAAAATCCCTATACAAATGTAATTTGCTGTTGATGTTGCTGAAAAGGCTTTTGTTAAGACAAGTCGTTTGAACTTTTTGATAATGAATTGAGTCCATTGAAATATCAGCGTTATTTCTCAACACTGAATCGCAAAACAGTTCAACTATTTATTTAATCAATTTTTCACTTTGTTGAAGTAAAGTTACAATATCGTTGGGTATCACTTTTTTCATATGTACGCCAAATCAAAGATAACTTGATATTTTATTCCTTCCCTTTGCTACAATTTCACCGTGAGGCACATTTAGGAATAAGGTGTTACAGTACTAGCCGCAAACATAAGCTTTTATAAACTATTAATCATGTCTTTACTACACATTTTCTGGATTAGAACAGTAACAAAAAGCAATGAAAAGGATTGACTTGTTTACTACATCAGGTTTTACCGATAACATTTGAATCCATTATCCTGAGAATTCAGCATTTTTTAAAAACATGTTAAAATGTTCGGATAAATGTGGTACAGTGTCTGTATATGTGTGTACTCTTTTGACAAGTGAAGAGTTTTATTTTAACTATTTGTTTCATTAATGGATAAATACCACTCAATTTGAGTGATGCATATTATCAACAGGATCTACTTTGGGTGATAAACTTTCAGCTCCTCAGTGAACCTGTGATGTATCTACTGATTATATCAGTTCTCAAAAGGAATTGTATTATCAAGTTCATTTGTCAACCAAACTGATTTTTAAAATTCTTTTGGTTCCATATGGAATTATTCATATGCAAAAACAAAGACGGCTACATTCATTAAAAACACTTAAAACCATGTAACGGCCACCTTTCGTTGTGTATTTAAGACATCGTGTTCCCTCCATCTCATTTTATTTAGTGAAAACGTGTTACATTTTTCCAATGGGGGGAATAAAAAAATTGAATGGTTCATCAGTCATTGGTTCACGTTGGGAGGGAGGGATTCTTGGGCCAGATCATTGTCATTAGGAAAGGGTGATTAGCCATTATTATTCTTGCCCCCCCCCCACCCCCTAACCACCCCCTTTCCCCCCACATGTGACTGACTCGAAGTAGCGCTGAGCAACGACGACGACAAAATTACATTTGTATAGCACCTTTCATGTCAGGAGGACGTCCCAAGGCACTGGACAGTCAGGAATCTGCACCCAAGCTGGTGGTTGGGATCAGGAGGGGTGGAGACGGGGAGGGTAGGGGTGGGAGAGTGACCGAAAGCATGTTCAAAGAGGAGGGTTTTGAAATTGGTTTTGAAGGAGTCAGGTGAGAGGACGAGGCGGAGGAACTGTGGGATGGAGTTCCAGAGGGTGGGGGGGGCAGAGAGACTGAAGGTCTGACCGCAGATGGTGGGGCTGGCCGGGCGGGGGACGTGGAGCAGATCGCAACCTGCTGAGCGGAGGGAGCGGACAGGTTGATATGAGGTCAGCAGGCCGCAGAGGTAGGAAGGTGCAACGCCGTGGAGGACCTTGAAGGCGAGGGCGAGGATTTTGAACTCTCCTCTGGGAGATGGGGAGACAATGGACATTGTCATCAGCAAAGGGTGATTAGCCCTTGTTTCCCCCCCCACATTGTGACTGCCTCGGAGTAGCATTGAGCAAGACGTGGGAGCAGATGACCTGCCCATTCATTCAGCCCATTGAATAAAAGGATGCGGAAGGTGTGCTCATACCACTGCCCCACAAGCTCCGAAGCCCTTCAAGTAACAAGAACAACCAGAACAGCCGATGGTTTCATCCACAAGATAATTTATTTACATACGGCAAAAAACACTGACATTCAACAAAGACCAGTCTGGTGTACACACTAAGGGCTTGATCTAGCAGTGATTATTCCTGCTTTTTTTTCCAAACACATGCACAACTTTATTGGCCGAAAAATGATCAATCTAATCTCTAATTCAATATGGTCAGTGGAACTTTGAATTCACTAACCAACAGAATGTGGCAGCTATGAGTCATGGTAACTACATACTATTTTTTTCCATTTAGTCTCACTAAACCACTGGCAAAACACATTAATCATCTCTGTTACAGTGAATGCTGGAAATTCTGTTTTCTGCATTTTTAAAAGATAATCAAAGTTTCACATTTGTCTGGGAATACTGCATAATATTATTATGCTTCATTTTAATAATAATAATCCTTGCATTTGATATAACACCTTATCACATTATCAGGACGTCTCAAAGCGCTTCACAGAATCTAGTGTAAAGTGAATTAACTATTTTGTGGGTGAAAACGTGGCAGCTTATTGCGCCCAGCAGTGTCCCACAAACAGTTGTGGATTGAGTGACTTTTGTTTGAGGGTTTATTATTATTATTATTATGCATGCCAGTTCACACAGGCTTGAAAGTTTGTACATCACAGTGCTGCCCAAGAAGATTATGGGAACTGACAAGGCTTCACTGGGGCTCTTGTTAAAGCACACCAATATTCATGTTTACTAGGAATGTCTTTGGCATTTTTGAGAAGTTAGCTGGGGGTTAAACAAAGCAATGAGTTTGTTCTGTGCATCAGGGTATCAAAATTAGACAGAGTTCCACACAAGCACACGACACCACCTACACATGGAGATTTACCCGTGTCTGGAATGGAATGTGCACTCTCGCCCTGGAGGAACGCACCCGTTTTTGCCTAATTCCAGAGAGTATTAGTTGTAGGTTGGAAATAGCTGAGGCTTGGGGACTGGTATTGGGGCGTTGCTGGAGTTTAACCAGCTAAAGAACCACTTACATTGTCAATTCGAACACTTTACGGCAAGCTTCTCAAAGCTTATCCGGTAAGGACTACCCTATTCATTAGGGCTTTCACTTGCAGTGTTCAAATAGGAACAAGAATCCCTGTCCCCAATGACCAAGTTTGCCTCCCCCCCCCCCCCCACCCTCTCCCAAGTCCTGCCAAGGAATCAGGTTATCTGACATCAACATTACCTTAAACTACTGTGGAGTTGGACTACTGACACCACCACAGAGGATCGACTTAACTCCAGTTTGTCACCTTAAGAGCCACCTCGATCCCAGGAAGACCTCGCTGAGCTGGCTCCTAAGGTGACAAAATATCAGAATTGAGTTGACTTTATGCGGCTGTCTCGGTCCATTGGCCTATTTTGCTTTGCTTACGATTAATCCATTTGTTAGATGGGCTGATTTTAAAATCAATATCGTTTTTTTTTAAAGAATTTTCTGTGTGCTTCAAATGGTAGAGACAGTGATAGTTGCAGTCACTCATCATCTCCTAAGCAAGTTCACAACTGTTGGGAGTTTAACTGTTTAGAGATAATGTGCATTTGCCATGATTTGAGTGGGTTATGGTTAGAGTCCGGTCCTGTAATGGGAATTAGGCATGGGTTTTTGAAGCTTTTCCTTACACAAAAAAAAACATAAAAGGTCTGTACAGCAGCATACAAAAGAGCAGTTTGGCACATAACCACAAATCACAGAGGCACGAACAGCAAAGTGTTTACAGCTTCCATGACTGCAAAGGCAAACAGGTAACACACTGGTGAAAGTGCTTCAGCTGCGAAGCGATTAAAAATAGAGCGTTTTTTATATAGCACACTAGATGTTTCACTTCCATCTGATTGTTGTCCTGTCTTCAGTGTCTAGTATGTCAGTCAGTGTACTGCACGTTTTATAACATCTCCATTGTGCTGTTTCACGTTTAAAGGTTACACTCGGTACTAAGTATTTACACAATTAACTTGTGACTGCAGTACAGTACTTAGGTTAGATGAGGTCTTATTGAGGCTGAAATATGCACTGTTGTAGCTGTGATTAAGGCTGACCAAGACACTCTCCACCCCTCCCCCACCCACCCACCCACCCCCCCCAAACCCAGTTTTTAAATCTAGAAATGCTTAATAAAAGTTTGCATCATTGGTTAAATGACAGACTACTTGTACAGATGTTTCACATGTTTGTAAGCTTTAAACACCCCCCCCCCTTAAATACACACTGTTATTCATAAATATTACTGATATATTATGTACAATACGGTGATCTCCTTGTAACTTACTTGAGAAAACAGCCACGATAATCTTTTTTTTTCAAAAACCAGTTCGGTGAAGTGTAATGTGCATTCTTCAATGCCAAGAGTCATCACAATGCTGGTAATATTCATTGGTATCATGATGATTGCTACATACTATGAGGTAGGCCACTTTCAACAAGTAAGTCAGCACTTTTGAAGTAAAATGAAGAATCGTCAATATATACATTAAAAAGGAAACAAGACAGTGATAACTAAGCTCAAGATAGTTCCACAAATATCAGGGCTATGGATGACATCAATGGTTTCAATCTCTCTTGTGTGTAATGGCCTTGTAACCTTGGGACCTCTTCCCGATGTGAAAGGTGCTATACAAATGTAATTTTGTATTGTATTTTAACCATCTGCTAACTTAAGTATAACCCATACCTCTGCCAAGACATGCTAACTGTAGACAGCTTGCTTCATGATATTTTAGAAAACTAACCCTAAGTGACAAGTGTAGATATTGTGTTAAAACTCGACAAAAATAAAATCCAGTTTATATTCAGCGTGAATATCTGGAAGGATAGCGAGATTGGACTTGAAACTTTCAGCTGGGTGTGCGATGATAACTGTACTGTTGCTGTACACGTGTACAAAATGTTTCACCTCGGGTGTTTAAACAGGGAGTCTGAATCTGCAGGAAACTGGAGCAATGTCCTCTCGCACTTTAGAAGGAAGTTTCTCTACAAAAATGCATCTTGATAAAGACTCAAAACTTCAAAGCTTCCATCACAAAGGTGGATGGTGTTCTTGCCGGTCCGTTTTTCAGGTTATGCTCTCGTCAGTTTGCGTCTCGATCATCAGTTTCCATCACTTTACAGACACGGTTAATACATCTGGCAATGTTTCCTCTCAGTCTGGCATGGAATAAAATAATTATCTTAAAGCACCTCGCCTGGTTGACATGGGGTAGGTATTGGGGGAAAGAAAGGAATGATCAATCCATATGCATGGCACATCTTAAAACACTTATCACGCCTTTATCAGTTGATGTTAGCTACAAATATATGACTTGATCAGGGATCTGTTAAAATAAACACAGTAAATAAAAGCAGAACAACAACTTGCATTGACATCTTGCATTTATATAGCGCCCTTCACGCTGGGCAGCATCTCGGAGCGCTTAAGGAACACGTGTGAACAAGAGCAGAACAAGTGTGAAAAATAAAAAAGACAAAGAAAAGATTTTAGTGGCAGTATTGGTCTCCAATCTCCAGTTTATGAAGTATTAGTAGAGCATTCATTGTATTTTGTCTGACAATTTAGTTAGCAGGAAATAAGTGCTGATAGCATCATATTCTAATAAAAATAATCCTTGCGTTTGATATAGCGCCTTATCAGGTCGTTGAGACGTCTCAAAAGCTTCACAGAATATATTGTCATATTGGCTAATAATGCTGCTCCATAAAGACTATATAAATTTGAGTGCAGCACCATGACCAGCTACTTACCTGTTAGTAATTAGCTACTCAATGTTTCACCCGCTCAAAGGGCTTCGCAGAATATATAGTAAAGTGAATTGACTGTATATTTTGGGGGTGAAACGCAACAGCCAATTGCGCACTGCAATGTCCCAGTCGTGGATTGAGTGACCTTTTTTTTAAGGGATTATTACCCCCAGAAGTGATCCGCCAATCGACTAACAACTGGGTTCCTACTCACTGCCAGCCCTGCCTGGGAATTGAACCCGGGTCCTCTCTCTTGCTCTTACCAATTCGCTACAGGACTCCAATTCAGGGTTGAACAGATTATCACCATTGAGTAGAACCAGACTCAGCTGAGCAATAAAGAAGGATTGTACATTTACACTGAAGAGTAAGTCTAAGCAATTTACTGCTAATCCTGGATGATATGCAGAATGCTGTACAACATGTGCAGAAGCTTTGTGCTTCCAACTGGTGGAGTCACTGTTCATTGGGTTCTTAATACCTTGACTAGTGCAATCTCTGGCTACAGACAAATGGGGCAGGGAGGAGATATTAAAGCTAATTATAATCTTTTACAACTCTGGATGTTTAATAGGTTTCATAGAAGCCTCTTTGAGGGTATTTATACTAAAGAAGTCTGCTGTCTAAATGCTCACTTGACATTACTGCGCTTTTAAAGTCCACAAGTAGTAAATATATCCCAATGGAAACGTTTCCTGTTAAGTTAAAATGCACATACTGATGAGTGGTGAGCACCACTGAGGGAGCAAAACAATGATCCTGTCATGTACAGTACATAGCAGAAGATGTCAGTCATTTAGATAAGCGCTGGGTATACAAATGGTGGATAGAAATCTCAGCAAATTAATGCCTTAATCTCTTGCTGCTTCTAGCTCGCATCCTCCAGTTTAGATTTGGGAGCTACCTTTGTAATTTGGGATTTTGATCGGCTGATAAAAGGTTTTGAAGACCTGGGATTTTTGTTTTGCCAGTTGCAAGCCTGGACACATGTGAACGTAATTGGTTGATTTTTTTTCACAAATCAAACCAGGAGAACAAGGGCTGAACAACTAATAATAATAATTTTTATCATTATCATCATCATAATTATTCTTGTATCTGATATAATGCCTTATCACATCGTTGAGATGTCTCAAAATGCTTCACAGAATATACTGTAAAGTGAATTGATTGTATTTTATAGGTGAAACTCAGCAGCCAATTGTGCACAGCAGTGTCCCACAAACAGTCGTGGATTGATAGACCAAATTCTTCTTATTATTATTTTTGTGGGGCTTGAAGCAATATTCGAAGGAATTATTAGCCCCGGAAAGCGATCTGCCAATCGACTAACAACCAGACACCTACTTACTGCTAAGTAAACAGAGGCGTGCGGAGTAAGGAAACTTGAAAAGGTTTCAAGCGAGAGGCAAGTGTGCTAACCACTATGCTACAGGACTCCACTACACTCATTGGTGAAACAAACACAAACATGACAAGATCTGGATCAGTAAACTCCTACATGGCACCATAAGTGTTAAGTTCTCACTGTAACAGCGGTATTTCAAAGTTCTATTCATGTTGGGGCATGACTGTGATTGAGTTCTGACCATTGGATTTACAATGGCACATTGACTACTTTGTGTCATCACTTCTGCGTCAAAGTTGTAAAGACGTCCAGCCTTTGAAAGCACTAAACATCACCATTTCATGGTAACGCACATTAACCTGCCTGATTGGTAACGCACAATATGCAGGAAAGAAATTAAGCCGTTTTAATCTTATCTCATAAACATTTTTAAATTGATTCCGTGCCCATTCTGAGGACGTTTCATGGCTTGCAGGATACACAGCCTTTTATCTTTACACGTTGAAGGTCAATGTCAGCACTGTGAGCAGCTAGTTATTCCATTAATCAATGTACGGGACATCAGCATGTGGTTTGCAAAGACATGGACCAAATGATAGTCTCAAGGCACATAATATAATAATAATAATAATCCTTGCATTTGATATAGCGCTTTTCACGTCGGGAGGACGTCCCAAAGCGCTTCACAGAATATACTGTAAAGTGAATTGACTGTATATTTGAGGGCGAACGCGGCAGCCAATTGCGCACAGCAATGTCCCACAAACAGTCGTAGATTGAAAATGACCACTTATTGTTTTGGTTTTGGAGGATTATTATTAGGCTCTGTGTGGAGTAAGGAAACTTGCCCAAGGTTTCGCCCTCTGCCTGGAATTGAACTCAGGTCTCTCGCTTGCAAAGCGAGTGCTCTAACCACTGAGCTACAGAACTCCACTATATGGGTGTATGAACATGACCAACAGAGGAATACTAAAGTGTGCAGTTTATTCTCATTTTCCAAATCAAATGTAAGGATTATTATTATTATTATTTTTAGTTATGCTCTTTATGTCACCCCACTATTGCTGAAATGACTGGCAGGAAAAGCCTTGCTATAAACTGATCATGACGGATAATAAGAACCTGAGTCCACATCTCTTTGGTGAATGCAGTGGTCTATCAATACAGAAGGTTTGTAAGTGTAGCCAGACACTCTACATCGCTATTACAAAGAACACATTCACCAGAAAGAAAACTCTTGAAAGTATTTCCATAGCAACGACCACTTTGTTATCTTCTACGCATTAAGTATGATAGGGCTGGAATTAGACATTTATTCAACAACAATAATTTGCGCTTATCTAGGGCCTTTCACATTGTGAGAACGTCTCAAAGTGCTTTACAAAGACGGAGTGAGATCCTGACCTGAGAGGGGATGGGGGGAAAGGGGGAGGTGGCCAGTCAAAGAGAGTTTGGTTTTTAGACTGGTTTTGAAAGCAGAGAGGGAGGGGGTTGAGCTGATATATTGTAAAAGAGAATTCCAGAGGGCGGGGGCAAAGTGGCTGAAAGCTTGACTGCCGATCACAGGCATTATGAAGCTTTCCATATTGTTGGACCAGCTAACAGGAATGAGATCTGCTTATAAATCTAATCCTGATTAAAATGAGTTTGTTTTTTTAAAAAAAATATTGCAAAATTCTGGCTACTGTTTTGCATATCTGAAAAAGCTTTAAGAATAAGTCCTTAATTGGTAATAATTCTTTTTTGTGTGTGATATTGAATATAGTTTTAAAAAGTATCATATTGGGGTGAAAATCGATGTGTTAATTATCACAAGTCGCAATTTTTACCTCAATATGTATTTGCAATCGGCACAATTGGTAAATGCTAAGCAAAGACCTTGTGCGTAGTTCAGAAGTGCACGAAACAAAGATCTAATCAGAAAAGAAAATATACTGTTGATTCTAAATAGTGAGAAAGTGATTAATGTGGAGATTCCATTAAAGGAGATGCCATCATGGATACCTGCAATCTTTAAATGAGTACAGATAGGCTTTGCTTAATAGAGGTGGTCTGATAAATGGCGCGATTACACTCCCAGCGGGTATCATTCAGTATGAAATGCATTTCTGCTTTGCAGAATCCGTTGAAGATGAAGATTTAACAGTGTGATCAATCACGCCGCCAAGGAGGAAGTTGGGGCTTAGCATGTTGTCCTTTGCCTCTTCTTATATTTGGCTCTGAACGCAATTCACACTGATGAGGAGATAGGCCCGATGTAAAGGTACGACATGGAATAATTTGGGCAATTTCAATTTTGTTTTAGTGGAAACATAATTCCCACTATTTCCCATAGAATCTCGCAGCGTAGAAGGAGGCCATTCGGCCCATTGTGCCTGTGCCGGCTCTTTCAGAGAGCCACCCAATTAGTCCCATTCCCTGGCTCTTTCCTCATTGCCTCGCAATTTTTTTCTTTTCAAGTACATATCCAATTCCCTTTTGAAAGTTATTATTGAATCTGCTTCCAACACCCTTTCAGGCAATGCATTCCGGATGGTAACAACTCAGGGTGTAAACAAAAAATTCTACCTCGTCTCTCCCCTCTGGTCACTGATACTCATGAAGTTACCAAGTACGGCAATTATATTTAGACACTCAGTTTGTGGAATGGGGGTGAGAGGGAAGAGAAACAGTATAGTGATATAGTGCTGGGGGGGCGTGTTGCATTGTTAGAGGTGCCATCTTTCGGATGAGCTGCCTGTTCAGGCGATCGTTAAAGATCCCATGGCACTATTCGAAAAGCGATGGGAGTTTCTCTTGGGGTCCTGGCCAACAATCCCACAGCTAAAATCGATCACTCACTCCATGGCTGTTTGTAGGACACTGCTGTGTGCAACTGTGCTGCCGCATTTGCCTACAGAAATATGGTCAATCCAGTTCACGGTAAATCCTGTTGAAGCGCTTTGAGACGTCCTTCCGACGCGATACGGTGCTATAAAAAAGGCAAGAATTATTATTATTATTTATTATTATTATTATACCTAGGTAAAAATATTCAAAATTGTAGTAAGAAGGGGTCTCTGAGAAAAAAAAGAGCACTCTTGCCTGTTTCTTTGGGCTGGGCGACTGTGGGTCATTTCATTTCATTGAGGACAGGATGAAGTGACATAAGACAAGTTGCAGGGCGCACAACCCACGAGAATTCACAAGCCTGTACGAGGAAATGACTGGCCTGCAGTAAAGCAGAGAAATGTGGAGGAGGGAGGGGGAGGGGAGAGCGCCACGGATAAGTAGCACAAGTGACAGATTGTTCCTCATTAGAAGGCAATAATCTCAAATTCCTAACCTGTCTCTCCCTCACGTGAATGTCAGATGATAGCTGGGTTGCGAGATGGAGCACCTCGTGATCCAATTAGTTTGTGCTCAGCACGGTAAGAGGAATGGTTAAACCTTAGTTAATTATGTAAATCATTTAAATCATTTGCTATTTGTATCTAAAACTTTGACATTCCATCCATTACTTTCCACGCGTTCCAAGGAAATTTCCCTTTTGTCTGAAATTTTGGGACACCTGCCGTGCGACAAATGAGCTGGCGTGTTCGCCTACAAAAAATACACAGTCACCACACTTCGTAGTATATCCTGTGAAGCTCTTTTAGATGTCCTCCTGACGTGAAAGATGTTGTATTAAATGCAAGGATTCTTCCTATAAATTGGCGTGAAAACTCACTCACTGTTTCCCTAAGTACCTAATCGCAGAGAGTTTAGCCAAACATTGACAAGAGGCAAGACTTGGTGGTCCCAGAATGTGCATTAAGGTAGTGTGGGTGTTCCACCAGCTAAAACTGCACAAAGTGTCATTTATGCACGCGTGGTTGGGCAAGTTTTCCACTGCGTGTCCAGCTAGGTCCACCTTGTGTGTTAGGGGTTTGGCATTCAAGACGCTGAGCAATTGGGATGACGAACACAAAATAGACAGTCAATTCACTTTACAGTATATTCTGCGAAGCTCTTTGAGACGTCTCAATGAAATGATAAGGCGTTACATCAAATGCAAGGACTATTATTATTATTATGGTTCTTGCCATGCTGTGGCAGCCTCTCCATCTACTAACTTAGAATAATAATCCTTGCATTTGAAATAGCACCTTATCACGTCTTCGAGATGTCTCAAAGTGCTTCACAGAATATACTGTAAAGTGAAATAACTGTATATTTTGTGGGCAAAACTTGAACCAAGGGCAATGCTAGTATTGGCCAAGGGGGGACTAGACATTCCCAGAGAAGATCGTGGGAGAGGAAAGGGATGGAAAAGTCCTGTAGCTCAGTGGTCAGAGCACTTACTTTGCAAGCGAGAGACCTGGGTTTGATTCCTGGCAGGATGAAACCTTGGGCAAGTTTCCTTACTCCACACGCCTGATAATAATCCCTCACAAAAAAAACAATAATAAATTGGCCATTTCAATCCACGACTGTTTGAGGGACACTGCTGTGCGCAATTGGCTGCCGCGTTTCACCCACAAATATACAGTCAATTCACTTTACAGTCTATTCTGTGAAGCGCTTTGAGACGTCTCGAAGACGTGAAAAGCGCTGCATCCAATGCAAGATTATTATTAATATTATATAAAAACAATAGAGCAATTACAGGCTTCACAAAAGCCAGTGATAAAACCTCTTTTGGGGCTTTTGTAGAAAAGCCAGAAGATCTGGGCATCATTCCATCTGGGTGGTGCTTTGCGGAAGCAACGTAATGATGCGTCTCCGAGCAATTTATCACGTCATGGATTTTGTACGCAATGGAGCAATTTCTCTGGAGCGTGTGCGTAAGCTGGGCATAAATGTCATTTTGCTCGATTCCAAGCAACAGCGAGCAGGAATGTGAATTGGACCCTGCTTGTGCAGCAACCATTTAGCCATAGCAGGTGGAACATATTGATCTGTGCTCCCGGAGCAGACTTCACTGCTGGTGCGCACCAGTGGACTGAGGAGACAAATAGGGTCGAAATTGCAGGGTTTGCAAAGGAATCTTAAATAGCGAGTCCTGGAGCTAGCCTGAGGTGTGTGAACTTCAGGGTGACCTGCTCGGAATGGGATCTTGTTGTTTTTTTGTTCTTGTTGGCTGGACATGTGCCTTACCAGCGGGTTTATGTATCAATCCTATGTGGATCTGGTCCATATCTGCATATCGCCCACAAAATATACAGTCGATTCACTTTACAGTACATTGTGTGAAGCGCTTTGAACGACGTGATAAGGCGCTATATCAAATGCAAGGGTTATTATTTAACAATAATAAGATTCACTATATACTATAATAATATTATTTATCCATTTTGGCATGGATTTTTTTAAACCAGATTAATCTGCTGTTCATTCCCTTTCACCCTTTCCTGTTGTAAACACAAGACCGGTCGAGTTACGTGGCAAATAGCAACAAAAAGTTGTATTCATACAGCACCCTTCACTCAGGGTAGCTAGCGTCTTAGAGCGGTTAAAGAATAAACAGACAAACACAACTGCAATTTGCTTGCTGTCACTCTTCGAAACACATACCTACCTCACTGCCTGTTAAGGATTTCCATCATCTGCAAGAGAACAAGACGGTAAAAGAGGTTAATTATCTCACACCTAGAAATAAAACATACAATCAGCGGAGAGGCTGCGAATGACACTGCAAACCAAAGCAAAGCAGATCTGTTCCCTTTTAATAGGAAAGGTAAGTTACCTTTTTATGCTTAGCGTACGTGAAAATCTCCACAACAACAGCAAAAACAACTTGCATTTATATCGCCCCCTTCAGGCGGGGCAGCACCTCGGAGTGCTTAATAATGCAATAAATACAGCGGGTGCAATAAAATTAATTCTAAAACGAAAATCCCCCTTTTGGAAAAACAGTGTATTTGACTGTGGAACTCGAGCTTGTCAACAGAAGCCCAATGTCTGCTTATCCAGTATAAATAGTTAAGGGCTTGGCTGATGTGGAGCTGTGAGTTTCGCCCCTAATTTCCGAAGGCTTTTGAATTCCAGCTCGAATACGCTCGCTCTTTGTTCATCTGTCCATATCTGCAAAGCTCGATTGAATTGCTACCTTAATTATCTTCTTCACAGAGTACACAGCAATTATAATAACCAGCCTTCCTCATGCCTGCTGCCAACATGCGAACCACACTGACCACTGATGGTAAACAACTCTCACCCATATCAGTATTTGAACAGCTTATAATGATCACTTGCAGTCAAAGTACAATTGTAATCATGACTCATTTATTGGGACCTGTGATTTCCACGGTGTTTGGTCTATTAAAATTCATATCATGTCCTGAAATCAAAGGCCAAGTAAAAACCCTGGTTACTTCACACTGATTCGCCCAGTATCCATCCATTTCTGTCATCTTAATCCTTAGTTGTCTCACCTCCTCACCTCTTCATTGTTTTCCTTTGGAAACTATTCAGATTTTGTGTGTACTGAGTAGAAAACTGCTGTATATGCAAAATACAACATTGTCTCCTTTACAGGCCAGAAATGACACCTGGTTTTAGCTGTGAGAACATTTAGTTTTAAACTCTCAGACCGCCCTTCGGGTGAGACATTAAACCAAGGCCTCGGCTGCTTGTTCAAGTGGACGTTAAAGATCCCATGGCACTATTAGAAAAGAGCAGGGAGTTTCTCCTTGTATCCTGACCAATAATTCCTCAAATAAAATTGTTCAGATGAACAAAGTCTTCATGAATGTATGTGGATCATTGCCTTGCGCAAATTGGTTGCTATGTTCGCCCATAAAACACTGCTACTGCACTTTACATTTTGCCAACCACTTTGTGAAGGACTGTGAGACGTTCTCAAAGACGTGATGAGGCGCTACATCAAATGCAAGGATTATTATTGTTATTATTTACAGTAAAAATCCCGTGAAGCACTTTGGGACGTCCTTAAGGCTCTGGGATGCTATCCCGGGTGAAGGGCGCTATATAAATGCCAGTTGTTGCTGTTGTTGCCCTCCTGATGTGAAAGGCATTATACCAAGTGTAAGGATTATTATTGTGTAATTATTGTGTGGAACTGTAAAAGTTTTCATTTGGAAGCTGGTTTTGTACAATTCTTAAAAAGAACCAACTTCCAAATTCTAATTCCTCTTTACGTTCATAATAACAATAATAATAATCCTTGTATTTGATATAGCGCCTTGTCACGTGTTGAGATGTCTCCAAGGCGCTTCACAGAATATATTGTAAAGTGGATTGACTGTGTATTTTGTAGGCGAAACACGGCAGCCAATTATGCACAAACAGAGGTGGATTGAGTGACCAAATAAGTATAATAATATTATCTCTTTACATTTATGACCCTGATGCACAATGTGGAACTATTCTATGGGAAGCACATGCAAATATCCAGTAAAATGGCTCCTGTATTTAGCAGTTGTGAAATAGATTTATTTCATTTAGTTTTACTGGCATCATATGTGCTCCAAATACGAATTTGAAGCATTCAACCAAAATAAATATTTATTGCTCGTCAGAAAACCTCTGACGGCTCTGTAGTTTTCTCATTAGACATGTTAATGCAACTGTTTCAGTCTCTTCCACTGTGAACTCCCTTCTTTATTCAGTTAATGCTGCTTTGTCTATAAGCCGCGATGTAAACTGAATACAGATTAGGAGCATCAGGCTAACACCCTTCATGCGGTTAGCGTCAGAGTAGATACTATCTGTCGAGTGGAGTTTAATAATAATAATAATCCTTGCAACTCATGACATCACTGAGACGTCTCAAAGCGCTTCACAAAATACACTGTAAAGTGAATTGACTCTTTTTTCTGTGGGCGAAATGTGGCAGCCAATTGCGCACAGCAACATCCCACAAACAGCTGTGGATTGAGTGCCCCAATTCTTTTTTGAGGGGATTACACCCGAAAAGCGATTCGCTAATCAACTAAAAACCGGGTTCCTACTTACTGCTGGGTAAACAAGAGTCGTGCGGTGTAAGGGAACCAGTCTAGGGTTTTGTCCTGCTCGGGAATCGAACCCGGATTCTCTAGCTTGCGAGGTGAGCAGCCTAACCAATAAGCTGCAGGACTCCTCAAGTTTATCCCACTTGTAAGCATTTCATAACCTACTTGTGACCTTGTACCTCAGGCACTGAGAAGTTAATGAATCCAAGTCTGATTCTGATAGCCACAAAGGCACAACCTCATTAATGTGCTATCTGACTGCACCGACAAGGTCTAGATCTAGATTTTGTAGGTGAAACGCAGCAGCCAATTGCGCACAGCAGTGTCCCACAAACAGTCGTGGATTGAGTGATCAATTTTGTTTAGATTGTGATTATAAAGAGCCGTAACTCATCTGAAAGTTTGCATACTTCATATCTGTATTCCTCTGAGCTGTGCAAAATCAGTTCAACATCAATCAATCAACTATCATTTGGCGTGTGAAATGTCACCTCTAATTCAAGAAACCCAAGCCGTGCATAAATGAAGAACAGATCAGCACATAAGATGCATTCTAATTTAAAAAATTATAAGAAGTAATAATTCTTGATCTGATATAGTGCCTTTCATGTCAGAAAAATGTTTCGTAGACGTCTCATAGTCATAGATGTTTCGCCCCCAAAATAGAGTCAATCACTTTACAATATATTCTGTGAAGTGCGTTGAGACATTTCAATGATGTGATAAAGCGCTAAATCAAATGCAAGGATTATTATTATTATTATATTAAAGGTGCTTTGCAGGATATACGTAAAATTATTTGGGCAAATGAACTGAAGATTGATTCATTTTTCTAGGCCCAGAAGCTAGAACACAGATGACAACCAGTGAATCGCTTGACCTAAAGAAATCTAATTATTAAATGGTGTCTATTTTAGTTGTACTTTTCTGATTACGTATACATTAAGTCTTTTCCTACGATATTACAACTGCTCTGTCAAGACAGAATGATCCGAGGTGCAGTTTAGCTGATTGTCACCAGGTGGCAGAGTCTTCAAATAAATTCATCTTTCTACCAAGAGTGTAACAGTGGCCCCTTATTCATTTGAATTTCACAACAAAAATACACATACAAAAGAATCACGGGGTTCATCCACATACCCTACACCCTTCCTGCAGCTTCCCCCAAGTCCCTTATAGAAGCTCACCAATTCCCCCATCCCACAGCTCCCACTATGAGCGAAAGAAGACCGAGGGTCCATCCAGTTCGCCTTCCACCATCCCGGCAGTCGCATGACGTGTCGTGTCCCAAACTGTATACTGTGTCCCGAGATATCATTTCCTAACAGATATCTATCCATTTTGTTCTCGAAAGAATCGACAGTTTCTGCTTCCACCGTCTCCCTCGGGAGCCTGTTCCATACGTTTACTACTTGCTCACTGAAGTAGTGTTTCCCCAGATTTGTTCTGCATTTGTCTCTGTTCAATCGCAGGCCGTGTCCTCTGGTTCTACTGTTCAGCACAAGCAATGTCCTTCAAAGCGTACCAGCAATTTATGGACACAATTCTTAGAAAATCAATTAATCTGAATGCAGCCCCTCGAGCCAACGGTCTAATTTATGAACAAGGTTTATAAATTAAACAAAAAGGTTTTCAGGGCAGGAAATGTATTATTTCACAGGTCTATCACTAAAAATTTTATAACAATCCTTAAGTTTGATATGGTTCCTTTCACTTCAGGGCAACATATCAAAACACTTTGCAGGATATATTGTAAAGTGCAGTGAATGTATGTTTGGTGGGCAAAGACGGTGTTTTGTTAAGCAACGGGTTGAAACAAAAAATTCACTTCATTTTAATAGTATTAAGTCTTTTTTTTATGCCTATTCTTGTAGTGAAATGGATATGATCCCATTTTGCTTCTTACTGTACAAACCCAAACCTGCAAGCCACCAACAGATAATGGGATAAAACAGCTTTAATTCAAGAAACCCAAGCCGTGTATAAATGAAGAACAGATCAGCACATCAGACGCATTCTAATTAAAAAACAATAATAAATAATAATTCTTGTTCTGATAATAGTGCCTTTCACGTCAAAAGGATGTCTCATAGATGTTTCGCCCACAGCATACTCAGTTAATCCACTTTACAATATATAGTATATACAATATGTAGAGTCTGTGATCATGAACTGCGATCAGAAAGCACATGCCAGGTTCATATGTAAGCACACAAACAGGCCTGGAACAAATTGTTGCTCCGAGTGTGAATCACTGTTTAATTTTTTAAACCATTTTGGCAGTGGCTGTATGCAGTAACTTCAGGGTTCAAATGTGATGTAGTGGAGCAGTCAGCTTGGTATTTTACAGGAGTCTAGTTTAAGGTAGTGATTAAAAACCTAATAATTTATTATAATATAATAATCATCCTTGCAATTGATATAGCGCCTTATCACATCACTGAGACGTCTCAAAGCACTTCACAGAGTATACTGTAAAGTGAATTGACAGTACATTTTGTGGGGCGACACACGTCAACCAATTGCGCACGGCTGTGTCCCACAAACAGTCGTAGATTGAGTGTCCAAATTTCTTTTTTGAGGGATTATTAACTGTGCTAAAGCGATCTGCCAATCGACCTGCAACTGGGTTCCTACTTACTGCTAGGTAAACAGAGGCGTGTGGAATAAGGAAAGTTGTCTAAGGTTTCGCCCAGCCTAGGAATCGAAGCCAGGTCCAATCGAGTGCTCTAACCACTACACTACAGAAGGGACACGAACATAATCCCTTCACAGAAGATGAAGTCTTCAAATGCTTCATGTGAGAGTCACAAAAAAGCAAGGAACGTGACAAAGGACTCTTCCACAGACCAGGCAATACCTGCCCTATTGGGGACTCTTTCTCCCTCCCCCATCTCCCCGGTTATGCGGCAAAGTTCTACAGATATACTTCCTGCTCCTAAAGATATTCGAGCAAAAAAACATCTTACTATTCCACCCCCACATCTCCGCTGTATAAACCTGGTCTCCTACCCTCCGTGGATAAAAAATTTTCTTCTCAACCGCCCACCCACAACCCCAGCAGCAAAGAAATAATTGCATCCAAGGAAATATTTATTTATCTCAATCTGTACCGATCCCTACTATACTTAATGTTTTTAAGCAGGTACTTAATACCCTCTGCCCTTGTAAGTTATAGGAACTTCCATCAGCCTGGTTTAGTCGTGCCCCCGTGAATCCTACCACGTTCTACAATGAGGGAATTACAAGAGATAAAACACCATCATTTACTACAGTCTAAACATTATAAGTACAAGGTAACTGATGGCAGATCTCAAAGGGAGTTTAGGAGGAACCTCTTCACGCAGAGGGTGGTGAGAATGTGGGACTCGTTGCCGAAAGATGTGGTCGAAACGAAAAAACCCATCAAGGTATTGCAGAGGCGTACACGAGGAGAAAAAGGAATAGAGGGGCATGAGAGGGGATTAGGAGAGGTGGGAAGCATTAATAGTGGCGTAGATTTGTTGGGCTGAACGGCTTGTTTCCGTGTTGCGATAGTCGATGTGTCGTAAAAGCAAGTGACGCTGTTTGAAACAAATGGCTGTCAAATATGCCCCACAGAGCTTGACAGTGGTGGAGCATGGATGATGGACGGATGGACGTATGGACAGGGGTTGGGGGAGGGAGGTTGACCGTAGCCACCGTCAAAGAGGAAAGTCTTCAGGCGCGACCTGAAGATGGGGAAGGAAGGCGGAGGGATAGAGGAAGAGTGTTCCAGAGTTTCGGGGCATAGTGGTCGAAAGCTCGGCCACCGATGGTGGAACGGAGGGCATTTTGGGATACATTTTTCCACAATTATGCACTCGGGGTACATTTTCTTGAAAACTCGGAGAAAATGGAGCAGCTGAAATACATTTTCTGGCAGGGATTTTTTTTTGGCTCTGGGCAGATATTCATTCACAAAATGTAATTATGTGACAAGATTACAGCCGGGACCAATATCTCAGCAAATAACACTGATACTGCCAGCGCCCTATATTAAGCAGGGATTCAGATGGGGATTTATTTTAAAGGAGGGTGATTTTTATGAACATGCTTCTCTTAAGATTGTGGAAATGTTTTAAGAAAACACCCGAGGTGCCTTGCAGTACCAGCATCCTCCACCAGGGGCGCTGCAGTGAACGTTGCAACTCATCATGGCATTTGGGCAAGAGTCCTGAGGTAGAACCGGAGATGGAGTCTGGAGAAAGGCTGGAGAAACAATGACCACAGAAGACACCTTAGATCCCAGCACAAGCCCTTCAACGTCCGGCTGGCTTAAGAGCGATATACAGGCAGAGGGAGGTCTGGAGGGTCCTTCGTGAGTGGAGAATGGTGCGGGTCGAGGGGGGAACCTCACCAGAAAGAAAACTATTTCACGTAGAGAAAGACAGAGAGGTGGGGAGTGGGTTGAGTTGAGTTTCTTCAGAGGTGAAACCAAGATGAAAACTCACAAAAGGGCTTTGGGACACTATCACCCCTGGGTGAAGGGTGCTATATAAATGCAAGTTGTTGTTGTTGTTGTTGTGTTTCTCCGGTGTTCTTGGCCAACATTACCCCAATTAAAATTGATCATTCATTCCGTGGCTGTTTGTGGAACACTGTTGTGCGCAACTGGCTGCCGCGTTTCGCCCACAAAATACACAGCACAGTCTATCCTGTGAAGCGCTTTGGGACGTCTCAATGAAATGATAAAGCGCTATGTCAAATGCAAGGATTATTATCAATATTATTACTATTCATGGCTGTTTGTGAGAGGGATGTGCGTGCACACCGGCTGCCATGTTTGCCAACAGGTGACATAGTCGCTTTACAGTGTATCCCGTGAAGCACGTTGAGACGTCCTCCTGATGCGAAAGGCTCTGTTTCAAAAGCAAGGGTTATTATTATTATTATTATTATTACAGCTTTTTACTTACAATTCCTGACCGTACAAATTCGTGACCTGTCTTGAAATAAGCTTAGACTAACCTGTCCACCAGCAGGTGGCAGCAAGAGCAACTCTTCGTGAAAGCAGTGGGGAAAGGAAGAAATCGAGACCTGGTTAGAGGCTGAATGAAGCAGTAAACACACAGGTAAGAAAGAGCAGCACCGCAGAAAACGGAATCCGAGGCGATAAACTCAGCAAAACGAGAGACATTGAGAAAAGAGCACCAACATCCTGAAGCTTCCCCTTCGCTCCACCCTCTCAGTGATCTACATCATCTTCGCGGATCGCTTTGAGATACGCTAACGGGAAGGTGGGGTGTTCCTAGCTGGACAAGCAGCAGAAAAGCTTGCCGGACAGCGATACCAATGGCAAGCTGTGGGGTTAGACTCCAGCAGTTAGCCCAACGCACACGCTCTTGCCAACCTGCGCCTAATACCTTCTGGAATTAGGTCAGCGGGATGCCTGCCTGCCTCCAGGGAGAGAGAGAGCGAGAGAGGGCGCATTCCATTCCAACAACCCATCTCTGGGATTTCCACGTGTAGGTGGGATGCAGGGAATTCTCAGCTTGGTTTGGATACTCTTAATCGCCGTGATGGGTTTCCGCGTGCGTCAGGCCCCCCCCCCAAAAAAAAACACAATATATACTACGGCAAAGGCGCTATATAAAATTGCAGGTTGCTCTATTGTTAGAACCCTGTTGTTTTGAAATTTTATGAGCGAAATCTCCCCCTCTCCCCCCAATCAAAGTCAACATTAAAGTCTATTAAAAATAGAACCCCTTTGAAAGACATTTGGATGTGAAGAATCTACCTTGTGAATTACCAGGTTGATTCCCTATTGCTTGACATTGAACGTCGAGTGATAAATGAATAAGCTTCTGGCCATAACTGTGTTTAATTAAAGCCACCTCACCGACGAGAAGTTCTTTAATACAAAGAAGCAATTCAGATCATTCTAATCTACTTCCCACAGAGCAAAGGGAACCTGCTGGGATCTTAATGATGGATTTTTTTCCCGATAGCTCGTTTAAAAGGTAGCCCTTTATTTCTTATAATGCAGGATGTGGAGACTTTTTACGGAAAACTCAGAAAACCCACAGATTTGTGTCTCACCTCACGTCACCTGTAGCTACAGTGTCAGCCTGGCTCAGTGATAGCGATCTCGCCTCTGAGTTCGAAGGTTTGTGGGTTCAACTCCCATTTCGGGACTTGGCATCACACAGTCTTAAAATGACACTTCAATGGAGGGGGCGGGGGGTGTTGCATTGTCAGAGATGCTGTCCTTTGGATGAGACTTTAAACCAAAGGCACTATTAAAGATCCCACGGCACTATTCGAAAAGAGAAAGGATATTCTCCCAGTGAAAATGGATCATTTTGGGCCAACAATTCCCCCAAAATATAATTGGTCTCTCACTGCATGGCTTTTCGTGGGACATTGCTGAGTACAATTGGCTGCCGCATTTCGCCCACAAAATACACAGTCTATAGACTTTACAGTATATCGGATGAAGCATTTAGAGATGACTCAACAATGCTATATAAAAGGCGCTATATTAAATGCAAGGATTATTATTATTCATTAGGAAAAAGATCCCCTGAAAATACAATAGGTGTCTCTTGCTGCTCACACGAGGAACTTGTTTTTTTCTGCTCTTCAAACTTTATTGAAATTATTGAACACCTCTCGATTGAAATCAGCGCTCTGGGACGCTATCCTGCGTGAAGGGGACAATATAAATTCACGTTGTTGTCATTGTTGTTGTTAAAATTGCTCCAACTTAAAGCAAACATTCTATTGCATAAACAACAACTATCTACTACTTACAATTGACTGCCGCGTTTCGCCCACAAAATACAGTCAATTCACTTCACAGTATATTTTTGTGTGAAGCGCTTTGAGACGTCTCAACGACGTGATAAGGCACTATATCAAATACAAGGATTATTAAGCTTAGAGTGAAAATAAACACATAGTGAACATGGTAACCGTAATGATTAGGCATAGGGTTTGGATTTGAACCTTAGACTATATGGCGGGGTGGGCGGGGGGGAATGGGGGGAGGGGGGAGAGAGCGCAGGAATGTGGGTGTGGGGTGCCAAACGTCCCCCTTGTTAGCACATTTACGGTTCTTTGCTGGGCTACACATGTTTTCCTCACGTGTCAGTAAATATCCTGAGCTTTGCCCATGTGACGTGGCTAAGGAGCTGGATAAGCAGAAAGCAAAGAGAGGCGTCTCAGAGAAGGAAATACTTTTAGCTGAAAAGCCAATGACCGGCGCACATGGCAGAAATCCCATGCCACCAATTTATACAAGCAAAAAATAGCCCTCAGAATGGTTGAGAGCGTGCTTTGGCTATGAATAGCCCTCGGACTCGGGTTGCGCTTACCAGTGATTTTGTGCATGTTATTTATGTGGCGGTTATCAGTAAATGAGCAGTTCCTGGAACCATTCTCTCAAAGTTGTTTGAGCAGGTCAAGTCAGAGCGAAGGCCAGTTAGTCGTGTCTGCCACTTTTTTTTTGCAGTTTTGTAAAAAAAAAACATACGTCTATAGCTATGTGAACAAGGGCTATGGCTTGGCACAACAATATCCTCCCTCCTGTATATACAAAATACAATATAATTTACACATATATACAGTCATGCCTTTCTACGATCCGTCAATCGACTAACAACTGGGTTCCTACTTACTGCTGGGTAAACAGAGGCGTGTGGAGTAAGGAAACTTGCCTAAGTTTTTGCCCCGACTGGAAGTCAAACCCGGGGCCTCTCGCTTGCGAGGCGAGTGCTCTAACCGCTACGCTACAGGACTCGGTAAATACCTCATGACTGGCTGTTTCAGCAGAAACACTTAGCTTTCATTCTCAACAGTATTTCTAACGAAGTACCAGTCACTGATGGACACCTCAATTACATTTTGATCAAGCAATGCCAACTTCTGACCTCTTATATTTTTTCCCCCAGCTGAGTGCATCAGTAATGATTTGGAAATTACTTTTCAAATGACCCTGAGCCAGAAACGCCAAACAGACTTACAGATTTGCATTCTGTGACAATCTCCCATGTTACTGAGATTGGGTTATAGTTTGAAGCCTTTGCTTGTTTTTTTTACCACAAATTAAAGCTATGCCTTGTTTGAAACAAGACGGATCATTTAATAACTGTCCACGGTAACATAAAAGCTCGAGAAGAAATAAGAACTTGCATTTTTACAGGCCTTATCAAATTGCAAAATCTTAAAGTGCTTTTCAGTTATTACTGGTAAGTGTAGTGACTGTTTTTGTACCTCTCACAAATGCCAGGATTTCCGAACCCTCTCTAATAATGACTGCAACTATAAAGGCACGGGTTCTGCTCACTCTTACTTCATCCATCAGCTCTGAGGTAAGGAACCGGTTTCGCAATTGCTGTGGATCCTAACAACTGATGGTCAATCCAACCCTCTATATTTATTTCATCAACCTTCCAGCACTGATTGGGCCCATCCAGAATTCAAACCCAAATCGTTATGGCTCTACGTCTGTTGCTTAATTGACTCAGAGACTCACATTGTGTTTGACATATTCAAGAATAAGCCCTTCCTTGCAATTTCCACAATTCTCAACGTTAAATTCAGGAAGGTACGTTCTTCCCTTCAAGCCTCTGCTCCCCTCAAACCCTCACTATTCCAATCCAATACAACTGCAATACCAATCCAATAAACGTCCTGCATGATTGAACTCCTAACCAATCCCAATACTACCCAACACAACAGAACTTCGACCCAACTAGGGAGACGTTGGAAGCAGAAAGTGTCAATTGTTTCAAAAGCAATTAAGATAGATTTCTTTTAGGAAACAATATCTCGGGAGACAGTATATTTGGGACACGACATGTGCCTGCGACTGCCAGGATGGTGAAAGGCGAACTGGATGGACTTTGGTCTTCTTTTGTCTAGCAATTCTTATGTTCTTCTATGAATCCCAGTGGCCACATCCATATAACTGATTCATCCCCTAAAATGCACAGTGATCAAAAAAATGTCCAACCTTACAACATGTGCATATGTAAAATACTGAGTAAAATCGTTTCAGTTTCTGACTCATTAAAAGCCTCATTAAAGCTAAGAGGGTAGTTTGAACTTTCTTCCTTTGTTCTTCTTCCTCTCTTTCTTACAAACACTTTATATGATATGATTAGAAGCGTTTTCCGTGCAGTACTTTCCTGGCTGAAAACCTCTCAAATAATACACATTATCGCTGAAACAACTATGTTCTGCAATGACGCTACGAGAGTTGATTTTCTTTTGATCAATCGTTGCGATTTGTGGTATTTCTCCATCTTGGAGTCCTGTAGCTCAGTGGTTAGAGCACTCGCTTTGCAAGTGAGAGACCTGAGTTCAATTCCAGGCAGAGGGCGAAACCTTGGGCAAGTTTCCTTACTCCACACAGAGCCTAATAATAATCCCTTCAAAAACCAAAAACAATAATAAATTGGTCATTTTCAATCTACGACTGTTTGTGGGACATTGCTGTGCGCAATTGGCTGCCGCGTTCGCCCACAAATATACAGTCAATTCACTTTGCAGTATGTTCTGTGAAGCGCTTTGGGACGTCCTCCCGACGTGAAAAGCGCTATATCAAATGCAAGGATTATTATTATTATTATTATTATCTTGATTAAAGTCCAATCATACCTGATGGAGTGCATGCTCCTGGACGCTATCCTGCCCGAGGGGCGGTATATAAATGCAAGTCGTTGTTTTTGTTGTTGCTCGATGCTGTGATCCCAGGGGAGATTCAACACAATAAAGCTTTTAAGAGTTTTGCAGAGAAACTAAATCCTCTGTCTGACAGATGATCGCAGATTACAATTTAATATACAGTCGGCAATGAAGCATGGCAGGTTTTGACTGACTATGACTAGAAGCATGTAGCATGTTGCAATTCTTGATTTACTTTTTGGGGAAAGGCAGGATATAAATTTGTAGCCTGCAATTAATTTGTACTGTGTGATAATACGCAGCGCAGCTCTGTTTTATAGGAGCATAGGAACAGGAGGAGGCCATTCAGCCCCTCGAGCCTGTTCTGGCATTCTATTAGATCGTGGCTGATGTGTACTTCAACTCCAATTACCTGCCTTTTGCCCCGTATCCCTTTATAACAAATATCTATCCACCTCAGTCTTGAAAAGAGTATCCAAACCAAGCTGAGAATTCCCTGCATCCCACCTTCACGTGGAAATCCCAGAGACAGATTGCTGGAATGGAATGCGCTCTCTCTCCCTGGAGGGATGCATCCTGCTTAATAATAATAATAATAATCCTTGCATTTGATATAGCGCTTTTCACGTCTTCTAGACGTCCCAAAGCGCTTCACAGAACACACTGTAAAGTGAATTGACTGTATATTTGTGGGCGAACGCGGCAGCCAATTGCGCACAGCAATGTCCCACAAACAGTCGTAGATTGAAAATGACCAATTTATTATTGTTTTGTTTTTTTGGAGGGATTATTATTAGGTGTGTGGAGTAAGGAAACTTGCCTAAGGTTTCGCCCTCTGCCTGGAATTGCACTCAGGTCTCTCACTTGCAAAGTGAGTACTCTACCCACTGAGCTACAGGACTCCACTCTAACCACTGAGCTACAGGACTCCGCTTACCTAATTCCAGAGAGTATTCGGCGCAGGTTGGCAAAAGCCAAGGCTTAGGGAACCCAGAGTGTACGTTAGGATACTGTTGGCGTCTAATCAGCTTAAACCGCATAGCTTGCCATTGAGAAAATTTGTACCACAACCCTCATGGTCACCTCTTGTGTTTTCTTTTCTAAAAAAAAAATGGAGCTCGAATACAAACAAGTGAGTGGCTGCTGACAATTGGCAAAAAAAAGCGAATTCAACACACTAAAGCCCTTGCATTAAAAACTTTAAATCGCTTAATATTTTCAATTGGGCCAACTCATTTATTAACTTTGAATTATATTTTTGGATGATTTTGATCTCTCTTTGATGAGGAACAACGCGATCTGTTTTGTGAGTTCTACCTCTCTCCCCGCCTTAAAAAACCTTCCTATAACCAGGATTCTTCAACTGTGCTTTTGGTCACGTTTAACTCTTCATATCCCTCCGCTCTTATCACCCCATCATTGCATTGGCCGAGTCCCAAGACATTTTCTTTTTAAGTGAAAGGCACGGCATAAATACAAGAGTTGAGGCTTTAGACGTGTGCTGGGAAGGATCAAGAAACTGCTGCTTGAGAAACGTCTGGAAAGCTGTGTTTTTATAGCACTAAAAGAACAGCAAATTAAGGCGACAGACTATCTCTGGCATCACAAACACAGTGCGGTTTTGAATCATGGATCCGGCTTCCTTGTCACCTCCTTTAATCAGGCAGAAGGAATCTTGTGGGTAATGTAACCCAACTGGTTATCTGCGCTGGATATCATTGTCTGGGCCTCAACGGAAACCCAGGGGTGATGAATCCTTCCGGAGAGCAACTTCAACCAGTGCGCTTACGATGACGCAACAACAACAACAACTTGCATTTAGATAGCGCCCCTCACACAGGCTAGCGTCTCAGAGCGCTTGACAGATGCTGAGCCAGAGGGGGGGGGGGGTGAGGTGACCGTAAGCACGGTCGAAGAGGAAGATCTTCCGGCACGACCTGAACTTCGGGGAAGGAAGGGATTTAAAAATAAATTTTAGTAAGATAAATTTATCTCAATTTATAAAGAGGGATTTAAAAGAAACAATCATGCTACAAACACAACCAACGTCATTCCACTTAGCAGGGAGAGAAATCTCATCCCATCGAACCAGGAGCCCAGTAAACTGTTTATCGGGCTTTGAGGTCAAAGGATCTTATAGGCTATAGTCACAGTTATTCATATCATATTACCAATCAATCATATTAGGGAAGTTTATTTTGATAACAAGCCGACTTATGCAATGAATCTCGAACCACTTCATCTTTCCCTGAGGTACTGCCACCTTGGTCACAACAACAACAAAATACAACAACAACAACAACAACAACAACAACAAGATTCCATTTATAAAGCGCCTTTCACGTCAGGAGGACGTCCCAAGGCGCTGCACAGTTGGGTCATGACCCGAGCAGGGGGGAAATGGTCAGGGTGAGGGAAGGGAGGGAGCAAGGAGGGGGGAAATGGTCAGGGTGAGGGGAGGGATGGGAGGGAGCGAGAAGGGGGAAGAGAGTCGAGGGGAGCTGAAGGCACGGTCAAAGAGAAAGGTTTTGAGACCGGCCTTGAAGGAGGAAAGGGAGGAAGCGGCGAAGGCACTGGGGGATGGAGTTCCAGAGCCTGGGGGCTGAGAGGCTGAAGGCCCGACCACCGGGCGGTTGGGGCGGGGGACGTGGAGCAGACCGGAGCCAGAGGAACGGAGGGTACGGGCAGGTAGGTAGGGGGATAGTAGGTTGGAGAGGTAGGAGGGAGCGAGGCCGTGAATGGCCTTGTAGGTGAGGATGAGGATCTTGAAATCAATCCTCTGGGGGATGGGGAGCCAGTGGAGGCGAGCGAGGGTGGGAGTGATGTGATCGCGAAGTCTGGTGCGGGACAGTACACGAGCTGCAGAGTTCTGAATGACCTGCAGTGTGGAGAGAGGTGCCGGGAAGGCCGACGAGGAGAGAGTTCCCATAGTCCAGCCTTGAGGTGACAAAGGCGTGGACCAGGTTTCAGCAGCGTGAGGGGTGAGGTAGTGCCGTAGTCTGGCGATGTTCCGAAGACAGACAACAGTTACATTTGTATAACGCCTTTCATGTCGGGAGGACGTCCCAAGGTGCTGGAAACGGCTACTTTTATACATACAGCGCAAGCTCATAAATAGCAAAGCATCCCGTGGCAGGGGGTACTCTGAAGGGTGTTGTTTGTGATACCCGGGGAGCCGGGTTATTCACACTGTATAACAAGGTAAACCTCACACATGCTCCCCATTTCTTGTTTATTTGGGGGCAATTCTGCAGAAACCCTGTTCCCCAAATTCTGACCAAATTTCTGGATTTTCCAAAAGTTCTGCGCTGTCCTAAATTTGAAAGCTAATGGTCTCGAAGTTAAGAACGTGAGAAGTTTCGGGATTCTGGGACCGATCGCTCTCGTTTATTGCCGAGAATTCACCCACAAAATATACAGTATATTCTGTGAAGCGCTTTGAGACGTCTCGATGGCGTGATAAGGCGCTATATCAAATGCAAGGATTATTATTACTATTATTATTATTGTTATTATTATTAAACTCAGTTCACTGACAAAACACACAAGGACAGAACCAACCAACAGTCTGAGAGAGTCAAATAAGCAACTCTCTTTAATGCGAGTCCAGTGATGTTGCACTGAAACCAAAGCCTCTGCAGCGCTGAAGCAGGTTTGGATCGATTGAATCAAGCGCAGTCAATTTTTGATTCCAGCCACAGAACAACTGTCAGTTTTAGCTCAAAATAAGTAGTAATCTGTTTCAGAACCTACTAACATCGGGGAGGTGTGCAGACCGTGAACATGAAGCTGTCTACAGCAATGAACACTTTGATATTGAGCTAGCTGGAAGATAGGGACCGAGCACAGGGGAGACTGATGCATTTTATCTAATAGGCTTCTGAACCTCTGACCTTACAATATTGCCCCAAAGTGCCGCTAACTGGAAGAAGAGTGGAACGCAACAAAGCGATAAATTAAATATGAACCAATTTTACAGCAGAGCGAAGATCTCTGAAAGGTGACAACTAACAGGATCCTTAATGGGCAAAGTAATAAACCTGTCCTTCGTTTACTCAATAAGACTTTATTTCTCTTTGTGTCAAAAGGGTCGGGGAAGGCAATGCGGCAGCAAATTGAAGCTACCTGTCAACGGTTTCCGCAGGGAAAGTGTCAAGAACTCATCCGTTACTTTTAGTTTAATATCTCTGACCTATCTATGTAAGTTTGCAGCCTCTCTGCTGGAAGATGGTGAGTAATTTTCCGTGCAACAAAATGAAACAAACTAAATCAATCGGCCCTCTCACGAGATTATACGAGGCACGAGAATGGTGGGAAGAAAGTTGGAGTGGGCGGTACTGGTATCATACATACACCTATAGACCGCTGGGGAAGGGGTTTTGGAGGGGGGGGGGGGGGGCGGGGGAGGGCACTTACCCTTCTGGCCCCCTGCTACTGCCCTTTCTATTACCTTCTCCACTGAATGGGACGAAACTTACTGCCCAATTTATTTCCTAAGCGGTTGACATGCGATAACTCCCTTTGCTTGTCATTGTAATTTGGGGTTGGGCATTTTACCTTTGTGAGGGTTGCAAAGGCAATACTGTTTCTTTAATGAAAGGGTTACTGTAACGCCCAATCCCTTAACCCAACCTCTCCGGTCACTGAACCAGCCATACCTTTGCTGTCCACCTTGAAGTCCTCGGGCAGTAAGCCATCTTGCCTGTTGCCCAGCACGAATGCCAGGAAGGAGAGGATCATTGCGTCCAGGATCCCAATAATGGCCAGGATGTAGGCCCAGCGAACAGAGCAGGCGCCCAGTGTGTATTTGTCTGTCTGCTCGCCGCACATTCGCTTGACTTCATCCGAGTCCCAGCCGTCTGGGAAGATCATGCAGCCCAACACCAGGCAGCCGGCTGTAAGAAAGGAATTTGGGAAGTTAGGGACGACGGTTTTCTTTTCGTTTCGTCGGGGGGGAAAAAAAAGATTTCCTCCAAAACTCTGGAACACTCTCTGTCGATCTCTCCGCCTTGCCCCTTCCCTCTCCATCCTCAGGCCGCGCCTAAAGACCTCCCTCTTTGACTGTGTCTACAATTACCTCCCCCCTCCCCTTCCTCCCCTACTCTATCCCCTCCGGGTCGGTGTCGTGCTCCGCCACCGTCGAGCGCTCTGGGGCGCTACTCTGCACGAGGGGCGCTTTATAAGGCCAAAGTGGTTGAGCAATTGGCTGCCGCGTTTCATCCACAAAAGACACGGTGAATCCACTTTACAGTAGAGTAAATTCGGCGAGGCGTTTTGAGACGTTTCGACGATGTGCCAAGCCACTATCTCAACTGCACGGATTATTATTATGATGATAATGAAGTTTGAATGCAAAATCTGCACATGGTACGCATCCAGAATTATTAATAAACGCTATCGCAGTGTCGTTCAGGTGTAGAAACTGATGACTTTTGCTTCACTCGGTACGCCCCACACACCCTCTCCATTTCTCTCGGGGACGTTTGAATCTGTGGGCTGTGTTTTGACACCGTGACATTCTGCTGTGCATCAGTGACCACCGCCTCATCTCAATGATTCCCCGCAAGTGATTCTGACGCACTGAATTAATGTCAGCGTGAATATTTCAAAAGTCAGAGCAAATTAACTTTGGGTTTATCGGGCAGATTCCAGATGAAATGGCATTAGCTTTAGCGTTAATAGTTAAGGGGTAATAATCCCTTAAACAAAAATAGTATATGTACATATTAAAAAGATGCGCTCACTCAATCCATCGAATGTTTGCAGGACACCGCTGTGCGCAATTGGCTGCCGCGTTTCACCCACAGAACACAGAACAAAGCCAATTCACTTTGCCGTATATATTCTGTGAAGCGCTTTGAGACATTTCAACGACGTGATAAGGCCCTGTACCAAATGCGAGGATCATTATTGTTATTATAAATAACACATGACCCTCCCCACCCTCTTGACACTTGACATTCCTCGCAGGATAGCCAAGCTTCTTGCAGCAAATTTGTCGTATCAACAGCAGCAGAATGCAATCCGATTTATGACATACTAAATGTCAAAGCAACGTAAAATGTTCCCGTTTATCAGGGCCCTTTCGTCTGGAGCACGTCACAAGCTCACGATATCAAGGAGAGTGGCTCAGACAGTGATTCTGAGGGTATGGTTAAACACAGGTTATGAAACCTCAGTTTTAATCTGAAATGTCGCTCCTTCGATCGTATTATCCGTGATGCGCGCTTCCGAATGTTGCCTCCTCCATCTATTCTGACAGATGTGTCCGACGCAGTGTTGCGCTAAGTTTGGAAGCTCCCCTTCATCCCTTCGTAAGTCCTTGATGAATGTGTTTTTTTATCGAAAACACATTTATCAAGTTTCCTTCTGAGCAAAAACAAGACATAGGATAAAGGTTAATTGTTACACATGTCTCTTTTATGCATCACCCACAAAATATACAGTCAATACACTTTGCAGTATATTCTGTGAAGCGCTTTGAAGCGTCTCGAAGATGTGATAAGGCGCTACATTATGCAAGGATTATTATCATTGTTATTATATGTAAGGAAATACTTAGTATTCACCTCCTATTATATATCAAAGCAGTATAAAGGTGTGATATTCAGCTACGATTTTTCCACTTAATTTAGTCGTTACTCATAACAACTGCAAAATCGTTTTGGAGATTCTCTTAAGTCTCATGTCGTTTGTAATAAGGTGCAGTTAAATGTTTTTCTAATCTTACTTTTGACGCGTACCAGGGATGAAAACCTTTGCGACTTATTGCGACTCAGGAAATTTAATGTGTAAAATACCACATCAATATATTTATAGAATTGGAACATTATTATATTCCTCTATCCCCCACTCCCCCCAAGAAAATTCCAATTTAGGCCATAACATTCAAGCTAGGTTTATAAACACTCCATAGAAAGCGCACATAAACGAATGCACTCAGTTCTCCATCAAACATTCATTTGGCCAATGGGCAATTTTACTGTTCCTGGAACCAATATTTTTCACACATAAAAAGGATTCTCATATAGGTCAAATATCACAGACTAGCAATTGGCGGCAATAGGTAATTACCCTAGAATTTAGGAGAAAGTCCCTTTGTGTTTTGAATGACGAATTGGAGTCCGGTACTTCAGTGGTTAGAGCACTCGCTTCGCAAGCGAGAGGACCTGGGTTCGATTCCCGGGCAGTGACTTAGGCCAAGTTTCCTTACTCAACAGGCCTCTGTTTACCCGGCAGTAAATAGGAACCCGGTTGTTAGTCGATTGGCGGATCGCTTCAAAAAGAAATACATCCTACAAAAAAAGAATAAGTTGAATTGTAGGAAAATATTTAAATCCGGTCTCAACTTGGAATCTGGATTGCAGCAGTGCTTAAAAAAATCTGGCTTCCAAACCGAGAGGCAATTTACAATTTTTACACAATTATTTCATTTTTCATGCCAAATGGTTTCACAGGCTAAGGCCAGGTGGAATTTTATCTCTCAGCAAAACCTTTCAGCTTTCCGTCAAACTCACAAAATCAACTGCAACTTCCTCTTGACTGAACTAATTATTCTTGATGAATTCAATGCTCACCATAAATAGTGATTCTGCTTCTCTGTGGCTCATCAGTCAGGGAGCAAAGTTGAATCTTTTGCTGTCTTAATGTCCTTGAACAACTCATTGATCAGCCTAACCAGATCCCAGACTGCATTAATAATAACAATAATCCTTGCGTTAGTTATAACGCCTCATCACGTTGTTGAGACATCTCAAAGCGCTTCACAGACTATTGTAAAGTGTGGTGACTGTGTATTTTGGGGCAAAACCTTTTTTTGCCCTTCTTTGATATTAGTATTATACTAAATTATTTTATATTATATTTTTCATATATTAGTATCAGACTAAATTATTATTATATTATTTTTTGCCCTGGTTTGACACTAATATTATATTAAGGTATTCAGTGAATACCTTAGTGAGAAGGCTATTCAGCCCATTGTGCCATTTGGGGAAAATTATATTGAAGCATCTGCCCAATAAATTGGTGGAAAATATTTGACAGGCTGGAAAGATTACTTCTATTCTTGATTCCCGGTTGGGGCAAAACCTTTGGCAAGTTTCCTTACTCTACATACCTCTGTTTACCTAGCAGAACGTAGGAATACAGTTGTTAGTCAATTGGCGGATCGCTTTTCCGGGGGTAATAATCTCTTAAAAAAATAATAATTTGGTTACTCAATCCACGACTGTTTGTGGGACACTTCTGTTTGCAATTGGCTACTGTGTTTCACCCACAAATATACAGTCAATTCACTTTACAGTATATTCTGTGAAGCACTTTAAGACACCTCAATGAAGTGATAAGGCACTATATCAAATGCAATGATTCGCATTATTATGTTTCTATACCTAGCCCCAGTTTTGAAACAGTTAATCCATAATCTGCTCCAATAAATTTGATCTGTATATTCATTAATCTGTGGGAAAAAAAAGTTTGGTGCAATCTCCATTCTCATGTACATTGTCTAGTTCTGTGTTCATAGTCCAAATCAAACAGTTTTGCTCTACTTATATGAACTGTGGCCTTTAGCATTTTTAAATCGTGGCTCAATCTTATTTTTCTAATGAAAATAAATCTTTGCTCGATAAGTCTATTTTTCCAAAACAGATCCATAAATCCAGAAATTGTCCTTCTTCCTTTTCTCTGAACTCTCTCCAAAACCAACATTCTTTTGACGTTTGGTATTCAAAATTAAATTGCAAAATTTAAAACATAGCCAGAACATTAGTCCACATAAGGTTTGAATAATGATATTAATAATCAAAGGCAGAAGGAGTTTCTCCCGTTATCCCTTCCAATAATTCGCCCAAAGATAAATTTTGATCATTCACTTCACGGCTGTTTGTGGGACATTTTGTGCAAATTGTCTTGCCGTGTTTGCCGACCAACACACAGTCACTTCAGTTTAATTCCTGTGAAGCATCTTGAGACGTTTCAACGAAGCGATAAGGTGCTCTATCAAATACAAAGGATATTAAACGCCCTTTCGATTGACTTTAATTTCTTCGGAATTATGATGCGAGCAGCTTCGCGGTGCCTGGAATGCTAAACTTTGGAGCGTACAAACCTCAAAATCATCCACCAGAATTGGACATATCTAAAATCAATACACAGCCTAACCAGAGGCAGAATTCTCAAGGAGCCAGGCAATAAATGTAGATTTCAGAATGCAATTACTACAAAGCGGTCATTCATCACTCGTAGCGGATGAGGCACAGACACAACGTACAAGAATGAAACTTCAAAGCGATGTTTGCGGGAGTTTTGGATTAATCTGTGTGCGGTGCGATAGAAGCGACTACGCATTTATCTGTCCACAAAGTGATCAAATGCATGGATTATTGTAAGACGTCAGGATTGGCACTGTTTGCGAGTTGTTGTCCGTGCTGAAGTTGTTGAGTGGGTGGGTGGGTGAGGTTGGAGGGGTGAATATCCTGGATTTTTGTCCGCTCCGCTCTACAAGTTGGCGGTCGTGCTTTCAGCCACTATGCTCAGGATCTTTGGAACTCCCTGCCTCAAGCCTTCAGTGTTGTCCACTCTTTGACCTTCCTCTTCAACAGTTCCTCTTGCAGGTCTACTTAGATCGCGAAGAACCAGGAAGAAAATTAAAGATTCTGATTCTCGAAAAATGATCATTTCCCCCAACCACCCAAAAGAAAAGAAATGAGATTAAAGCTGCGTATTCTTAGTTTTGCGAAGGGCCTGCTATAATCATTCCCAGGCATAAAAATAAAAACACTGTAGCGTTTTACATCCACCTTAAAAAAAATCATGATTTATTACAGAGCTCCGCAGGGCCTACATTAACTGCCGGGTGTAAAATTAAAATATTGTTGAGGTAGCCCATGAAATAGTTTTAAGTAAAAAAATCTGACATTTCCCAAGCTGAAGGGTTAAAGATCATCTTGAACAATGGTAATGACAATCCTAGTATAGTATAGTATAGTATAGTATAGCATAGCCACAACCTTTCCCCTCCCCTCCCTTCTCCCCCCCCCCCCACCCCCACCCCCCCCCCCGACCCCAGCTTAGGTCTGAAATGCTGTACACTGTCCAGCGCCTTGGGATGTCCTCCCGACGTGAAAGGCGCTATACAAATGTAATCTTGTTGTTGTTGTTGTTATAGTAGAGTGTTAAGATAAATGCAACTGTAAAGGTGAAAAATGTGTGAACGAACACCCACTACAGTGCTAATCGACACATGCTTTGAAATTAACAACCCTGATGATAATAAACACATTGACTGGTCCCTGGACAGGCAGTCTCCTGGCACCCTTCATAATAGTGATGCCGTGATGCCCATCGGACTTCTGGTTTGCGATACTACACTGCTGGCTAGTGGAACGCCAACTTATCTACAAGAAAACAAAGGAAAGCTGTGTTCTGCTAACAACTAATCCAAGCCTGCAAAGCATATGGCCTTCTCCACATGACCTTTGAGAAATATGTAGCGATGGGCAAATGCCAGAGACCAGTCGATGTGTTAATTATCTATCATAAGGTTGCTAATTTCAATACATATGTTAATTAAAACTAAAGCGAATCACTGGAATAATCAGCCCTAAGTTACAACTATTGCCTTCTACATATGTCAATCTGATTAAGGAAATCTCTGTAACAAACTGTTTAGTGCCCCTTTTGTTCTTTTTCCCCCATAAACCTCTGATTAGCTACACCTTAATGATCATGGTTTTAGTTTTGTTTAAGACATCAATAATGGATTGATTGTATTTTTTGGGGGCGGAACACAGCAGACAATTGCGCACAGCAGTGTCTCACCGTTGAGAAGCTTCCAGTAAGGGAGTCAGCCTGTGTGTTCAGGGAGTATGAGTGATGTGTTTTGAGGTCTCGGTCGTTCCCCTTAACGGTTTGTTGTTCTTTTCAAAGACAAAGAATGCACAGCAAGTAACTGAGCGTTATATGGCGGGTTTCTGCAGGAATAGACTCAAAACACAATGGAAACGCCTGGAATGTCTTGGGCATGATTACAGATGCTGATGTGCCCACAAAAGGGTTAAGTAACTCAGTGGTTGTGTGTGAACCAAATGGACTTACGTGGGTGGTTTTAACAACAGCAACAGCAAATTACATTTCTATGGCGCCCCTTTTCACGTTGGAAGGACATTCCAAGGCGATGAGTAATTTGTTGTTGTTATTGTTGTGGGGTTTCAGCAGTTCCTGAGCCAGGCAGGTCCGCAGTAATCTAGGACAACAACTAAATACATACTACAACTAGTACCAATTGGATCCTCATTAGACAGTGAGCCTGAGCTCCTCTCCAGCGACAGAGAGAGATACTGAAATGTGGCTCCCACACAGTCTTTCCAAGTACTCTTAATGTGTTTCGATCTAAAACGATATAGCAGTTTCCTCTCCAGTCTGGGGAGGCTGAGGACACTTAACACTCATTATCCCACAACCAGCACCAACTCGGTTCAGCCAACTCAGGCCAGACCAGGAAGCTGGCTGGGGCTTCATTGCCTGCGATTGCCTCTGAGTCAGAAGGTTGTGGGTTTAAGCAAGATCCTGTCTGTCTGCTCAGGTGGACAGTAAAAATCCCACAGCGCTACTCGAAATGAGAAGTGAGTTCTCCTGGTCCTGAGCCAGGTGGGTCCAAAGGCACTGCTGATGACAGACCAGCCTCATCAGCAGGACTAGGAAGGGCAAACCAGTCACTGTGCCAGGCAAATCAACCCACTCAGCTCCTGTTAAACTTCGAATAAAAGCTGGACAAACATTGCAAAGTTCGCCAGAATTATTACCTCAATTATTATTATTATTATTATTATCATCAGGTGATAATAATAATAATCCTTGTATTTGATGTAGCGCCTTAGCACGTCGTTGAGAAGTCTCAAAGCGCTACACAGAATATACTGTAAAGTGAATTGATGTTTTTTTTGGTAAAACATGGCAGCTAATTGCGCACAGCAGCGTCCCACAAACAGCCTTGGAGGTCTCGTCTGAAGTTTAATGATCTTGGTTTAAGGATTAAATAAGTCTCTCATTAAATTGACTCCAGTAAACCTCTGCCTTAGTTGCTTTGTGGAAGCAACTTTCTATGCAGTATCTCCTTCCAAGGTCACCCAAAGATCAAGAGAAAGGCTGGAGAGACGATTCTTTAAGCCGTTTTCCTCTTGCCCTCCTTTTATCTAATTGGGATTAGGATGGCAGAGGTGAGATATGCACATTGCCAAGTTTTGAAGTGGAATCTCTATTGACAGTAACATCATCGCTCTCTAAAGAAAATTGCAGCGAGTGAAAAGAGTGGCGGAGAAAACGGAATAAAAAATTCATAGAAAAATAATTCACGTTGTTAAAGTTCAAACACATATTTAATTGATGTAATGTGTCTCAAAATCCTGAGTAATCAATATCCTTGATATCTATCTGCCGAAGTGAGCTGGCATTCCTACCCAGCGCCTGCAGATATGATGAAATGTTAAGTCAGCGAGCTTTAATGGGATTTACCTTTCCAGAACATCTGTTTACCTCAGATTCAACTGCATCCATTCAAAACGTGGCTCAGAGTCACCAGCTCAGCTTACACATTGCGCTATTCAGTCATTAATAAGCAGCGACCTTCACAATCTTTAATACTATAATCCACACAGGTGGAAGAGAGTCTGATACTCTAATACTTTATTTCAGGTAATGTTACAATGCTTATGAGCTTCATTATGGTGTCTCTTTCATTTCAATGAATAATTGTTCATTTTCTTGCCAATGGACTTCATTGGTGTCCTTTTCAAGGTCAATACTAAGATTTCAGGCTGTCACTCAAGTGCGCTACTGAGAGAGTGCTGAACTGTCAGAGACCCCGTCCATTGGATGAGAAACCAGACACCGATATCAATGGCAACTATTGCGGTTTTAGCAGTTACCCCAACGCTCTGGGGTCCCCAAAGCTTTGGCTCTTGCCAATCTGTGCCTAATGCTTTCCGGAATTAGTAAGCAGGATGCATCCCTCCAGGGAGAGAGCGCGCATTCCATTCCAATAATCCTATAATAATGATAACAATCCTATTTGTACTAATATACCTCACAATTTATACAATGCAATACTATTTATATCGTGCCTTTCACCCGGGAAGATGTCTCAAAGCACTTACAAATGCTCGATGGGCACCCAATGTGGAGGTGGGATCCGAGGGGGATGGGACAGGTAGGTAGGTAGGCAAGAGAGCGGGAGAGGTGATGTAGCGCCTTGTCACGTCGTCAAGACATCTCAAAACATTTCAGAGGAATTTTGTGGGTGACAAACGGAAACCAATTTGCAGGCTGCAATGTCCCCACAAACAGCCATGAAGTCCATTTTATTTGGGGGATTGTTAGCCAGGACGCCAGGAGAAACTCCCTTCTCTTTTTAAGTAGTGCCATGGGATCTTCGACCTCAGTTTAATGTCTCACCCATAGGATGGCTCCTTCAACATTGCAGCCCACCCCCACACGCATTGCACTGAAGTGTCAGTCTAGACTTTATTAGATCAAAGTCCCAATGTGACGCTTGAAGTCATAAACTTCTGGCTTACAGGTTACCAATTGAGTCAGGCTAGTGTAATGTACAGTAAACGTGGGCTGGGCAGCAAGACGGAGTGCAGTCAGGTTTCCTAACAGCCTTCGAGGGAGAGAGTCAAAAAAACTGCTTGTGGAAGCTGAGCGGTCTTCCAGGTCTAAAGGGAATGGAGAGAAATGTCAGAAATAGTTTAATAATGGATCAGAAAAAGAAATGACTAGCTGTTCTGGGGGCTGCATTGAGATAAATCGGAATGATGTCCAATAAAGCAAAGCCAATGTGGCTTAGACGCCTGACCAATTGACACCTGTCCTCCGACATCTGAGTGAAAAATATTAACAAACAGACAAGTGTCACAGGACTGGAAACTGCAATGTTTCAGAACAGATTGGTTAATACAGTCACAATTTTCATCCCATAAAAAGACAACACAACTACAATATTTGCATAATGACGCAAGGCTCTAGCAAGTTAATAATAATCCTTGCATTTGATATGGCGCCATATCACATCGTCGAGACGTCTCAAATCTTCGCGGAAAGTGAATTGACCGTATATTTTGTGGGAGAAACACTGCGGCCAATTACGCACAGCAGCGTCAAACACGATAAAGCAGTCATGGATTGAGTGACCAAATTATTGTTTTTTTAAAAATGTATCTATTTCTGAAGGGATTATTACCCCCCCGGAAATCGATCCGCCAATCAACCAACAAACGTGTTCCTACTTACTGCGAGGTAAACGGAGGCGTGTGGAGTAAGACTATTTGCCTAAGGTTTCGCCCTGCTCGGTGAAACCTACAACCGTAGTCAAGAATGGTGAGTGGCTGCTCATCCCTCTCTCTCTCTCTCCCTCACTAACGTCAAATGCAACTGATATTCAATTTACAGACCTGTGGATGTGACTATTTTTTCCAAAGTTTGGCGGGAGGGAAGGAGATGGGAGGGGGTGGGGGCAAGAAATAGCATTCACTCTCAAACCTGTCCTTAAGGATAGGTTTTCAAGACATGCATTTGAACCGCATTTGCTGTCCACTCGATGAACCCGCTCCTTAATTGAGGAACGGGGAAACTTATAGAATGGAACAAGTTTGAGGATACTAATACTTCCCCCCACCCCCCTCTCTCGCCGTTGGATTAGCGAGGGACCAAGGTCAAGTCCTGTGGGGGGGACATAAGTGGAGTATTTAATGGGAGTAAAGTTACGTTGCCCAGCCTCAAGTCACTGCCATTGATGAATGGGGTAGACGTGAACCCACCTGACAGCACTGCAGGAAGTACTATCATCATTAACTGCTTTCGCAGATTTAACAAGACAACTCCGACTGGGCACCTGCGATCCTGTTGCGCTCAGATTTTATGCACAAGGTTGACAAGAGTAGGTAGTCGGCAGAACATGGTCCGTTCCCCAGGACTCACAAATGTAATAAGTTGCTCAGTGGTAATCATCTCCAATTATACCAGATTTTCCAGCATCTTGAAAAACAGAGGGAAGTACTGTCAGTGCCAAAGAACATTTTTTTCCCCTTCCCCGATGGATGCTCATTGAATGGGTGAGTCCAGTTAAGATGATGGTTTTAGCATCTTAATCAAGGAAATCTCCCTGGCCAAATATCCTGGCAGGAAGAAGGGTAAAAGTGTTGAAAGATATTATTATAATAATAATAATAATACTACTAATAATCCTTGCATTTGATATAACATCTGATCACGTATTCGAGACGTCTCAAAGTGTTTCATAGCATATACTATAAAGTGGGTTGACTATATTTTGTGGGCAAAATGTGGCACACAGCAGGGTCCCACACACATTTGTGGATTATTATTATGATTTTTTTCTACGAGTGTGTGTTCACAAGTCCAGACTCCAGGTAATGCCTTCCAGTAGCTGTTGTCCCAAGCTTCAGAGTTTCTTCAATCAGCTATTCAATGCCTTCATCTTGGTGGGTGGAAGTGGTTACACGCAATGCAGTAAAACTAAGGTTACAGACAATCAATTTGCAACCCCCAGCCTGAACTCAAGCTCCTCTAGAAAGTAGTTTAACATCTCGGAGGCACAGAAACCGACCTCTGGGAGCAGTCTATCAACCTGAAAGGAGTGAGATGCCAGAGACGGCAATCCTCACATCAGGGATGAGAATATTAGCTCTGTATTGAAACACAGGCTGTGTTTTCTGTGCTCTTGCCACCCTGCTGCACAAACCTCCTCCATTTCCCTGCATTTCATTCAGCCAGCAACTGGTACCTTGGTGAGAAAATGCGATGAATGGTCTCTCCATAGGGCCCTTATCATGTAAAATGAATTTAGCTCAAACTACTGAGATAACAATCTGCTCTCTCTCTCTCTCTGTGTGACAGCAGTTAAAGTTTGTAAGTGAAATAAATTGCATTCGCAACCGAGGTCAGAGTGAATATGATTCCACAGTATTCAACCTGTACACAACAACAATCAGCAAGCATTGGACATTGGGTATTGCCATAAGGGGGCACAGATAACCTGGATTATATCTGGGAGTCCATAGTGCTGAAACTGGATGGAATTTAACGTGTACTGTTCTGCAACGCTGACTGGCCCCCAGTTCCAGGCCTTCAATGGAAATCTTGCTGCAATAACACGTTACTATTATTATTGGAGTCCTGTAGCTCAGTGGTTAGAGCACTCGCTTTGCAAATGAGAGACCTGAGTTCAATCCCAGGCAGAGGGCGAAACCTTGGGCAAGTTTCCTTACTCCACACAGAGCCTAATAATAATCCCTCCAAAAAAAAAACCAATAATAAATTGGTCATTTTCAATCTACGACTGTTTGTGGGACATTGCTGTGCGCAATTGGCTGCCGCGTTCGCCCACAAATATACAGTCAATTCACTTTACAGTGTGTTCTGTGAAGCGCTTTGGGACGTCCTCTCGACATGAAAAGCGCTATATCAAATGCAAGGATTATTATTATTATTATTATTACATATAATTAGTGGAGTCCTGTAGCTTAGTGGTTAGAGCACTCGCCTCGCAAGCGAGAGGACCTGGGTTCGATGAGACAAGAGGAACTGGGTCTGTTTCCAGTGGAACTGAGAAGGTTAAGGGGAGACACGATAAAGGTCTTCTAAATTACAAGGGATTCTGACAGAGTAGATAAGGAGAAATTATTTCCACTGGTCAGTGAGTCAGTGACTAGAGGGCATCAATTCAAGATAGTTAGAAAGATAACAGAGGGGAGATTTTCTTTACAGAGCATTGTTAGAGTATGGATTGCTCTTCCAGATGTAGTGGTCGAGAGGTTGAGGTAGGATTCATATTAGTTTCCCAGAGGGAATTAGATAGATATCTATAGAGGAATAAAACTGCAGGGATATTGGGTGGGGAGCATGTAATTTGGACTGAATATATGTAGGGACTAAATAATGCAGACCATGATAAGCTGTTTTATCTTGTATTGAAGCATAGGACATGGCCTGCGATTGAAGGGGGGTAAATTCAGAACCAAACACCACTTCAGTGAGTGAGCAGTAAATGTATGGACCAGGCTCCCTCTAGACGGTGGAAGCAGAAAGTTTTGATTCTTTCAAGCACAAATTATTATTTCTGTTAGGAAATAATATCTTGAGATACAGTATATATTTTGGGATGCGACTGCCAGGATGGTGGAAGGCAAACTAGATGGACCTTGGTTTTCTTTTGCCCAGCAAATTCTTATGTTCTTATTGCTCTTTCAAAAGATATGATGGGCCGAATGGCCTCCTTCTGTTATGTAGATTTCTATAGTTACATAACCTATCTACTTCCCCGAAATTAGCCAACGCAGGAATGCAACCTCCTACATTTCTTTGCTGAAACTTAACAAAATCAGTATTCGTGATGTTTTTCAGTATTATCGAATAATTATACAGTACATAATTGAATTGAGGGTTACCATTTAAAATGTACTGTAATTGTTGAGCACTGTTGCTTTGTGAGTCTTTGGCTCAGTGAAAAATCTAATTGCAATGCTCACTCATCAGAATGCAGTCTGATGGAAACATATTAAAGACAATATAAAACATCAATATAAATTCAAATTCCAGCCAAGGTACAGGTAGGAGAGAGCTTTGATTAATAACCTAGAGAGATAAAATTAATTTTCAGAGAAAATAAGGGACTTGGGGCGCTAAACACAACATAATCACTGCCAATAAATGCCCTAGGAATTCTCTGGAGAGGAATCCTGCAATAACAACTTACTTATTGTACCGAGAACCTTAAGTCACTATTTATTCCCTCTAATGTTAAATCATAAAAGGACCGACTTGACAAGGCTTGACTATTCTCCTTGGGAGGGAGGTAAGCAGGTTCTCGTTGGAGCTGAACTGGCTCCGAGGTGACATGCATGGCAACGGAATGTCAGAAATGAGCCAGTCCTCTGTGGCGGGTCTCTGTAGTCCGGTTCCTGAGCCAGGCAGCTCCGGGGTATTCCAGGGCATTACTGATGGCAGCACAGCCCAGCCTGGCTCATCAGCAGACCCTGGAAGGGCAGGCCACTGGGGACAGGGAGTCATCCCACTCAGCTCCTGTTAATCCTGCAAGCCAAAGCCCTAACCGGTAGGGTGGCCCTAGCTGGACAAGCAGCGGAAAAGGTTGCCAGACAGTGCTCTCAATGGCAAGCTATGTGGGTTTCCGCTGGTTAGACTCCAGCAGTTACCCCAACGCATACTCTGGGATTCCCCAGCTTTGGTTTTTATCAACTTGTGCCTTAATAGGGATCTGGAATCAGGAATGGAATGGAATTTCCATGTCCATGGAAATTTCCATTTCCAGACGGCCTTACATGTATGGTATTGTCCTTCTGGTTTGGATGCTTGTAAGCAGGGTGATGGGCTCACACATGTGTAAACAACAACAACAAACAAACAACAATAAATTACATTTGTATAGTGCCTTTCACGGCATGTCAGACACCCGGCTGGCTGGTCAAAAAGAAAATCACTTTAACTGAGAAATCAACCATCGTTCCACTAACATGCAGTCGAGGTGAGTGCTGGCTACCACATTGAGCTGACGGGAGGACAGAAGAGGAGACGAGCATTTTGTCCTCAGCTTTGTTATTTTCGTCTACTAGGAACATAAGCGACAATACACTACAATGAGGCTTTTGAAGATTATCCACAGGATAATTGAGGAAGATGCAGAATCCAAAGAGGCACAGAAATCAATTTTTCTTTGCAAAACTCAGAACAAGTTAAATCTCTATTTTAATGATTTTGGAAGCGAACAAACCTTGGAGATCGGTTTACGATCAGGCAGGATGGGACTTGGCTGTTCCTCTAACTCAAGGTTAAACAGTCTTTGCTGACTCCCACTGTCTAGGCTCACGCTTGAACAATGTTCACTGAGGCAACATATCAGCACTTTCACCACCTACACCCTAATAATTGCCAATACAAGGGGCAGGCGAAGAGATTCCTAAAAGGTATATGTGGGAAGAGGCGAGGTTTAACAAAGAGTAGACCTAAATAATAATACACATAATCCTCACATTTAATCTAGTGCTTTTCAAATCGGGAGGACGTCTCAAAGTGCTTCACAGGGTATAGTGGAAAGCAGCAGTGGGCAATCTGTGGCCCACGGGCTGGAAGTGATCCACCGAACATAATCAAGTCAGGAGCATTTATTTTGTTGGCCGATTAAAAAAAGGTTGTGTATTTCTGGAGGCAAATGTTGCACTAATTTGCACACAGCAACGTGCATTTGTATTGCATCCTTCACACAGGGACACCCAAACCTCGTCCATGCGCTTGTCACCTCCCACCACGGCTACTCAAATGACCCCCTCACTGGTCTCCCCAGCTCCACTATCCACAAAATCCAATTTATCCCGAACTCCGCCACCCGCATACTCACCCTCACTATACTTTGTGCCCCCATCACACCAGGTCTTGCCAGGCTCCACTGGCTCCCTATCACCGAACCGATTTATTTCAAGATCCTTATACTCGTCATCAAATCCCTCATGCCCTGGCACCTCCCTACCTTTCCAACCTGCATAGCCCCCCCCAACACACTATTTCCCCCAGACTGGCTCCGGCCTCCTGCTTGTCCCTTGTGCCGTCCGCTACACCATCGGTGGCCGCGCTTTCAGCTACTACACCCCGACACTCTGGAACAGTCACGCTCAATCCCTCCGCCTTGCCCCCTCCAACCTTGTTCCTCTTCAACTTCACAATCACCTTCCCTGGCTTGGCATCGTCCTCCACCGCTGTCAAGTGCTCCTGGATGCTGCTCTGCGTGTGGGGTGCTATATATAACGCAAGTTATTGTTATACTGAGGTGGGAATCCTGACTCAGAGAATTACTGATCCATGTACTGCTGGCAACTTAGCTTCATCTACAATATACACAGTCCCTACAGTCTACAGTAAAATCCTGTGAAGTGCTTTAACCTTCCTCACAACATGAAAGGCGCTATATCAAAAGCAAGATTTATTGTTATTAGGAAAACAAACTCAGATCTTCGGAACATCGAGAACGCACCAGGAACCAAGGCAAGATCACTGCTACAATATGAAACGTGTGTAAACCAGAGACGGGCTACAAGAGTGAAAACACGTTCAGAAATTGAAAGAAAACCAAGCGGCAAAAGCACAGTTTTGCAGAAAACGAGTTAATAATGTGATGCTGACATAGTGAACATTGTTTTTTTAGTAGATACCTTTGAACAATTCCATGCCAAATGTCATGCTCCTTGTTGGAAATGTTTTAGGTTGCTTTTTTTTAAAAGAAACATAAACCAGATCTGCATTGAAAGCATCATGCGTGAAATTGGAGAAATTACCTTACAACATGAGATTTGCACAGCAAATGTATCATGTATTCTCTTTGGACTGAGTTTTAATACAGTAGATCTACGTTTTCATTGTATAATAGCCATAATGTATTAAAAATGAATGGGCTGAGCTCCCTAGCTGAAATAGAGGAACCACACAGAGCATGGCATTTACTCGCATTTATATTTTGTGGAGTCCTGTAGCGTACTGGTTAGAACATTCGCCTCGCAAGCGAGAGGACCTGGGTTTGATTCCCAGGTGGGGTGAAACCTTAGGCAAGTTTCCACACGCCTCTGTTTACCTAGCAGTACGTAGGAACACTGTGTTAGTCAATTGGCAGATCGCTTTCTGGGAGTAATATTGACCTGCAAAAAAATATACAAATAATAATTTGGTCAGAGTGTTCCAGTGAAGCGCAGGTTGGCTGTGGAGAATAACATCAGTGCACAGTTGGTGGGAAAACCGGCCTTAAAACTAAGATTGAATGTACAAATCCTCAATCCCTTCGCCTTGGCCCCTGCTTGCCAGTGTTCAGATCACACCTGAAGACATTCCTCTTTGACCGTACCTATTATGGTCACCTCCCCCCTCTCCCTGGCTCCAAGCTCCGCCACTGTTAAGCACTCTGAGATGCTACCCTGCTTGAAGAGCACTATGTCTCAAAGACGTGATAAGGTGCTATATCAAATGCAAGGATTATTATTATTATTATTATTATTATATAAGCACCAGATGTCGTGCTTATATAATTCAATTTTTATATTATTCAATTTTTAGGATTTTGCACAATTCTGCATAATCTTACGTTGCAAGATAAAAAATTGTCTCATATTTTGAGAATTCCAGGCTCCTGAATTCTACAAATATCCACATGGAATTAGCGCTGTGTGCTTTGAGCTCAGGCAAGGGCTGTTCCTGCACAGACTTCCTCTCGCTCTCTGATGGAGACCTATTGGGGAAGCACCATTAATACTCCCCCTGCCGAGATCCTTGCTTAATTGAAACTTCAGGACAGAATTTACTTCCCGCCAATTGTTAAAACCACCCGAGGAGACTTACGATTATAAAGCTGCTTTTCCCCGGCTTCTGTTGGCACTCGCTTCAGGACACGCATTGATTTGCCACAGTTACGTGATATCAGAGAATGAATATTAAAATATTGCAGAGGCAATACCGCAAGCAAATGAGTTTCATCGGAACAACCTGTAAACATTCTGGGTTAAATAGCTCTGATGGTTATAATGAACAAAGGGTGTGTCATCCACGCCAACATAAAAAGCTGCAAGAAAAAATTATTCTTACATTTTATTCATTATTATAACGTATAATAACCTTGCTCCTCCCTACCTCTGTGGCCTCCTAACCCCCCTACTGATCTGTCCGCTCCCTCTGCTCAGCGGGTTACGGCCTGCTTCACGTCCCCCGCCTTGCCCGCCCTACCGTTCAAGACCCGTCTCAATACCCTCCTCCACGACGGTGCCTTCGGTTATCCTCCTATCCCTACTCTCCCCCGCCCTCCACCCCTCCTGATCCCAACCACCAGCTCGGGTGTGGATGATCCCCGACTGTCCAGCGCCTTGGGACGTCTTCCTGACGTGAAAGGCGCTACACGAATGTAACTTGCTGTTGTTCTTGTATTATCCTTACGTTTTATATCACGCTTTTCATGTCGAGAGAACAGCTCAAAGCGCTTCATAGCACGTACTATAAATTGTGAGAACCGTGCATACGTGAGGGAAGGCAAAACTCCCCTCATGTTTATAAACAGCCTCTATTAAATGGATGGTGGATATTTCCGTGGCACCCATTCTGAGTTGAATTATTAGAGAGAATTTTGCAGTACAGGATTTCCTAATGGATTTCCTAATTAAGAAATCCGAGAAACTGAAAGCGAGTCCGGCATTTTACCGCAGCCCGAGGCAACCCCTGCCTCCAAAATAGATGAAATTGGGAGCAATATTTCCAAGATTTGGCATCACGGACCTTTAGATTAGATTTCTTCATGATTTTTTTTGGTGGGGGGGAGGGGAGGGTAGCTAGGAGTCTGACGCAAATGAAAGCTCATCACCATCCCTTAAAATAAACTACTGAGACCTAAACATTAATAAAACATAAACCCTTGACCCCCTACTGTATTACGTTTTTCCCCTACGTTAGGGAAATAAATGACTAAAACGTACTCAAAAAAAAGTACTAAATTTAGTAGACTTACAACGTTTCCTCCTGTTTATAGCTGCTGAGGTTTTATCGCACCACCTTGTGCTGAGAAACCAATGAAACGTGAAGCTTTGACACTTGACGAGATGCCTGGTTTATCAGTCAGCCAACGCAGCCAAGAAACTGCAACCCGGTGAACGGCCAGATAAAGAGGTTGGTCACGAATCGGAAAGAATTTGTTTAATTCTTTACTATAACAATTTGGATCTACACAGCGCCCCCTCACGCAGGGTAGTGTCCCAGAGCGCTTGACAGTGGTGGGGGCCGTCTCACGTTTCTAACTCGGTTTGGTCACGTGGGCAGGAAAGCACTGAGCGGAGAGAAACTGCTTTGAACTGATAAAGTGAGAAAATAAATCAGCCGGAAAATTAATTTCACATAAAGGCAGTCAGAACAACTTCCGCAATCTTGAAATATTAGACGCAAGAGGTTATTGGTCTGGAGAAGCCGCTTCAGCTTATTGACTGACACAACATATCGCATTTTGCTTTTATTACGTTGATATAAGTTTATCACTGAGAAAATAAAGTAGCCTCATAAAACTCAGCGGCTTTGCTGCAATATTCTTCGCCTAAATCTGAAGCTCTTTCCCCAGTTAACTCCCAACCCGTAAAATGAAATTTCCAATTGTGCTGAATTACTATAAATGTGGAGTACGGTACCTTATAGTGGTTAGAGCGCTCGCCTCTCAAGCAGGAGGACCCGGGTTTGATTCCCGGTCAGGGCGAAACCTTGGGTAAGTTTCCTTACACCACACGCCTCTGTTAAACCAGGAACCCGTTCGTTGGTCGATTGCCTTTCCGCGATAATAATCCCTTCATAATAAATACATAATAATAATAATTTGGCCACTTAATCCAGGACTGTACAGTCAATTCACTTTACAGGTTATCGTGTGAGGCGCTTTGAGACGTCTTAACGACGTGATAAGGCGCTTAACCAAATGCAAGGATTATTATTATTACTAAGGTTAAAGCCACGTACTTTTTTTTGTGTGTTCCGTTTGTGAGGGCTGCCTGGGAACCGCTGCCTGTTAACACTCTCAATTAACTCGCTTGTGAAGAGAGAGCTGGCTTGGAATAATACTACTAATAATATAATAATAATAATAATAATCTTTGCGTTTTATATTATACCTCATCACATCTTCGAGACGTCTCAAAGCGCTTCACACAATATACTGTAAAGTGAATTGACTGTGTATTTCGTGGGCGAAACGCGGCAGCCAATTGCGCACAGCAGCGTCCCACAGACAGTCGTGGATTGAGTGACCAATTTAGTATCTTTTACCTCCAGAAAGCAATCCGCCAATTGTCTAACAACCGGGTTCCTACTTAGTGCTGGCGCGTGGAGTAAGGAAACTCGCCTAAGGTTTCTCCCCGCCCGGGGATCGAGCCCGGTCTTCTCGCTTGCGAGACGAGCGCGCTAACCACTACGCTACGGCAGCCCAGCATATAACAGGGAGCAATATACCACTTATTTCATTTCACAGAGAGGGAGAGAGTCATTGTGACCTTTAGAGGCTGCTGACAGGATTACTATAATAGAGTGAAAGAGGGAGAGAGAGAGAGAGAGAGAGATAGAGAGTTAGCGAAATTCTCAAGGCAAGGTTATCACCGAGAGTCGGTGTAGATTTTGGACTATTTTTATACATTTTTCACCTGCAATTACTCAACGTATACCTGAATCTCGATCAGTCTTCCCCTCACTGACATTAAAGGGAACCATGGGGACAATGAGGTCGCCATCACCTTTAACACAATGACTTTAATGTTTGCGGAGCAGACTGGCTCTGCAGTTCTCTCTTTTTTTACGCACGTTGACACATGAAAAGCATTACCGCAAGTGGCTGTCGAAAATAGAGACCGAGATAAACAGGCGACGATTGAAGATATGATAAGGCATAAGGAAAGAGGAGGCGATCACAATCGATAGCTCCATATGGCACAATGGTCTCCTGTGCTGAAATCTCTCGGATGAGACGTTAAACTGAGGTGGACGTTAAAGATCCCAAGGCACTGTTCGAAAGAGAAGGTGGGGGGGGGGGGGGGGGGAGTCTCTCTCCCAGTGTCCTGACCAAATCCCCCAAATAAAATGTGCCACTCGCTCCGCGGCTGTTTGTGGGACCCTGCTGTGCGCAATCAGTTGCCGCGTTTCACGAAACTAAGTACAGCAGAAACGCGCTAATCGGGTCAGCAAATGGATTGAGGCTTTTTGACCATGTTAGTGGGTTGACCTCACTGGTGAGTTGATATGACTGCACTGTGTAATTAACAATGAAATGAAAACGAACGCTAAAAACTGATAGGTTATTGCAACCAATTTAAGACGAGTCTCCTCTTTCGTACAGTTAAAAAAAATTACTATTTCTCCAAATTTATTTGAAAGGTGACGGGGTGGGAGAGGGTGGGGGGGCTGGGGAGAGATGATAGGAATGCAAACTGAAAATGAATGAGGTGAGTATGAGCAGCAGAGGTGAATTGCAGGAGACTGAAGGACAACTAGATTTTCCAGTTAGTTACATATGCAGTGGACTAGTCAATACTGAATCCTGTTTGATAGTGGATTCTGCACTCAATCCGCTCATTCCCGTCCACTGCGAAAATCATTTTGGATGTGAGAGATTAAAACGGTATGAAATTGCAAACGGCTTCACGTTCACCAGTGGAGATAAACTAGAAAGCAATTTGCGCTCCCCACTGCAACTGCACAGGTTCAGTATAGATTCCAGGAAATTGAGAGCCGAGGCTTTAAGTAACAGCAGCGGCTAAAGTGGATGTGAAGTTGATCTCTGTCTCTGGGTTGTGACAGTGGTGAATGTGGTACTTGTTTAGTTTCTGTGCCGGCCTGGTATGCAGCAAATAATAATAATAAGTCCTATGGGGGGCTTAAACCCACAACCTTCTAAAGTAAAGGTCAATCTGTGTTCTTTGTCACCCCCCCCCTCCCCCAATCCATCCCCTTCGTATCCCAAATCCCCTCTCCCTCGGGTACCCAACCAGAAGTATAGAGCCCTTTGAGATGTCCTTCTGACGGGAAAGGCGCTATATAAATGTAAATCTTACTGCAACAACGTCGGGAGGACATCTCGAGGTGCTGGACAGTCAGGGATTTGCACCCGAGCTGGCAGTTGGGATCAGGAGAGGTGGAGGGCAGGGAGGGTAGGAGTAGGAGGGTATCCGAATACGCGGTTGAAGAGGAGGGTCTTTTGATGGGCTTTGAAGGAGGCAAAGGGAAGGAACGAGGTGAAGGGTCTGTAGGATGGAGTTCCAAAGGATGGGGGCAGAGCTCCTGACTGTTACATATTTAAATCTGTTTCGTGATAAAATTCACGCACTCCAAATGCAATAACGAGAGGATCTTTGGTATTAGGCTCCAGTGGGTACATTTATCACACATTTTATGTTGATTCAAATAGCTCGAGGTTGCCCCAAGGCAGCCAAGTCACTAAACTAAAGTATGAGCTTCTAGATTTTTCACCAGAGAGCACGTTAATACTGAAATTTAGATTAAAGCATGAATATTTTCAAAAGGACGTGGTAAAAATGACCGTGATTTGTTATTGGTAAAATGTTTATTTAACCTCTGTTAGCTTCCATTAGATTCAGACTGTTCCATTGATCAATGCTGAATTTCAACAGCACAGCTTGGTTGATTACAGTAGACTTGCAATCGGTCTTGGTCAGTTTGTGTATTGTGCATGGCTCTGTCTTAGCTCCGTGCGTTTCGATCGGTTTGGCTCAGTTGGTTGCACTCTTGCCTCTTGTCTGAAAGACTTTGGGTTCAAACCCCACTTTGGCCTCTCGGTCAGAAGGTGTGGATTCTATCTCACAGCCTGAAACGCGAGCGAGAGGTGCACTGTTGGAGGTGCCATCATTCAGACGAGAAGTTAAAATGAGGTCCCAAGGTGCCCGTTGAGACTTTTTGGAGTCCTGTAGCTTAGTCGTTAGAGCACTCGCCTCGCAAGTTCGATTCCTGGGCAGGGCGAAAAGTTAGGCAAGTTTCCTTACTCCACACACCTCTGTTTACCGAGCAGGAAGTAGTAGTAAGATGTAATAAGGCACTATATCAAATGCAAGCATTATTATATTGTTATTCCCCCAAAACTAGAATTAAAGAATGGAAGTGTTCAACTCTCCAGTCCTGGCAAACTCCACATTGATGAATGAAACAAAAATCAACCAAAACACACTTAACAACCAGACCATGGGGAGGAGGAGCCATTTTCATCCAAAAGATAAATAATTCATAAGCTTTCCTAAAACTTTGATACTATGGAAATGTGAGTCGCTGTACGAACAACAATTGTAATGTCTTTCTTCAGATCTAATATCAATCTCGGAGCTTCCGCTGGGTGTATTTATAATGAGGCAATGATAAATCTTAATTAGTTCACCTTGATCACTGATGATACAATATCGAAGGAATCGTGTTCAAGCATTTTTATGTCTATAGCTCACTCCTCGGTTCCCCATCCAAGTCATACAGAGAATTNAAAAAGGCAAATGGCCAGAGGCACATCAAATCTACTTACTCATAGAACAATTCCCTCAGTCCACCTACCGTCCTACTATAAGTGCTATATCAAACACTAGAATTATTATTTGCTGTGGCATAAGTACAAGTCTGGCTGGCGATACAGAACCTGAAAATAAATTGCAATCTGGTTGCTCTTTCAGTCACCAATGATTTTGCTAGGTTGCTCATCGCACTTCATAATAATAAAAATAATAATAATAATCCTTGCATTTGATACAGTGCCTCATCATGTCTTCGAGACTAATCAAACCGCTTCACAGAGTATATTGTAAAGTGAATTGACTGTGTATTTTATGGGCGAAATGCGGCCGCCAATTGCGCACAGCAGCGTCCCACAGACAGTCGTGGATTGAGTGATCAAATTACTATTTGTTTTTTAAGACATTATTACCCCGCAGAACTGGTCTTGTCAAATGTTAATGAGACCTGTAAGGAGTATTAAGCCCAGGAGTGCTAAAGGAGAGTACTGGAGTTGGTCAGATCTGACATCATGACAAATGGCCGTTCAAAAATCCTCAATGAGATTTTACATCCACTATCTACACATACACACACACACACACGCACACACACGCAAGGGCTCCAATGATTATATTATCTTTAAGTGTGAAATCACGTTACCTGGGCTTTCGAAGCTAAGGCTATTTAAACTATAGGCACAAAGGGTCCTCAAGCCCATTTCTAACTCCATGCCATGTTTTCCACACAGTTTAGATATTTTTGAGTCACACAAATCAAATCATTAATCATCACAACAAACAAACACTGGTTACAACACAGCTATCCTTCAAATGAGTCACATTTGCAACTCTTATGAAGTCAGCGCACAGCAATGTAGCTTCACATCATTTTGCACAGTCCCGTAGCTCAGTGGTTAGAGCACTCGCCTTGCAAGCGAAACACCTGGGTTCAATTTCAGGCAAACCAAAACCTTGGGCATGTTTCCTTTCTCCACACGCCTCATAATAATCCCTCCAAAAAACAAAATAATAATAAATTGGTCATTTTCCATCCACGACTGTTCGTGGGACACTGCTGTGCGCAATTGGCTGCCGCGTTTTGCCCACAAATATACCGTCAATTCACTTTACAGCATATTCTGTGAAGTGCTTTTAGACGTCTAGAAGACGTGATAAGGCGCTATGTCAAATGCAAGGACTATTATAATTATTATTATATTTACTTTGAAAATTACAAGTAGCTGCGTGGACTGGATCTGTCCATCACCATCTTTACATTACTGCACTGCAAAGATTTTCCATCTGAGTACTTCGCTTATTTTGAGCTGAAACTTTCCACCGTCTGTTTGCCCACAAAAAAAGCACACAGTCACTGCGCTTTACAACGTTTAGTTCTGTAACATAGTGAGAGAACCGGGGTTCGCGAGAGGACCTGGGTTCGATTCCCAGGCAGGGCAAAACCTTAGGAAAGTTTGCTTACTCCACACACCTCTGTTTATCCAGCAATTAGTAGGAACCCGGTTGTTAGTCAATTGGCGGATCGCTTTCCGGGGTAATATATTCCCTTCAAAAAAACAATTCGGTCACTCAATCATGACTGTTTGTGGGACACTACTGTGTGCAATTGGCTGCCGCGTTTCGCCCACAGAATATAAAGTCCCTCCACGGGGGAAAGCGCAGAATGAAATAAAGCCATTGAAAAACCCATTTCTTCCTCGGTTACGAAATGCTTACCCTAATGTGGATCTCACCCCAATCCTCCCTCCCCACCACACACACACTCTGATAGTATTTCCTGGGAAAGGACTACAATGAAATTCTGAAACCTAAAGAAAATCAAGCAGAAACTCTGTAATATTGATACACTCTCATCCTCACTGTCTAAGTATGTCCTTCTTCCTCCATAGATATCCCACTCCACAATCCCGGCAACACACCATGATTGTGCCCCAAGGAACATTTGTTCACATCAGCTTGTTCCCATCCTTACATCCCCCAGCGCTGTCCACAAGCAGATACTTATCCAGCTGGTTTCTTGTGGTATTTTGTTTTGGGTCCATTTCCCTCCACTCTCCCTCTAGTCATACTGAGATTAAGGTTTCACAGACTCCAGTTACCCTCTGGTTTCATACCTAAGTTCTTATTAAGAAAAAAACAGCTTCCAAATTAAGACTGAATTTAAGAGTTCTGCAAAATTCTGCACAAATTGAAGACAATAGTCGTAAAACCAAGCGAATTTCAGGCATTGATGACCACATAAGTGTTCTTCCAGAGGAGGCCACTAGATAACAATCAAGAGTGTGAACTTTTCATGAGTTTGAATCCCTGCCCTGGTGAGGGGAGTGAACATCAGACATGAAGGCATGAACTGCTCTGCTCCTCGATGTCCTGGGGAATCCTGTAGTGTATTAGTTAGGGCGCTCGTCTCACAAGCGATAGGACCCGGGTTAAAGTCCCAGGAAGGGCGAAAGCTTAATAATAATAATAATCCTCGCATTTGATATAGCGCTTTTCACGTCGGGAGGACGTCCCAAAGCGCTTCACAGAACACACTGTAAAGTGAATTGACTGTATATTTGTGGGCGAAACGCGGCAGCCAATTGCGCACAGCAGCGTCCCACAAACAGTCATGGATTGAGAATGACCAATTTATTATTGTTTTTTGTTTTGGAGGGATTATTATTAGGCTCTGTGTGGAGTAAGAAAACTTGCCCAAGGTTTCGCCCTGACCTGCCTGGAATTGAACCCAGGTGTCTCGCTTGCAAAGCGAGTGCTCTAACCACTGAGCTACAGGACTCCACAACTTAAGCAAGTTACCTTACTCCACACGCTGCCATTTACCTAGAAGTAAGTCAGAACCTGGTTGCTAATCGATTGGCAGATTGCTTTCCGAGGGCTAATAATCCCTTCAAAATAATAAATAAATAATAATTTGGTCCCTCGATCCACGACTGTTTTTGGGACACTGCTGTGCGCAATTGGCTGCCGGCATTTCACCCACAAAATACAATCAACTCACTTTACAGTATATTCTGTGAAATGCTTTGAGACGTCTCAAAGACGTGGTAAGGCACTATATCAAACGCCAGGATTATTATTATTATAAATCCTGCTGACAAGCCAGGCTGACTGGACTCTCACTATAGTACCTTGGAGTACTGCAGACCCAGAAATCGGCACGCATCGAAAAGGGGATGTTAATTGGAAAAACTGGCTGGAATCTATTACTGAATCTGCCAGCACAAAGGAGCTAATTTAACACGAACAGATTGCATCTCCACTGATGTCAACTCAGCTCCCTCACACACTCCTCCTCGCCAGCCCCTGATGCACGCCACTTAACCAAATGGTGTTGATGAAAATCCACTTGAATGGAGGAGGGCTTCTTAACAGTGAAGAATGTTTACAGCACAGAAGAAAGCTGTTCATGCCTTCATGTCTGATGTTCACTCCCCTCGCTAGAGATATTTACTCTCATTCCTTTCCTCTGCTTTCCTCAAAGTCTATTCTTCGAGTATTCATCCAATTCTCTGGGTAATACTGTTGTTACGGCTTCAAATACAATTTCTGGTGAAGCGTTCAATATTCTAAATAAATACCTGCTAACCTTGCCTTTTTTTCTCTTGGTAATAGCCCTCAAATTTATACCCTTTTGATACAGGCTCACAAATCAATGGATCTAGTTTTCTCTATCCGCCCCATTTCAAAAGCATTCACATTTTGAAAATCTCCATTAGATTGCCTGTTATTCATCTTTTCAGGTCCCAGCAAAAACAGACCCAATTTCTCTGGTATCTCTACAAAACTAGAAGCTGTCAAACCCGATATCAAGTGAATCTCTGCTCAATCTGCTCCATAGTTGTGATGCCTTGTTCCGTGTTATGGAGGCTTTCAATTTCAAGAACAATTCATCGCAAAGTATGGAACGCTGATTTGCTTTGAACAATTTAATGCTGACATTGATATTGCGCTTTTCACATGTCTCAGAAGATGTCTCAGAGAGCTTCAGAGGATTCACTGTAGAGTATAGTGACTGTGTTTTTGAAGGCAAACTGTTGGCAGCCAATTTGCGCACAGCAATGTCCCACAAATAGCCATGAACTGAATACTCAATTTTATTTGAGGGGATTTTAGCGCCTTGGGACGTCCTCCTGACGTGAAAGGCGCTTTATAAATGGAATCTTGTTGTTGTTGTTGTTGCTGACCCAGACACCGGGAGAAACACAGGAACAGAGAAATCTACAGTGCAATAAGAGGCCATTGAGTCTGCAAATTCCCTTCTCTTTTTGGGTAGTGCCATGGGATCTTTAGTGTCCAACAGGTGGTCGGGACCTCGGTTTAAACGTCTCATTCTGAAGGATGGGACTTCTGAAAATGCAGCACACCCCCAGCACTGCATTGGAAAGTCAGCCTAGACTTTCTGAGTTCAAAGTCACGATATGGGGCTTAAACGCACAGTCTTCTGCCTCAGAGGCGAGAGTGCTACCAACTGAGCCAGGCTGAGACAAGTTAATAAAACAAAAGAAACTACTAATACTAAAACCCTGAAAGAAAAAAAACAGAAATTCTGGAATTCCTCAGCAGGTTACACACTGTCTGAATGAGAAAACCTGGGAAACGTGTCGCCCGCAAAATGTAGTCACTACACTTTACGGTATATTCTGTGAAGTGCTTCGAGACGTCTCGAAGGATTATCAAATGCAAGGATTATTATTATTATTGAACAATAACCTCCTGTTAGCATTTCTGTGTTGTGAGTGATTCCTCATGTAATCATCTCCAGCAATATTAACGATGGGATTAGTTACCAATCCACAAAACACAGTTAGAAGCTTTGGAGAGTGTGCAGAAAAGAGCAACGAGATTGATTGCTGGTTTAAAGAGCTTGAGCTATGAGAAAAGACTGGAGAAAGCCAATCTAGAGTGGAGGCGGTTGAGAGGAAACTTCATGAAATATTAAAAGGCATGGAATATGAGTAAATCCGGAATATTACTGGAGATTCAGAGTGATACAGCTGATGTGTACAGAGCATGAAAAGCGAAATGAAGAAAATGTTCGCTTATCATAAATCGTTTTTTAAAACGAAAAAGGAGAAAATGGTAAAGAAAAGCAGGTTGTTTGAAACTCATTGCTTCCAAATGAATAATAAATTCATAATAATAAATCAGCAAAGAGCATCTTTAAAATAAGTTAAGATAAGATTTTTTTCCTGAATGGGTGGTAAGTATTTGGAACAATCTGATAGGTGGGGTAGTAAGGTTCCCACTCTGAAACCGTCCCCATTTCGATACGGCCCTTTCCCCAGCCTGCCTCAAAAACTGATATTCTCAATAATCCTTGCATTATCTCAAAGCAGAATACACTGTAAAGTGGATCGACTGTGCAGTTTGTGGGCAAAACGCGGCAGTCAATTGCACAGCCAATTGTGGATTGAATGTCCAAATTATTTTTTTTTGAAGGGATTATTACCACCAGAAAAGCCATCCGCCATTCGACTAACAGCCGGGTTCCTACTTACTGCTAGGTAAACAGAGGCGCGTGGAGTCAGAAAACTTGCCGAAGTTTTCACCCCACCTGGGAATCGAACCCAGGTCCTCTCGCTTGCGAGGCGAGCGAGCTAACCAATACGCCTCAGGACTCCACAAAAAATAAACTTGCCTTTCACATAAGGAGAACATCTCAAAGCGTTTTACAAAGATTGCGTGCGAGCTTGAGCTGGGAGAGACCCTGGGGGGGAAGATGGCTGAAGGCACAGTCACAGCACATAGGTTTTCGGATAGGTTTGGAAAGGAGAGAGGGAGAGGACAAAACAAAAGGATTTCCCTCAAACATCTCATGTTACTTTGAAAGCTACGTTGACACAATTAAATACACCAGATTAGTTGATGCTGCTTCGATTTTACTATGCAATGGGAGTAACAACCAAAAATCCATTTGCGTTTCAAAAGAGGCTTCAGCAGCTATATAAATGAAATGGCTTTCAGAACCATGTACAAATCAGGATGAGGAGATGTTTCTTTATTGTAGTATTTACATAAGAACCTTGTAATTCATTTCAGATTATCTCTCCGCCTTATCTTTATTAGTTTCACAGCATGAAGTTACAAAAGCACATTACTGAAGTGCAATGGTTAGAGAACTCGCCTCGCAGTTTACCGAGCAGTAAGTAGGAACCCGGTTGTCAGTCAATTGATGGATTGCTTTTCCGGGGGTAAAAATCCCTTCGAAAATACAATAAAATAAAAATGACTAATAACTATTTTGGTCCCTCAATCCACTGCTGTTTGTGGGACATCTCTGTGCGCAATTGGCTGCCGCATTTCGGCCTCAGAAATACAGTGAATTCACCTTACAGTATATTCTGTGAAGCATTTTGAGACGTCTTGAAGATGTGAAAAGGTGCTATGTCAAATGCAAGGATTATTATTATTATTATTAATATATTCTGCAGGTGATTAACAGTCTTGGGTTTGTTGATATGTCACTTTTACAACTAGTAGATTGTCTCCTGAGGCAAATCTGCTCACTCTTGTGTTTTTTTTTATCTGCTCCACACAGCAAGAACTTGTCTCTGACTTGGATAACAAGAATGAGATGTTAAACCAAGGTCCCATCTGCCTGTCCAGATGGATGTTAAAGATCCTATGGCATCATTCGAAAACAGAAGGGAGTTTATCCCAATGTCCTGGCCAACAATCCAGAAAAAATAAAATTTGTCCCTTGCACCATAGTTTTTTTTTGCTATGCGCAAATTGGCTGCCATGTTCATCCACAAAATATACACAGTAACATCACTTTACAGTACATCCTGTGAAGAGCTTTGAGATGTCTCAATGGTGTCATGAGGTGCATATCAAATATAAGGATTATCCTTCATAATAATAGTATATTCCTGATAACTCAACCCTGTCTTAGCTTGTCATTACAGCTTAAGTCATCATGCTGTCAATATCCCGACAGCACTTATTTATGTGTTTATACGTATGCCTAACTCATCCCACTTGGATAACTCGTCATTGAGCCATTTTATCATGGAGTGATGAGTTATCAGGAGCTTGCTGTAATAAATTTGCATAGTACCTAGAACATCAAAATGTCTCAAAGCACTTGAGAGTTTTCCTGTAAAGTGTAGCGACTGTGCATTTATAATGAGTGTAGCAACTGATTTGAGCGCATTGTCTCAGCTGTGAAGTGAATGGCCAATTTCACCTACAAATACACAGTCACTACACATTCCAATAAATCCTACAAAGTACTTCGAGCCACTGATGGCAACGTGATAAGGTGCTGGATAAAATACAAGTTTTTAAAATGATTATTATCTGTACTGTTTTCAAATCTGCAATGGATCAAGTACCAATTAGTGCAGAAATAGGATTCTCCACTGCATTTATTACTGCGTCAAATCCAGCAACGTCAGCACATTTACAGAGCAAATCATAGAACCAGTTTTTAATACTAATAATCCTTGCATTTGATATGGCACCTTATCATGTCATTGAGACGTCTCAAAGCGCTTCACAGAATATACTGTAAAGTGTATACTGTATATTTTATGGGTGAAATGGCCTCCAATTGCACACAGCAGTGTCCCACAAACAATTGTGTGATTGATTGACCAAATTATTATTACTTTTTTGAGGGGATTATTACTCCCAGAAAAGCGATCCACCAATCGACTAACAACTGGGTGCCTACTTACTGCTGGGTAAACAGAGGTGTGTGGAGTAAGGAAACTCGCCTAAGGTTTCTCACTGGCAGGCAATCGAACCTGGGTCTTTTCGCTTGCGAGGCAAGTGTTCTAACCAATACGCTGTAGGATTCCAGGAATTAAGTCAGTCACTGTTAGTTTTAGGTTGTAAATGGGGTCTGAGCAATGAACTGCTCCACAGCAGCTTTAAGAAAAATACTGCGATACAAACAAAGGTTTCCACGTACAAAAAAAATGTTCTGTCAATTATACGTTTCGTGCACTTTGAAGGGTCATTGCACTGGTGCAGACGCAATCAGTGTTTTATTGTGTGGTTTGAAAAAGGCTCTGCATTACATCCAGGAGAATAAATTGAACCTCAAAATCTCATCTGTAAGCCACTCTGAATAAGAGTTGAAAGCTATAACGATTGCCTCTGGAGTGAGGAGCAGCCATCATCTCAGCACTTGTATCTCTACAAACACAACCGTTTGCCAGTCATCCAAAACATTAGCTGTTGACTGGTATTGCAAATTGCAACTTAAGGAAACCAGTATTGGCATTGCCTGACTAACATATCACACCTTATAAGAGACGAATAGGCTCTGGCATAAAACTAATTACATCTTTAGGGCCTTGGTTGATTTAGGGTGACAATGTCACTCGTCGTCACGCAGACAGAGCAGAGTGAAGGCCCAGATGCAAGGTTTGAAGGACAGTTGGGGGCCGGAGAGTGGGTGGGTGGCGGACAAGAAACAAAGTTCTGCACTGGTTCCATGAGATGGAATGATCGCCTGTGCAGGTTGCTGAGGTGCTCAGCACCTCTTGATAGTCTGGTTCCTGAGCCAAACAGGTCCACAGTATTCCAGGGACTGCTGATGACAGCACAACCAGCCTGTCTCATCGGCAGGTCCTGGAAGAGCAGACCAGTCATTGGGGTCAGGGAATCATCCCACTCAGCTCCTGTTAATCCTGCAAACCAAAGCCCTAACGGGTTGGGTGGTCCTAACTGAACAAGCAGCGGGAAAGACAGCGATATCAATGGCAAGCTATGCTATTTTAGCTGGTTAGACTCCAGGGGTTACCTCAATGCACACTCTGGGGTCCCCAAAGCCTTGGCTCTTGCCAACCTGCGCCTAATACTTTCCATAATAGGTAAGCAAGATGCATCCCTCCAGGGAGAGAGTGCCCATTCCATTCCAACTGTCTCTCTCTGGGAATTTCCATGTGTAGGTGGGATGCATGGAATTCTCAGCTTGGTTTGGATGTTCTTAAGCACGGTGATGGGTTTCCACGTGTGTCAGACACCCGGCTGCCCTCCCATCAAAAAGCACCTTCATGTTAAAATTTGTAAGTCCGAAAGGGTCGTATGACAAACACAAACCCCTGAGAGCAGAAGGTGAATTTGCTGGGTTGAAGTAAAAATGGTTAAAAGGTTTATATTCACGCTCACTCCGAGGTCAGGTAAACACAACTACAAACGAAAGAGTCAGACAAAGATAAGAAGCTGTTGAAGAACAAGCCTGAGTGATTTTGTGCTAATGGAAAGAAAATGAGGAATAAATTATTGGAATTACACGTGTATGCAACTAGTGACAATATCGGCGTCATTAAAACATAATTGCAAATGAAGGACCTGAACCAGATGGTTGTGCAAAGATAGACCAATTAGTTTAGTGGTAACACTGGAGTCATACAAGAGGTAACGAGAGAATGGGTACAACAGCAGATGGAAAGGTGGCAGAAACAACATGAGTGGAATCTCGTAATAATAAGGACAACAAAATAATACTCAGTGATTGCTCTCAACTGTTAGCTCAAGGTGAACAAGCAGATGGCAAGCAGGTTAGGCACATCAGAGAGACTGCAAAGAATCCTAGCGGAATAACCAACAACAAATGATATTTGTATAAAGCGCCTTTCACATCGGGAGGACATCCCAAGATGCTGGAAGTTTAGGGATTTGGACTCGAATTGAGCGTTGGGATCAGGAGAGGGAGGATAAGGGTCAGAGGGTGACCGAAGGCGCAGTCGAAGAAGAGGGTCTTGAGACGTGCCTTCAAGGAGACAAGGGAGAAAGCGAGGTGAAGGGACTGTGGGATGGAGTTCCAAAGGGTGGGGGCAGAGAGGCTGAAGGATGAAGTAATTTTAATACCCCGGAGGTGATCTGGAGAGATCAGGGACAATTGACAGGGGAGGAAGTAAAGGTGCAAGGAAGGCCAAGATATGTTCAGCACATTTGATACAGGACACAAAACCAAAAGACCATCTGACTGGTCCCAAAGTTCAGACATTGCCATATGATATTTTTATCTCTTAATGGCATCTTTTGCCCCAAATCTGTCCAGCTCTCTCTTGAATTTGATGACCTTACTCTTACATAGATTTATTGTGCCCTAGTATTTGTCCACTTGACGTAGGAATCAGAAGCCTTAGGACGTGAAAAGGCGAGATATCAAATGCAAGGATTAATTATTATTATTATTATACTTTGATGTATCTTTTCCATTTCTTCATAGACTGTGTTGTGTGTCTCACCAGGAGTTAACTGGGATTATCTAGCCTTGATTGCTGGTTCCTTCACAAACCACAACTGCTGGCTCTTCTCCCAGCCGTGTAAGGAATTTTTCCATTTGCTCCATTGTGTCCTCCTAGGTTTGCAAATTTCCAATGTTGACAAACCAGAAGTTCCAATTAACGCAACTTCTCAGGTTTGTAAATATCGCAAATTAGATCCCACTAGACATAAAATGCAGATTTGCAAAGGTGATAAGCATTAAATTGCTCATCGGAATATGATCTTAAGCTGTTTTATTTGATTTTTCGTAAGAGTGTAGAGTCCTGTAGCATATTGGTTAGAGCGCTCGCCTCGCAAGTGAGAGGACCTGGGTTTGATTCCCAGGCACGGTGAAATGTTACACAAGTATTCTTACTCCACACGCCTCTGGTTACTTAGCAGTAAGTAGGAACCTGCTTATTAGTCGATTAGCAGATCGCTTTTCCGGGGGTAATAATCCCTTAAAAAAATACTGATAATAATTTGGTCACTTTGATCCACGACTGTTTTTGGGACACTGCTGTGCGCAATAGGCTGCTGCGTTTCGGCCATAAAGTATACAGTCAATTCACTTTACAGTATATTCTGTGAAGTGCTTAGAGATGTCTCGAAGACGCGATAAGGCACTACATCAAATGCAATGGATTATTAAACCAAGAAGCAAAATCCATTTGGTCTTCAACGATTCCTCAGTTAAGGTTTACATTTCATGATTATTCCTAGTGTCAGTCAGGCTCAATAATATTACATCAAGCAATCTCTCAGAAGCAGAGAGACACATGTCGAGCTAGTGGTGAGGCTCAAGTGTTTGACAAACATCACAAACCATCAAATAAAGGCACAAACTCTTGTGTGTTGCTTTTTAAAGTTACCTGGTGGTAATCCTCTGGAACAAAATTTGCCTTTGAAGAAAGTACTGTGAGGTTTGATACCGTGCAGAACGCAATAATAAATTCCAAATTAACAGTAGATTATTTTATTCAATTCAAATTAAGATTTTGAATACACTGCAGTCATACGAAATGCAGAAATAATTACCTGATCATCACAGGGAATAATATCACATGGCACTTGCATATGCTCTTCTCATTTAAAAGCCTCAGATTGTTCCTCAGAGATCATGTCAGATAGACACATGGATACACTTGCACGCCATCAGTGAAAGCTTGACTCAGGACTCTGGACTATGTGAAATGTCACGTTGAATCTACGGATGCTCTAATTAATGTTGCAGGAATATTATTACAGAGGCTGTTCAACTAGGCTCCCAAAGGTCGGAAAGCAAAACACTGGTCGCTAAACAACCTTTGCATGTCCGGGATCACAATTTTTACCAAATTGAAATTTTAAAAAAAAGATTGTATTTCTAAGTGCATTAAGTTGACCAGCGTCCTATTGTCTGAATGCCAAGACCTATTATCTAAGTGCCCTAAAATGCCCGGCGTCTTGTTGTCTGAACGCACTAAACTTATCCTCTTCACGATTGCTTGTGGGACAATGCTGTGCACAAATAATAATAATCCTTGCATTTGATATAGCGCCTTCCCACGTCTTTTCGAGACATCTCAAAGCGCTTCGCAGAATAGATTGTAAAGTGAATTGACTGTGCATTTTGTGGGTGAAATTTATTTGCCAAGCGATGCAGAGTCGTACACTTGACAGTAATTCCCTGCAAACCACTGAGAAGTTCCGATTCTGTATATCAAATGCAAGGATGTGATGGTGATGATTATTATTTTTTTGTCCTGTTCTGGTTGAGTTTCCCTGGGCTTTGTGTTGTTCTCGAGAGGTTTAAGAGCCGTATTCAAGTCTGAAAGTGGCGCAGGGCAACGAGGCTGCTCCAGCAATCAATCCGAGCCACTTTTTTCCAAGTTCCTTTCTTACCGCTATGACCTGTCAAATTCAGGTGCCGATTGCTTTCATTGAATAACAACAGTCTCTCGCTTTGGGGACTGTCATTTGTCACTGTAGGAAACCAAGGACAAGCTGTTAAAACGTGATGAGAAATGCATTAGTACCTGGACTACTGCAGGTTCATTGACAAGATGGGGAAGAATTATCTGCAGAACAGTTAATGGATTAACATTAACACCAGGGTAAACATTGGAACAAGTGAAATTCGGTGACTGTTTCATTACGCAGTTTTAGTGGGGGTTTTTTTAAAGCGTTCTCTCCTTTTCTTCTAAAGGCAGTACTTCTTGCTGGAGCAAGCTTAGACGTGCAACCTTGTCCAATTAGTCACTTTTTCAGCCTAGACATTGTGCGTCAGGAGAGCAGTCAAACTCAACACTGCATTTAAATAGCGCCCTTCACGCAGGGTAAGCTTAAAAGTGGCGGAGCCGTTCTTTCTGGGGAGAAAGGGGAGGTGACCGCAGACATGGGTGAAGAGCAAGGTCTTAAGGCCTGATCTGAAATAGGGAAGTAGGGGGCAAGGCGGAGGGTTTGAAGGAGAGAATTCCAGAGTTTTGGGGCGCAGTGACTGAAAACACGGCCGCCGATTATGGAACGGAGGGGCGAGGGACGTGCAGGAGGCCGGAGCTAGCCAAGTGGAGGTGGCGGGTGATGGGGTAGGGAATAAACATGTTGTAGAAGTAGGTAGGTGTGAAGGGACGTCTTCTCCACACACGTGCACCTTCCAGCTTGAGTCGCTGTTTTGCGATCTCGAGCAGAAACCCGGGCTGATTTCTCTCGTTCTTACCCCAATGGCACCAAGGTCAATGATTCTTCCCCAAGCAGTACCTCAGCTCAGTAGGGTACAAATACATTACAGGTCCCCAATAAAAATAACCTTACAATAATAATCCTTGCATTTGATATGGCGCTTTTCAAGTTGGGAGGACGCCTCTAAGTGCTTCACAGGATTGACTGTAACCTGGAATGACTGAATCTTGTTACAGCAGAGAGCAACTACTGAGCAGAAACTGAAAGAGATAATAGATAGATAATTACAGAACAGTTGACCCAATTGGCTTCCTAAGCTACAGATCTCTTCTTGTATGAACACTCTGTTTTATAGTCAATTAGACATCTTCTATTCTAGCCTTTCCTTCGCTGAAAAATACTTGTTGGAGCCATTAAAGGAAAAAACAGCCTGCTCCACAAATGACCTGTTGTTCCATTAATCTGTACTGACCAGCGAAACTGCCTTTGTAGGTTCAAATGCAGGTTATTTTTATTGGGGTCCTGTAGCTTATTCGTTAGAACACTCGCCTTGTAAGCAAGAGGACTCGGGTTCGATTCCCAGACGGAGCAAGTTTCCTTGCTCCACACGCCTCTAATAATCCCTTCAAAGTAAATAAATAAAATAATCATAATAATTTGGTCACTCAATCCACGACTGTTTGTGGGACACTGCTGCGAGCAATTGGCTGCCATGTTTCGCCCACAAAATATACAGTCAATTCACTTTGCAGTAAATTCTGTGAGGCGCTTTGAGACGTCTCGAAGACGTGATAAATTGCTAATCAGAGCAGATGCACCCTCTGTTGTTCTGCTACTTGCTTGCTTGTACAACAACAACAATAATAATAATCCTTGCATTTGATAAAATGCATCTGATTTTATGAACTTGTCCACTATAGGAATAATCTAGTGAAGCAACTGGGAGTGTACGGGACTGAAAGCATCTATGAAATGATGCCTTGCTTTAGCTGGCAATTGGACACTGTGGTACCATTCAAGATGCAGACCTTATAATGCTATTTCCAGACATTTCCCTGGCCGCCAGACAGGAACATTAGCTCTGTTGAATTATGCTGAAATACTGCAGTTCACAATTCTTGTCTACTGCACATCCCGAGGTTTCATTCTTAACAAAAATAACCCTTCAGAACACATCAAAGCAAGTCTGCCCAAGCCACGACAGAACACAGCATTTCTTAAAAGCACTCCAAGATAACAGCAGCACTGTGTTATTGCTTGCCCCCGGTCACGTGTCCCAGTAAAACCAATTTGGAACTCGGGCCCCGCATTATAGAAACCATTTGGAGACTTGAAAACGTTTTCTTGAATTTTATATGAAAAACTATACATCACTGCTGGGAAAAAGAAACACGTTGAATCAGGTCAAGGGAGAACTGATCATCTACTGTATTTTATTGGTGTGTGGAGTCCTGTAGCTTAGAGCTCTCGCCTCGCAAGCGAGAGGACCTGGGTTTGATTCCCGGGCGGTGTGAAACGTTAGGCAAGTTTCCTTACTCCACGCGCCTCTGTTTACCTAGCAGTAAGTATATCAAATGCAAGGATTATTATTATTGTTGTTGTTGCACAAGCAAGTCAGATAGTAGAACAACAGAGGGTGCATCTGCTCTGATTAGCGGCATTAAACCGGCACAGCTCAATAGACAAAGATTCCACACCCATCTCGCCAAATGGAATCAATCTTTAATTTTTATCAAAAATCAAAACGTTAGACACGATAGTTTGATGTGGCGACACAAATCTCTGATCTAGTTTCCAACACAGACTGTCAAACGAGGCTGAGGTAGATGGGAGAATAATTTCACTTGCCTTGAACTTTTCTCTTATAGCTTTGAAAAGTATGATTTTCTCAGCAGTGAACATGATTTTACAGCCTCCAAAAACCAAGATCAGTATCTGACATTTTAATTTCGTTTTTTCTGTTAGGTCTAATGAGACATAAAGGAAATAAAATGACTGAGAGTTCTTTTGATAACTTGATTTGGCTGTTGATTGCCCTGTTAAGAAAAAAATACGACTGAGGCCTTAAATTCCACCGACTCAAACCCTTTGTCTTAAAATTTAAGATTGTGCAGAATTGTGTGAAATTATTCAATTCAGTCTTCGTTTTGCCCACAAAATATACAGTCAATTCACTTCACAGTATATTGGGTAAAGCGCATTGAGACGTGATAAGGCACTATATCAAATGTAAGGATTATTATTATTAAACCAACTTCGTAACGAAGACTGAATTCATTGGTGCCGAGTTTACACAATTACAGAATTGGTGCAATTTTCTACAATCTTAAGGCTGTGAGATTTAAAATCTTAATTTTTAAAGCTAAGATTTTGTGGAATTTTGATTCAATTCAGTTTTGTAAAATTACTTTCGGTTCCAGGCCAAATACTGAAGGAAATCAAAGAACAACTCCTAGTGGACTATGTTAGGTTTTCCAATCCTTTAAAATAATAACATTGATTTTTGTTTTTGCAATTGATATTGTGTCTTCTTATGTCGTTGAGACATCTCAAAGCGCTTCATAGGATATATTGTAAAGTGAGTTGACTGCATGTATTTTGTGGGAGAAAGGCGGCAACCAATTTGCACACAGCAACGTCCCACAAACAGCTGTGGAGTGAGTGAACAATTTTATTTGAGGGATTGTCCAGGACACCAGGAGAGAGAAACTTCCTTTTCTTTTTGAATAGTGCCATGGGATCTTCACTATCCATCGGGATATGCAGACGGGATCTTAGGTTAACATCTCATCTGATGGACTGCACCTCTGACAATGCAACACACCTAACACTGGATATATTGGTTCGAAGACCTGATGTGGAGCTTGAACCCATCACGTTCTGACTCAGAGGCAAGAGTGACACCAAGTCAGCCAAGTAATTGAGATTTAAGCGCTCTGGGAACTATCCTGTGTGAAAGGTGCTAAATAAATGCAAGTTGTTGTTGCTGTATAATATATTGATTATTAACATTTCACCAACAAACTGGTGCTATAGATAACTGATTCTTCTTAAACTATATATCTGATATATAAACTACATATATATTAGATATTATTCATATAACTGTTACGGTATGATCCCTTTACTATCCAATGCATCTTTTTCTTACAGATATAATTTGCTAAGCTATTTTGCAGATGGAGCACTTTGAATGGTATTATTGCACTAAGATTGAAATACACTATTCTGTGAAGTGCTTTGAGGTGTCCTCCTGACATGAAAGGTGCAAAATCAAATACTTATGCAAACTTTCTCCCAAGTGCATTTTCTCTGGGAGTCAAACACTGAAGACGCTGTGGAATAAACTACATCAAACAGTACTGCAGATGGACTGGATTGACTGGTTCGATGACATCAATTGCTATCTTGCTTGTGAAGCCCTTTAGAACCTTCAAATGTCCTGGTTGAAAGGTTTACTCTGTGGAAAATAAATGTCTTCTGATCTGGAGACTCGCTTTGTCTAGATTTGCTCGCAAAGTCAAAAAGCTTTACATCTGCGACCCTCGTCATTCTGAAAGCATGGGCAGTGAAATAGAGCGTAAGCTTTTAAGACAAAGGGAGCGGCTCAAGAGAAGACACCGAGATTCAGCCAGTTCAGCTCCAAGGAGATCCCAAGCACATTGCTTCGGCCCCAAAATATACAGTCAATTCATTTTACAGTCTATTCTGTGAACAAAGCGCTTTGAGACGTCTCGAAGACGTGATAAGGCGCTGTATCAAATGCAAGGATTATTATTATTATCCCGCTTATCCCTCCTACCACCCACCCCCCCACCACCCGCCAGGAGAATAATCACTAGTCCTGTTGTTCAACATGCGACAAGCACAGGTCTGAACCCTCACTAGGTGGATGGCAGGTATCAGGAACTTCTTGCGAGCTTCCCGGTGGACAACACAGCTCAGTGTGAAACGCACGAGAGCGTTGCCACCATCTTTCTATCCTCAGCTCGGGCACAGATCCCTTCCCATTGAGTGATGGTTCCACTAGTTGGAAGTGCGGAGTTTAAGCAGCAGCTGTTTGCCTCTCTGGTGGTGATAATATCCAACAAAATCTGCAGAACCAACACTCTGTAAAGCAAATATCACTGCCGAATACTCTTTAATATCACATTCAATACCACTATTTATGTCAGGACAGTTGGCTTGAAACCTGCAGATTTCTGCTCACAACCCACCTGCAATTGACTGCAAGTGCTCGAGAGGCTAAACATTGGTAAAAAAAAAGGGACAGCCCTCAAATTTTCTGGCGCAAGTCGTGAGAAACCCTTGAGACGGAAAATATTCTGACATTTCCATGAGCAGCCTTCGCGGACCCTAACGCTTCCAAGACTCGCGAAGCAAAAGCTGAGACCTGCAGAATGTCACACCGAACAGTAAAGGAGGCTACAGGAGAGCGCACCCATTAATCACAAAGCCTCTTCCACCTTCAGTGGAGCAAAAGCACACAGTAAACAAGGAGCAGCCTAATGATGCCCTACAAATGAACACGCAATATTGTCCTGGGTAAATCTTAACACTTGTTAGTTGTGCGAATGATCGACTACAGGAATAATGAAGTAAGAAACGCAGTAAATTTGCTTGTCTATGCTTAAACCTCTAAAACCTCTTGCGTTGGGTTTATTTTAACACCTAGGCTGACTAGACCGGCAGCTTGCTCTGCGCTGAGTTAACCTCTAGGGATTCCAATGAAGCATTCTGCTCATTCTAATTCATGGAACGTCCTAACCTTTTGGCTCAATGCATTGCAAACACATACACACACGCACATACACGGCTACAGTAACACTGTCCAATTTTGATATTTTAGCCTTCCACACGCACAACACAACAACGTTATTCCAAAAGCAAGTCGTTACATGAAACGGTGTGCGTGCGTTATGCTTTACCTGTGTCGAAATTTCACGTGAAAAAAAGGACGTGGCCTGCTTCGCAAACTGCAGGAACGGAAACCTGTGAGGATTATTTTTTCCCCTTTCCCCGTGCGTGCTACGGACCACAAAACTAGCACAGTCCTGTCTTTCGAATGAGTACATAATATATTGATCCTATAATTAAATCTCTGCCCATCCATCTTCCGTTCTGGTCCTGTTGGGAAGATGAATAGCACGTAGCAATTAGGGATACCAGGAGATTTCATTTGTTTCATTCACTTAACAGGCGAAACAAAACAAGCAGACATCTACAAACTGTGTTTCACCCACAAAATATACAGTCAATTCACTTTACAGTATATTCTGTGAAGCGCTTTGAGACATCTCAAAGACGAGATAAGGCAAATGCAAGGATTATTATTATTATTATTTATATATTTCCCTTCGGGTAGAGTAACATCTTGGAGCGCTGAATAGTGGTGAGAGCGGATGTCAAACATAGGAGAAGATAATAATAATAATAATTATAATAATCCTTGTATTTGATATAGCGCCTTATCTCATCATTGAGCTGTCTCAAACCACTTCACAGAATATACTGTAAAGTGGTACATTATATATAATGTAACGTGGCTGTATATTTTGTGGCAGCCAATTGCACATGATTGGGTAGAGGGAAGAAGGAACAAGCGGCCAAAGGCGCGATTGAAGTGGTACGTTTTAAGGCAGGGCCTGAAAACAGATAGAAGGGGTGAGATGGAGGGGTCCAGAGAGGGAGTTCCAGAGGTTAGGGGCGCGGAAACAAAGTCGCCAACGCAAGACTTAGCGGTTTTGCATTTCAAGGTAGTTCGCGCTTTCTTCCTGCACGTGGGCAAATCATTTTTAAGTACAGGATTTTTTTTTTCCAGATCAGTTCCAAATTTTCTGGTATAAAGGCCAAGGGGCAAGGAGTATGGCTTCCGTCTTGCCGACACTCAGTGCAGGAAATCTGTGCTCACCCAGGCCTCGATGTCCGTCAAACAAGCTGACAGGACATCAGGGAGCAGCAGCTGGAGAGGTAGATTTGGGAGCCATCCGCATAATGTAAAAGTCGTCTGCGGATTGCTGATGTCTAGGTTTTATATCAAAATTAAAGAGGGGGCAAAATACGGCATTTGATATTCCCAAACTTAATTATGCTGCTTGGAACAATGTGCAGAATACATTATGCTAATCAGATCAGATACACGTACACAAATTAGGTTAATTAGAACCCAGACTTTTCCACTATGAATTTTTTTTTAAAAAAGTCCTCTCCTTACAAAACCTCGGGAGTGCACTTGTTACATTAGTAAAAAGACGACCATAAGCAAATATACTAATTAGATGTCATTTACATGTTTGAGTTACATTAATTGCAAAACAAACCGGGATTCTGCAAATTGCCAGGCCTCGGTTTAAACCCAAGTTGACTTTTACTTTCTTATTTGACCTCCAAAGATTTCACTAGGGTCTGAAGCATGACGATGCATTAGATTAATCTTGCTCCATTTACTTACAGGCTTTACAATCTCACTCACGGGCAAATCAGGTTGTGTGCCTGCAATCTATAAACCCGCTGCTATTCTGAACACGGCATCACCTTACAGGAACCTATTAACAGACCCAGTCTCGGGAAATAGTAAATTCCACGTCGTCAAAATCCGAAATAAAAGCTGGTGAGCAAAACACTGGAGTTACTTCCTCTGTAAAATTGTGCATTGCTAAACTGACGGCCGTATACTCAAACATGGTCTCCTTATCTCTTCCATCCTCTCCGACCATTCATTTCAGCTCGTCCCCTCCATCACCGTGCCATAATTATTGCCTGTATTTTCAGATCATACGCCTCACAGCTCTGGAACTACCTCCCCTCACCCTGTTTCTATCTATCTTTAAATCCCATCACAAAACCTCTCTCTTCTGGATACCTTCCCCTTCCCCCTCTCCTCCTGTTTCCCTGCACCATTTGTTTTGGTCAGCCGGGAATCTGACACATGCTGAAACCCATCACCCTGCTTAAGAGTACCCAAACCAAGCCGAGATGTCCATGCATCCCATCTACACATGGAAATCCCAGAGATAGATCATTGGAATGGAATACGCACTCTCTCCCTGGAGGGATACATCCTGAAATGTCGGGTTACAAATAATAATAATAATCCTTGCATTTGATATATCTAGGCATCTCAAAGCACTTCACAGAATATACTGTAAACTGAATTGACGATGTTTTGGGGGCGAAACTGGGCAGCCAATTGCGCACAGCAGTGTTCCAAAAACAGTCATGGATTAAATGATCGAATTTTTTTTTTGAAAGTATTATTATCTCCGGAAAAGCAATCCGCCAATCGATTAACATCCGGGTTCCTGTAAGGTGAATAGAGGTGTGTGGAGTAACATTTCGCCCTGGCCGGGAATCTAACCCAGGTCCTCTCGCTTGAGAGACGAGTGCTCTAACCATTACACTACAGGACTCCACCTTTAAATTCCACAAGGCTAATTTCTTTACTTCATAAAGGGTTTCAGTCTCCTCTCTGCATTCCCTTCATATTAAATGCATTTCCCTTTTAAGTACTACATTCGACTTTTCCCATTGCTTCTTGAACAAAATGCTATGAATAGGCAGACGGGCTGTGGCTGTGGCTACAGGTTTGATGGACTTGCGCTGTGCCAGCAAATATCTCATGCTACGTTACCAAATGCAGCCACCTCCAGTCCATAGATTTTATTCTCAGGAAATGCTCTGCGATATTAATTCACTCGCTTTTATCTTCTAAACAAGACAAGGCTTGTCCAGATCCTTCGGAAATATGACAGATTGCGCTGGTGGGCTGTTATCATATGGCTTCTCAATGTTGCAGTTCCAATTATGATTAGACATGTGACAGGCATTACTTGGCCTCTTCTGCTTCCTGCTACTTTGCCAGCGCAAAAAAATATTCCCTTTGGGATTAGCTGGAGTCTAACCCAGAGCAATTATTTGTAAATAATTCTTCCTTTATCCGTCAACTGAGTTTGTCATAAATAGGCGAACACAAGGCAAAACTTTTTGATAGTCAAACAATTTAGAGCTGACGCTTACTTGAAAATCCACAAGGGTAATTTCTCTACTGATAAAGGGTTTCAATTTCCGCTCTGTGTTGCATTCATATTAAATCAAATGACCCTGATTAGCAAAGGTTGAGCGGGGCGGGGTAACTGTAGGCACCTCAGAACGTGAATAATTCTGGTCAGGTCATCAGATTAAATCAACTAAATTAACAGATTTAAGATAATTGACAAAAAAAACAGTAGATGATGAGACTTTTTTTTTTACGCAGCAAATTGTTACGATCTGGAATGGTGGTGGAAGCGGATTCGATAATAGCATTCAAAAGTGAATTGGATATACACTTGAAAAGGAAAAAAAAACTGTAGGGCAAAAGGCAAAATATTGCAGATGCTGGAAATCTGAAATAAAAACAGAAGTCGCTGGGAACACTCAGCTGTTCAGGCAACATCTATGGAGAGAGGAAAGTGAGTTAACGTTTCAGGTCGATGACCTTTCGTTCTGTCAAAAGGTCATGGACCTGAAAAATTAACTAATTTTCCTTTCTCCATAAAATTTGCAGGGCTATGGAAAAAGAGCGGGGGAGTGGGAATAGTTGGTTAGCTCTTTCAAAGAGCCGGCACAGGCATGATGGGCCGAATGGCCTCCTTCTGTGCTTCAAGATTCTTTGATTCTATATCATCCCAGCACTGACTTCAGCTATTGAGAATCTGACATACTGGCCATGAAATTGTTACATATAATTGTTATTCCATAAGTGTAGGAGACTTTAGACCCTATGCTATGCACATCTCCTTCATTAGTTAAATATAGTACATTATTGAGCTTTGCACACATTGTTCTGCTATAACGTAAATGGATTTGCACTTTGCTATGAGATAGTGAATTTCAGTGAAGTAGCCAAAAGGGCTTCCTCGAGTGTGGAACCAAATCCTGGAGGGCAACAGCATTTTCTATAATAATCATCATAATAATAGTAATAATCCTTGCATTTGATATAGCGCCTCATTGCGTCGTTGAGATGTCTCAAAGCGCTGCACAGAAATATACTGCAAAGTGAATTGACTTGTATATTTTGTGGGCGAAACACAACAAAAGCGAATTCTAAAATAAGAGATACGGTCAAAAGATTAATAGTTCTGCCGATGTCCCCAATTTGAGAACCCTCTGTTCACTATCGCACGCACAGACCTTAAACCCAGCATCACGTTTCAGAAAACAGAACTCGTAACTCTTGCGATCACTTGGTGGAAATTCAACCACAGATAAAACAAGCAAGGAATGCACTTAATTTGATTAACAATCCCTTTTGCCGTAATCTGTGGTATAAATTCCCTTGGGAGCTGTCACACTTTGAAGAGGTAAATGATCTATGAAGATTTACAATCTACTCCTCTCGCCTCAGCTGCCTAGGTCTATAATTTCTGATGGTGCAAGTTAATGAGGCAGTGGTGACAGGAATCTGAATCCGTCATTCTTCACTTCGCCATCTCTCTCTCTCTCTCTCCATATCTGGAACCATATAATAATTCTTACGTTTGATACAGCCCTTTATCATGTCTTTGAGACGTCTCAAAGCGCTTCACGGAATATACTGAAAAATGACTTGACTGTACATTTTGTGGGCATGGCAGCTAATTGCGCACAGCAGTGTCCCGCAAACAGCCATGGAGGTCTCATCAGAAGCTTAGTGACCTTGGTTTAATGTCTCATCCGAATGACAGCATCTCCGAAGAATGCAGTACACTCCCAGCACTACACTGGACTATCATCTTAGACTATTGTGATTACAGATTCAGACGTCGGACTTAAACCTTCTGGCTCAGAGGCGAGAGTGCCACCACTGAGCCGAGGCTGATATTATTTAGAATCGATTGGGGTTTAAAATATATTTAGCGGCATACATAGTGTTTAAAATGTCGAAAAAGTCATTTTCTTTTAACGCTTATCTTCAGAGATCCTGTGTTCATCTGTTGGCAAATCTCACTTTGACGGTAAGATCCATAAATACTTTGTGTGATCTTTTGTTAACTGTTTATAATGGAACTTCCCCTTATAATGGAATTTGCCATCGTAAACAAGGCTGCAATGATTGAGCACTTGACTCTTGAATTTCAGGTTAGAGTTTGTGTCCTACCAATATCAGTGGTCACCGAATGCTTTCAGCTTGATGATATGTTGTACAAGCCACGAGATGGATCACCAGACAAAGCCATGGAAGGAGAACTTGACTGCAAATGTACTTCTTTTTGACAACAACTTCCACTTACACAGCACAGCACCTTTTACATAGTTAAACGCTTCAAAGTGCTTCACAGCCACTGTTACACTCTAGGTACAGCTACAAGAAGTGAGAGAGGGCTACCCTCTGTACTGAAGAAACTGCTAACCTCTACACTCCAGTTACAAGGAGTCACAAACATTCGACGGTCAGTGTTACAAAGACAGCGCCTTCATTACTTTGACATGTGTTGCAACTCATTTTTAATTACTGGCTTTCTAACATGTTACAATGCAGCTTTAACAGTCAACTATGGGACACATTTAGCAAAGCTGACTGGCCCTTCTCCCCCTATTTATTCCGCGCACCTCAATCTCCGTTCGATTGCGATTGCGTTTTACTCTGGACGATTTAATTCAGGTCTCTAATCAGTTCAGTGCAGAAGCAGCAAAAACATGGCAGTGTTTTTGCTTCATTAGATCTTCTCTTTTGCCCCAAACCATTTGATATTAACAAAGCTTATCAGGACTCAAATCAATGCCAGGTTTATAACAGGCCTAGAGAAGAGCGTGGAATAATATCCAACATATAAAGATACAGATACAGAGGCAATGGACACATGGGAGATGGGGTAATGTGTCAGCCTCGCTCAGATGATTGAGTCAAGAGGTTGTGGGTTCAAGCCCCACGTTGGAGGTTTGAACTCACAGTCTAGGTTGACACTAATGCAGTGCTCGACTGTATTGTTGAATGTGCTGTCTTTCAGATGAGATATTAAACTGAGGTCTTGTCTGCCTATTCAGGTGGGTATTAAAGATCCTGTGGGATTATTTGAAAAGAGAAGGGAGCTTTTTCTGGTTTCCTAGCCCAGTTAAAATTGGTCATTCACTTCATAGTTGTTTGTAGCTCTGTGCAAAATGCCTCCCAGGTTGGCCTCCAACTCCATAGTCACCACACTTTACGGTGACAGATCTTGTGAAACGCTCTGAGACATCTCAACGATGTAACAAGGTGATACATCTTATCACCTCAGGTGCTGACAGCATCACAATTCGTGGAGGCAATCGACACCTCATTGAACCACCTTGGTGTCATGTTTGACCCTCAACTATCCTTCCTACCCCATGTCCGTGGCATGATCCGTTCTGCCTCTGCAGCATCGCCCGGCTCCGCCACTGCCTCACTCCTCAGGCGGCTGAAACCCTCATACACACACTTATTACATCTAGGCTCAATTACAATTCCCTGCTTGTCGGCATTCCCAACTCTTGCCTCCACAAGCTGCAGATTATTCAGAACTTCTGTCCTCTTCCGCACCAGGCTCCGTAACCCCATCACCCCCATCCTCGACCGGCTCCACTGGCTCCCCGTCCCCCAGAGAATACAGTTCAAAATGAATTATGGAGGCAGAGAGATAGCGTTGGGTGTCATCTGCATACACGTGGAAGTTGACCCTATAACTGCAAATTATGTCACCAAGTGGGAGCATGTAGATATTGAAGAGGGGAGGACCAAGGACAGAGCCATGAGGAACGCCGCACGAGACGGTGCGGGGGCTGGACAAAAAGTGGAGACGATGGGAGAAGGTGAGGTGCAAGGGTAGAGGTGGGGAGTTCCAGAGGTTAGATAAGAGGCAGCAGCGAGGAAGAAAAATATGTTTGTCTTGCGTTTATACTGCAAGAAATATTAATACTATAAAATTCATGCTACGGCCTTTTCTGCTGCATTTACACTGGGATAATCATATATTACCAAAGCAGGTTTAAGATATTAATTTACAAAAGAAAATCTCAGCTGTTGGATGGAGACTGTATAAATATTCACAGGTTGAATACTGATTCTCTATAGGGTCTATGTTGATATCTTTAGTAGTGTTGCTGAAAAGGATTCTGTAATTTTAAAGCTCACAATGCAACCAGGGGAACACGGGCAATGATATGAAGAGCAAGAAGTCCTTCGAATAAATCCTCAAATGAATTGGCATCAGAAATCTGCTCAGATTCCGACAGCCAAAAGCTTATTAATATACAATTTTTAAAAGTATGAGTATCTTACAAGAGTATGAATATCTGGAATATTTTCTGTGGATTTTTTTTTGTGCTCGTCAAAGTGAGGAAGAAATCTTCCCCTCTGCCCCCTTCCTCACGCTCACACCTTTGTTACCTAATATTTGCATCAAAGGCTCTCATGCAAAACCTTAAGCAAGTTTCCTTACTCCATACGCCTCTGTTTACCTTGCAGTAAATAGCAATCCAGTTGTTAGTCGATTGTCGGATCGCTTTTCCAGGGGTAATAATCCCTTAAAAAAAAATAATTTGGTGACTCAATGCACGACTGTTTGTGGGACACTGCCGTGCGCAATTGTCAGCCGCATTTCACGCATAAAATACACAGTCAATTCACTGTACAATATATTCTGTGAAATGCTTTGAGACGTTTCAAAGACATGATAAGAACAAATCATTTCACAGCCAATGGAGTGAGGGGGGGAGGGGGGTGGAAAGGGGGGTGGAAGAGACATCAATGGACAACACTTAACACAGTTCACCCCACAGCATATTAGTCAGAATTTGGGCTTAAGGACCAAGGAACAAGATCAGTTTAGCAGGAGATGAGTGATGCAGCTTACATTTCCGCCTCTATTTCCAAAGCTCCAAAAGATGTATTGAATTCTCCATAAAATCCATCCGTTTCTATATCTTCGCCATTCAAATTGGCTTCCATTTTGCCACGGCCGACATTCTTCTTTCTCATTGTACCATTTACACAGAAACCATGTTTCTGTATTTCTTAACAGGATTCCTTAGGAACCAGAATCACGCAAATGGACTCCTGTTAAGCTGAGGTATATCAAAATGGAAATGTGACCAGATCCACTGGAATTCTTAAGGATTTTGTTAAGAAACAACACAAATTAGACCCCGTATCGTTATTATTATTAGGTTGTGCTATTCCACAAAATATATTATTTTTATATACATATCTATAATTTTATATATTAAAATATATTATTATGTTGTATATTTATAGTAAAAATAAGCCTTGCATTTAATAAAGCGCCTTATCACGTCTCTGAGACATCTCAAAGCGCTTCACAGAATATACTGTAAAGTGAAATGACTGTATATTTTGTGGGCGAATTGACTTTATATTAAAATATACAGTCAATGCACTTTACAATATATGCTGTGAAGTGCTTTGAGATGTCTCATTGACGTGATAAGGTGCTGTATCAAATGCAAGGCTTATTACTATTATTCCTCTGAATATGCATTTATCTCAATCCACACCTACCACTATATTCTCAGTACTGTCCCAAGGAAACTACTTCTCCATTTCTTATTTGAAGGAGTTGATTGAATGTTACGCTTGAATAGATGCTGTCACTGTAACCAGTTGAAAGCTCTGGTTGCATATTTGCACTTCTCTCTATTCCACCTAATGAAAAATAATTCTGCTCAAATGCTTATAATTACAATTAGTATTAGAATTTAAATAATTAATCAGGTTGACAGTGATGTGAACAGCCTGAATGACTGTTTCCTGTATGTGAAGGCCAAACACAAAGACCATAAGACCATAAGACGTAGGAGCAGGAGTAGGCCATGTGGCCCCTCGAGCCTGCCCCGCCATTTAATAAGATCATGGCCGATCTTCTAACCTAATTCCATTTACCCGCCCTATCCCCATATACCTTAATCCCTCTATCCCTTAGAAAATCTATCAACCTCAGATAAAAGATGTTCCCTGTTATCCTCATAACTGATAGATTGCACCCGTTGTATTGCTCTGCACAATGTACATCACCTGAGTTGTGTGGGATTTCTTTGCTATATGTGGCATAAGTACATAGAACCGCCTGGAAGGTGGAGGCCGAACTAGATGGACTTTGGTAATTTTTCGTCTGCCATTTCTTTTGTTTTTATGTTCTTGTATACACGCCATTTGATCCATAACTGATAATTAGAAAACAACAATCTGTGCAGAACGCAAAAGGCCCACTATTAATAATAAATAACGATCCCTGCATTTGATATAGCGCCTTATCATGTCTTCAAAGCGCTTCACAACATCAACAAAATTACATTTATAGAGTGCCTCTCACGTTGGAAGGACGTCCCAAGGCACTGGACAGTCAGGGGTTAGGACCCGAGCGTGGAGGAGGGGTGGGGTAAGAGTGAGGGAAGGCAGCGAGGTGGGAGGGGTGTCTAAAGGGGCGATTGAAGAGGAGGGTCTCGAGACTGGCCTTGAAGGAGGCAAGTGAGGAAGCGAGGCGAAGGGACAAGGAGGCAGAGAGAGCACTGGTCACACATGGTCAGGATGTCATTTGTGACCTTGACCAGAGCAGTTTATACTGTATATTCACAGAATATACTGTAAAGTGAATTGACTGTATATTTTGTGGGCAAAACACTAAGTACAAGAATCTCATCCTTCTCATCGCAACCTAAACAGGAAAGCACCGAAGTGAAAAAAAGCCATTCAGATCTTCTACACATTTTGCAAAACATACCCTCTTGTAGAAGTCTCTTCATATTCTTCAATCCCTTTTCTCCAGAATTGCATCTCCTTGTGCCTTCAACCCATTTATACAGGTATTCAAAAAACTCTGCCTTTTTTTTCCCTTTGTCCCGACTTCCTTTGCCACAGTATGAAATACCATCATGATCTTGAAAGTGATGATCAGACTGTCTCAGTTGGTAGCACTCTCACCTCTGAGCCAGAAGCTTAAGAGTTCAAGCCCCACCGAGGGCCTTGCATTTAATATAGCGCCTTAACACGTCTTTGAGATGACTCAAAACGCTTCACAGAATACGCTGTAAGGTGAATTGACTGTATATTTGGAAGGCTATGAAGCTCTTTCAGACATTTCAATGACACAAATGCAAAGATTATTATTATTATTATTATAAATAATAAAGTCACCTTGAAATCTCTTCTTTCCCAAAGTTTCCTCGTAAACCCCCGCATTCCTGACACCCGGTGTTGACTTAGTTGTTCCCTTTCGTGTCCTCTCAAGCATCCTGTCCATAATTATGATTATAATGCTCCAGATCGAATCTAACCAGTGTGTTTATAACAATATCACTGCTTAAGGTCCTCTAGTCTATATCATTCTTATGCAGTCTGGTACTCACTTGCTGTTTCTACTGCAGTCAAGCGCTGGCTGACAGCTTTATAGATTTATCCACAGTGCCCTTAGGTCTCTTTCCTGATCAGTGCCGCTGTACAACTCTTTCATACGTCTCCTTTGGTTCCTTGCTTACATACTAATGGCTTTCAATGTGTTTACTTGGAGTAGAGCAAGATTAAAATAAACAAAATAAAAGGGATTGAGAGAGACAGGTTTGGAATCTAGGATTGGATCAGACGTGCATTTAACCCGTTTCCACTCTTATCCCAGATAGGCATAGAGATAAAGTGACATTTCTATCCTATCAAAAGATTTCTCATGGAGGTTTATACATCGTTGAGCATACACAGCTCAAAGAGAATAGTTATGCTCTGATTAATACACTATTTCTCTGAGTTTGGGGGATGCTATTTTGAGATGCAATTTGCCATAGAATTTCACTGAAAAGGTGAGGAGGATTGTATTTTTTCCTCACACCAGTACTTGACAAAAGCATCATAGTTTCACGTTGATGCAAATTACACGGCAATTAGTCTTGTGAACATCAACGCAAAATAAGTAAGTGAAGACCAGCTATGAGGGTACGTTACATATGTATAGTATAGTATTTTCTACTATCCATTAGCTCAATAGTTTCCTGACATAAAGAAAAGAGGCAGAATCCTTACAATACAACACAATACAATACAATACTCAATACAAAATCTTCGAATATAAAATACGAATCTTTCCATACAAAAGACAGTGTCTGTTTCACAACCACTGCCAATTGTGTAGCAGAGTGGCGGTGTGGGGGAAGGGGGGTTTAGCACATCCTCAGTCTCCTCCATGACTCACTCCTGTTAATAATAATAATAATCCTTGCATTTGATATAGCGCCTCATCACGTCGTTCAGACCTCTCAAAGCGCTTCACAGAAGAAACTGTCAAGTGGATTGACTGCGTGTTTTGTGGACAATACGTGCCCCACTTGAGCTCCTGATCTCAGCCAGGTCGCCGAACGGGAAACCGGATGCTGCTTTGTACAACAACAACAACAACAACGACAAAAACAAGATTACATTTGTATAGCCCCTTTCACAAATCAATAAATAAATAAATGAATAAATTAAAAAAACCATTAAAAAAACCATTACAAAAAACAAATAAAAAAACTTTAAAGAAACATTAAAAAATACATTAAAAAAAACACAGGTACAAACCGGTGGAGACAACTTTATGGTCTTCCAACAACAACAAAAATACAAAAAAGTACGATACCAAATTACATGTGTATAGCGCTTCTCACGTCGAGAGGACGTCGCGAGGCGCTGGACAGTCAGGGATGTGACTTTTGTGTCGGGGGATGTGGAGCAGGTTGGTGTGAGGTTGGCAGGCACAGAGGGAGGGAGCGAAGAGCAAAGTCGAAGGTGGTTTGAAAGCGAGCATGAAGATTTTGAAACTCTATCTTCTGGGCGATGGGGAGCCAGTAGACCTGGGCGAGGGTGAGGGTGATGGGTTCACGAAGCTAGGTCCAGAATCACGGTGCGCCCTACTGCAATACCTACTGATGCTTTGGTGCTTCATTAATTGCGGTGGCTGTGGGCACATAAAAGTGCGAGATTTATTCAGCTGTTCAACTTAATCCAGAAACGGTTTAAGACTGTTAATTGCAGAGAAAGCTTTTTATTGTCATCGGGGCGTGAGGAGAAAGCCAGTCGGATGGAGCAACAAACAGTGAATTGCAACAAAGATCTAATGAATGCAAACGAGCTCTGGGGTGGAAGACCTCCCCACAAGGTGCTGCGATCAATCGTGTTCCCGCTTACGAGAGAGTTTATTGAAGTTGCTCAAGCTTATTGCGTTATTGAATTGGTCACGCAGAACATGCCTCGCTCATTCACACTGCTCTCGTCAGTGGCAGGGTCAGACTCCGCAACTGTCAAGCGCTCTGGGATGCTACACCATGTGAAGGGCGCTTATATAAATGCAAGTTGTTGTTGTTTTTGTTGTACCTAGGAGAACAAAACCGCATATTTTTTATTAAGCCTCTGTAATAAAGAGGCTTGGCATCAGATCCACACTCACATCTAAAGTGGTTTCTTTATAATATAACGATCGTTGCATTTGATACAGCGCCTCATCACGTCGATGAGACGTCCCAAAGGGCTTCACAGGATATACTGTAAAGCGGATTGACTGTGTATTTTGTGGGAGAAACGGGGCAGCCAATTGCACACGGCAGCGTGGGTTAAGTGACCAATTTTTTTTTGAGGCATTATTACCCTTGGAAAGCGATCCGTCAATTGACCTTTTTTTTTCTTGCCCTCTCTAGATTAACAAAAATACCTATTTTGTTCGGGGATTGTATTTCAATTTCCCAAACAGCAGCGGATTCGCTATCCTTGTCTCTTCATGCAGAGAACCAATTCCTCACCTCACTTAACCGCTACTGTTGGATTTATCTTGTCTCCTACTCTTTTCAGGCCTGACTGTGTCCTGAACTGCGAACCTTTCACCTGGGTCTCGCATTATAAAAAATATTGATAAGTGTCATGGAGGGACTTATGAAAAGCTCTCAAGATAGAATGGTGCAAGATCAAGCCAAGCCAAACCACAGTCACTTTGCTGGACTGTGAAACTTGATGATGATCCCACATTGCTTGTCATCTCATATGGATTGGAATGACTCCACTTCAGACAGTGTACAGTGAGACAGCGCTCAAGAAAGGTCAGGTCAAGCTATTCTAAAATGCATGTACTTCACAATAAATATGTTCAACTCCCTTCCTGCTGATTCAGCCAAACTAACCTTGGTTCAGCCACTTGTTCACATTGAGTTGGCTGATCTCATTTGTGGAGTTGATCTCAGCCTCCTACGGTAATGGGAGGAGAGAGAAAATCAATGCATTCTGCTTCTAGTGATTACTATTCAATGCAAATTCAGTACGTGTGTGTGTGATCCGATGCCCAAAATTCCCTTACTTAAGATGGTCCAGAATTCTTGAATTCAGTCCTGTGGGAGTCCGTTTTATGTTAAATAATAATAATAATCCTTGCATTTGATATAGCGCCTTATCACATCGTCAACACATCTCAAAGTTCTTCACAGAATATACTGTAAAGTGAACTGTCAGCCTAGTTCAAGGTCCATCTCAAGACCTACCTTGCTTTCAGCATCTTTTCCCTCTCCCTCTCCCCCTCAGCTCCCACCCCCAGCTCGGGATTGTTAAGCACCTTGGAACGTCCTCCTGACTGCAGGGCACTAAATAAATCTAAATTTGTGTTGTACCGAGTTCAAAGTCCTGATGTGGGGCTTGAACCCACAACCTCCTGAATCAAAGGCGAGAGTGTTATCAACTGAGCCAGGCCAAGACCTAATCATTAATCACCCGTGAGGCTTCATAGTAAGTGTTTTCTTTTCCTACGACATATCTAATTCCCTTTTAATGGAATATTATGGACTCATCCCAGTTCCCGACAAAGAATGAGCCCTCCGTGTAAAGAACTTTTTTTCTAGGTTTCAGAAATTCTCCTGACATGAAAGTTTCTGCATAAGTGTAAATTATATTATGTTGTACGGTAGCATGCCATTCAATTCTTTGGGAGATTCTCCTAAATTTGTGCCCTCCAGTTACTGAATCACCGACAAGTGCAAATAACTTATTACTATTGATCCTAAAATGGCCAGATATAATGTAGAACTTTTTTGTGTGTATAACGTTTGTGTATTCATTTTTTTAAAATCATCTCTCCACTGAACCTGTTGACCTCCAGGCCTCCGTCCAAATGGTCGTGGTTCATGCGTGAGTTTTGGTAGTGTGTGTCGGCTTACATTTATCCCACGCCTTTCACGTCGGGAGGGCGTCCCAAGGCGCTGGAATTTGTTGTTGTTGTTGTAACTGTGCATTTGGTGTGCATTTTGAGCCACCGCTGGTGCTATCTCAGGAACATTAGCAGAGATGCAACAATGCACAGTCTGAATTCACAACGACTGATTACACCAAGTGTTACAGAGAATAAGTAAACTTGTCTCACCATCGTACTTACTATTGCATCAGAGAATCTTACAGCACATAAGGAGGCCATTTGGCCCATCGTGCCTGTGCCGACTCTTCGAAAGAGCTATCCGATTAGTTTCACTCCCCCCGCCACCCACCCCTCTTTCCCCATAGCCTTGTTTCCTATTCAAGTATAGAAAAGGGTTCCAGTCACACTTTTTCAATGAATATGTCTCAAGATGGCCCCTGAGCAATAAAACTCCTATGGGAGTAGAAGATGGATTTTGTGGATTGTGCCAAGGATTGTTAGGGAGCTGTGGAGAGGCTGTGGTGAAGACCTGGAGGAAGACATCTCAGGGTCCCCGAGGAAGACCCCGGTAATCACTCACATTATACTTCTGGCACTTCAAGTGGCGCATGCAATCTGCTCAGCCCTTTCCTCCTGCTGTTCCAGTGACCCACCGTGCAGTGGCTCTAATAGAACAAATCATTTACATCCTGAAAATCTGTGTTCAAAGTGTAGACTGTGACCCAATGGAGTTTACGCACTGACAGAGCAATGACACTTCGTCTTTATCAAACTTTGCGTTTTTTTTAAAAAGCCAAGACTGATTAACCTAGAACCAAGTTTGGGTAGATATTCTGCATTTTCATTCAGTTTTCAGTTGTGAAGTCTTGTAGCGCAATTGGATAGAGCACTCGCCTCGCAAGTGAGAGGACCTGGGTTCGATCTCCGGGCGGGGTGAAACCTTAGGCAAATTTCCTTACTCCACATGTGTCTGATGACCCAGCGGTAAGCAGGAACCCGGTTGTTAGGCGATTGGCGGATTGATTTCTGGGGGTGATAATCCCTTCAAATAAACAAGTAAATAAAAATAATCATTTGGTCACTCAACCCACAATTGTCTGTAGGATATTGCTGTGCGCAATTGGCTGCCGTGACTCGCACCCAAAATATGCAGTCAATTCACTTTACAGTATATTCTGTGAAGCGCTTTGAGACGTCTCATACACGCATTCATAACAACCAGGCGCTTGACTATGCAAACTTCCTGCTTGCCGGCCTCCCCAACTCCTCCCTCCACAGGCTGTAGATCATCCAGAACTCTGCAGCCCGTGTCCTCTCCCGCATCAGGCCCCGTGACCCTATCACCCCGATCCTCGCCCGACTCCACTGGTTTCCCATCACACAGAGAATACAGTTCAAGATTCTGGTCCTCAGCTTCAAAGCCCTCCATGGCCTTGCTCCCCACTACCTCTGGAACCTCCTAAACCCCTACCAACCTGCCTGCTTCGTCCGTTCAGCGGGCTCCGGCCTGCTTCACGTCCCCTGCCTCGCCCGCCTTCAGCCACTCTGCCCTCTGGAACTCCATCTCACAGTCCCTCCGCCTTGCCTCCTCCCTTGCCTCCTTCAAGACCTGTCTCAAGACTCTCCTCTTCGACTGCGCCTTCGGTCACCCTCCTTTCTCCCCTGCCCTCCACCCCAGATTGGATCCAAAAAATTGATCGTCCAGCACCTTATTACATCCTCCCGACGTGAAAGAATTACAAATGTAATTTTGTTGTTTTGTTTGTTGTTGTCCCAACGACGTGATAAGGCGCTGTATCAAAAGCAAGGATTATTATTATTATTATATTATTATTATTATTACCTTTGAAAGTCTGAGAGTAACTACACAGAAACCTTTCCTCATAAGATTAAATGGGTTGGGTTGAGTCCATGAGCAGATTGCACAAGGTCTGTGGAAAGGCTTTTTGGCTTGAGCGCCCTTTTCTTATTGCAAGATCTCCTTATGTTCCTTGATCTGGATTAAGTTTGAAATTCGGTTTGAAAAATGTGAATAGATTTTAACACTGTGGTTCTTCCAGCATCAGGGATGAGCTGGACACTTGAGTTTTGCTGCTACCTTCAACAACAACTTGCATTTATATAGCGCCCCTCACATGGGGCAGGTTCTCGGAGCACTCAGCAGGGACGGAGCCACCTGACTCCGAGCTGAGGGGAGGTGACCTTAAGCACGGTCAAAGAGGAAGGTCTTCAGTTGTGAACTAAGAGAGGGGAAGGAGGGGGCAAGTTGAATGGATTGGGGGAGAGAGTTCCAAAGCATTGGTTCGTAGCGTTTGAAAGTGTGGCCACCAATGGTGGAGCAGAGGGGATGAGGGACAATCAGGAGGTCAGAGCCAGCCGAGCAGAGGCAGCAGGCACTGGAGTGGGGAGAAAGCAGGTCAGAGAGGTAACGAGGTACCAGAGCGCGAAGGGATTTTTAGACGAGTAAGAGGATCTTGAAATCGATCGGTTCTGTGGTAGGGAAACCAGTGGAGCTGCATTCAGCAGCCAGTGGAACTGCCCAGAACACATCTCGAGGAAGAAGTCTAGTATTCTTTCCGAGCCCCAAACTTTCACTACAAGAAACAGGCCAGACGCACAGCTAAGCATGGAAACTAGCTCCAGGGCCAATTAGTCAAAGATTGGACCAAATGCTCATCTCTGGCAGATAAATTAAGAGTAAAATTATGCATATTCGCAAACGCTTGCTTGTGATTAAAAACCCAATTTCCACAGTAGGCACAGGGATTAGCAAGATAATATTAAAAACATGCAAATGAGGCGTGCGCGTATATTGGAGCTAAGTTATTGGACAGGTTTACCTTCGTTAATGAGAGGAATGAATGCAGATACCTTCCCTTGGTGTATGGTCATTGGGGCGTTTTGATCATGCTGTATGCGAGACTGGACGTGGGACGTTTAATGATATTGTAAAGCCATTATATCAGAAATGATTACAAGTCCCGCGGAATTCAGGTCCAAGCTATGCACGAATTCCTCTCACAGCTTAAGACGTGAAAATCAATTGACAAGGAAACCTAGATTGGAGTTCGGATGGTGGAAGGTGAACAAGACATTTCAGATGTAATTATTTCGCAGAGAGTGGGGAATATGTGGAATAAACTACCAAGGGAGACGGAGGAGGCAGATTGTCTCAGCAAATTGAAGAGAAAATTAGATAGCTACTTGATAAATAATTCAATCAAAGGGTATGAGAGGTAGACTTAAACTTTTGGACGAGTGAGATAACTGCAATGGTCTTTCACATTTTTGTGTTCCGAAGTTGCCTTATAGAAATTTCCAATGGTAGGGGTGGCAATTACCTAAGTTAATCTTAAACATTTCCAAATGAAATCTGTTGCAAATGCCTGTATTCCTATTCAATCACAAAGAAATCACAGCACAGAAGGCAGTTATTCTGCCCGTCGAACCTGTTAAACTTACACAAGAATAAAAAGCCAATTTGCAACCTTTTGCACACAATGAAAAAGCCTTGTGAAGTTTGCCAATCCATGTAGGCAAATCCACAGAAAAACTGGCCAAGAGGGCTCGTGCATAATAATAATATTCCTTGCATTTTATATTATATAACATCTTTGAGATGTTTCAAAGCGCTTCATAGAAGATACTATAAAATGAATTGACTGTTTATTTTGTGGGCAAAACGTGGCAGCCAATTGCACACAGCAGTGTCCCACAAACAGTCAGATATAAATATATAAATACAACTTGTTGTTGAATGTATGTATATATATATGCATGTATATGTGATATGCACAAACAAATAATAGCCTACAAATACATAGTGACTACACTTCACGGTAAAATCCTTTGAAGTACTTTGAGGTGTCTCAACACTACGTGAAATGCAAGGATTATTATTTTATTAAACAGACCAAAAACATCACGATGCAGGAAACACTGTGAAAAGCGACAACTGTGAAATTCACAAACAGTGGTGCATGGGCTGTGCCTCTATCTGACCTTTTCGTCCAATGCATTTAAATCAACCCGCCTTACAGATGAGGTGACGTCTACCCTGCCTAAAATGTATAAAGAGTATCAAAATATTTTCCACATTTACAACAATACACCTTGAAAAAGTAAATCGAAGTTTACTTTGAATTAACATTGCGCATGCTTGCAGTACTCGGAGGACACTCAATATTTCGGTGTTAAATATGGCATTTATTATGAGAACCGTGAAGAATTTTTATAACATATTGATACCGTCAGCACCTTGGGACCTTCTCCCAATGTGAAAGGCGCTATATAAATCCACTTTGTTGCTGTTGTACAGAGCTTGTGGAGTTCACCAGCATACGCCCGACTGAACACACCCGGTGCTTGTGCAATATTCATGCTGTTCTGGTGCATATATATTGCACAATGGAGTCCTGAAGCTTATTGGTTAGAGCATTCGCAAGCGAGAGGACCTGGGTATGATTCCTGGACGGGGCGAAACCTTAGGCAAAACTCTACAGCTTGTGTACGCTCACGTATCAGGCTCCGTGATCCCATCACTCCCACCCTCGACCGACTCCACTGGGTCTCCATCCCTCAGAGGATTGAATTTGAGATCCTCGTCCTCATTTTCAAGGCCATCCATCCATGACCTTGCCCCCTCCTATCTCTCTGACCAGCTGACTCCTTACCAACCTGCCCGCTCCCTCCGTTCAGTTGGGTTCGGCCTGCTCCATGTCTCTCGCCCGACCCGTCCTACCATCGGTGGCCGAGCTTTCAGCCTCTCTGCCCCCAAACTCTGGAACTCCATCCCACGGTCCCTTCGCCTCGCTTCCTCCCTTGCCTCCTTCAAGGCCGGTCTCAAGACCCTCCTCTTCCATCGTGCCTTCAGTCACCCTCCCACCCCGCTGCCTTCCCTCATCCCTACCCCATCCCTCCCCCATGCTCGGATCCTGACCCCTGACTGTCCAGAGCCTAGGGATGTCCTCCCAACGTGAAAGGCGCTCTGTACATGTAATTTTGTTGTTGTTGTTGCCATTGAGAGACCTGGGTTCTATTCCCGGCAGGGCGAAACATTGGGCAAGTTTCCTTACTCCACACGCCTGATAATAATCCCTTAAGAAAAAAAAACAATAATAAAATTAGTCACTTCAATCCACAACTGTTTGTGGGACACTGCTGTGCACAATTGGCTGCCACGTTTCGCCCACAAATATACATTAAATTCACTTTACCGTATATTCTGTGAAGCGCTTTGAGACGTCCAGAAGACGTGAAAATCGCCATCTCAAGATGCAAGGATTATTATTACGTGTCGCAAATCTTTCGACCCCCGAGTTTATGAACTGAAATCCCATTAGAAATGCACATGGAAGGATTCACTTCATTTGGCAAACGTAGCAGAATAATTCTCTTTGTTACTACGTCCTTTAGTAAGGCACAGCTAAACCAGGCCTCGAGGTTGCTGCTGCCTTAGCTCCTGCTGTATCAAACGTAGCTGCAAGTAACAGTTTTAAGATCAAAAGAAACCCAAGGACCAAAACACATTTCAATAGCTTTAAGAGAAGTGGGGGGGGGAGGGGGCAGAGGGGTGGAAAGGCACTTCAAATAATTACAGATTATGTTTTGATCTTGGTGATCAAAGGGGCTACGATTACCTCAGACACTTTGGTCTCACTGCTGAGAATTCATGCGGGGGACGAGTTTCGCTTCCCACAAAGTTTTAATGACTATTATCCTGAAGTAGCTGTTCTGTTGCAGTCATCTGGTAAGTTAACCTCACACTGAAATAATAATAATAATCCTTGCATTTGTTATAGCGCCTCGTCACGTTTTCGAGACGTCTCAAAGGGCTTCACAGAATATTCTGCAAAGTGGATTGACTGTATGTTTTGTGGGCGAAACGTACCTCAAACACTGGAGCATGTGTTTGTCACCTCCCGCTTGGATTACTCCAACGCACTCCTCGCCGGTCTCCCCAGCTCCACCATTCACAAGCTCCAGCTCAATCAGAACTCTGCCGCCCACATACTGACCCGGACCAAACTCCATACCCACATCTCACCAGTCCTGGCCCAGGCACCACTGGCTCCCCATCACCGAAAGGAGCGACTTCAAGATCCTCACACTCGTGTTCAAATCCCTTCACTCTCTGGCACTTCTCCGACCTCCTCACTCCCCAATCCATGACCCGGCGCCTCCGCTCGACTGGCACCGGCCTCCTGCTCGTCCCTCGCACCCTCCATCCCACCATCGGAGGACCCGCTTTCAGCCACTACAGCCCAAAACTCTGGAACACTCTCCCTCAATCCCTCCGCCTTATATATCAAATGCAAGGATTATTGTTATCATATACTTATGATGGATTATTATTATTTATCAAATGCAAGGTTTATTAATATAGTATTAGTGCGGTGACGTGCAGTTTTGCGAATATCATATTTTTCAGCCCATTGCGTTACAGCGGTTTTTAGGGCAGCTGCTGTTCTAAAAAGCACAGGACCTCCCAACCTAAAAAAAAGTGGTTATTCATAATGATGCCCAAGAAACGGTACAGTTCATTACTGCATTCACACTGTGCGGCACCTCACAGGGTTCCCTAAACGCTTCGCTCAGAAATCACTTCACAATAGGAGTGCTGAACAATCAGACAGTCTGCCTACACACTGCATGTCAGAGTAAACTAATCATCTCACGCGCCTCTCTGTATGCAAAGCCACGCTTCCCCTTCTTTTTATATTTAGTGGGATTTAAAATCCAATCTTCAAGCATAGCAACAGCATTCACAGCCAGGGCTGGATCAAGTAATGGGGGTCTTGAACTCTGCAGACATTAGAATACCTTTACCTGGGTACAGAGTGTCAGTCGCTGTCCATCAGGCAAAAGGGGACGATTTGCTGAACAAATGTGACCAATGTACTCAGTATAATCGGCAGTTTTAAATGGCCATTAATCCAGTTTACTGAGACGCAAAGCTTATCACATAAACGGGAGCTAAAACCCAGGTTATTCCGAACACATTGCATTCATTGTTACCTACTTCCCTATAATAATAGTAATAACAATAATAACAACCCTTGTATTTGATATAGCACCTCATCACATCATTGAGTCATCTCAAGCGCTTCACAGGATATACTGTAAAGGAGATTGACGGTGTATTTTGTGGGCGAAATGTGACAGCCAGTTGCGTACAGCAGTGTCCCACAAACAGCCATGGAGTGAGTGACCAATTTTATTTGGGGGATTGTTGGCCAAGACATCAGGAGAAACTCCCTTCACTTTTTCAATAGTGCCATGGAACTTTATTTATTATTTGTTTATTATTTATTATTTATTATATGGAGTCCTGTAGCTCAGTGGTTAGAGCACTTGCCTCGCAAGCGAGAGACCTGGGTTCGATTCCCGGCAGGACGAAATGTCGGGCAAGTTTCCTTACTCCACACATCTCTGTTTACCCAGCAGTAAGTAGGAACCCGGCTGTTAGTCGATGGAGCATTGCTTTTCCGGGGGTAATAATTCCTGCAAAAATAATAACAATAAATTGGTCACTTCAATCCAGACTGTGGGACACCGCTATGGGCAATTGGCTGCCCGTTTCGCCCACAAAGTATACAGTCAATTCACTTTACAGTATATTCTGTGAAGCGCTTTGAGACGTCTAGAAGATGTGATAAGGCACTATATCAAATGCAAAGATTATTATTATTATTTATCTGTCACAAAAAGATGTTAATGAAGTTTCCCCCTCTTGGCATTTTCCCTTCCAACATCGTCAGACAAAGTTTGATTCAGATTATGGGATGATCCAATTGGTAGATATTAAAACAAATATAGAGGTGAACATTCCGGTGGAGAAATAGATTTAAAGATGATCACCAAAGGTATACACACAAAGAGATACTTTCAGAAGATGTTTGCAGACTGGGAAAACAGTTCGAGAGGATGAAAGGCTTAGCCACCGATTATGGGGTGGATGGAATCGTCCATTCTATAATACACAAGACCGGATATGTTGGAATGCGGAGATGGAGAAGATTGTATTGGGAGGATGGGGCAAGACTGTGAACTCAATGAAATCAACGAAGAAAAAAAATGTTGTTTGGTCCTTCAAGCCCGCTCCCCTCCATGGCTACTCAAAAGCTACCACTTACTGCAACCCACCCACTCCAACCCCTCACTAGCCCAGTTCTGAGTAAATTGCTATACCAAAGAAAGCTATTAACCTATATGATTGCTGGTGCCTGTACAGTATGTAGCATTCTTGTTGTTTTGTTGAGTGAATCATTTGTTGTGCTGGATTGCACAAATTAATAAGAACCAAATGGAATCACGGCTCCTGCTGTAAATTGTATCACAAAATGATGATTGCAATCTCGTCAAATAGCTTTCATGTTTAAAAAGGAGATAGTGCCACTATGGACAGGCAGCAGTGAAAGATACATCCACCGCCTCACATGAATGGCATTAGAATCGTTTACTAGTCCTGGAGCGATCTGACATTTGCTTCCAGCAAAACACAGCTGGAACAAGCTTAGTGTGATGGAACCAGCTATTCGTCAAAATATGCAGGTCAAAATGAAAAAAGATCAAAGCAATGCCTTGAGTAATTCTGGGGATGAAGTAAATACATGCTGTGGAGTATTTTGCAATTTTTGGGGTCCAAGGCAGTTGCTACTCATCTGCTGAAACTGGAATTGGATAACAAAATAGCCAGAATGCGCAAACCTACCCAAACAAAGGGGTTTTGGTTCAGGCATAATTCGTCCCATGTTAGCAAGATCCAAAAATAATAATAATCATTGCATTTGATATAGGGCCTTATCACATCGTCGAGACATCTCAAAGCGCTTCACAGAACATACTATAAAGCGAATTGACTGTATATTTTGTGGGCGAAACGCGGCAACCAATTGTGCATAGCAGTGTCCCACAAATAGTTGTGGATTGAGTGACCAAATTTTTTTTTGGGAGGGATTATTACCTCCGAAAAGCGATCGGCCAATCAATTGTCAACCGGGTTCCTACTTACTACTAGGTAAATAGAAGCACGTGGAGTAAGGAAACTTGCCTAAGATTTTGCCCTGCCCGGGAATCAAACCCTCTCGCTTGGAAGGCTCTAACCACTATGCTACAGGACTGCACAGTAATAAATGAGGAGCAATGATATCAACACTGACAAATGGTGCAGAAGCTTGGTTCCTTACCCAAAAAGAGAAGAAAAAATTGGATGATTTTTGGCAGCTTGGTGTTTTTAGAAAGAAATTGTTAACAAGGAAGAGGCTGACAGACAGAACATTTTACACTGACATTCCAGGTCTTCAAAATATCAGAAAGGAACCTCCACAAAAATACTCCTGCATTGGCAGTCAGAAGCCAGACAGAAGATGTGAGCAGATGGTTCAGCATGGAATTTACCCGGCCACTGGAAGCAATAACAGTTTGCCATATGTGAAGTCTCGTAGCGAAATGGTTAGTGCGCTCGTCTCGCAAACGAGAAGACCTGGGTTCGATTCCCGGGTGGCGCAAAACCTAAGGCAAGTTTCCTTACTATCTTACAGTAGTAGAAACCCAGTTAGTAGTTGATTGACAGATTGTTTTCCCGGGGCTAATAGTCTCTCCCAAAAAAATTTGGTGACGCAATCCACGACTGTTTGTGCGCAATTGGCTGCTGCAATTTGCCCACAAAATACACAGTCAATCCACTTTACAATATATTTTGTGAAGCGCTTTGAGACATGATGACGACACGATAAGGTGCTATATCAATGCAAGGATTATTATTATTATATTATTCTACCATAGCACAAAATCAGAAGTTGAAAACACCTACAAAAACTTGCTAATACGATTTATTTATAGGGACGTCCTGCTGACGTGAAAGGCGCTATACAAATGTAATTTGCTGCTTAAGTCCCAAAAGTGCCAATAGTGGAAGTGCCAATAAACTCATTTCAAACTGGATTCTGAGTCACGTATTTGCAGGGTGAGTTAAATAAGCACATTCAGAATATAAATAAAGTGATATCGGTCAGGGCAGAGATTTCCCCCTCCCTTTTAGGTTATTCTGCTTAAAATACCAAATGGCAGGAAGGCATGTTATGATGGCACATTATGTTTGGGATATGGTTTTGGAAGACAGGGAGGGAGAAGATTTTATAGGTAGGATGGGGCAATATTGTGAACTCAAATCAATGAGGGAAAAAAAAGTAATTTGGTCCTTCAAACCTGCTCCCCTCCACAGCTACTCAAAAGCAACTCTACCATTTACTGCAGTAATGTTGGGCTCTTTTGAGTAATGTTCATTCATTAGCCTATCTGAAGTAAGATACATAAACCTGCCAAAAAGCCCAGTTAATCTCTGCTTTCTAAGTGAAGGAAAATATCTCTATTTTGTTAATACTGCGGATTTTGTCTGATTGTGATCGAAGGCTGGTTACAAGTCAATTTGAAATGTCAATTTCTATACTGAAGCTAAATGGATTTAGTGACTTACAAACAGGTAACATTAGCCATAGTTTTTCTTTTTTGCCCCCAAAACTAATTCTACATTGGCCGCATGGCACAATTATATCTACAATCATCAGTGAAGTTTGCTAATGTAATGTTTCAATAAACACAATAAGATAGGTCAACTTATTATCAGCTCAAAGCATGAATTATATATGCAGACACCTGTCACACATCAATTCTAACCACTTTTTCAAACAAATGCTACTTAAATTTGCAATAATTTTTTTAAGAGGATTTAGCACAATACTAAAGTGATTCCTATGTAATGCTGCATTTAACTTAGTTGAATAATTCACACGTTATTCACTTGGAGTGACAGGACAAGATTTAAGCACAGCTAACGACGAAATACAATGAGAACAGCTTGAAAACTCTTTCCAATAGACATTTATCTGGAAATGGATATAAATTATATCCTTGTAGCATTTTCTAATAGAACCACTGACCCAGTTTTCTATAGCCACTACATTTTTGTAATTACTCCTTTTTTCTTCTATACTGTAATTCCTGTGTTATCCTTTTTAAGTAGAAAATAATACCATAGTTGACTTTAAATGTCATGTAATGAGCTATTAATAAGAGCCTTTGGAACACTTTGACAATGCATTGCACTTCAGAGTGACACTTCAAACAGAGGTGAGCAAAGAGAGAGCTATTGGGGGTAATTTTATTGCACATGAGTGAAGGTTGAGACAAAATTGAAGAGGGAAGTGACCAATTAATGCCAATTTAAGACCCTTTGAGGACTCAATATCATAGGAAAGACAATTCTCTGGAACTCTGCTCTGGATTCATTCCCACATCTGACTCCTGCAAACTCTCGGAACTGATTTCAGTAACTCCTCAAATATTGATTCATAAAAAAAGGGAACCACAGATTGGAGAGGTATAGATGATGCAGTGGAACTCTCTTCCTCTATCCCTCCGCCTTGTCCCTTCCATCCTCATCTTCAGGTCGCGCCTGAGGACCTTCCTCTTCGACCGTATCTATGGTCATCTCCCCCTCCCTCCAGCTTGGCATCGTTCTCTGCCACTGTCAAGCGCTCCAGGACGCTATCTTGTGTGAGGGGCGCTGTATAAATGCAAGTTGTTGTTGCAGTGCGTTAAAACACTAGCCTTTCACCTCTGCACCTTGAGTTTGAATACAATACAACCAAATAGATGAGACTGAAGTTCTCTCTCTCTCTCTCTAACCCACAAGTAGTTGATCAGCATAATAATTCATACCAAAACCGGTTACAAATGATAATAATAATAACCCTTGCATTTGATATAGCGCCTTATTACGTCGTCGAGACGTCTCAAAGTGCTTGACAGAATATACTGTAAATTGATGAGACTGTAGGTATTGTGGGCGAACCGTGGCAGCTAATTTGGGCACATCAAAGTTCCAGTAACAGCCATGGAGCTAGTGACCATTTTTTATTTGGGGATTGTTGGCCAGGAAACTGGGTGAAACTCCCTTCTCTTTTCGAATAGTGCTACATGACCTTTTGACAGGCAGACAAGAGCTTGGTTTAACGTCTTATCCAAGGGACAGCACCTCCGACAATGCAGTGTACCCCCCAGCATTGCACTGGAGTGTCAGGGCTTGACCTCACAACCCTCTGACTTAGAGGTGAGAGCGCTTCAGACCGAGCCGGGCTGACAAACGAGCACTGTCAAAAGAATCAAAAGTTTGAACTCGACGGTTTTTAAACCCTGATTCCTATGCGAGAAACCAAATGAAATATAGGAAGAAGCCGGAAGTCCTTTGCTTGGCAAGTAAATAAGTGTGTCACAAAAAAAAATAGAACTGCAAAGACATTTGCAATTACTTCAGAAACATGAACAGCACATCTTCGGGGACTCATGGGCTCTCCTGTTTCTAATCATCCTGAAACTTTGATCAGATGTAGACATTCAGGGTTAATTTGGACTCAAATCAGGCCGCAGCCCATTTTCTAAGGTCTCAGGTCTGCTCCCCACCCACTATCCCCCAAACACACACACACGTATTGATGGTAAACACTAGAAAAATTCGCATCTAATTTTTGATGGTAAACACCTAGACTAATTGGGGTGAGGCTGAGTGCATGTAATGAATAATGCCTCTCTTAAAACCTTGTGGCACAGATAAGGGGATGAAAGTAAAAGGTGAAACGTTGAAACATCCACAGATCAACTGCAACTTAACAATTAAATATTGATAAGATCTAAGAAATCGCCGACCAAACAGAAAACTCACGCTCACCTTTCAGAAGGAATTTAAATCAAGGTGACTTTGATTCTGAGCGCAGTGAGGATCCAGTGCAGGAAGGAGCAGTGTACAGGATGATGTTTCAGAGCTTGGGAGATGGAATTCGCATCTCATTTTTGCAAGGGATTTATTTGAAGCAGATCGCTAACAGCACAGACGGTTTAACTACATTTAGACGCCCCCAGTGATTTCTACTAACGAGTGATAATTATCACATTGGTTACTCAGTTACTGGCCATGTTCCAGTTGATAATAATAATAATAATCCTTGCATTTGATATCGCGCCTTATCACATCGTTGAGACGTCTCAAACTGCTTCACAGAATATATTGCAAAGCGGATCGACTGTGTATTTTATGGGCGAAACGCAGCAGACAATTGTAGTCGGAGGTGAGTATTTACCCGACATAGGAACAAGTAGTCGTCATTTTGTGGTATTTTTGAATGTAAGTGTTGGATTTCACTTCTCCTTGGGGGCGGGAGGAAAACAGTATAACATGGAGTGCAAGGTTTATAGTATCCTTGGTAACCATCCACAGACATGTAAGAATCTTCAAGCAATAGTTTTAATGTCAAGAGTTTTTCTTTGTGGCTCGAATGGATTAATTGAAGGGAAATTCTATTCCTTGTTTAATCCTGGAGTTGAAGTGAAGCAATTTATTGTGTATGAATAGAACTTAACACACATAGATATTGTTCCCCAATGGCCATCTGATTTGCTTGGTGTCTGCGGAACACCATACATGTTTAGATAAGGCTAATCTACATCTAAAACTTCTCACTTTAAAGACCTGGTTCATATCCCTAAATATTTTAGTGGAACAAATAATAATAATTATAATAATAGTAGTAATAATGACACTTGACATAGCATCTTTCAATTAAGAGGACATCTCAAAACTCGGGCCACTTAAGCAATATTTTTGTGTTTCCCTTCCAGAAACATAACATAATATTTACGGATTATGGAAGAGCCAGATGAAAGGGGTGGGGGGGTCAGATAAAATGGAGGGAGGTGGGGGTGGGCGGCAGATGAAATTGGCCTGTGGGCCGGATGTGCCCCGTGGGCCACCAGTTGGCCTAGACTATAAGAGTTCAAAGTCCCAACACAGAGCTTGAACCTTCCAGATTCTCAGAGGTTCTACAGCACTGAACTTCACCTCTTAGCTGAAGAGATCTATTAGATTTGCTTGTTGCTTTCCTCTTACCTCTACCCCTCAATACCGTTGTGAAGATAGAGCACCAGAAACAAACTGCACAATTATCTGCACAAGACCAAAATGCATCATTTTGATTTATAGTTTAATGCCACGTTGATAGCAGTTTCACACTGACCAGAAACCTTAAGTGAACGATCCTTTTTATTTTCCACTTAATGGTCACTTCTTCATTGTATACTCATATGTAAAATCTATCTGCACTCCTTGCCTCAGCTACGTAAATGCTGATGTCTTTATGAATGCCATATTTGTAACAACAAACAATAATAACTTGCGTTTATGTAGTAATAATAATGCATTTGATATATTGCCGTATCACGTCGTTGAACGTCTCAAAGTGCTTCACGGAATTTACTATAAAGTGAATTGACTGTATTTTGTGAACGAAACGTGGCAGCCAATTGTGCACAGCAGTGTCTCACAAACAGTCGTTTATTATTTAGTATCCTTCACATGGGGTAGCGTCTCAGAATGCTCAATAATGGTGGAGTTTGATACCGAGACAAGGAGATTGGAGAGGTGACCATAGGCACGATCGAAGAGGAAGGTCTTCAGGTGCGATCTGAAGATGGGCAACGAAGGGGCAAGGTGGAGGCGAGGCTGGAAGTTCCAGATTTTTGTGGCTTAGTGGTTGAAAGCACAGCCACTGGTGGTGTAGCTGAGGGGACGAGGGATGTGCAGAAATCTGGAGCTGGTTGGGCGAAGGGGGTGGGTAGACAAATGGATAGACGAGTGGGGTGTGAGCAGGTTTGATAGGTAGGATGCAAGGATTATTCTTGTTATTATTGCTAAATCAGTTTTTAATTCAACTGGAGAAAACATGGAAGGGATTATAGGTGACTAACAAGAGAAACAGTAGAACATCAAACACAAGGATTACGGTATGGTCCTTTGACAGTGAAAGCGATCAAAGCCCTTTGATGTGTAAGAAATAAAGGAATACTCAAACAAAACAAAGCAGGTAAAAAAAAAGCAGTATTTGGAGTCTTTAACCCCAAAATAACACAGTTTTCAAATAAAATTGTTTCCTATTTAAAGCAAGAGGGAAATCCTATTAATAATAATAATAATAATAATCCTTGCATTTGATATAGCGCTTTTCACGTCGGGAGGACGTCCCATGGGGTCATTAAACATTCACAGGAGGAAGTGTTTACCAGGAGGTCAGAGCTGCACTGTTAACACAGAACCAAACCTTCAAAAGAGTGGGTACTCCTATTTAAGCGGACTTTGTGATATAGCAAACCTGTTACTTTTAAAAGATTAGACATTGGGAGCATGGTGCAATGCAGTTTTTTTTAAAAGGAAGAAACACAGACTTGACTAGATCCTTTAACAATTTTCCTTATTCCACACGCCTCTGTTTACCTAGCAGTAAGTAGGAACCAGGTTGGGTTGGTCGATTAGCGGATCGCATTCTGGGGGTAACAATCCCTTCAAATAAATAAATAATTAAATAAATAAAATAATCATAATAACTTGGTCACTCAATCCACGACTGTTTATGGGACGCTGCTGTGCGCAATTGGCTGCCGTGTTTCGCCCACAAAATGTACAGTCACTTCACTTTACAGTATATTCTGTGAAGCGCTTTGAGGCGTCTCAACTGCAAGGATTATGATTATTATTATTATCCTTAATTTGCCACATACAAATCTGAGGCAAGACAGGGGGTGGTGCTGGGAGCCGAGGCAGGGGTGACACAGTTAACATTAAAAACAAACCATTGCACCTCACAGAGAAACAAATGATTTAACAGTGACTATCCTCTCTGGAGCTTTCACTGTGGATTCAGCAGTAACAATAAAATGCAGTGTTACTGACTTGAAGACACAATTCTCAGCATTCACCTTTTCAATATTGCTAAACATATGCAGTGTTTGTAGAATCCCAATGAAGTGGTTTGAAAATATCTCTACATTAGAGTTCACAAACAGCAGGCAGCCATGGGAAAGGAATTTCTAGAAGTGATGTGAATGTTCAGTTTTACTAAAAGTCAGAGATTTTATTTTCTTCATCTTTCCAGAGAGATATGGAAATGAAGTGATAATGAAAATTCCTGAAACGAGCTTCTGCACGTCTATTGTAGCAAGCTCAACTTCAGCCTGATTTCATATTTCAAAATCGTTCAAGATGACAACTAAGATGTGTCGGAAAAACACTGCAAATATGGTTTCCTGCAATCGAATGGTGTAGTTATAGCATTAGCATGCGATTCATTAACGTAAGTAATGTGCAGGATTCTGTAAAGGTTATTTAGCAACAGGATATGCGGCGGATGCAAAAATTAGAACAAAAATCTCTGCAGGATTTGTGTATTCTACAGCCTGGGAGATGACAGGAAATTAGGTATATGACTGTGGGATGCCTTAATGATTCCTTTCGTCGCACAAAGGGATCATCCTAGTGGAATGTGGAGGAGGCAGAGCAATCGATCACGACTGAACTATTTTCCAAATCAAACAAAATTGAAGTGGTCCACACCAGCATGGCTGACAAAGCAACAACAACAACTTGCATTTATACAGCGGCCTTCACCCAGGATAGCATCTCGGAGAGCTTAATATTGGCAGAGCGCTTCACAGAATATACTTTAAAGTGAATTGACTGTATATTCTGATGCAGGACTTCAGGCATGATTTGAAAATGGGGAAGGAGGGAGCGAGACGGAGGGATTGAGGGAGAGAGGGACAAGCAGGGAACTACAGCCAACCAAGCAGAGGCAGCGGGTGGTGGGGTGGGGAGAAAGCAGGTCAGAGAGGTAGGGACAAATATACAGTCACTACACTTCACAGTAAATCCCGTGAAGCATTTTGAGATGTCCTCCCAATGTGAAAGGCACACTCTCTCCCTGGAGTGACGCAATCTGCTTACCTAATTCTGGGAAAGTATTAGGCGCAAGTCGGCGAGAGCCAAGGCTTGGGGACTCCCTTGACTGACTAGGTGTCATTCCTGATCAGGGGCCGATCGGTAGCAAATCAAATGTAACAGGAGATAAGAAGAGAGAAAGGAAGGAACTGAAGAGGTTGTGAAGGCTTTGTCAGGGAAGCTGCGTTCCTTTGTCAGGATCTACATCTTACATTTTGGCGAAGACAAAAATTCTTCCTAACTTCAAACTATAGTTGCAAAACTCTTTGTCTTTTTTTTCTGCCATCCAAAGAAAAGTTCTTTCCTTTAAGTCCTGGCTCAGGTGGTTGCACTTTTGCCTCCGAGTCAAAAAAACGGCGAGACTTTAAACTCATACAGTCTGGATTGACACTCCAGTGCAATGCTGGGGTTGAAATACATGGTCAGAGATGCCATCCTTCGGATGAGATGTTAAACCCATCTGTCTGTCCTGGTGGAAATTAAAGATTCCCATGGCACCAACTGAAAACACAAGGGAGTTTCTCCCAATATACTCCCCTAGAAACATTAGTCATTCACTTCAAAGCTGTTTACAAGACATTGCTGTGTGCAAATTGACTGCCACATTCATCTACTAATATATAACCATTACACTTTACAGTAAATCCCTTGAAGCATTTTGAGATGTCCTCCCAACATGAAAGATGTCATATCAACTGTACGGATTGTTATTATAAACCAACCTACATTTTACATTCTACACTTTTTTCCGTACATTTATTTCTACTGTAATAATAACATGTAATAAATCAATGTTTGTACTTTTGGGTTTTGCTCTGGGATTATGTTCCAGTCCATGTTTATAAATCAATAAATAACAGCATATCTTGGGAGAATAGTTGCAGATTGTAACCAATCCTAAAAGCACAAAGACAAATCAGGGGGAAAAAAAACTAGTGCATTTTTCTCCCAGTGCACACATGAGTTTCTTTACTGCAAAATAAGAATGGTTAGTTCATTTACAAAAATTACAATGAGTAAATTGACTACAGTTCTGGGAGCTTCTATAATCATAGACTGGGAACAAATGTGTCAACCGTCTCAAAGGGAACCTTACAGTGGTATATTAAATTTTAAATGAGGTTGAAAAAGTAATCCCAGAAGAATACTTTACGAGACAGTAAAACAAGAGGATGCAGGTTAAGAGTTGCCAAGAGTAATTTCAGGACAGACACCAGGAAGTGGTTATTTACCTAGTGGGTAAGTAACGACTGGAACAGGTTATTAGGAAGGGTAGTTGAGGCAAGGAGGTTGGACTCATTTAAAAAAACACTGATATTGTGATGGAAGGAGGTGGTGGTAGGGCAGGTATTCTGAAAAGATGAGGTCAAATATGGGTGAAATGCTTTCTTCATCCAAACCAATCTTGTGATCTTACATTGAGATATGCCAAACTGGAATAATAATAATAATAATAATTCCTCCAAAAACAAAAACAATAATAAATTGGTCATTTTCAATCTTCGACTGTTTGTGGGACATTGCTGTGCGCAATTGGCTGCCACGTTCGCCTCCAAATATACAGTCAATTCACTTTACAGTGTGTTCTGTGAAGCGCTTTGGGACGTCCTCCCGACGTGAAAAGCGCTATATCAAATGCAAGGATTATTATTATTATTATTATTAAGCTTCCAGTTCCAGTACTCAACTCCACCACGTGCACTGATATAGTGTCACTGGCGGAATAATTTAATGGGTTTAGGAACGGGTGAGGAGAAAATTAAGAAAGTAGTGGAAGCTAATTTAGAAGTGACCGAATGCACTGGCACATACTGTTCATGGGGGAGTGGGGTGCGTATATTTTATCCTTAGTCTCTGGTTAACATTACTTCCAGAAGGAAGAATAATTAGTCCATTATAACCTAGTTTCAAGAATAATGTATGGGATGAACTTGAGTGGGCTGAGTGGTCTTTTCTCAGCCACAAGATCGGAAAGTGAGCAGCTAATGAAACAAATAGGGAAAACATCTAAGGCAACTTTAAAGCACAGTTGACTGCATTGCCTCTATTTCTGCAGCGCTGTCGTAAGGAATCCCGTGTGTATTTAAAACTGCACGCTCTCAGCAAATCTCTGTAGGAGACTATGACAGAAAGCGTTCTTCAATTGAACAAATGTTCTGAGGATTTTATAAATCATTCAAAGGAAAAAAAAAACTAGTTGCACTGGAAATTAAAAAAAAAATCAATGGATGATTTGAAAGATTCCAAGAATGAACATTTTATTTATTTCTGCTGAAACAGAACCGCGATAGAGCAGCAAGTTACTGCACGTGTTTTAATACAGATGACAACAACTTGCATTTATATAGCACCCCGCCCCCCCCCCCCACCCCACCACCGCCCCCAGGAGCGCTTGACAGTGGCAGAGCACGACGCCGAGCCAGAGGGGAGGTGACCGTAGGCACGGTCGAAGAGGAAGGTCTTCAGGCGCGAACTGAAGGTGAGGAAGGAGGAGGCAAGGCGGAGGGATAGAGGAAGAGTGTTCCAGAATTTTAGAGTGTGGTGGCTGGAAGATGGTGGAACGGAGGGCACGAGTGACAAGCAGGACATAAGAACATAAGAAATAGGAGCAGGAGTAGGCCATTCAGCCCCTCGAGCCTGTCCCGCCATTTGATAAGATTATGGTTGATCTTCTAACCTAATTCCATTTACCCGCTCTATCCCCATATCCCTTAATCCCTCTATCCTTTAGAAATCTATCAACCTCAGTCTTGAATATATTCAAGGACTGAGTATCCACAGCCTTCTGGGGTAGAGAATTCCACAAATTCTCTACCCCAGAGTGAAGAAATGTTTTCTCAACTCAGTTCTAAAGGGCTGACCCTTAATCCTGAGACTGTGACCCCTAGTTTTAGATTCTTCAACCAGGGGAAACAGTCTCACACTATCTACCCTGTCAAGACCCTTAAGAACCTTATAGGTTTCTATAAGATCACCTCTAATTCTTCTATATTCTACAGAATATAGACCTAGTTTACTCAAACTCTCCTCATAGGTCAACCCCCTCATTCCAGGAACCAACCTAGTGAACCTACATTGCACCCCTTCCACCTGCTCACTGACCGCTCGGCTAACCTGCGCAATTCCCCCCCCCCACTACATCTTTCATGTTGGAAAGACAACAATAACAAGATTCCATTTATAGAGCGCCTTTCACGTCGGGAGGACGTCCCAAGGCGCTGTACAGTTGGGTCATGACCCGAGCAGGGGGGAAATGGTCAGGGTGAGGGGAGGGAAGGGAGGGAGCGAGGAGGGGGGAAATGGTCAGGGTGAGGGGAGGGAAGGGAGGGAGCGAGGAGGGGGTAGAGAGTCGAGAGGGGAGCTGAAGGCACGGTCAAAGAGAAAGGTCTTGAGACCGGCCTTGAAGGAGGAAAGGGAGGAGGCAAGGCGAAGGCACTGGGGGAAAGAGTCATCTTATCTGTGTGCATAAGTGCTTAACAGAGGAGCCAACAACAACCACAAGTATATCATTTTTAACATCCTTTCTATTTGGTGCCCTTTTCCAATAGATGTCATCACTGTGAGTAATCAATACCCATTGCACAAGACAGCCAATGTTGTTCTGCCTGGGCTCTTCCAAATGCTTGGAAGCAAATAATGGACAAATTGGCCAGGCAATGGGGTCACAGCAGCTCTTATATTTCAACCATAATAACTCCCAAGTGGGGCACAACCTTGACACAAAAGAGATCCACTTTCTCTTCGGTATCTCAAATACCACAGCTTATACATTTATAGCAAGGGAGGGAGCGAGGCGAAGGGACTGTGGAACGAAGTTCCAAAGGGTGGGGGCAGAGAGGCTGAAAATCTGAAGAGAAAGCACGAGCGGGTTTGTCTGTTCTTGCAAGTAACACTCTACAACACAAGAGTGTCTGCTTTCCTCTAGCTGGTTTTGCACGTCTCTTTGTTTTGTCCTGTTCAAGATATTTCTATATCTATCTATCTGTCTGTCTGTCTGTCTGTCCGTCCGTCTGTCTATTTAAATTAAATCTATATCGGGAATAAGAACCAACATGATATATGCAGCATCACATTTGATTAAAAAAAAGGTAACACTGTGAATTTTAAACACCGTATTACATTAACCAAAAAGCAAGCTGCTATTAAAAGAGAAGCAGTACACAATGTGTACTTCACTACGGATTGTTGTAGAAGCAAGATGATTTATCAAAATAGTATTTAGTGCTATTAATCCCAGCAGGTTACCAGGAACAGCTGTTTCTTCAGTCCTTGAAGCCAGGTTAAAAATATACTCAGATCGATATTAATCATAATCAATGCTGATGTATTTTAACTGTAATTTGCCACAGATAGAGTCTGGGATAACTTATTGATTCACATTAGCAGTTCCTTGGACACATTAATCGCCAACACAAAGAATAAAACATTTTGCTAATATGCCTGTTTTAAAAACAATGAAAGTGCCTTCGAAAATAATAATATAATAATAATAACAACAACAACTTGCATTTATATAGCGCCCTCCACGCAGCTTCTCGGAGCGCTTAGACAATACTTGCATTTGATATAGAGCTTTATCACATCGTTGAGACGTCTCAAAGCGCTTCACTGAATATACTGTAAAGTGAATTGAATATATAGAAACAAAACAACAATTACATTTGTACAGCGCCTTTCACGTCCGGAGGACGTCCCAAGGCGCTGGACAGTCAGAGTTTCGGACCTGAGCTGGGGGTCGGGATTGGGAAGGGTGGAGGGCAGGGGGGGAAAGCAGGGAGATCGAAAACTTAACCACCACAACAAATTACATTTATATAACGCCTTTCATTTCTGGAGGATGCCCCAAGGCGCTGGACAGTCAGGGATTTGGACCCGAGCTGGGGGTTGGGATCAGGAGGGGTTTCAAGAAGCTATTACACTCACAATATAGAAATTTAGCCACAGACATTTAGGTCCATCATGTCTGTGCTGGAATATTAAGAGAGTGGCAATTAGTTTCAATGCTTAGCGTATAGGTTTATGGTTTACATAAACAGACAAATCATGCACCTCTTCCAAACCTAAATATTAAGGGAAGGAAAAATGATGAAGATGAAATAGTTAATTGGATAAAAGCAAAAAATGCGAGAATTTAACAGCAGGTTGATTTATATTTGTTCTGACTTGACTCTTTTATTAGTTCGATCGCTGCAACAGAAATGTTAAACCGTCCAGCACTGCCTGGCATTAGTCAAAGAGCTGTATTGCCTTGATTATCCTGCTCTGATCTGCAACTCATACCAGATGGATCCCTTCACCGATGGATCCGTAACTCTGATTTTCAGCATATATTTGGCAAGTCTCTCCAACTTTTTGTTTTAAAACTGCTAATGGTATGAGGTCACCTGCCTTTGACAACAATCTTGCTGAGCTGCCGAATCCAATCGGCTTAGAAATGCACGATGGTCATATTGCGTGCAATCTATAAGGTGGTCAATGAAAATGCACTGTATAACAGGAGAGGTGCATATCAGACCATATAGCCTTGGTCCCATGTTTTGTTTCTTACCCCTAAGATGGTGTTGTATTGCACAGGACATGAAGATGGTGTCACCCAGTTACATTACAATAAGATCAATGTTAGTTTAGCTTCGAGCAAGCATATGCACAACGATGAAGTGTCCATAATTCAACAGTGACATATAAAGGATTGTTAATTAATGCTCATTGATCTTAGCTGTGAAATAGAGTCCTTTTCTGACCCTTTTGTGTAGGATAAGTTTTTCCAAAATGTAAATGTAGATAAAGTTATCCAAAAAGAAACTGGAGTTCTGCAGGATCTGACAATTGAACAAAATCACATAATTTAATTAAAATCAGATTATTTAATATATAATAGCTCAGAGAAATGGGGATAATTGCATATAATTGTATATATGACACAGGTGCATTAAAATATTTATGATACAGATGCATTATAAATAGTAATAATAATCATTGCATTTCATATAGTGCCTTATCACGTCATTGAGACGCTTCAAAGTGTTTCACAGAATATATTGTAAAGTGGTTTGTCTGTATATTTTGTGTGTGAAGTGCAAAAACAAAATGTTCCTTCTGTACTTTGGCTTTTCAGTCCAGGACTGAAGCTGTTTATAATAACATCCAGGTTAAAGCAGCTGAGTTTGCAGTACTGCATGAACTTAGGGTAATACCTTTCATATTCACACTGAACAGCATATACATTTGTAAGATTAATAAGTATATCAGTACACAACCCGAGGGCTTTTCGGCATTTCTTATTGAATTATTTACAGTGCACACAATGTCTGCAGTAGTCAACATTTCGCTGTGGTAACTTTTAAACATTAGTTGCTAAAGCCTTTTTTTACCATCAGTATCTCCACGATGGAATTAATCAAGTAACCAAGCAAAGGTTAACAGATCTGCTTCTTTACTTACTAATACTCAATGGTGATAATAATAATAATATAATAATCCTTGCATTTGATATAGCGCCTTATCACGTCGTCGAGATGTCTCAAAGTGCTTCACAGAGTATACTGTAAAGTGAATTGGCTGTGTATTTTGTGGGCGAAATACATGAGACTAAAAGCTTATTCCTCTTCTGTGTTAACATTATAGTAATAATGTTCACAATCCAACTTTACTGCTCGTGTTCTGCGCCATCGCATTCCGTGGCACACGAATAAATCAATGTGCTAAACACCAATTCCCTCTCATTCATTAACCAACTCACATGGGTTATCATCGCAGATAGTGTTATACAGTAGGAGATCTTTGTGTATTAATACCGAACCAGCTTCTATCTAGATTGTAACCTTCCCTAAAGAAATGTCTCGCTCCACCTTAATTCTAGGATTCAGATTTATTTCTTCCCAATATATGAAATGCAAAGAATAAAAATTATATTATATATATTAAATTATATATATAAAAATTAGAGAATTCTCTAAAATATTGGGAAGGGGAAATTAGGTCACCAATCTTTTTTAATGTAAAAAAAAACCCGAACAGCTCCATAGAAGGTTACAGCAATGTGAAATTCTATCATCGGGTTAGCGAGGATAATTATGCTATTTCAAACATATTTATCCATCCATCACAAGGACACTATTGTACTGCACAAAAGGCAAAGCAAAGTTAAAATGGCTGAATGCAGTGTTCAGAGATCTAAACCAATTCGTTCTTACTTTATCAACATTAAGTTAATTTTTTTGCAAGTCTGCTACTAAAATAACTTGGCCAGGCTGAAAATTCATAGCCAATTTAGTTCCATATTGCACAGAGCACTGATGCACACAACAAACAGTTGCAAACCTGCCAGAACTACAAAAAGTACAAAAGCAAATGCCTTAAGTAGCTCATTCACAGCACATCACCCATGAGGTTTCTCTCCCACTCGGTTAAGTTATCCGTATCTTTACTTTGAAATTACAAGATTAAGATGGACCCATTTGAACAAAAAAAAACATATTTCACAAGTAAATTAGCCCTATTATCCCAAATAGTGTCCAATGGGAAATGCTACAAAACTACTGTCCTGAAGCCCCTTTGGAAGGATTGTTGATGAAGACCCATAACTGTTGAAGAGGAATGAATGAAGCACTTAACACAAATTTACTACTTTACCAATGTACCTGAGAAACAAGATCAAACCACTATAATTTCTGAAATGCCCCCCTTTCCCCATTAACAGAAGCATTTTGAATATCTTCCATTTAAATCGCACATCCTCGATGGAAGCCCACGTGCCTCTCTCACCTTTCCTTTACCTCCTCCACCCCATTCACCCCCCCCTCGCTCCCCACACCAAACACAGTTAATCTTATTAAAGTTTGATCACAAAGTCAACCAACAAGATTCGTCTTTGCCAAAAGCAATTTCACCTCGGCAAGAAAGCGTATCCAATCATTTAATTCTCTGCAGAAAAGTTTATCTTAAAAAAAAACGGAAAGGGCTCTTTACAAGTGATGACCTTTTATAAATACATATATAAAAAAAGACTCCAAACTCAAGTGTAGGAGAGGCAGATGGATGGGAGGGAGGGAGGGAGGGAGGGAGGGTGAGGATTGGGAGGTTAAGAGGAAGAAACGGCAAACAGTGTGAGTGTGCGTACGTGTGTGTATGAGTTTTTTATGCTGATGATGCTGATGCTGCTGCTAACTTGCCTGATCTGATGCAAGTTGCATCCAAGCAACTTAAGGCAACTCAGATTCTTTACCAAAGGCCGTTTCACCTCTGCGTTCATTCATTCTCTGCAGAAAAGTTGATCTTACAAAAAGGGGATGATAGCTCTTTGCAGGTGATGACAGGAGGGTGGGGAGGTTAAAAGGAAGAAACAGCAAACAGTGTGAGTATGTATGTGTGTGTGTGTGTGTGTGTGTTTTGCACTGATGTTGCTGCTGTTAACTCGCCTGACGTGAGCTGCATCCAGCCGCAGATCTTGTAGACGGTGGCCGTGTTGCAGAAGAAGAAGAGGACAAAGCAGGCGATGCAGCCCATGGTGAGCGTCATGGAGAGGGCGATGAAGAAGGAAGCGGCTTTGAAAGCGCCCGAGGGGATGGTGGAGAAGTCGGTGAAGCTGCCCCGGCAGCTCAGCTCCCTGGACAGCCCGTTACCGATGCAGTAGTGGAAGAGACCGAAGTAGCCAGCCTGCGGAGTGTCCACGCCATCGCCGATCCAGTAAGGCTGGATGAAGCACACCACGTTGACGATAGCGAAGCAAATGGTGAAGATGGCCCACAGCACGCCAATGGCTCTGGAGTTCCTGACATAGTTGGTGTGGTAGATTTTGGCAGCTTCCTGAGCTGGCAACATCGCTGGCGAGATGCTGACCTGACACGTCTTCTTTTTTTTTTAGCCGATCTGCTGCCAATGAGTCGCTGTTGTTGTTGTTGTTGTTGCTGTTGCTGTTGCTGTTGTTGTTACTGTTGCAGAAACAAATCTGCACCACAAACAAATCGTCCAAAAAAACCTGCAAAAAAAAAGAATAATAATTTTGCGACCCAAAAGAAAATCTGCACAAATTATAAATATAATCATTTTTAACAAGGCTTTTTTTTCTCTTCCCCCCCCCCACCCACCGCCCGGCCCGCCACCACCTAAAGAAACCCAGCACACAAAAAAATAATTTTGCAAGCTTTTTATTTTAATTTTTTTCTACGCCCCCCCCCACCCCTCCACCCAAAAAAGAAAAATCTGCGAAAATAAAACAATAATCATTTTTGCCACCGGAGAAGATCTGCGAAAATCATAATAATTTTTCCTCCCCCCCCCACAAAAAAAAATCTACGCACACAAAAAAAGAAAATTTAATTTTGCGAAGACTTTTCTTTCCTTCCCCCTCCCTCAAAAAAATAACAATAATAACAATAACTTTTCCTCCCCCCCAAAAAAATCTACACCCACGCAAAAAAGAAAATTAATTGTTGCGAAGACTTTGTTTTCCTTCCCAATCCCCTCCCTCCAAATAATAACAATAAAATTTTTGCTCCCCCCCCCAAAAAAAAAATCTACACCCAAAAAAAAAATTAATTTTTGCAAAGACTTTTTTTGGTCCTTCCCTCCTCCAAATAATAATAACAATAATATTTTTTCCTCCCCCCACCCACACCCCCCCCCCAAAAAAAAATCTACACACAAAAAAAAATTAATTTTTGCGAAGACTTTTTTTGGTCCTTCCCTCCTCCAAATAATAATAATAATAATAATATTTTTTTCCCTCCAACTCAGATCAGATCAATTCTATCGTTAATAATAATAATAATAACAATAATAACAATAATAATATTTTTTTTTCCCTCCAACTCAGATCAGATCAATTCTATCGTTAATAATAATAATAACAATAATAACAATAATAATAATATTTTTTTCCCTCCAACTCAGATCAGATCAAACCTATCGTCAATAATAATAATGATAATAATAATAATATTAATAATATTTTTTTCCTCCAACTCAGATCAGATCAAACCTATCGTCAATAATAATAATAACGATAATAATAATAATATTAATAATATTTTTTTTCCTCCAACTCAGATCAGATCAAATCTATCGTCAATAATAATAATAATAATAATAACAATAATAATATTTTTTTGCTCCAGCTCAGATCAGATCAAATCTATCGTTAATAATAATAATAATAACAACAATAATAATAATAATAATAATAATAATAATAATAATCACCCAATAGCTGGCTGGTCTTGGCAGAGCTGCTCACCGAATCGCGCATCATATTAATTCCTCCTTTATTTGGGGGAATGATCTGAATTGCATTGGATTTTCCTTTTTTTTTCCCTCTCTGGCTTTTTCTTCCCCTTTTCCCTGTTGCATCGCAGTGGGAACCCAGAGCCTCTGGAGCTGTGAGATAAATGATCACATCATCTCGGTTGCGATGTTGCTCCTGCTTTGTTCCTGCAGGATTTTTTTCTCCCAGTTTTTTTTTTTTTGGATCTGCTGCTTACCCTAGAAGAAGATGCACATATCTATATATGTATATATATATATTTCTCCCACCCACCCACCCCCACCCCCCACCCTCCACCCCCTCCACCCAGGAGGATGCACTGATGCACTGATCAGAGAGGCATAGCTCAGGAGCTGGAATAGCTCAGTAGCTCATCAGGAGCATCAGCAGCTCAGGCTGGAAGGATGGAGGGATGGATGCTCCTGGAGTCTATCTGAGCCCTCCAGTTGCTCAGGAATGTCTGGCTGGCTGGCTGTCAGTGCAGGCAGCACAGCCTCTTTGCATCCAGGACAGTCTGATCTGAGTCCCCCCCCCCCCCACCCCCCTCCCCACCACCTCTGTGTGTGTCTACAGTTACCTCTCACTCCACACAGTCACACCAACCACACTCACTGCCTGTGCACACACACACCGATTGGCAGATGGATGCATTGGACCTCGGGATTTGTAGTTACTCTGTGTGTGCAATAAACTCACAGTGGTTTTTATTTTCTGCACCCACCCCCACCACCCCCCCCCCCCCACCCACCCCACCTCCAACTCCTCCACTCCATCCCCACACACCACAGTAAATGGTGAAATATTGTACATCGAATGCTATTTCTCTTATTTATTTGTTTATTTATTTATTAGGTAGGTGTGTCTGACAATTGGGGAAACCCATCAACTTGTTATCTTCTTGGGGGGGGGGGGGGGGCGGTGGGGGGGGGGGGGGGCGGTGGTGGGGGGGGGGGGCGGTGGGGGGGGAAGAGGGCGAGGTCTCCGTGAAGCTGAACTGGCAACAGAATGGCGGAATCAAGCCAGCCCTCCGCGGCGGTCTCATTAGTCCGTTGCTTGAGCCGGGCGGGTCCGCAGTAGTCCAGGGCACTGCTGATGACAGCACAGCCCAGCCCAGCCTGGCTCGTTGGCAGGACCTGGAAGGGCAGACCAGTCATCTGGGGGCAGGGAGTCATCCCACTCGGCTCCTGATTATTACATCTCCGCAACCGACATGAAATAATCACAGCTCAGAGGCTCTCTTAAGAGTATGCTTACGAATATCCCAACGAAACTGAGAATTCCATGCATCCCAGAGACAGACTGTTGGAATTCTGGAAAGTGTTTAGGCGCGGGTTGGGGTAACTACCGGAGTCTAACCAGTTACAACCGCATAGCGTGCTGTTGAGAGCGTTGTTTTGTCCAGCATTGATTCCAATTAGTGCTTTGGCTTACAGGGTTAACAGGAGCTGAGTGTGAGTATTCCCTGCCCACCCCCCAAATTAATATAACAATCTCCTTGTATTATTTCTTAATAATATAGAGAGACGGGGATGGGGAGTGGAGGGGTGGGGGGAGGCGGGTGACACAATAGACACTAAAACAACCAGACTGTAAGCTTTTTCAACCGTGGCCAAATGTCACCCCGGCACATCAAATCCATTTCTAAATATTCAATACCAGTTTTCTGAATAGAAACTCGTGTCTTCTGGGTCTCAGTATCAAAGAGCTTAATTGAATGATGGTGTTTTTACACAATATTGTGGCCGGTTCACTGGTTGGGTCATCTAAAACGATGCGATGAGTCAAAACAGAGTAAATGGTCACAAGCCATGAGGAGATTTAAGAATTATTTATGTTGAGAGTGAAGCACTAACCTTGAGTCAACCCAGACCAGAAATGGAAACACAGCAAATAATGGGAAGAAACGTGTAAGCAAAACAGTTGTTACTCTAGTGTAGCCCTTTTGGAGATCTGCATTGTATAAGGTAGCCTTCGCCATAAGGTGCTAAACCAAGGTCCCATCTGCCTAGTCAGGTGGACTTTAAATATTTCATAACACTATTCTGAAAGATAGTCCTGGCCAACAATCCTCCAGATACATCGATCATTTATCTCATGGCCGTTTGTGAGGCTTTGCGACGTTTGCCTACAAAAATAGTGATTACATGTCAGTAATTACTGTACAATACAATTTACATTTATATAGCACCTTTCCTATCGGGAGTGCTCGATGAGCACCCAAGCTGGGGGTGGCAGCTGAGGTAGGGGAGGGGGGGGTGGGAGAGGAAAGATACTATGAAGTGTTGGAGGCATTTTGATGCAATAAAGTGCTGGGATGTCTTTCCGATGTGAAGGGCGCTATACATGTGTAACTTATTGTTGTTGTTTAATAACAATGCAATTCTTTCCTTTCAGTGTTTGTCAGTGATGTTTTGTCTCGACTAACAATGCTGGTTGATTCGCGCTCATATCTGTAGTGAGTCTCTGTCCATTCCACCCGCATATTGCAATACCTATCCAAGACATAAATTTATTGTGGCAGGATTTTGGAAGGAAAAAGAAAACATTTTGAAAGTCAGATGCTAGGAAAAGAATGTAATTTAAATAAATTGTATATTTAATCTGTTTGGTGCCTATCTTATATATTACTCCCTCCGGGTATTTCTTGCCAGCACTGATTCCAAAATGTTTAAACACAGGTCATAGAGTGACACCAGCAATATTTCTATCCAATATATTTGCAGCTTCATCAGCACTCTGCACTAGAAATACAAACTCCAATGTCACCCAAAAGTGACTGTGTGATTAAGCCCCACCAGGTTCAGACAGAATAATTAATATTAAAAACTTTGACTTATCTTAAATTGTAATAGTCATTCCCCTGACCTGTCCGACTATTGATCTGTGAAGTCCTGTACCTTATTGGTTAGAGCACTCGCCCCGCAAACGTGAGGACCTCGGTTCGATTCCTGGGCAGGGCGAAACGTTAGGCAAGTTTCCTTACTCCGTACGCCTCGGTTTACATGGCAGTAAGTAGGAATTCGGTTGCTAGTCGATTGGCGGATTGCTTTTCCAGCGGTAATAACCCCCTCAAATTTTTTTAAAAAAAATAAGTCGGTAACTCAATCCCCGACTGTTTGTGGGACGCTGCTGTGTGCAATTGGTTCTTGCATTTCGCCCACAAAATATACAGTCAACTCACTTTACGATATATTCTGTGTAGCTCTTTTAGACGTCTCGAAGATATGATAATTCGCTATATCAAATGCAAGGATTATTATTATTATTACTAACATATCTAAATACAACACAGATTATTGCCAATGCATCACATTAAAATATTGGATTTCTAGACAAGCATGTCATTAAAATTTTAAAATTGTTCTATTGGTAATGTATTCCAGGGAAAGCAGCTGACACTTTTGACAAATTATATGTTCGGTAATCCTTAAAGCAGTAGTTTTTGCATTTGTAATCCTAGTCTTACAGAGCTTTAATTTAACCAACAGGATGAGGGTGTCTTATATATTTAATAATGCATATTTATACTGATTAGATTTTAAGCGAGATTTTGAAATTTTCCATATGACACAAGGTCAACATGTTTCACATTTAAGACATTTATTTCTGCTGCAGGATTCAATATGCTGTAACTGAGAATGAAGTACTTAATGTTACAGGTAGTCCATTTTCTATTTGCCACAAAGACTTTAGGCAATTGTAGAAGTGATTGTTCCAGACTATAACCCAAAACACTGGGAGCACAAATATTTTTTTGCTGTGAGCCTTGGTGTTATTGAAACCCACATAATGATATCCTTGTGTAGCAATCCTATATTTTAATGTGATGCACTGGCGAGATCTGTATTGTATTTAGATATATTAGTAATGATGTGGCAGCACATCAATAGTCAGGCAGGTTCAAGGGAATGACTATTAAAGCGCTCTGGGTCACGACTGCTTGAGGGGCGCTATCTAAATGCAAGTTGTCGTTGTTAAACTACTAGCGTTTCACCCACAAAATACACAGTCAATTCACTTTCCTGTGAAACACTTTGAGACTTCTCAATGACGTGATAAGGCGCTATATCAAATGCAAGGATTATTATTATTTTCCTATTCTTATCACAATTGCTAATCATTTAAACTGCAAGAAACTGTGGCGAGAACACACTGTTTTTCAGAACACACTGGAGCGTCGTGCAATGCTTCACATAATCATAATTCTGCCCAGATTGGAATCATTTTGTTGGTTCATCTTTGACTCCATTGTAAATAGGGATGCAGTATGCACAGAATATTGTCATAGCTGTAGAATACATCTGGAAGCCAGGGAAACAGCTGATTTAAATGTGTTGCACTCAACACAAGCATGAAAGAATCTAATTTAAATAGCTACACTTCTTAAGCAGATTGATTCCAGCACCTTTGCCTCCAATTGAATAACAATGAGTACATTGACTAAACCTGCTTAATGATCATTCTTAACAGTTTGAAAGAAGACTTGAGAAACTATCACCAGATCTCAAGGAGGATAATATTGCCACAGCAAAGAAGAAGAAAGGCGTGTGTGACACAAAAGTTGATTAATTCTAATACCCCATATCGGGTACTTGGACAATTGGTGTTGAGAGTGAGAATGAATATCAGTGGTTAGTGTGTGAATATACAGTTCATAGCATATTTGTTTATTCCAGTAATAAGCTGTCACCTGCTTCTACAACAAACTGTGTCAGTTCTCAGTAGGGAGACGAGATTTATATTGTGAATGTGTCAAATCATAGATTGATCAGCAAGACATAAACATCTGTGGGTAGTACACTCATTCGTTAAATAACATTAGCCAAGTAAATCCTGATGGGTTATAAACAGCTAAGAAACATGAAATAAACAATGTGTACTGCCCAGCAGCTTGAACATTTTACTTTTGTCGTGTTAAACATTTCGCTGAGCCAGTAAGACCCTGGGCACTGGAGCTCTCGAAGGACTTGCTCTTTTCCAGGATCATTTATTTCAACTGTTCTCGTCAACCGAAGCTGGCCTATAAAACAGCAAACATTATGCCTGTCTGCAAGATAGGATCGAGGTCAGACCCAACAACTGCAGACCAATGCCTCCGCTTCTTATTGTGTCAAGCAATAAAGATCTACAGAGAAAAGTCACCGACTGCACCATTTCAATTTCAACAGCCTGTTATCTTGTCGTTATTTCAGCTTCGGAACGTAGGGTGGTCCAAGTGTCAATCAATTCAGAACTTCATCCTGCTTGGTATCCAACTCCACCAATGTGCAGTGCTCCAAGACGCTCTCTTGCACAAAGGGCGCCGTATCATTCAAGTTGTTGTCGTTCATCCTATTCTCAACATTTCTCGGGCAGGTGACAATGTAAGGCTATTGCAAAAGGTAGACTTGTGGTTTATCTACTGAGCTGGTGAATGAAAAGTATTTTACCATCACCCCATGGGAATGTTTGTGCTCTTGTTATTTGCAATGTGTATTTAGGGATTTGTCGTTGTCAATGAACTAGTGGATATCATTAGCATTGCTAACTAAGAATAATATTCCTTATATTTGATATATTTTTATGACATCATCAAAACGTCTCAAAGCATTTTACAAGATTTTACCATAAAGTATAACGACTGTGTTTGTAGGTGAACTCATAGAATCACTGGAGCTCTGTATTCTAATCCCAATTACCTGTTCTTTCTTTTTACCCTTTTATTTTCTTGCTCTTAAAACAGGTTTCCAATTCTATTTTTTTTTCCGTCAAGCAGTCAAGTCATGAAGTGCTACAATAATTAACAGATGACCACAACTTTGCCACACTTCAACAATAACAACAACAACATTGTGATCATCTGCTAAAATGTGTTGTTGTTACGGTGTGGCAAAGTTTTGATCACCTTTTACTTATTTTAGCATTTCAGGACTTGACAAAACCATAACAAGATTGAAAATCTCATGTGAACAAGGGTGCTCAAAGTGTAACAAGGTACGTCACAGCAGATTTTCTTTTATTAGTTTCATAGTGGAGACATGGCACCAACCATCAACTTTCAATGGGCTGTTACACACACTATGCTCTGATTGAGATTTGCCGTTGCTTTTTTTTAAAGCAAATAATTTTGTGCATAGTGCAACATCAGTGATGAGTACAATCACCTCAAACTAACGTATATATTACATCATAATAGCGCCTTTTTTTGTCGTTGAGACGTCTCAAAGCGCTTCACAGAATATATTGTAAAGTGGATTGACTGTATTTTTGTGGGTGAAATGCATACGTGCAGGAGACGATTTGCCTATGATTGACAGTGGAAAAAAAACCATAGAGGTGTTCAAATGCGTTGACTCGACCTTTCTTTGCAGCTTGACAAATTCAAATCCTGAATCACGATTACGGTAAAAGGCACCGTATTAACAATGAGATGCCTAACCGAGTCTGTATCAAATCTAATCTGTACCATGTTTAATATACTCGCAGTCTGACTATTGATTCTCTGTCTCGGCGTTTGCTTATTCAACACTACACTGCTCATCGGCATCTTTCTCTTATCATTTATTATTTTGCTCTGCCACAGTTTTGACCTCTTCCCAACTGCCCTCCCTCTTAGCCGGTCTGAACCTCTCTTCCATTGGCAAGACTCCGCTCCTTTTTCCCTGATTTCTGACTTTTCTCCTATCCTTTACAGACGTGACTGCAACATAAAGGAAGTGACCGCAGCAGCAACTTGTCGACTTGAAGTCGGCCAGTTTTTAACGCTCCCTTTTAATATGTCTGAAATATTTGAGCCAGATGATCCCGCTATAATGGGGGTTGCCAATATATTAAAGATATAGGGAGCAAACAAGAGAGTGGGGTGAGGCTAGGTGAATCGTGTGGAGAAAAAACATTTTGTGTAGACTTGGAATGGAATGAAATGGTCTGTTCCTGTGGTATAACGTTCTATGATTCTAGGAACAGAAGTAATATTACAAATAATAACAATCCTTGCATTTGGTGCATAGCGCCTTTTCACATCATTGAGACGTCTCAAAGCTTCACAGTCTATATAGTAAAGTGAATTAACTGTGTACTTTGTGGGCGGAAAGAAGCAGGTTTTTCGTTCATCAGGCCTATTCCATCCTTTTACGAAATTATATTAATCCTTCTACTCACTTTCTCTTGCCTTTTTTCTTATCCCAAGTATCTTGCTTTCAGTGGCAGTGCATTCCTCATTTCTTACAACCCTTTCCCAATTTGTATCTCATCGCTCCTGAATTCTGTCTGAGAACTAATACCCGATGTGCAACACAAAATTCAACCAGGGAGATCCAGGGTTTGTACTTTTCCCCCCCTTCATCAAGACATAGCAAATTGCTCTCCCATTTTCGTCCAGTGAAGTACAAATGGATTTAATAATTAATTTCTTCTATTACCTCCAGGTACAGGGCCCACACGCACCTTAAGAATAAAATGTATTCATCCTGGAAACTGTGATTAATATTAATTTCACATATAACTGTCGTGAGCCTTCGTTCAATTTTTTGGGACTCGATCCTTTGCTTGACTCCCTAGCTGTGTGACGAGCTGTTTCTGATTCCATCTTTCTTTGTTGCTCGGCTTCTGTTAAATTCTGTAGATTTGCATTTCAACCGACTTCCCACTGAGAATGCGTTCTTGATTGTTCTGCTATTCTCTTTCCAGCCTTTGTTGATACATGATTACAAGTAGTTTGCATACATTTACAATCATTTACGCACAGCATATTGTGGGGGAGTTTTTGAAATGACAGTGTTAGCACATGATGGAATTTTACACTCGGAAATATAACCAACTGGAAAGGCTAGTGATACGATGATGATTGCACGAGACCAGGCAGTTTGAGTCATGTCATTGTGTTTTAAAAAAAATCAGACATTATATCAATCCTCGTCACACGCAGTTTTTACAGAGATCCTGAGAGTGACTGAAAAAGGAGCACTGTGCTCCTTTCTTGCAATGCAATTTAACAACAGAACTCAGCAGTTTTGCTATTGTAGCCAGGGGTGAAATTTTATTAAAAATACATCACACGATATTAGTTTTTGTTGAAATTTTTGATATTTGGATTCTTTGTAGAGCTGCAGAGTGAAGCGGGGATTTTGCATTGCTTTACCGTTCCTTAAAGCTCATTATAATCCATGCAGCTTGGGAAATTTTGCATCCATCAAACGTATGTCTTTATGCACTTTATGGTTGTGTGTCGAATATTGCTCTACTCAAGTTGGCCGCTGCGTTCACCTATAAATTCATAATCACTGCGCTTAACAAAAAACTGTGCTCTGACATTTTGACGGGATAAAGCAACAACAACAAACAACAACAACAACAACAAAATTACATTTGTAAAGCGCCTTTCACGTCGGGAGGACGTTCCCAAGGTGCTGGATCAAATAAAGCACGGAATCAAATGCAAGGATTATTATCCTCTGAATTATGAGAGCCTGGTAGACTACCTGTGTTGGCTAGATCCTCAGAAAGCTCTATGAAGCAGATACGTATGAAAGGACACCAACATTTCCCTTCAGATGTTGCTTGGGTGACTGTCGCCGCCCGCTGAAACCCTCATACACGCCTTTATTACATCGAGGCTCGACTATGCAAACTCACTGCTTGTCGGCCTCCCCAACTCCTCCCTCCATAGGCTGCAGATCATCCAGAACTCTGCAGCCCGTGTCCTCTCCCGCACTCGGCTCCGCGACCCATCACCCCCATCCTCGCCCGACTCCGCCGGCTTCCCATCACACAGAGGATACAGTTCAAGATCCTGGTCCTCACCTTCAAAGCCCTCCACGGTCTTGCTCCCCACTACCTCTCCGACCTCCTAGCCTCCTACCACCTTGCTCGCTCCCTCCACTCAGCGGGTTCTGGCCTGCTTCACGTCCCCCGCCTCGCTCGCCCCACTATCAGCCGGTGGGCCTTCTGCCACTCTGCCCCCAACCTCTGGAACTCCATTCCGCAGTCCCTCCATCTCGCCCCCTCCCTCGCCACCTTCAAGACCCACCTTAAGAGCCTCTTCTTCGACCGTGCTTTCAATCTCCCTGCCTTAATACAATTTTGTATTAAGGCAGGGAGATACATTCAACAGAGAGCTAATTCTGCTGTAAGAACTGAGCTCCACAAAATATTTTGCAATACTACAAAATACAACAACAACAAAATGACATTTGTTTAGCACCTTTTACGTCGGGAGAACATCCCAAGGCACTGGACAATCAATATTTCGCACTATATACAATTGGTTGAAAGGTTGCATTGTGCAGTGCCCAATTAACTTAGCTCAAACTCCCTGGAATCTTTTGCCATTCCAGCTTTCAAAATTATAATAATAATAACAATCCTTGCATTTGATATAGCGCTTTTCACGTCGGGAGGACGTCCCAAAGCGCTTCACAGAACACACTGTAAAGTGAATTGACTGTATATTTGTGGGCGAACGCGGTAGCCAATTGCGCACAGCAATGTCCCACAACAGTCGTAGATTGAAAATGACCAATTTATTGTTGTTTTTGGAGGGATTATTATTAGGCTCTGTGTGGAGTAAGGAAACTTGCCCAAGGTTTCGCCCTCTGCCTGGAATTGAACTCAGGTCTCTCGCTTGCAAAGCGAGTGCTCTAACCACTGAGCTACAGGACTCTACATTAAGGTATTTAGAACCACACAGAGTTTCAGTTCTTGGTGCTAAAATCTCCGAAACTTTGGAAATGTGACACAAACACAAAATGCACAACAGTATCAATCAGTATGCCAATATTGGAGGGAGAAACTTAGGTTAATGTTTCAATCTGTTGGATTATCAGTTTTGTTGACGGGCAGAGCTGAAATGCGTCATTAAAGTAAACTATTTTAATTAAGCTATATAAATTATTTATTAAATTATTGACCAATTCTTATTAAACTATTTTGTCTTTTAGATACTAATTGGTCTGATGTGCCTGTCAAAATGTTCTGTTTATTTCAGTCAGCAGAAGTTGGAATCTCATGCCCAGAAATATAACTTGGCGTTTAACGAACTGTTTCACAAAAACTTCAGTGAAATTAAAACATTGGCCACTGCTGTGAGTCTGCACCTGATGCCATTTTCTGCGTTTTGCTGTTTGTGCGTGGAATGGAGAAAATGGAATAAAATGGTTCACTTTCATTTGTTTAGATGGTTGTGGGTTCAAACCCCTGTCAAGAAGTGGTCAGCCAAACATTGTTGTGTTGTTGTTTCAAATCAACCAACAACAACAACAGCTTGCATTTATATAGCCGGGTAGAGTCCCAGAGCGCTTGAGATCAACGTTTTGTTTCCAATAGCTACTGAATGGGGACATTTATAGTGTGGCTAGATATCGAGAAATATTCAATGAAGAACATTTATTTGGGTGCCCGACCAAAAAGGTTGGCCACCACAGGTCTAAGGTCTAATCCAATTTTGCAGTAATGAACGCATCTATGGAGAGAGGAAAGTGGGTTAATGTTTCAGGTCGATGTCTGCCAGGTTCTTCCGGAAGCTCATTGACCTGAAACGTTACCTCACTTTCCTCTCTACATAGATGCTGCCTGACCTGCTGAGTATTCCCAGCGACTTCTGTCTTTATTTCAGATTTCCAGCACCTGTTCACCTCGCAGTGAGTAGGAACCCGGTCGTTAGTCGATTGGCAGATCGGGGTAATAATTCCTCCAAAAAAAATAGTAATAATAATCATGTGAACGCTCAATCCACGACTGTTTGTGGGACACCGCCGTGCGCAATCAGCTGCCGCGTTTCACCCACAAAATATACACAGTACGTCGTGCGAAGCACTTTGAGACGTCTCAATGATGTGATAAGGCGCTGTATCAAATGGAAGGATTACTATTATTAAAATTATTTTTATTAGTATCATTATTGTTATTAGTATTATTATTATTGTTATTAGTATTATTATTTTTATTGTTATCCCTATTATTTTTATTAGTATCATTATTTTTATCAGCATTATTATTTTTATCATTATTACTATTATTTTATCAGTATCATTATTTTTATTAGCATCATCATTATTTTTATTATTAGAATTATTATTTTTATCATTATCACTATTATTTTTATCAGCGTCATCGTTATTTTTATTATTAGCATTATTATTTTTATCAGTATCACTATTATTTTTATCAGCATCATTATTTTTATTATTAGCATTATTATTTTTATCAGTATCACTATTATTTTTATCAGCGTCATCATTATTTTTATTATTAGCATTATTATTGTTATCACTGTCACGATTATTTTTATCAGTATCATTATTTTAATTAGAATTATTATTTTTATCAGTATCACTATTATTTTTATCAGCATTATTTTTATTATTAGCATTATTATTTTTATCAGTATCACTATTATTTTTATCAGCATCATCATTATTTTTATTATTAGCATTATTATTTTTATCAGTATCATTATTTTAATTAGAATTATTATTTTTATCAGTATCACTATTATTTTTATCAGCATTATTTTTATTATTAGCATTATTATTTTTATCAGTATCACTATTATTTTTATCAGCATCATCATTATTTTTATTATTAGCATTATTATTTTTATCAGTATCATTATTTTAATTAGCATTATTATTTTTATCAGTATCACTATTATTTTTATCAGTATCATTATTTTAATTAGAATTATTATTTTTATCAGAATCACTATTATTTTTATCAGCATCAGCATTATTTTTATTATTAGCATTATTATTTTTATCAGTATCATATTTTTAATTAGCATTATTATTTTTATCAGTATCACTATTATTTTTATCAGTATCATTATTTTAAATAATTAGAATTATTATTTTTATCAGTATCACTATTATTTTTATCAGCATTATTTGTATTATTAGCATTATTATTTTTATCAGTGTCACTATTATTTTTATCAGCATCGTTATTATTTTTATTAGTATCATTATTATTTTTGTTAGTGCTATGATTACTATCACCATCACCACCTGCAGCACATTGAGAGCCGCCTGTGAACTACAGCCGCGGAAGAACTACAAGGACCAGAGTGCACCGCGCCCGCCCCCACCTCCACGCGTGCGCAGTCCCCTCGGGGTGAGGGTTCACCGGGGAGGGAGCGATTTGGCGCGAGCGCTTCCGCGCTGTCATGACAACCGGCGAGGCCGAGCGGGCGGGAGAGAGAGAGAAGGCGAGGCCCCGGACACCGGGGACCGAGAGGAACCGGGACCTGGGGCAGGTGAGTCAGGTAACGGCGGTGTCGCCAGACTGGGGGAGGTGAGGGGGAGGGGGTACACTCCCGATTGGTGGGGGTTCGAGCCCAATTGGGGAGGTTCGCGGGGGTTCACGCACAATTGGGGGCGGTGGGTTTCACGCACAATTGACGGGGGGGGGGGGGGAGTGTTCACGCACAATTTGGGGGGGTTCACGCACAATTTGGGGGGGGTTCACGCACAATTTGGGGGGGGTTCACGCATTATTGGGCGGGGGGTTTCACGCACAATGGGGGGGGTTTCACGCACAATGGGGGGGGTTCACGCATAATGGGGGGTTTCACGCATATTTGGGGGGTTTCACGCATAATTGGGGGGGTTTCACGCATAATTGAGGGGGTGGGGTTCATGTACAATTGGGGTGGGGCGGGGGTGGGGGGGCTGCTGTACTGACTCTTGTTTGTTGTTGACCCTGGACTCCCAGCCCGGCTGGTCCGCAGTGACCCAGGGAGGGCACTCAGTAGCCCGGCCCAGCCCGGCTGGTCCGCAGGCCCTGGCGGGGCAGAGCCCGGTCACTGGGGGCAGGGAATCGCTTCTCCTCCGAAAGACAATCGTAATCCGGTCGCTTCAATCCCCGCCTGTTTGCGGGACCCAGCCTCGCCTGTGGCGCCATTGGCTGTCCGCGTTTCGCCCACAGAACACGCAGTCGCTCCACTTTACGGTACACATCCCGTGAAGCGCTTCGAGACGTCTCGAAGGCGTGATGAGGCGCTATGTCAAATGCAAGGATTGTTATTGCAGTCCTGTGGCTCAGTGGTTAGAGCACTCGCTTTGCAAGTGAGAGACCTGAGTTCAATTCCAGGCAGAGGGCGAAACCTTGGGCAAGTTTCCTTACTCCACACAGAGCCTAATAATAATCCCTTCAAAACCCAAAACAATAATAAATTGGTCATTTTCAATCCACGACTGTTTGTGGGACATTGCTGTGCGCGATTGGCTGCCGCGTTCGCCCACAAATATGCAGTCAATTCACTTTACAGTGTGTTCTGTGAAGCGCTTTGGGACGTCCTCCCGACGTGAAAAGCGCTATATCAAAATGCAAGGATTATTATTATTATTATTATTGTCCTCCCGCTCAGCTCCTGTTAATAAACCTGCAAAGCCAAAGCCCTAACGGGTTGGGTGATTTAAAAAAAAATAGACCCGCAAAACTTTTTTTTAAAAAAAGGACCTTTTCTGACACAGTTTCAAAAGTACTAAACCATAAATCTGTTACCGAGAGTAGGGGACGCACAACACCGGGCTACTTTTGGACTAGTGTTTGATTGACTTTGGGCTACAAACCTATTTTAATTTGTGGCAAACCCTGGGCCGTGGTGCTCAGTGTCCAGGTTCAGCTGCCTCTGGCCGTGGCACCGTCTGCTTTGGTATAACTCGCTTTTATTTCCCCATTTCTTCACTTACGACTTTAACTAATAATGTTCCTCTGCACCTGCTACTCTTGTCTCTGTTACCAAGGGTAATGGCCCTAGACTGCCACATATGACCCCTGGGTTTTCACTCCGCCCGGCCTGGATTAACATAATAATAATCCTTACAGTTAACATACAGTTATGCCTTTCATGCCAGGAGGATGTCTCGGCCAGCTTCACAGGAAATACCGCAAAACGTAGTGAACGTATGCTTTGTCGGTAAACTCGGTAGCCAACTTTTGCACAGCAATGTCATACAAACAGGGTGAAAATCGTGTAAAGCACTTTGAGATGTCCTCCTGTAGTTTACGTGAATGGCGCTATATCAATTGCAAGGTTTACACTTAAACCCCGACTAGCTGGCCTAATGGAGGTGGGAGATCTCGTCCGGCGATCTGTAATTTACGCCTAAGTGTTATTACCAGCATTTACTAAAATCTTCAATGGCAGATCAACTTTGATCCAGTAAAGTGTGAAAGTGTATATATTTTGAGAGGAAGAATAAGGGTAGCAATTGTATGCTAAAATCCTATTTTTTCTTTAAAATGGAGGCTTATTCATTACTCTTAAACTCCAGTTTAGATTAGAGAGATTTCGGAGTCAATAAACTCCTAAATATTTAAAGGGGGACCGTACTGCATTATTGTGCACTATTTCCTATATTCTGTCAACCTTCTGATGAGAGGTTATTTTTACAATGTCAACATTTTAATCATTCTTCTGATTGCCAGAATTGAATGCCATTTGATTCCTCTTTAGTGGTTCAAAACTGGCAGGCCCTGGGCCACTGACTGATAGTACTTTTAAGCCTTCGAAGTTATTTGGAATAAATTATTTAGGCCTATGGAAGGGATTGTTTAAATCTCATAAATTTTTTAGGGAGTGTGTTGATTCACAATCTTAACATTTGTAGGTTTAATTGGTTCTTTTGTTTCTTGTTTCTGTAGGAGAATTTCTCTGCAAACAGTGTTTAAAGATGTCTGCCCTTAACCTTAATTCTGGTGATGGTGCAGATGACAGAGTCCTTCTTCTGCGAGAGAAGTTGATTTGTCGGGACTCTCAAATTTCTACTGTGCTGTCAATAATGGGAGAGGTAATTTTTACAACAAAGATAACTCGTTTGTGGTGCTCTAAGAATTGTTCCTTTTTATGTTTCACGCTTTCATATTTTTCTTTATTCTTAGTTTTATTTCTTGCTATTGCTATTTGTTAAATCCTCAGTAATTTTACAGTTTAATTTTTGTAGGCACATACATTTTTATAAACCTATCAATCTGTTTATGAATCCACTGTTATGCTGTAAAATACAATATTTAATGTTGATTTTGGTTTAAAAATGCTGGAATGCTGGGACTTAAATCAGTGGAATTTTCATCCTGGCAGTAAAATACAATGCTGATTTGTGAATCAAGGGCATAAAAGCATTTCTTAGTGAACATTCATTTTACTCCTGTTTCTTACAGTTTAAAATCGACACGTCTGCCTATTTTCTTTAAACGGCATTTTGATCAGAAATCACAGTCTTTTAAAAGCCACTTGTGTATCTAATTGTGTAGCTAACAATGTTTTGAGGGCAGAAGGGAATTAAAAGAAAAACTATTATTTTGGTGACTTCAAAAGTTTTGCTTTTCTTGCAGCCTCATCACTACAGTTACCCCTCAATTTTTGTTTATGGACATACAGCCACAGGGAAAACTTATGTGATGCAAACGTTGCTCAAAACATGCAAGGTAAGTGAAAGGTTTGAATCCATTTGTCACGTGGACTGCCTTTGATTGTAATGATGTGAAGCTCATGAGTTTTGAAATACTGAGCCTGCAGCATCAACAGGAGAGTGCGCGTGACATTACCTTATGAATCAAATTACTATCCCCATGCTTGTGACTATGATGGTTTCATTGGAACATTATCAAAGTCTTGGATGATTAATTTTTTGCCATTTTTTGCCTAAAAACCATTGAAGCTGTAATTACCCTCTGTGTAAATACTGTAAGTACATCTTGGTCTTAAAGGTACCCTTCAGAATTCTAAAGCTGTGACTTCTTGTCAGACTTTGCTGATGTTTTTCTGAAGCTCTTAAAAGAGCCAATAAATCTAGATCTGGGTGAAATTTCTCTCCCCCGAGTGCTTGAAATGTTGCAATCTCAATGATGGGCTTTAGGGATGGTTGTGAATTGCTTGAGTACTGTATTGTGTGCCACAATTTGAATCTTTAGATGAATTACTGCCTTTGTACCTCTTCCCTGCTGTCCATTTTTCTTTGTTGTGCAAAGGTCATCACTTCCACTGCTGTGCAACTAAGGATTAATGTCTGACATACAATTTTTCATCGTTAACAATGAGAATCACAGGTTAAAGGTCCACCATCTTCCATGTAGTACTCATTGTAACCATGAATGAGACATATATGAGTAAATGCACCATGAAAAATTGAGGATAACAAAATGTGTGTGCAAGAAATAGGCTGAAATTCCTTTTGAGCTTTTGCTCTCTGCTCAATTGCAGTATTGCATTAAGCTTAGGCAAGGTTCCTTACGTCACACACCTTGGTTTACCTAGCAGGAAGTAGGAAACACGGTTGTTAGTCGATTGGCGAACGCTTTCCAAGGTAAAAAAAATATATGGTCACTCAAACCATGATTGTTTGTGGGACACTACTGTGCGCAATTGGCTGCTGCCTTTTGCCCACAAAATACACAGTCAATCCACTTTACAGTATATTCTGTAAAGCGCTTTGAGACATCTCAACAATCTGATAAGGCGCTATATCAAACAACAAGGATTATTATTATGTGGTATGTTTATTAGAATCAGGCGGAAAATGCAGTTGGATGAGGAGAAAGAGAAACTTGGCAAAGTTAGTATCATACGTAAAATATTTGGATAGCAATTTGTTTACTACTTTAGTGTGTTTAAATTTTCTGCTGAATATCAGACAGAGAAAAGAAAGAGAAGCAAAGATTCATTCAAGATATGTGTGATAAAATCTGTTTGATCTAATATGGCTTGTAATTAATTAAAGAAAGCTGTCATTCTCACTGCACTCATTATGCTTGTCTGGTCCAAACATTTCCCTGGAGATACAGGTGATTGAGGTACCTGAGTGGAGGCTTTATAGGCTGATTTCCTGAGAAGAAATCAGTCTGAGCGCGGCTACTCTTCTGACTTATTACTAGTGTTACTATTCAATAATTGCCACCAAATGGGCAGTATACAGTAAAACTCACATAAGTCATATCAGTCGGGACCATAATATTTAATAGGATTTAGTATGATTTCCGATTTAATCAATCTACATTGTGCATGTGTAATTCAATGCAGCCGGTAAGTGCGCATGCGGTTATGGGTCAAGACAACAACAACAACAACATTACATTTATAAAGCGCCGTTCACGTCGGGAGGATGTTCCAAGACGCTGAACAGTCTGTTACTATGGTGATTAATACGACTTGAGCAAATAAATCTAAGTCGTATTGATAGGAAACTTAATGGGACTTGGGCGATAATACGATTTATAAAGATGCAAGTTTTACTGAGGCAGCATGTCTCTGAAGTGTGACCCCACCTCAAGGAGATGGTTTCAGCAGCATTGTGATTCTCAGCAACATGGTATAAAGACTGCAGGTGTATGACACATTTTGTGATCAGCTGTTTAAATAACATAAAATAGCCCCCCTATTTGGGGTTCTTCACATAAACCAGTGTGAACATGCGGAGAATACCATATCGTTTTCTGCAAGGGCGCCCCAATTTAAAATTGATTTAGAAAGAAAAGTATAAATCGGGCTTCTGAATAATTTTCTACAATATTCTATTATTGCAACTTTATTATTGAAATCTGCCACTCCTTATCGACATTTTCAAACCAATTTTAATTTTTGAATAAGGAAAACGATAGTTCTTCGTGAAAAATAAATTGCACAACAGCTTTGGAGCAATGTTACATTTTAAGATGTTGGTTTTGAGGCTTTTCCCAGAAGCATTGTGTGTTTCTGAAAAACAATTGCTGTTATAAAAACTGGAGTGAGGGATCCTGAATGCACATCCGGTATAGCTGAAATTTGGTGAGAATTTAGAACTGATGATTGGTACATAATGTTCTGTTATGGTTCATAAGGAATTTTTTTTTCTTTTCAGCTTCCCCATGTGATTGTCAATTGTGTGGAGTGCTTTTCTTCGAGGATGCTTTTCGAACAAATCCTTAACCAATTGCAGGGACATTGCCTTTCCCCTGAAAACGAATACTCTTCATTTTTGCGATGTGATACGCTCAATGACTTTGTTCGACTATTTAAGCAGCTGATCCATGAACAGAATTTGCACGAACAAACCATTTACATCGTAAGCGAATTGTTATAAATTCACACTTGGTTGCTGGTTTTTAACATTGATATCAATATTAATATCCTCGTATTTTGCACCATTTGCATTTATCGCTGGTGTGTTATATGAGCTATGCTGGTTATGTTTTTTTTAAAAAAATTCAAAAGGCTTATTCCTGAAAATATACACGTAAAATTACTAAAGGGGAAATGATTTGAGAGTGGTTTCGCTTTCTACTACATTTGTTGGCAAAGATTTCAAAAACAAAGGAACAATTGTGCAAAACTCATATTGAAGGATTCCTTAGAAAATATGATTGGAACTATTCTATCCTGTGCTATTCAACTATTCCGGGCGTCAGGAGAAGGGAGATTGCTCTTTGTAGAGGCGAGCTGTCAATATTTACGAAATGTCATGCAACAAGCCTTTAAGAAAATGTCACTGGATGGAAAGTGGAGAGAAAGTGGGGATCCTTTATTATCTTATAATTCAGTGCATTTTATTAAAGGTATTGGATAAAGCTGAAAAGCTACGGGAAATGGATGCAAACCTGCTACCGGGGTTGCTGAGGTTACAAGAACTGGTATGTGACTGGCTTCTCTATTAATCGTCTACATAATTACCTAAAATATTGTTTTAAATGTAAATGAGGTTGACAGTGCGGTTAAAAAATAAATGCCGTGACTGTCCGTGTTTAAGTATTAATTTCATATAGAGGAAGATTTCTGATGGAGAGAATTAAAGAGCTGTGATGTTTGCTTTTACAAAACAAAATTCAGCTGGATGTCTGACACATGCCTAAGTGGATCCGTACGAGACTAGAGAGTTTCACATATGTTTGTACCTTACAAATGGAAATTTCCCTGTGTTTGCAATACACATTCTCTCCCTGCTAGATGCATCCATTTTACCTAATTTCATGGAATATTAGCTTCAATTTGGTGATGGTCAAGGCTTGGGGACGCCAGAGTGTGCGTTACAGTAATCCTGGAGTTCAACCAGCTAATATTGCATAGCTTGCAATTGAGAGCCCTCCAATTCCTTCTATTGAGCCACACTGGCTGGTTTGTCATCGATAATGCCCTGGAGTACTTTGGACCTGGCTGGCTCTCCCTCCACTTACCTCTCCCCTCGATTGGTTTGAAGCTAGCATTGTAACCAATTGCATGGCTAGAGAAGTGATTATGAGTTTTTTTTCAACCAGACTTGCAATTTACATTCTCGTTTTTAGATGCTTTGAGAAGTACTACCTGCCAATGCGTTAGACCTTCTGTTTAATGTTCTGTCTGCGCTTTGGCATTAACTTGTCATCTTAATAACTTGCTCCCGTGAAAATGTTAGTGGTAAATGTTTGAAGTACTTAGACCGAATGTATTATTCTTGAGCTCCATATAAGCGGATGATCAGAAATTGCCTGGCACTGACATTCTGATGTAAAGCCTAATATTTAAATGGCTTACAGAGGGAGTATTTGCTCACTGTTTTGTTGTGGACTAGGTTTTTTTTATTTCGCTATGGAGAAGTGTAAGAAACGTTTAGGGTTTGATTGTGGGTCAGGATCTAACACTGAAGTACACAGATTAGAAGGTTATATATTTGATACTCAGACTGTGTTGAGTTCGCTAATCTCAGAGGGAGAAGCATTTGGGTTGCTAGAATTGGCCTTAATGTCCTGCACTCCTGAGGGGAAAGCTATCCCGATTGAATAGGTATCGGAATAACTCACATAGTCTATGCTGACTTCCACATCAGTACTGGGAGTGGGTTGCATTGCTTGAGATGACGTCCTTTGGATTACGGTTCAAACCGAGGTCTTGTTTATGTTCTTGAGTTTATTGTGCATGTAGAATGCTGACCACGTAAAATGCAGTCGTACAGTAAACAGGCAAAACTGACTGAACCAAATTAGCAAGATGTTGCTTTTTTTAATGACTGCGCAATAAAGCTAAACAGTTTGCTACGCTTGCATATAGTGAATGACTCGATGGTAATATTTGGAAGACAGTCAAAAGTAGGAGCACTGTTAGTGAGGAATATTTCTATACTGCCTTTCTCATCATCAGCTGCAAGATTTCTTCTTTCAATCCCTTCATTCGTGTATGTTGGTTTAGGAACAAGTTAATAGCTTGTGATAGGAAAATATATTAAAGGCATTTCTTAGATTTTTCTTTTTTGCTTTGTATGTTGTTAATTTGGAATTTTGTGTTTAAACATAGGATTTTATGCATTCCTGGAAACAGTTTAACCTTAATCTTTCCACGCCATTAATTTGGCATTTATGGTTCTATATCCCCCAAAAAGCCTTTGGGGAAATGAAGGTGTGAAGATTTTCAAATTATTTTTCATTTCTCTTTTTCAAATTGGATACTATAGAAATCAAAAGTCAATGATTGTATTATACACAAAGACACCTTTAAAAGATATTGAGATACTAGGTTCCACACAACCACGATTTTGCCAAGTTCTAACGGCTCTTAGTATTCTAGTGGATCGATTTTCAGACCTTGTCCTTGCCTTCAAATTCCTTAATGGCCTCACTCCTCCCTGTCTATATAATCGTTGTTCTCAGTGGCAGGCTATGTACATTTAGCTTGTTAAACTCCATCAGTACCCCAACACACATTCCAGGGCTCTCGCTAACCTGCATCTAATATTCTCCAGAATTAGTTAATCAAGGTGTGTCCTTCCAGGAATGGAGTGTGCATCCATTCCAGACATGTAAATTTCTGTTTGTAGGTGACATACAAGTATGGAACCGCTGTGATTTGGATACTCTTCGCCCACAAATATACAGTCAATTCACTTCATATTCTGTGAGGCACTTTGAGACGTCTCGAAGACGTGAAAAGCGCTATATCAAATGCAAGGTTTTTTTTATCTTAAGCATGGTATTGGGTTTCTGCATGTGTCAGTCGCCCAGCAAACCAAAAAAATGTATATTGTACATGCATCTTTAATGTGTTTCCAGCAGAAAAAAGTTGTTTTTGAAAGAGATATAAGATTTAACCATTTATAGCAATGAGGCTCAAGCTGCAAAAATATCATCTGAATCTATTTACCCAATTCATGTGGCTTTGGATGCTGCCCACATCTGCCCATTCCACATAAGCACTGATGAGCACTGGGGAAAATTCATCATTAAAAAAGTACACATTTCATAATCAGTAGTATGAAAATTGGATTGCTTTAGTTGTTCCATAGTGGGCTTTGCTTAGTTAAAAGCTGATTTATTTATACCAGCAGTTGGAATAAGTCAGAACAGCTTTTGAACATCTGAATTGTATAATTTTGCTTTCTATTATGGGCCTAATGTTTCCTCCCCCTTCCCCGTTCAGGCTCCTAGAGTCAGCTTTGAGATATCTCCCTGATGGAAAAAGTGCTCTATACTATAATTGTGAAGTGGTGGCAGTAAAATTAAGTGTTCCTAAGGCAACTAAATTGGATGAGGGTTAGATAAAATCATTTACAGGTTGACTGACTAGGTTTGGGCACAAAATTAATTAAAATGAAAATAGTTTGATTAAAGGCAGCCTCTACGCAGCAATAGTTGTCATGAAAGCCGATATGCACTTGAGATGTGGTTCTGCTTCCATTCACTGTAATTGTGACAATTGTATAAAGAGCTCCAGTTTGTTTTACTTTAATTAAATATATAATGTGAGTATCAATAATTGCATCGACTTTGTTTTTGTGTCTTTTACAGGCTGAAACAAATGTCACTGTTATTTTCCTCAGTGAAATTGTCTGGGAAAAGTTTCGCCCAAGTACAGGCTGTTTTGAGCCTATAACTCTGTACTTTCCTGACTACAGCAAAGGTAAAACTATTCCTACAGTTTTTCTACATTAATAAGTGGTACCAATTAGTGAACAAAATGTTTTTACACATATTGCCTGGCTCATATCATTTGTATACTTTAAAGTTTTGAATCACTGCAGTTTTTTTAAAAAAGCTTTGAAATTCAGTATTGAATTTATATCTTTTAAATGATTAAATTATTTATTACATTTGTTTCAAATTTATTCATTAAAATATTTGGAAGAATATTTAAAGTTCTTGGGCTACTTGATGCTGCAGAGTCTTGTTGGTGTACCAACACACTCAGCTGCAAAATGATGGGTCTGTGATACCTCATTATGTGAGTTTATGGATTCACCTGAGTAATCAGAGTCTTGCAGTTTTCCAAAGGGAGAAAATAAAGATTGGGGCAACACATTACTCTGGTGTACCTACTTGTGGGTGGTTATATGTACCAGAGGTCTTGGAGCAGGTATATTCAATCTCAGATAATTATCCATGAATAGTAGTGAGGCAGACCTAAACAAAAGACTTAAAAGAGTATGAGGCCCTAAATAATTTAATACCTTGCGTTCAAAATGCAACCTTTAGTTTGTTTAAGATATGATCTGTAACACTGGAGATGTTTCAGGCTGTGTAGTACAATACTGTTATTTGATAAATTTCTGAATGCCAATCAAAGAGAGCATTGCTGTTAGAGAGATGGGCATAAAGATCTTGTTGCTTAGCAACTTCACTGAAATTGCTGTACAAAATCAGGTTTGTATGGCAATTTGGAAGCACATGAACAATACACGAGTAAGAAGGCCTTCCACAAGCCTAGCTGACTGCTTGCCTTTGAATGAAACTACTGATTTTAGCACTTGTTCCATGCAGCTTATAGGCGTTTCATCCACAAATATACAGTCAATTCACTTTACAGTATATTTTATGAAGCACTTTGAGACGTCTCGTGGACGTGATAAGGCGCTAAATCAAATGCAAGGGTTATTATTATAGTATTGTATTACCTCTTTTATGTTTGGTGTTATGTCAGAGTAATAATAGTAATAATAATCCTTGCATTTGATATAGCGCTTTTTACGTCTTCCAGACGTCTCAAAGTGCTTCGCAGCATATACTTTAAAGTAATTGACTGTATATTTGTGGGTGAAATAATATACGTATTATGTTTTCCTTTAAATTTGATCCATATGCTTCTATTTCCCAGTAATTGTTTCCATCTGAACATTTTAGCAATAAATATAAATCCCACATGTTAGAGCGCTCGCCTCGCAAGCGAGAAACCTGTGTTTGATTCCTGGCAGGGCAAAAGCTTGGGCAAATATCCTTACTCCACGCGCTTGATAATAATCCCTCAAGAAAAAAAACAATAATAAATTGGTCACTTCAATCCATTTGTTTGTGGGACACTGATGTGGACAATTGGCTGCCGTGTTTTGCCCACAAATATACAGTCAATTCACTTTACAGCTTTGAGATGTCTAGAAGACGTGAAAAGCGCCATATCAAATGCAAGGATTATTATTATTATTTTATGAAATCAGCATCTTTGAAATGCATAGATTGTTTGTGCTACAACAATCTGCTGAGGAGATGGGAGGGCAAAGTATGTTCTTCTAAAATAGGAATAGGAAGACAAAGTTGTTAATATTCTTTTGTACTGGTATCTAGTCACATTTCCTACAATGATTGAAATTTGACTGCCTTTTAACTTGAGTTAGATATTACGGAAAACCCTGTTTGGCTGAAGGTGATCACATTATCTACTGCATACTGTTGTCCTCCTCTGAGAAACTACAGTAGAACACTGGTGGGGGGTGGAGAAATTGGTTGCTTTGTGCCAGTTCTTGGTGTAACAGACCATACAGATTTCTACTGAGGAATCATTAGTAATATGGCCAATAACAGGTTTGTTTTGAGGTGTTTTTGCCTGTTAACCAAAGAGAGGGGGGACAAAACTCTGAAGTTAATGAGGTTAGATAACTGGGTTAAATAACAATTGTTAGTGAGAAATTTAATTGAATTTAATAACAATTGCAAGTGAGACTTCTCGATTTTGTGTCTTAACTGCTGACAGAAATGCTTCAAAAGTGTTAAGAAAATGAGGAGGGAGAGAGATTGAAAAAATGTCGAAACAACAACAACAACAAGATTCCATTTATAAAGCGCCTTTCACGTCAGGAGGACGTCCCAAGGCGCTGCACAGTTGGGTCATGACCCGAGCAGGGGGGAAATGGTCAGGGTGAGGGGAGGGAAGGGAGGGAGCGAGGAGGGGGAAATGGTCAGGGTGAGGGAAGGGAGGGAGCAAGGAGGGGGGAAATGGTCAGGGTGAGGGGAGGGAAGGGAGGGAGCGAGGAGGGGGAAGAGAGTCGAGAGGGGAGCTGAAGGCACGGTCAAAGAGAAAGGTTTTGAGACCGGCCTTGAAGGAGGAAAGGGAGGAAGCAAGGCGAAGGCACTGGGGATGGAGTTCCAGAGCCTGGGGGCTGAGAGGCTGAAGGCCCGACCACCGATAGTAGGGCGGTTGAGGCGGGGGACGTGGAGCAGACCAGAGCCAGAGGAACGGAGGGTACGGGCAGGTAGGTAGGGGGATAGTAGGTTGGAGAGGTAGGAGGGAGCAAGGCCGTGAATGGCCTTGTAGGTGAGGATGAGGATCTTGAAATCAATCCTCTGGGGGATGGGGAGCCAGTGGAGGCGAGCGAGGGTTAATTAACAAAATTAATTACTGATACAAGAATGATCTTGTATAAAAGGAAAGATTGGAGAAAAAAATGGAAAAGAAGTCGGGAGAGAGACTTCTTTTTTAGGCTTATTTTAACTTTGAATGCTACAAATCTAGAACAAGTTGGCCCTTTAGAGATAAGAGCGGTGAGTTAATGGAGAGGAAAAGTGATGCTACAAATTTGAGATCATTTTGTGGGTGGTTCCTTTATGTAATTGGAGCAAAGAAGGTGCATCTGAGTTTGTGAAGGTAATGTGCGTTACTAATGAAATTGTCTTTAAGAAGTTGAGATATTGAATATTCAATGACAAACAGTTCAGACAGAATGTATTCAAGAGGAATTGAGGACTGAAATGAAGGGTAACTGTTTTCTTAACTCATTAAATATTGGGGTAAAATCAAAGAATTGGCGATCAATTAATATGGGTACGAAACATAACCTTGGGAATACTTTGCCTGAAAGCTTGACAGTTCGAATAGGCAAAAGATCAGAATTAATTATAGAGGAAGTAATTGAAAAGCGATTAATAAGATTAGAGGCAATTTCAGACCAGCATGGGTTTGTGAAGCTTGGTCATGCCTAATAAATTAATTGAAATATTTTAAGGATGCATTTGAACATGTTGGATGGCTGGTAGATGCTTCCTAAGTGTGTTGAATCACACAGGTGACTGTTCACTAGAGTTCCTCGGGGTCTGACCAATGGTGTGTAATGTGTGATATCATTAGCAATAGGTTCCACTTGTATAGTGCCTTTCACACTGGGAGAATGTCTCAAAGAGCTTTGTAAATACAGGACAGGGAGTGCTTTCTTTTCAGTGTGTCCTCCTGTTATACGAGATAATAGAATGTCGTGTACACATACGCATCCCGGCAAATGAAAAAGCTTTCATGAACTTGGGAGAATCTCCATATTGACTCGCAGACTAGTCAGAGACCCCATGAAGTGCACTGATTCTGCCCATCAATGACATAAGAGTAAGAGAAGTGTAAGAGAAGGCAAGCAGCACAGTAGTTGGGTCCTGGAGATCTAAACCAATCAAGGTTTTTTTGTAAAGGTACAACAATCATGTGGTTACTTCCGATGTAAACTACTCCCCTCCACACACAAGTTTCCTCGCTCTTTAAATGATCATCTTGTTCCTCTTAACAATACTTTCCTCTTGTCCAGCAAGGTGTTAAAATAATTCACTGGGTTCTACATTTCGAGGTTTTATAGTATGTATGATTTGGAGCCATATACTGTATAGTGTTATTGTTAAGGTACATAAGTTGAATAATAAAAGAAGAATCTACTGAGAAATTAGTTACTTAAACCATCTTGTTTTCTTAACTTCAGCTGACCTTCTGAAAATTCTTACACACGACCATCCTAAAGAGTTCTGTGCTGATTTTTACACTTCCTATATTAACATTCTTCTCGGTGTGTTCTATATGGTCTGCAGAGATCTGAAAGAACTCCGACATCTGGTAAGTTTATTTAATTGGGGGAGGAGAATTAAGTTTATTTAATTTGCAGGTGGTAGGGTTGGGAGGAGAGGAAGCGGTATTCTCTCTAAAGCCTTCTTGTGTTATGAATTAACAGCCGTTTGCTGTCCGCAACTCCAAAGTGGCTAATTTGTGATTGAAATATGTTTTGATTAGAATATCAAAGACTTCATTTGTTTGAGAGTGAATCATTAAGCTTAGTTACTCTTACAATCACTTTACGGCTTCATTTATAGTGAATAATAATTTTCTTGAAATTGCTCGGCTTTCTAATTTGTGCAATTGACATTTCCAAACTTTTTTTGGTTTACAGTGAAACCTTCTGGCTAAGTGTATTAATTTGTGTTTGTTGCAGTATGAATTCCAGGCAATAAGAGTGTCAGCAGAAGCAGAATAGTGTTTGTTTTATAAAAAAAACAAGTCTTGCACTCGGAACTGCTAAATTTTCATGGAACGTCTAAGGTTTTAGTAATTTGTACTATAGCATTCAGCAGTATTTTTTTCTAATGTTCCTGACTGATCCAAGTATCAGCACATTTTGCATTATTCACACCTTTTGAAAATTCCTGGTAAGTTTATTTAATTGGCCTTGCGATTTGAAGACCTAATAAAATGATGATTTATCAGAGGTACTTTACACCTCTTAAAAGTGCGAAAACCTGACAAGTTTCGAGATATCCAGGGTGACTAGTTATCATAGGATCCAAATTAAATTCCTTATGGGAAATAGCCGGGATATTGAGTGAGCGACGAGTTATGTTGGGCTAGTTATCAGGATTTCCACAAACTCCAACAACAACTTGCTGTACTTAATAATCCTCGCATTTGATCTAGCGCCTTATCACATCTTCGAGACGTCTCAAAGCGTTTCACAGAAATATACTGTAAAGTGAATTGACTGTATATTTTGTGGGCAAAACGCCCTTCATGCAGGATCGTGCACATTAACATAGTTGTATCATTTTACTACTTCGGTGTCAATTAGGAATTAAAGCCTTCCCTCCAAAAACTACTTTTGGCAGATCCAGCGTTTTAAAAATTTTGAGAGAACATTTGTATCTGGGTCGCTTTCACTGGAAATTTACTTAAAGTCAAACTAGATTGTTTTCCTTGAATTACAATCAAGGGTTCAACACTCACAAAATAGGAAACTAAAATCTAGAATGTATAGCCTTCCTGAAGCTCCAGGTTGAATTCTCTTTATGGAGACTGGTTGTTGCGGCAAATTAGCGGGCATTTATTTGATCCGTACGCCTCTATTTGGGTATCTAAAAATACATTGGCGAACAGAAGGTGATTCAGTGGGAGAATACTAACACGGTATGTGTACGAAACCACTCAATATGGTATAATAGCATTACTGACTAACTGAATTCCTAAGCTTAAGTATATGCGAAGACTGGAATACTCTACAAGACATTCACCATTAAGTAATATGTAGCAGAAATTGAAAGGAGGCATCAACAAATATTAGGCATTCTAGTATTAAAAGCAGGAGAAGGTTGATATTAATGGACATGTCTCATAGTATTTGATACACATCATCCATGCTTTGCTTACCTGGCTGGCTGCTAAATTGGAAATTGCAGTTGTGCAACAACAATTTAGTTCATCCTGAGGAGAAGGGCAAATGTGATCCGATGCCAGAGGTTATGTATCATTTGGATTAGTCGCTTTATGTATCTCAATGGCCATGGTTTCATTTCTCGTTCAAGGTCACATTTTTATTTTTAATTCTATATTCATACCCTGAGAATTGAGCTTTCTATTATTTATAGGCACATTGGTATTGTTATCACTGTATGTGAGTTGCAAATGGGCTAACATTCGGTTTAGTTTTATCAGAATGTTGGCCGCTGTGTTTTGCAGCCAATACTGGAGCACTTGCAGTACATGTTATAAGTGGCCCTTCATTTGATTAGGAAGCTGTTTACATAATTTAATGTATTGAACATTGAATAACTGGTTTACTTAATCTTTGTTTATAAATAGACTAAACAAGCTTGTCTTTGTAATAACTCCTTTTTGTTGATTACAATTTATTTTGTTTATTTTGTTCTGTTTTAGGCTGCACTAAATTTTCCAAAGTTCTGTGAACCTGTGTTGAAAGGCAAAGGTAAGTTTCAAGGGGGGAGGAATCTGTTTTTAAATATCTTTATTCAGGTGGATATTAGAGTATCCCCCAACATGGCTTGCCTGTTAGAAAGGATTATCCTGATGAAAATGGTCATGTAACGTTGGAAAGTGCAACTGTAGGGATCTACCATAATCAGCAGTCATGTTTTCAAAAACAAATGTTTTTTCCTCAAGCGAAAGAAGAAGATGTGCATCGCCTCTATAAAAACATTGAACCCCATCTGAAAAAAGCAATGCAAACCGTTTACCTAAGAGAAATCTCCAGGTAACTTTTTAATAATTAAAATAAGATTTTGAGTGTAACCGTATGTGTATAATGCTTGGGAAGGAGAAACAACAATGTAAGGTTATTGCCACAGACTATTGCCTTTTTACTAATAATAATAATAATAATAACTAGTGTTTGATAATAGAATTGAGACCTATTATCAGAATGTTAAAGACCAATTAGGAATCTAATAATTCTTGCATGTCTTTGAGATGTCTTAAAGCGCTTTACAGAATATACTGTAAAGTGAATTGACTATATTTTGTGGGCGAAACGTGGCAGCCAATTGCGCACAGCAGTGTCCCACAAACAGTCGTGGATTGAAGTGACCAATTTTTAAAAAAATATGTTTTAATACCTCAGTATATGGAATTTCTGCTCCTAATGTTGAAAAAGATTGTGTTCTTAAGATTGAAAAAGTTGGAGAATTTGTGTGTTTCTCTATTTTCAAGCACGAATTGAGAAAGGCATTGCGGTATAGTATTAAAATAGTTTGCAGTAAAAGAAAAAAAACTATTGATCCCGCTACCTCAGTGTTTTTTTTAACTGTACTTACTTTATTTCTATTTTAGTTCTCAGTGGGAGAAACTGCAGAAGGAGGATAAAGAAGAGGGTCATCTGAAAGGTATATTTTGTGAAGCGCTTTGAGACGTCTCAAAGACGTGATAAGGCGCTTTATCAAATGCAAGGATTATTATTATTATTATTTGATTCCTAATTGGTCCTCTTTAACACTCCGATAATCACTCTCAATTCTATTATCAAGGTATATTTCTCCCTTCAGTTTGGCTGGCTGAAAGAATCTTTGACCTTCAATTTCTGCTAAAGGGAAGTAGTGGATTTGGCTAACAATCTAAAAGTTAATTAATTCATGATATGCTCTTTAAATTAATAATATTCCTAATGATTTCCAGGGCTACAGGAAGATATGGAATGAATTTCCATCCCAAGAACTCCTTAATCATTAAATAAAGCTCCTTTGAGCAGCAGCCTCGAGAAACATTTTAAGTAACAATTGCTTAACTGTATTTAAAATGTAATGTACACTTATATACTTTAGATTTAAACCCACTCTTGCTCCTGAGTTTATATTATAACAGATCAGTGATATTTAAAAGTAGATTTAGTTTGGCAATATTTTACTTGATGGTGACAGAAACTTGTTTGTTCAGCAGAGCAACGACATTTGCTAAGAATAGGAAAATGTTGTCCTTAAATGGACTCCCTATGCTCCATCCCCATACTTCTGGCCACCCAGCTTTCTCTCCTAGCGGACATTAAAAACCTCTCCACTGGTTCAGTACTCCTACTTTCAAGAAACTCTCATTTGACCTTTCAAATCACTTTGTCTCTTCCAATGGCTTCACATCCTGTCCTTGCACAGTCACATGCAGAGATCCTCAAGGCTCGGTCTTCAGTCCTTTCCTTTTCACCATCTATATGTTCCCACTTGGTGATTTCATCACAGCACTTCCATATGTTTGCGAGTGACACTGAACTCATTGGCTCTATCTTTGATTCCAGGACCATTACTAATTGAGCTCCAATTTTCCTACGTTGACCGTACTGGATTCAATGAGCCCATCACCACTATCCTTGCTCAGCTCCATTGACTCCCCATCCCTCAGCAAATCAAATTCAATATTATCATCTTGAAATCGAACCTTTCCATTGCCTTTCTCTACTTGGTTACTGCTTCTTAGGCATAGCATTTGCCATGTATCACCACTCTATTTTTCCTATTGTGCAACCAAATTTCAAATCATGGGGAAAATTTACCATTTATTCCTTGAACATTAAACAGCAAATTGTTTTAAAGACCCGGATGAGGAAGTTTGTCATACGCTTTATGAATAAGTGGGCCAGTCAGATAGATATTTCTCCTCATAAAATTCCAGTAAGTTTTATAAGAAAATTCTCTTGCTTCTGAAACCCTGCTAACTAGGCTTCTAATACATCAGCGTCTTTTAGATTGATAGTTGATCAATCTCATAATCCAGTCTATATGTTTATGTGGATTTTGGTTTGTAAGAGCAATAACGTGAAAATGTTTAAAATGTGGTTCTATCGCAGATTTGCTGTTGGGCCCAACTTAATTTTTTAATGAGTGTTTTTTTCCTGCATTTTCAAAACGTTTGGGTTCATAACAAATGCTTTATTTAAATGATTTAAAAATTGTTTTGTGATGATCACTTCTTGGCCATGATGCATGTTACCTTCAGTATAGCACTGAATTGTTGCGTCAATACACTGTTCAACCAACTAAATTGCCCCATAAATTCAAGAGTGCACCATAAAAATAAATTAGCTCAGTGGTCTATTTTGCTTTACTTAAGTTAGTTAGATGCAAGTGAATTTCGAAGCTTGTATTGCCTCTCAAGGTTGAGTTATTATGAAGTATTTCTAATTCACTCTTGTGGTTAATGAACCTCTCAATAGATTACTGCTTTATAATCATTTCCAGATATCCATTATTGGTGTAATGCTGCATTGTTACAAGATATGATTCCTCATTGGTAACAGTGTCCTGGATTGTTAACACGTATTAGCAATATTTTTGCCAATCAAAAGACTGCAAACCCTGTATCGTGATTTCCTTGTTCTTACCTTTATATTTTCACCTCCAGGACTTTCTGCTCATGCACACATTGAACTTCCGTATTACTCCAAATTCCTGCTGTTTGCTGCTTACCTTTCCTCCTACAATCCTGCCAGAACAGATAAAAGGTTTTTCTTGAAGGTAAATTGATTTATTTCTCATAATCTTCCCCTTAATTGTTTGTTTTTATAAACAAGTAGGTTTACTAGATGGAATGCCATGATGCTTGTTATGGATGTTACATGGGAAATGTTCTGACAGTGTGATTTACTGGGCTTTACAGGGACTATGGAGTGATGGATTACACTGAATCAATAAGGCTGTGCTTTAAGAAACACAAGGAGTCTTGTCTTAAGTCTGCCCACGAGATGCGTGTTCTGGTGCATGCAATTTAGGTTTAATATTTCTGCCCAATTGCCTTCCCCGACAAGAATGCTCATTCTTTCGAAGGGATCATTGGGGAGTTCGAGTTATTTATTTCCACGTGAATACTTTTGCTAGATAAAATGTCTCAACAGATCAGCTTATTTTATATTGTTTTAAAACTAGCATGCAAGTTAGCTGTTGCATTCCCAAAGGTAGGAAGTACCTTTTCCACAAGACTGCAGTCACCTATTTTCCTTTTTTTCAGTTTACTTAAGAATCTGTGTCTTTCTATTATTTAATTTTATATATACATATATATAAATCTCTCTGTGTGCCACTGTGTCTCGCACCCAGCAGTGGTAGGGTGGATTGGGTCAGGGAAATAAAACAGACTGGTGTTTGCTGAGTGGAGGGACTGGTTTGGGGTGGTAGGGGCACAGGAAATAACAGATGTAGGTTGGGATGAGGTCATGGAGGGTTTGGAAATTGCAGGCGAGAATCTTGAAATAGATCGTCTGGGAAGTCAGCGGAGCTGAGCTGTGATGGGTTCCCAGAGCCTAGTGCGAGAGAGGATGTGGGCTGCAGAGTTCTGGATAGTCTGCAGCTTATGTAGAGAGTGGCTGGGGAGTCAGGCGAGCAGGATGTTCAAAAGTTGAGCTAGATGTGATGAAAGCTTGAATGAGGGCCTTTGCAGAAGGAGCGAGAGGTCATGGCGGAAGTGGGTGATGCTGTGTAGGTGAGGGGAAAGCTGAGTGAGTGAGACCTGGATGTAGGGTTTGAAGGATGCTTAAAGGTTGAACAAACACGGAGGTTTTGCACTGGCACCATGAGCTGGAGTGAGCACCCATGCAGATCGATGCAGTCAGTGCCTGACGACTTTTAGCAAGGAGGAGGGATTTATTGTAAGAGCTGGCCCAAGCCCTTGTTTGTTTCTTGCATTAGTCTAGATGTATTTTTCTATTTTTTTCTGTTCTAAGCTGCTTAGTAAATTATTTTGATACTATTCAGTTTTATTTGAATGTTGCTAAGTGCATCCACCCATAAGACAGAATGCTGAGTTCACTTCATAATTTTTTGCGAGGGGATAGTAGAATGTTTGCAGAATGTTTAATGGATCATAATAATAATACCTGCGTTTGATATGGCGCCTTATCACTTGTTTTAGACGTCTCAAAGCACTTCACAAAATGTACTGTAAAGTAAATTGACTGTGTATTTTGTGGGCGAAACGTGGCAGCCAATTGCACACAGCAGTGTCCCACAAGCAGTTATGGATTGAGTGATCAAATTATTATTATTATTTATTTATTTTTGAAGGGATTATTACCCCCGGAAATGCGATCTGCCAATTGACTAACAACCGGGTTCCTACTCACTGCTAGGTAAACAGAGACATATGAAGTAAGGAAACTTGCCCAAGGTTTTGCACTGCCCAGGAATCAAACCCAGCTCTTCTCGCTTGCTAATGCTCTAACCACTAGGCTACAATTCTCATTAGTCATTTGTATGTCTGGTACATAGAAATAAATACCTTGAGGCAAATATGCAATACAGTAAAACTCGCATAAATCTGACCTGTATAAATCGTATAATCGCCTAAGTCATACATCTGCCCAAGTCCCATTCAAGAATTTAGATTCTAGGTAAGTTTAACATAACTCATACTTTGCGTAAGCCATATTAAATATATGGCCCCAATTGATATGACTTATGTGAGGTTTACTGTACGTACATTTTTCCTATTTTGTAGGCAGAAGTGCAAACTACATTAGTACCAATTCCAGGTCCACTGATGTTCTATCAGCTTGTCTGGCAGACTTCAGGGCCTGGATGAGTGCAAACTTGCTGCAGCTGAATGTGGACAAGACGGAAGCCATACTCCTTGGCTCCCGTCAACTTTTTCACTCCTACGAATCTGAACTCCTCAACCTCCCTGAACCAGTGTAGGCATCCGTTTCGATCGCCAGCTATCTTTCCTTCCCCACATCTGGTCCCTGATCAGGACCGCTTCCTCCACATTGCCCGCCTACGACCGTACCTTAACCCAAATACAGCGGAAACCCTCATACATGGGTTTGTCACCTCCCGCCTGGGTTACTCAAACGCTGGTTTCCCCAGCTCCACTATTCAAAAAACTCTAGCTCATTCAGAACTCTGCCGCCCGCATACTGACCTGGACCAAACGCCTTACCCACATCTCACCAGTTCTGTCCCAGGCTCCACTGGCTCCCCATCACTGAATGGATCGACTTCAAGATCCTCACTCTCATGTTCAAATCCCTTCACTCCCTGGCACCTCCTTAACTCTCCAACTTCCTCAATCCCCAACCACCACCCAACACCTCCGCTCGACTGACACAGGTCTCCTGCTTATCCCTCGTGGCCTCCGCTCCACCATTGGAGGTCGCGTATTCAGCCGCTACCCGCGGCTTGGAGTTAGCTCTGTCACTGTGCTCTGAGACACCACCCTGTGTGGAGGGTGCTACATAAGTGCAAGTTGTTGTTCTACAAGGCTGATTTCACATTTCAGTGGCTCAGAATGTTCCCAATAGCATAACCTCATGCTTTTTGATGCAGTAAGCTGTATAATTTTCTTTTTTAAACCTATATCTTAGCAGTAAGGTTCAAGCAAGTCTATGCAGTAGAACTCAGATGTGTAGTTGTTTTCGCAGACCACATCAACACAATTGATTGCAGCAGTCTGTAGATCCCAGATCTCAACACAGAAGGTTCAAAGGCCGACTAAAATATTATTCTCTGCCTTGCAGGAGTTGTAGCAATAAACTGAAGATGACCCTAACATTTCATTTAAAATGGTTGGTTATAGCAGTTTAATGCAGTGTGATTCTTATCTTAACCCTATTGCAATATAGTCTTTCAGCTATAAAAATAATCTGGGTCATTCAGAGAATACTGTAACAGAAATTCCAACGTGCAAACTTACAATATTTACATTAATTTTCATTACATTCAAATGCTTATGATTTGCAGAAAATTATATCCAGTAGATGTTATGAGAAAGTAACTACACACAGTGTTTAGCAGCATTCAGAGGGTTTAAAAGAAGGTGATATGATATTGATGTTGTACATGGAAATGTCAGGCTGATGGATCTGTTGCTGTTAATGGCTGCTAGACACCAAACTCCATTCAGAGTTGTCTCTTGAAAAACAAAAAGAATGATTCTCGGAATGATGTGTTGTCCTGGAGGTACGTTTCAGTAGAGATGATGATCTCGTTTCCTCTTCAGTCTGGTGAACTTTCACATTTATTAAGCTATCAGCTGGATTATTATTTAGTACTGCTGAATTCCAGGTGATTGCATGGCATGAAGCTATTTTGGGAGCTCAGCAATATGATCATAAACCAGTGCAGGTTCATAGTAAATTTTAAAAGTTGAAGATAATTTTGAAATCTGTCCTTGTGTGGCGAGGCAGATGTAGGAAAGGAACTTTCAATATCAATCATGGGTTAATTGAAGCCCAAATAGATCTATCATCTATGGGAGAAATAGGCTTCTTAGGAATTACAACCTTCCATCATTCCCATCTGCATGTGTTCCTTATCTAAGATTGCATGAATATGCTCCTCAAGAGCAAAGTGAAAATGCAGGATCCTACACACTGCGGTAAGAGGATCTTTTGCAAATCACTTAATACCTTCGCACCTCCCTACCTATCCAACCTGCTTTCCCCCCCCCCCCAGTCCACCACCCGCTGCCTCTGTTTCGCTGGCTCCAGCCTCCTATTTGTCCCTCTTGCGGAGGTTCCACCATAGATGACCATGCCTTCAACCACCTCACCCCAAACTCTAGAACTCTCTCCCTCAATCCGTCCACCTTGCCTTCTCCCTCCCCACCTTCAAAACCCACCTAAAGACCTTCCTTTTTGATTGTGCTTACAGTCACCTATCCCCTCTCTCTCCCCCTGGCTGGTTGTCAGATTCCGCTACTGTGAAGCGCTGAGTGAAAGTGCTAAGTAAATGCAAGTTGTTGTTATAAAGAATCGATGTTGGTTCAACGTGTGTGGAAGAGAAGAGCATTTACAAGTAAGAGTACTGTTTGCGCTCTCACTTGACAGCATTTGTCTTGCTGTCCCCAAGCACAGCTTGCCTCTAGCAATAGAACCGCAAATTACACTTATGCATTATTCTTTAATATTGTATGGAAATCATATTTTTCTGCTCACTGCCTCCCAGGATTCTTTCTGCCACGTTTCAATGAAACTGGTAGATTCAGATAACTATTAAGTCGAAAGGAATGCTATTGCATTAGCATTCCTGGATAATATTTTAGGTGGTGTCTGCTGGTAGCAGATAATTTTTTGAGAGCTTGTTTTGTGCAGATTTCTTTAGTCTGTGATTACTCTTCTCAAATTAGGTAATGGTGAATTTTTACAGAATGTCTTTGCACCGATACTGTACAACTTCAGGCTGTGTCTCTTGACTGCATATGCATCACAAGATCACAGTGAGGTTCAGAAATGAGGTCCTTCCATTACAACTTCAAGGTGTTATTTTTTAAATGAGTCCAGATTCTTGTTCTCAAACACCCTTCCTGGTTACCCGTTCCAGTGTTAATTATCCTCTGGATAAAGAAATAATTCCTGATATCTTTCCTGAAATTGCTTTTGAAACCCTAAACCCGTGCCTATTTGTTCTGCTGTCTCACTGCATCCCAAATTATTGTTCTCTGCTTGCGTTTGCCTACAAAATACAGTCACTACACTTTACAGTTAATCCTGTTTTGAGATCTCTGCACATGAAAGTCACTTTATTAAATGCAAGAATTATTATAACTATTATTTACTTGTTGAATCCCGTTCAAAATATTGTGTACCCCAATAAGACATCTTTGAGGTGAGTCACCTCTGAGACATAGCCTTTCAAGTCTGAAGAGCCCTAACCTGTCTAATCTCTGCTCATAATGAACTCCTCTCACACTGCTCATTCCTCTTTGCTCTCTTCTTCGCTGCTTCTTGGGCCTAAGCAGCCCTCTTATGTCATGGTGTCCAGAAATGTATACAATATTTCAGGTATGGACTGAGCAGATGATCACTGTGCAGCTTGTATATGATCTCTAGAGATCTGATTTAGCAATATAGGCCAACATCCTGGTTGCCTTGTTTATTATTACTGCTTCAAACTGTTTTGAACTGAGCGATGAGTCAACTCACACTCCTTGATCTCTTTCAGCTTCCCCTTGATCTCTTTCAGCTTCTATCCCATCCATGGCTTACATGAGCCTTCTATTTTTACTTACCTTCATCTGTATTGAACTTCACTTGCCAGTCATCAGAAAGGCACTTATCTTGTCAAACTCTTTATGACTATTGCTGACAATACTAAAGTCTCACAGAATATGGCTGCTAATTTTTTTTTACAAAAAGTAGGTATCTTTGTGGTTGGTAATACATTCATATCAGGAATTCACAAAATTCAGAGTTGTCCAGAATTCAATAAATGATGAACAGAAATTATTGCCTTTGTGAGAGTTCTTGTTTGATGTCTACAAAAACCCTGAATTACAGTTTTCTTTATAGGTAATTTTAGGTTCCTAATGTTTTTTACTTAAGACTGTTTGCATTGAACGTTCTTTAAAACTCATTCCCTTTTCTAAAGTGTTGCAAGGTCTGCAGTATCTTTGAATGCTTCGGTGACTGACGGCATAATAACAAGCTCTGAATAACTGCTCCAGTCACTGTCAATTGGAATAAAATAGCCACGTGAAGTATAATCTGTTACTTTTCTAGTATAAGAATTCAAATCCTAATATTAATCTAGATGTTTAGGAACCCTATTTTTGGAATTTTCTTAATACTAATCCTTGCACTCGATATAAATGTCTACATCATCAAAACATCTCAAAGCAAAGAAAGAGGGAAGTTTCTCCTGGTGTCCTGGCCAATAATCTCCCAAATAAAAATTGCCCACTGGCCATTGCTGTTTGTGGGTTGTGTGCAAATTGGGAGCGTATAAATAAGGAAAAGAAGGGGGCCAAGGATGGAGCCTTTTGGGTTTGTCGGAGATGACCAGACAGGGGTGGGAGGAAAAAAGTGTTCACACAGATGAAGTAATAGTGGATGGTTAAGTCCGCTAAGGACTCAAGTTAAAATTTAATTAAATTAATTAGGAATGACTAAGAGCCTTCAAAACAAATATTTATTTCTTTTCCCATAAAAGCAGTTAACAGTGCACTTGTGCCCTGTAACCACAGGTCTGCTTTATCCTGCAATGCTTTGCATTGTAAAGACTCGTTGCTATTGGAAACTGACTGGGTTATTCCAGGAGTCAGTGATTCTTCCTTAATTTGCAGTGGGAGGGAGGGAAGCACATCCAACTGGTGCTGCAGAATGGTGGCAAAACAAAGTTCTTGTTATGATTTTTGTATTTATCAAGTGAAATATGTTACTACTGGGAGACAGAAGACTTTCCCGTTTTAAGAAGCAACTGTCTGCATTAGGGCCTTCCCAGTTAGCTAAAGCACAGTTGAATGCAGAGCAGAGAGAGAAAAAATCTCCTTGTTGTTGAGAGAGTGAAATGATGATCGAAAGAGATTCTTTAAAATGCTGAATGATATAGAAACAACTAGGGGAACCCCGTCACAGTGATGTCTCACTTATGTCTACTGCGGAACTATACGAGTCCTGGCTTCTAGCACTAAAAAAAAGCCACCTTCCAGGTCATCAGGTCCACTAACCTCTCATCCATTACTCTTGTGTGCTAATGCGCATCAAGCACCATTGATGTGCCTCCCCACCCCCAATTTTTCTTCATTATTCTCTCTGCTCTGCCTCCCTTGCTGAAGCTATTTGATTCCTAGTTATGTATACTGCAGGACATCTCCACATCTGGGGGTGCCACATGCTCTCCAGAGGCTCACTCAAGTGGACAGGTATTCTTTTAAAAGAGAATGAGATAGATGGTTAGTAAAGGTTAATATTAAAGAGTGTGGCGAGTCAGCAGCAGAGTGGGATTTGACTCTTGCTCGTGTAGCAAAAAATGCCCCCAGCTCGGGTGAAAATCTTTTAACGGTGCAGTGCCTTGGGATTTTGTCTTAAAATTCAACAGTGTGCAGAATTGTGGAAAGTTCTCAATTTTTCGAAGCTGGTTCTTGTTTTAGGATATGCCGAAGACCAGTTGCCAAATTAAGACTGAATTGGCAAAGAGTCTACAATTACCACAGTGATCAATTGTAAAGGAAAATGGTCATACAGGCTAAGACGGAGTACGGCCTGCCCATACTGCTCTCTTATTATAGTGACATGTTCTGGGCTGAAAGCTGCCTCTTGAAACTTGGAACCCCAGATCCTGGGATCGTCTGTTTCTTTTCCCTGTATCTCTTCTCTGGAACGGGTTTCTCTAATATTTTTTGAAGATTAAGTTGTGTAAAACTGCATGCAGTATTCCAAATTTGTTCTCGCAAATCATTTATGCAAGGTTAGGATAACGTTTTTCGACGTGTAGTCAAATGCCCTTGAGATGCAAGCTCGTATTTGTAATCAAGTATGGATTAGCTCTGTTGACAGCAGCTTCACATTCAGTGAGTGATCAATAAGCACTGAAATCCTTTTCGTTCTCCACCTCTACAAACGAGCATGTCTTTATTTTGTGTACCTGCTTAAGGGTTCTTTATCAAGTAGGCATTCCCTTGCATATATCTATATTAAAATTAGGTCAGTAACACCTTGGCCCATCTTGTTTAATTGGCTCAAGTCTTCTTGAATGCTGTTTATTATTATTGTATAACATAAGAAGTATAAAGTGGTGTTCCACAGGGATTGGTACTGTTCACCATGTACATAAATGATTTGGACTCAGACATAGGAGTGGAGGGGGATAATGAATAGGATGCTAAAAAGGTACAAGAAGACCTAAACGAGCTTACAGAATCATCGGGGCAGGTGGCAGTTGATGTTCAATACTAAGAAATGTGAAGTGATACACTTTGGCAGGAGGAATGAAGAAGCTGTGCTCTGAATGGTAATAACAAAGCAGAGTAGAGTAGCAAAGAGATCTACAAGGCTAAAAGTAGCAACAAAGGTAAACAAGGCCATAAAGAATGAAAATATTAATTTGTTTTATGTCCAGAGGAGCAGAATTACCAGCAGATCTAAAAGAGAGTTTTGAAGGAACTTCTTTACGTAGAGGGTGGTGAGAATGTGGAACTCAGCTGTGGTTGAAACCATGCATTTAAAGAGAACTCGATGCATGGATGAAGGAGAAGGAGAAGGGATTAGGAAGAGTGGAGACTCCTGCGAAGTAGAAATACTGGCGTGGACTCTGTAGCCTGAATGGTCTTTTTGATGCTTTGCAGTCTATAGAATTTGTAATATACCAAACCTATCAACATTGTATTGTTTATATATTATGTCCCCATGTGGTAGTAATTATGTGCCAGAAAAGACTTATTTGTACAGTTGTCAAAACTGCAAAATTTGCAGGATTCTAGAAAAAGAAAGTACAGCTCACCATTTGCTCTAAAAGAGTCTGATTGACATCTTGTACGCTTTTTCCCCCTTTGTCAGATGCAATAAGAATCTACTTTGACAGATATCAGCACATGTTTATGTTTTTCTATTCTAATCAGATAATGTGGAAGCTGCTTGAGAGAGGTTCTGATTTAATCAATGTCCCAAGCTAGACGGAGAATCATTACCAATAGCAATGCAGATGTGGCAGATACAATGCTGAAAACACAGAGCAGCTAAACAAAAAAAGTTTATATTCATCTTGACAGATCTGTGACACTTCAGAATTAAATGCATAAGTAATCCTGCTTTGAATCTGCTCGTTTCACAGAAACAATTGATAGAATTGCAGATTGCTTTCTCTGATGTTGTGCTGCTGTTTTCAAAGTTCTTGTTGAAATTAATCAGCCCAATAGTAGCTCAGGAGAAATAAATGTGTGCTAGGAGCACTACAAATGTCATGCACACTCATTACTTTTGTATACTGCTTAATCATCATCAAACCTAGTTGTTCTATCCTGGTATATATATATACTTTCTTTACCTTCTTGCTTTTCCTTGGATGCATATTTTAAGTGAAGTCGTGAAGCCACTATTCCTGACCACTTGCAAATTTTAATTCATTTTGTTTTGGGGACAAAAGCTTGCTTTCTCGGTTGTTTGGCACTTGCACTAGAGGCCAAGAGCTTTCATTGTATGTTTCTTCTTGCATAACATTTGGCCAGTTAATGGTTGTTCTAGGATTATTAGATGAGCAGTAAAGAGTAAAAGGAGGGCAGTAAGGTGCATCTTTGCTTTTTATGCTGTAAATTACCCCGAAAGTGAGTCAGCAACCTTATCAATCTTTATTTTGTGCTTATTTTTAACAAGCTCCTCAGTGTAAATTGCAAGATTATGGTGAAAGTTATGTTGCAGGATGCCTCAGAACTTCTAAAGTACCATGAAGCTGCTAGTATTTGGGATCCTCAATTAATATAAATAATAATATTTTATATTAATATAAAATCATCAGCAATTTCCAAAAATGCGGATGCGTTTCCCCACCTCCACCCCGCCATAGAATAGCCTGCTGTCACTCACTGACGTACATTACATAGGAGTAATGGCCGATTGGGGAAGATATCCGAGGGCAACCAGGGTTCTGTAGAACCATACTATTGTGGAAGAAAAATGAGTCCCAATACCTTCAAGAGCATGTACGAACAGGGGAGAAAGTTGGCGAAAGAAAATTATTTTTAAAGAGACGTTTTGGGATAAAGGTAAATAAAATGTACCATATTTCACTTTTTAAAAAATTGCTGAAGAAAGTTCTTTATTACTTATGCCCTAGGAACCAAGTGAATAAGGTTTTACTTTTTACAGACCTTTTAGTTGCCTTTGTGTGTCAGCCTGGCACAGTGGTAGCAGTGGGTCAGAAGGTTGTGGGTTCCAGCCCCATGTCGGGACTTGGAATCACATAAGCTGACGTTCCAATGCAGTGCTGGGGGGGTGTTGCATTGTCGGAGGTGCCGTCCTTCGGATGAGATGTTAAATCAAGGTCCCATCTGCCTGTTCAAGTGGATGTTATTAAAGATCCTATGACTCCATTCGAAAAGAGAAGGAAGTCTTGCCAAATTTTGGCCAATTTGGCCAAGAATTCTCAATACCTGTTTGTGGCGCACTGCTGTGTGCAACTGGCTGCTGAGTTTCTCCCACAAAATACATGGTCAATCCAGTATATCCTGTGAAACGCTTTGAGATGTCTCAACGACATATATCAAATGCAAGGATTATTATTATTATTATCTTTATGACCAATTCTTATTCCATTGTCAGAAAACACCCTTTAGTCATCTTTTTGCTTTCTGTGTGCTACTTCTCCAGGGGAGAGAAAGTAAGCTTTGTAGAAAGTCTCCTTTCGTAGCTTGAATTCAGCATCTTTGTTTCAAGGAAATTGCTCAATGTTAAGCCAAATATGACTTTATGCTGCCGTAGCTACAAAGCCTTTCCCAATGACTATATTGATTGTGATTTCACGGCCTCTTGAGTCTGCCAAGGCTTTCTGGAAAGTACAAAGACACTAAAGGTGCAAATGTGCTGATACAAGCTGGATGTCTGTGTACTGGAGATCAGCGTCAATCTGTAGCTACTGCTTGTGTTTTTTATTGTTCCATACAAGGCACAGTTTACTGTATAACGTGTGGAGCACTTTGGGATGTCCTTCCGACGTGAAAGATGCTATATACTAAATAGAAATAATATTATTATAAGGAGGCTGTCTAGGCACTAGAGACTGTATAGAGAGCAATGAGGATGATGCCTAATGTTATCAGAATGAACTATGAAGAACGATTTGGCAAGCTAGGACAAGTTTAACATTATGAGGGATTGTTGGCCAGGACACTGGGAGAAACTTCTCTTTTCAAGTAGTGCCATGGGATCTTTACGGGCAGAAAGTACCCCCATTTAACATCTTATCTGAAGGACTGCACCTCCATTAATGCAGTGCTCCCCCAAACACTGCATTGCAGTGTTAGCCTAGACTGAGTTGAAATCCCCAATGTAGAGCTCGAACCCACAAAGTTCTGACTTAGAAGCAAGAATGCTTTGAGAATCCTGGTGGGATATTGTGTGCAAAGTAACTGCTGCATTCACCTACAAAACAGACATTTTCAGTGTATCCTGCGAAGCGTTTTGAGATGTCAAGATGGAAGCCATAATCTTTGGCTCTCGTCAGCGTCTAAAATCTCACGGTTCTCACCTCCTCCACCTACCTGACCTCCTCCTAAAGCTCTCCGAACCTGTACGCAACCTAGGCATCAGGTTCGACCCCCAATTATCCTTCCTCCCCCACATCCGGTCCCTCACCAGCACCGCTTTCTTCCACCTCTGACTCATCGTCCGTCTCCGCCAATACCTCTCTCCGAAAGCCGCTGAAACCCTGGTCCGTGCCTTTGTCACCTCTCGGCTGGACTATTCTAACGCCCTCCTCGCCGGTCTCCCCTCCCCTACCATCCATAAAATCCAGATTATTCAAAACTCTGCCGCCTGCATTCTCACCCGCACCAAACTCCGCTCCCCGATCACCCCAGTCCTTGCCAGACTGCACTGGCTGCCTGTCCCAGAGAGGATAGATTTCAAGATCCTCACCCTTGTCTTAAAATCCCTCCACTTCTCTGCACACCCCTACCTCTGTGACCTCTCTCCTCAAAGCATTTCTCTGGTTGCCTTCGTTCCTCCGGGTCTGGCCTCCTCCTTGTCCCCCGAGTCCTCCGCTCCACCCTCGGCGGCCGTGCCTTCAGCCACTATGCCCCAAGACTCTGGAACTCCCTTCCTCACTCCCTTCGTCTCACTCCCTCTCTTCCTATGTTCAGGTCTCTGCTGAAGACCTTTCTTTTCGACTGTGCCTTTGGTCACCTTCCTCCCCCTCCCCCGGCTCAGCCCTGGGATCCGTTACTGTGAAGCGCTCTGAGACGCTGTCCGGCGTGGAGGGCACTATATAAATCCAAGTTGTTGTAGTTGTCTCAAAAAGGTACTGAGTGATAAGGCACTATATCAAATGCAAGGATTATTATTGTTTGACAATATGAACAGAACAAATCCACACCTTCAGAAAGCTTGGTGCTGGTGATGAAATAAATGTTTAAGAGCAAGATAAGCCCATGAAGAAGGAATTCTTGTGTTTTGAGTGAATTTGCTGGATGTTTTCTTTACAAAACAAATCTAACACGAAGGCAAGTGTGTGTGAAGTGCGTGTGTGTTTGCGCGCTTCTACCCTGTATTGGAAAATGTTTTATGCATTCATTAAACACTAACAGCATGTATTTCTTTTATTGCTGACATCTCTAAAGACTGCTGGTACTATATATTAGCCCATTAAATAAACAAACAGCTTACAAACTGGGAGCCTATTTAATTAGGTTCCCCTTCTGAATATTGGTTAGAGAAAAGTAGTGCTACATTTACTCAGTAAGTGCTTGAGGGGAACAAGTTTATAATGTAATCGCTCTATATCCTTGTGACAGTATTTAAAATTGAAAAGGGGTCAAGTTACTGTGTATGTGTGTAAAGATAACTAGCCTGCAATAACAAAGAAGCACCAATATGTCTAGGAAAGTATTGCTTTCATGCTCCGATGGAAGTATGTTAAAATTAAGATGTTTCATAGTCATTGTCTCAAATACGATGGCCAAGTTCGTTCACATCTCAGATTAAACAAGTCCTTTGCAGCTTTCCTGAAACTTGAAGTAATGATTTGTTAAGCACAAAGGCCTTTTTGCCAGGTGTGGTTCGATTTCCGAAACTGTTTATCGAGAGAGGTCTTTGGAGAGATAATAGCAGGTCTAAAGGCCAGAACAAGATCAATAGAAAGTAAATAGCAAAATAAAATAAGAGGAGAGATGTGCCTGATTCTGCGAAGAAAAGGTACTGTTGGTAAAATATTTCATTTAATCTCCTATTTTTAAAGTTCAGGTAAATGTATATCTAAATTTATAATGCTTGTCTAGCATTGAGAATTAAAAGCTTATTCTTTAGTTGGAAAAGTAGCCACTGTTACTGCTGATGGATAGCCATCTGTATATTAATAATAAATAATAATACTTGCATTCGATATAGTGCTTTTCACGTCTTCGAGACGTCTCAGAATATACTGTAAAGTGAATTGACTGTATATTTGTGGACGAAGCACAGCAGTCAATTGCACACAGCAGTGTCCCACAAACAGTCGTGGATTGAGTGACTAAATTATCATTGGTTTTTTTTCCTAAACTCGAGGGATTATTATCAGGCGTGTGGAGCAAGAAAACTTGCTCAAAGTTTCGTCCTGCCGAGAATCGGACCCAGGTCTTTTGCTTGCGAGGCGAGCGCTCTCCACTGAGCTACAGGACTCCACTTCACAAAAATATTAAAAAATATTGTGGAAAATGAAGATATTTCTCTGCGTTTTATTGTCCGACTGTTCGTCTAAGCTTGATTGTTTGCGCCTACATAATCGGCGCATATAGAATAAGCTCACACAGAGTGAAACCTGGTGGAACTGAAAATTACAGTAACTGAGAAGGAGGCTACAAAGATAATTTCATAAAAGATATACCAGACAACCATAACTTTCTGATAATCCGATGCACCAGATTTCCTTAAGATTATTTCATTCTACTGTATCATATACATCGGTGAATTGGATGCCTTGAAGATCTTATTTAGTGTTTGAAACTTTTCATTGTATAAATATTAGCATTCTGTGACATAGCCACATGCTTTCTCTGCTTTGGATGATTACATTCACAGAGGCGGAGGGGAACTTTATGTGGAGCAAATAGGGACGTGTATGCCAAACTATATAACCGATGTAGGACAAGTTGTCAACATTTCTAAGTAACATAATGTAGAGGAAATCTTTTTCTCTTAATGCTAAAATGAAGGCCACTGGTGTATACATAGATATTCCATTAGCTTAAGAGATATTGTACATTGGGATATTGTACAGTTAATTCCTTTCTCCAGTGTATCACTGATGTAGCACTGTCCATCAAACAATTGACTACAAGTCTTGCTGGTTGTCGTCTTGTTTAGAAATGTTTCTGCAATTATGCCTGGTCAATTCAGGGCAATGGGTTCCAATACTGTTAAATGCTAGTTTTCTTTTTTTATGTTGTATGCAAGGTTGAAATAGTGTCAACAAAGCATGCATCTAAATTGCTTTAACCATTTGTTCCAGAGATAGAAACTATTGACTTGCTTAATTGCTTTGCAATTGTTGATTTTCATGTCCTGAAAAACATTTGTACTGTGCAGAACAATGCTAATGAGCGCCCACATGATTTACTAAAGCAAAAGTTCAATTTGTGCTGGTGAAATAAGACTTACAAAGAGGTATTGTATCACAGAATATATACTTTGAAAATATTTTATTGTCTCTGGTGTGAATCCAGTACTGAAAAAGGGAATCAACTACATGAACTTAGCTCAGTTTCTAGCAGTCTTGCTTCTGAGTCAGAAGGTTGTGGGTTCGAACCCCACACATCGGTACTCAAACACTCCGGGATGCTACCTCAGGTGAAGGGCGCTATATAAATGCAAGTTGTTGTTGAGCTTGATATTGTACTCTCCAGTTCAGTAATGGAGAAGTACTGAATTGTCAGAGGTGTGATTTTTCAAATAATTCGTTAAATAGCCTCTGTCTATCGGTCCTTCAGATGAATATTAAAGATTAAGTCGTCCTGAAATGCAAAGCGCTATATAAATGCAATTTGTTGTTGTAAGTGGCATTATTCAACTAATGGCTGTTTTGTGGGACTTGTGGTTCTACATAATGAGTGTTACGTTAGCCTGGGAAAAAAATTGTAATTCCTTTGAAGCTCGATAAGATGTTTCAAAGTCAAAGGCGCAATAATAATAATCATTGATTTGATATAGCCCCTTATCAAGTCTTCGAAACGTCTCAAAGCGCATAACAGAATGTACTATAAAGTGAATTGACTGTAAATTTTGTAAATGTGAAAATTCTTCTCGCTTTACTAACTGTACAGTTGTGAAAAAACATGAAAGCAATGTGTGTAGTCAACACTTTAGTGGTGAAAAACTATACTGGTGCCCAGTTGGACAGCTATTCATTCCTATCTGCATTAATGTCTCCCATTTTAGTTAGAGCAATACAGAAATACAGAAAAATCAACACAAAATCTAAAGAAATTAAGTTCAACCCTCGGGGTAACTATTAATTATGCAACTATTTGGGGCACATTTCAAAGATATTCTAATCACCAGCTTATGTTGAGGTGAAACAGATTTAACGTTTTCAGGATCAGTAGAGAAGTACCGTTTTATTTAATTGCAGTTGTGTCATTACTTGAATACTTTTCAGAGGTTAAAGTGAGATGTTTTAACGCTTAAATATTTTGTTTCCAGCATCATGGGAAGATCAAGAAAACAGCATTTCTGAAGAAGTACGAAAAGGTGAATTTATCAATATTAAAAGTTTTATATTTTGAATTGCACTATTGTTGAAACTTCATGTGTTTTGCTCCCTTCTAAAGTTCACAAATTTTACAGTAATGATTACGTTTTCCAAAATATCAGCTTTACTTTATTAATTGCTGAAAGTAATTAAAGGTCCTACTCCATTATTCTGTTTTAATAATCTAAAACATAAACTTATGAGTGTGGGGCACAGAATATAGTTCTCATTTATTATCTTCTACACATTGTAGAATAATCTTAGCCACTTAGCCAGAATAATGAAGGGCAGTGGTGCCATATAGTTTTTGTCGTGCCTTCAGAAAATGAGAAAACGAAGGCTTTTTTTAAAAAAACACAATTGAGTCCTGGGATCAAATCATAAGTACTGAAATTATACTTTCAACTTGCTATGGATTTGTCTTTGATCTCTTTATCATTTTTTTTCTTCTTTTAGTGAAGATATGATATTGTATCACCACAGGACGGAATTAATTAATGATATGTTTCATTAAAAACAAAATCACATTTTTATTAGTCATAATAATTTTGAAGAGGACACTTTTTCTAGTTCTAACCTCAACCAACAACAACAACAACATTACATTTGTATAGCGCCTTTCACGTCGAGAGGACGTCCCAAAGCGCTGGACAGAGTAAAAAACCGAGCTGGGGTTGGGGGGGTAAGGGAGGGGAGGGGAAGGGGCTGGCTAATGGCATGGTCGAAGAGGAAGGTCTTAAGGCGGGAATTGAAGGAGGCTAAGGAGTGGGCGAGGCAGAGTGACTGGGGAGATGGAATTCCAGAGGTTGGGGGTAGAGTGGCTGAAGGCTCTCCCGCCAATGGTGGGTTGGGGGACGTGGAGCAGCCAGAGCCGGCTCAGCAGGGGGAACTGGCGGGTTGGTAGAGGGTTAGGAGGTCACAGAGGTAGGGTGGGGCGAGGCCATGGAGGGCTTTGTATGTGAGGACCAGGATCTTGAACTGGATCCTCTGAAGGATAGGGAGCCAGTGGAGTCGGGCTCCCTATTTATATATATATATATATATATATATATAAACTATATCCAGTTTCTGCATCACAATTTTGACCTACCGAATATCTTGCTTTATACTGTAATCTTAATTCACACTATAAAGTGAATTCTCTCTCTTGCCCATAGAGAGATAACCTATTTGACAAGATATATTGCTATTTCTATTAAACATAGAAAGATTCTTGTGTTTTCCTATCCAGTCCCTCTTGAGTTTTATGCAAGCTACAAAGGAATTTGGTGTCTTATCAAAATGAATTATCGTAACATGAAACCTGAAGTTAATTGGAATGGAGCAAGTTACAAGCACTGGACATTGCATTTTTGTGCAATTTAACTGCAAGAACAAAGTACTTTTCAATATAAATTTTAGTTTATTTCGTTGATACTGAGATTTTTTTTCATTTCAACCACAAAATAAAAACTAGCCATGTTTTTTTTCTCTTGGCAATGGTCTTTTATTTCCCCTGAGGTTGGTTTACAGAGTTTTGTGATTTTTTTTGCTTAAAAAAATCAGAGCAAAGCACTTTATAACAACAAGAACTCAGTATTGGGTACCATACTGAATGAAAGCACCCGTGTAGTGTATATTAAGGAAAGCTACCTTGCCTGACGGCACAGCAGATACCCCACTGGTTGTATTCTTGACACACAATGAAATGGATAATATTATAGCAGGCACAGAGGTGGCCTGGAAGAACAACTGGAAGTCCTCCATGGTTGGCAACAAAACAAATCAACTTCATCAGAGCCCAACACCAGCAAATCAGGTAACTAGTGTTGAAGGCACCACAGCAAAAGCTGTCAACTCCCTATCCTACCCCTCTCCACACTCACGGTTTCTAGACGTGAAAACTCCTCTAAGAACGCCTCCAGGTTTTCCTCAATCACCATTCACATGCTTCCCTTCTCCAGGGAAGTCTGGATTATTCCATTGAGAAACTACTACTCCAGCCTGTTGAAAGATATTGTGCTGGAGGACTGAGAGATCTCTGCACTGTCTGTGCCTTTTCATTCGCCCTCTGGAGCCAGCAGCCTCATGCTACTGCTCCTCATCGCGTGCCTCCACCTCCTTTACAATGGGTGCATGACCTCTGCATTGTCTGCCCAGTTTTGCTGAGTCCCAGCGATCCTTGTCTAAAGCTATGAATGTGGTGGCAAGACTCCTTGTGCACCAGCTACTTGTGACATCAGATTCCAAACCTAACCACTGAGAGTTCCACATAAGTATGGTTTCCATTTGTCTGGTATGGAGCACTCTTCATCCCCTCTATCCCAGAGCAACATGCACACCTAATCCCAGAGGGTTTAGATGCATGTTGGCAAGAGCTAAGGCCTGGGGAATCCAAAGTATGGCTTGGAATACTGCTGGAGTTTAACCAGAAGAAAATGTGCATCTTAACATTGTGCACACCAGCAAAGTTCCTGCTGCTCATCCAGCCCACTTACCTGTTAAGCACTGTGGATTGCTAGCACTTGGAGTTAATGGACACCATGCCGGAAGAAATACAACTCTCAGTAACTGGGCTGTTCCTGGAAATCCTGCTAAATGTTGGTAGTCATGCTGCCTACTTTGTTATCAAAGTGCCCTGAGGTACTGCGGACACACTGGCTCAGGCACCAGACTATTAGGACCACCTGATAGGATTGACTCAATTCCACTCTTCCATTCCCGTGTAACACTTGGGAGCCAATTAAGCTCCAAAGAGTCTACTCTGCCTACTTTCTTCTCTTAATCCTAACCTTTCTCAAGCATCTCCTCATGGAGTTAGAGTAACTAGCATAGCCTGAGGGTTTACCATTCCCTTAATAACTTTTGTGTGCAGAACTGGTAACCCTAAAGAGAAGTGAGAATGTAATTTGTTTTGTTTCTGGCAAGCTGTCAGACTGTCCAAACTTTATTGCAATGCCTAAATTCATTAACCAAATGTTCCTGACATTTTTGAAAGTTGCCTGTTGGCACACTGTTTTCTTTATTTTTCATGTTGGGTGTAACATGAGAGCAAAATGAGCATCAGAAATAACAGCACATTTAAAAAAAGGAAGAGCGAATTATAATAATAATAATAATCCTTGCATTTGATATAGCGCTTTTCACATCTTCTGAATGTCTCAAAGCGCTTCACAGAACATGCTGTAAAGTGAATTGACTGTATATTTTGGGCGAAACGCAGCAGCCAATTGCGCACAGCAGTGTCCCACAAACAGTCGTGGATTGAAAATGACCAATTTATTATTGTTTTGTTTTGGATGGATTATTATTAGGCTCTGTGTGGGGTAAGGAAACTTGCCCAAGGTTTCGCCCTGACCTGCCTGGAATTGAACCCAGGTGTCTCGCTTGCAAGGCGAGTGCTCTAACCACTGAGCTACAGGACTCCGATGAAATGGGAGAGGAGAGATGCAGTCAGAGACAGGAACCTTGGAAATGTTGAGTCTGGAGGTTAACTATAATTAACCCTTGTATTCAAGTCCCTGCACTCCTCTGCACACCCCCAATCCCCCTCTCTGACCTCCTCTCTCCTCAAAACAGTACCTGTTGCCTTCGTTCCTCTGGGTCTGGCCTCCTCCTCGTTAATGAAGGTTAATGAAGTTGAATTAGCTTCTCAAGACATAATAACTTCCAGACACAAGTTGAGAATGTGACCTCCCATATCTTGGAGTAATAGCAATATAAAATGGGATTGTAAATGTGGTGATTTTATTTCCTTAACAGCTGGCACGCTCTGCTACGATTTTTATCTAAATGCTCTGCTGATTCTTTTTGCCATGTTTATGAACATCCATTCAGGGCAGTATTGATTGCAGTTCATTCCTTCTAGTTGCAAGTGGAATTGTTACTGTATTGAAGCCTTGAAAGATGCAATATGTACTCAGTACCTGTGGAGAAGAATGTTCTAATATTGGTTCTGCAATCAGTCGGCTCTTTAAATAAACTTTGCGGTTAATAATAATTCTTGCATTTAATGTAGCGCCTTATCATGTCATCAAGATGTCTCAAAGCTCTTCATACGTTTTCCTACAGCCTCGTTAGGTTCCTCCCCCACCTCCCACTCCTCACCCCTTCTACCACAGTACCAGTATTCCATGAGCAGGAGTCTAGTAAAGTGGCTGCTCCCTATTTGAAGTTGCGATTCAGTGAGTGATTCCAGAGGCCATATACTGCCTGTGGAGGTGACGAATGCAGCAGTGTAGGCACTTACTACAAGAGCAGAAATGTTCCCCATTTTTTTAAAACTAACCCAATTCAACGAAAATGTATACTAATCCCTTGATCCTCAGGCTATAGAGGTTATCACACATTCACTGTCACTTCTGGACTTGGCAACACATTTTTCCTTACATTGCTGCAGGCCTATGGACACTGCTGGAGTTGTGTCTTCATGCACCAAATGGTTCTGTGTGTTCTCAGCTGTTTTCACTGCAACGTCGACGAGAGCACTAATATCACAGCAAAACTAGCTAAGCATAACAAAAGTTTCAGTGCAATATTATGAACCAATTCTGGTAGAGTAAGTATAAAAATAATTAATTTGAGCATTTTGACTGCTCACCATGTTCTTTTTCCTTCTATTCTTTAATCCACTGCAATACATTCTGTGGAGCACTTTGAGATATTTCCACGACACGATAAGGCGCTACATGAAATGCAAGGATTATTGTTATTTTTTCTTTGTTAACTTTAGATTTGATCTGCCTCATGATTCAGGTAGATAGAAAAAGGCCATTCTGTCATTTCTATTTCAAAGAAGTGTGCAAACTTATTCTTTAATTGTTCACTCCCTAATCCAAATTTATCCTGAAATTCAAATGACTTGATTGCTCATCTCATTGTTATTTATGAAACATTACTGGTCCTGATGAGTTGCCATGTTTACTTACAGAACAATATTCACTTTGTTTCTGATCTGATTAACTCCTTCGGGGGAGGTAAATAGGATCTCCTTGATGCTGAGCTCACTCTAAGGTGCCATACTTGGCAATGGGATGTCTGTGAAAATCTTGGCAGCCTGGCTGATCAGTCAAACTTGGAAGGGGTAAGGATTCTGCTTCCCACTCAGCTCCTATTAACTCTGCAAGCCAAGGCCTAGCTGGACAAGCAGTGGGAAGCTTTGCAGACAGTGCTTTCAGTGGCAAGCTATGTGGTTTTACCTGGTTAAATTCTAGCAGCACCACAAACATTGGATCTTGCCCACCTGTGCTCAAAACTCTCTGGAATTAGGTAAGCACTCTCTGGAATACAGTGGACTGTATATTGTGTACTCTTGTGACTTACAGTAGATTATAATGAGCTGATTGACTGATCCTCAGTTAGCACATTTCAGTTGAAGAACACCGGTTAATTAAATTAGGAATTGTATGATAAATTATATAACCTAATTTCTAATTTCGGTTTGCCTCTTGTGGGGTAAGATCAGATTTGTTTCGCCCCCTCTTTCGCCACCTTCAAAACCCACCGTAAGACCCTCCTCTTTGACCGTGCTTTTCTATCTCCCTGGTTTCCCCCCCTTGCCCTCCCCCACGCCAACCCTCGGGTCCGTAACTCTGTGTCCTCCCAACGTGAAAGGCGCTTTACAAATGTAATTTTGTTGTTGTGTCATAAAATTAGCAAATACATCTAGTCAGTTTTCAACTAAGTAGTAGCCCAGATGTCTTGCCATCATTCACTCATTTCACGCAGCTGGAAACCTGACCATGGCAACATATAGTAAACGTGGTGAAGAAAAATAGCTATTAAAATATTTCAGCCTTCCTGGTTCAATTCAAGCAAGCGTGGCAGGTGGAATTGCCAATGTGAGCAAGATTGGTACCCACACGAGCCACACCCCTTGTGCCAACAGTCATTTTAGTGGTTGACTATCAACTATTAGGCCACCAGATTGAAGGGTGATGTCTCCATTAAGTCAGTTTTTTTTAAATTACCGTCTGTTTCGTGAGATATATTTTGTTAGATTTAAAAATGAATTCATTGAGAATCGAATTGCCTGAAAATGTGTGGCAGAGCATTTGTTACATTACTAAACAGAGCCATCTTCTGGTTAGATTGTTATCCACGGCTTTTACCTACATACCCATCTTTGTCGAGTTTCCCCAGTGTACGTATTATTTCTTGTGCTCCTTTGGTGCAAATGTATTTCACAAATATTAGCAGTCCCTCCGCCTCGCCCCCACCCTTGCCTCCTTCAAGACCCATCTCAAGACCCTCTTCTTCGATCACTCTGCTTCCCCTAGCTCTGGGCTGACCTCCAGATGTGAAAGGTGCAATACAAATGTAATTTTGTTGTAGTTGTTGTATTTGAGGGTATTAAAAACTAACATCCAAGTTTTTAATTTTCTTAGGCATTTTAAGTTGCACATTTGCAGAAACCCATAGTTGGATGTTAAAACAAAATCTATTTTCTCCAAAATTAGTTCATTCATTTCTAATACCATATTTTTCTAGATTATGAAATGGAATGGACCAAATGGATAGAATGATAATTTTATTCCAATACTTGAGCCACATGAAATATAAATGGGCATTTACCGTAACCCTGAAATCCCACTCAGAGGTGCAAAAATGGCTTAGAATGTGATGTGAATTTTGTGTTGATGATTGGCTTATGGTACATTTACTCCCGAAGTATTAAAATAGTGGTCATGTATTTGTCTGAATATTCTGAGCCTCACTTTTGGATTTGACATTAATTCTCAGATCTTCATTTCTAATGAACGTCCCAAGTATGGCCAAAGAAGTTCAGTTTCCTTGTTTATGCTAAACTTTTATTTTCTGCTTAGCAATGTCTAATTCTCTACAAAGCACAATGTTTGTCTCACAATTGAATGTTGCTCCCATTTCTGGGACGATCTTCCTTTGTCTCCTTCAAACTTAAGAACATATGTTATAAGTGAGTTCATAGATATTTTTTCATTTTGATTCCTCAGCCATGTTTGCTTGGTTTGGATGAAGAAGGGTCTGCGGCCATTAAATCTAAGACAACAGGGATGCAGGGAGGAGGAAGGATATATGAATTGACATAGCTGAGTGCAGTGAACGAAGTGAAGAAGCTTGGCAGGACAATACCAATAGTTACTGGTAAAACACACAAAAAAGGTTCAACAAAGAAAACAAAGGACATCTTCTCGATGTGAAAGGCGCTCTATAAGTGCGATTTATTGTTGATGGTGGTGTTAATGGGTTTAAAACATAAGCTGGTGGAATGGAATCTGATTGTGAGGATATGTATGAAACATTAGGTACATTTCTTGGAACCAAGAAAAGGCAACTTGTCTGAGATTCATGGCTTTGAAGGAAGAGGAGATTCAGCAGAATATTTTCTTGGGAGATTAACTAGGAGCAGGCCTGATGGGATGAGGGGACTTTTGTTCCTTATGTTTTAAACTTATAATGGCAGTCTATTCAAGGTAAGAAGTGTAACTTTATGATTTGCAGAATCTGAACATGTTTAATTGCACAACCATTTCCAAAATGCTGTGTGAAATTAGTGGTACAACTGTGACTTCCTTCCCTTGCTTGTGCACTATAAAGTTTGCAGTATATTAAAAATAGCTTGTGAAAAGACTGATATGCATCTTGCATGTATTCTCTACTGATACTTGGGCAAAGTTTCCAAGGAATGGCTATTTACAGTTGAGGAAATGGGGTTTGTCAATGGCACATTGTAGGTTTCCGCTATGACCTCTGTGCATGCTTAAGAGTTTCATTGACATATGTTCGGGTGACATATTGTATAAAACTAGCACAGGGGAAAATGAGTGATTGATGATATTTTTTCCCACTGTTCACTTACTGCTTGGCATTGCCACCAATACTGTTATGTTGCAGTGAAGCTCCAGACAGTGTGTGTATATTAAATGCAGATCTTCAGCTACTATTCTGCATTATTGCAATGCCTGTGTCTTAATTAATGGGAATTGTGTGTTAGGGCACGGTGCACAACGGCTAAAGAAGATGAATTGCCTAAATGAGTGTCTGTCCATTTAATAAGACCTGCAGGCACATAATGTCCCTTGATGCTCTATTATCAAGACAGATCATTCTAATTAACCTTGTTTCTTGCAGACCAGCAATCACCTCCTTGGCCCCAAACCATTCCCTCTGGATAGGCTGTTGGCAATTTTCTACAGCATTGTGGATAGTAGAGTTGCTCCCACTGCAAGTATATTCTCTCAGGTGAGTTGGCAATGCATCAATATTAACTGTTGCTATTGGGAAATCTGAAAAAGTTACTGTGTCTGAAATGAAAACATCACATCACTTTGAACATTGCAGAACATTCGTAACAAACTTTGATTGTTAGTGTATTTGGTGAAAGCTGAATTAAAGAAACTCAGTGTTGTTTTGTATAAAATTGCAGCATTGCAATGCCTTATTGTTTTGATTTCTGCAGTAGCTGTCTCCTGTTACTTGGTCCGCATAATTGCAATCTGTATACCTATTCTGTTTACCGCTATTCACTTATTAAATCCACTGAGGTATCCTTAATGATCTGCAATGTTTTCTATAGAACTCTCTCTCGAGCAATGAACCTGGAGAATTGCTTTTTCCTATGAAATTCAGTCCATGCTAATCTTTAAATCACTGGACTGAAGACACATTGGTGGAACACTCTTTGACAAATAGAAGTACGTTTCTGGGTTAAAGAGTAACCCTCCAGAGCAGTATCTATTGTTTATTTGTATTTCATTTAAGATTGCATAATTTAGGTGTTTATTGTTTGCAACAGGGTAGAAAATGGCAGCTCATAGCTACTGTACATTTCAGAAATTACACAGGACTCTGAGCTGGCCGAGTAGAAACTCTTTGTAACCAAACAGAAGAAAGCAATCCAGACTTTTCTCCAATCTTGCTTGCTATTATCCTTCTATTGTTTTTTTGGTCAACTCGGTATCTAACACATGTAGAAACCAAACTAGACAGAGTGTCTGGAATGGAGAACCTTGGAGGGATCCAGCTTGCTTACTTAAGTTCACTCACTTGTATTTCGTCCACAAAAATCCGTAGTCAATTCACATTACAGTACATTCTGTGAAGCGCTTTGAGACGTCTCACCGAAGTGACAAGGCGCTATCTCAAATGGAAGGATTATTATTTTTATTATTATCCCAAGAGTTTTAGGCACAGCTTGGCAAGAATCAAGGCATGAGGACCCCAACGTGTGGGTTGGGGTACTGCTGGGGTTTAAGCAGCTAAAACAGTCAAGCTTGCCATCAAAGCAAAGTCTGGCAACCTTCCTACACTTTATCTAGCTCAGACCATCTTACCTAGTTTGCAGTATTGATGGAGACCAAGAGAAATAATCTGCCACCTTCAAAGATTACTTATATGAACCCCCAGGTCTCTCTGTTCCTTCACCCCCTTTAAGATTGCACCATCAGCTTATATCGCTTCTCCTCAGTCTTCCTCCCAAAATTCATCACTTCACATTTCTCCACATTAAACTTCATCTGCCACGTTTTGCCCATTTTACCAGTCTGTCTATGTCCATTTGCAGTCTGCTACTGTCCTCCTCACGGTTTACTACTTTTCCTAGCTTAGTATCGTCTGCAAACTTGGAAATTGTATACCCAAGTCCAGGTATATAGATAAATAATAAATAGTAATCCTTGCATTTGATATAGCGCTTTTCACGTCGGGAGGACGTCCCAAAGCGCTTCACAGAACACACTGTAAAGTGAATTGACTGTATATTTGTGGGCGAACGCGGCAGCTAATTGCGCACAGCAATGTCCCACAAACAGTCGTAGATTGAAAATGACCAATTTATTATTGGTTTTGGTTTTGGAGGGATTATTATTAGGCTCTGTGTGGAGTAAGGAAACTTGCCCAAGGTTTCGCCCTCTGCCTGGAATTGAACTCAGGTCTCTCGCTTGCAAAGCGAGTGCTGTAACCACTGAGCTACAAGACTCCACAAAAAGATCAAAAACAACAGTGTTCCAATACTGACATTTGGGGGATACCACTGCACACTTCCCTCCAATCAGAAAAACAACCTTTTACCACCACTCTCTGCTTTCTGTCTCCCAGCCAGTCCTGTATCCACGCTGCCACTGTCCCATAATACCGTGGGCTTCTATTTTGCTTACAAGTCTCTTATGTGGCACTTCATCAAATGCCTTTTGAAAATCCATATAAACTACGTCAACTGCACTACCTACATCCACCCTCTCCGTTACTTCATCAAAAAACTCTTATCAGGTTCGCTGGACATGATTTGGCTTTAACAAATCCGTGTTGGCTGTCCTTTATTAACCCATATTTTTCTCAGTTCAAACTTATTTTTTCCCAGATTATAGTCTCTAAAAGTTTCCCCACTACTGACGTTAGGCTGACTGGCCTGCAGTTCCTGCGTTTATCCTTCTGCCCCTTTTTGTACAGTGGAGTAACATTTACAACCCTCCATTCCTCTGGCACCCACCCCGGATTGAAAGATTGTGGCCAGAGCCTCCGTTATTTCCACCATTACGTCCCTCAGTAACCTAGCATGCATCTTGTCCGGACTGGATGACTTATCTACCTTGAGAGCACCGACAACCTTTTTAGTACCTCCTCTCGGTTTATTCTTATCTTATCCAATTTCTCTACCCTCTTCTCCGATAATGTGGCATTAGCTGCATCCTCTTCTTTTGTGAAGACAGATGCAAAGTACTCATTCAGTACGTCAGCCTCCACAAGAAGATTTCCTCTTTGGTCCCTGATTGGACCCACCCTATCTTTGAGTAACCTTTTATTCTTTATATGCTTATAAAATACTTTAGGGTTCCCTTTTATGTTGCCCCTCTTATTTGATGAACGTTAAAGATCCCAGGGCACGATTCGGAAAGAGAGAAGGGTTTTGCCCCTGTACTGGTTAACATCCCCCAAATAAAATTGGTCATTCACTTCATGATAGTTTTAGGTATTGTTACGTGCAAATTAGCTGCCTCAATTGTGTACAGAATACAGTCACTGCATTCTGCAAAGTAGTTTGAGACATTTTGACAATGTGGTAGTGCGCTATTCAATTGTAAGAATTATTATTGATTATTACAATTGTGAGATTATTTCAACGTGTTTATTGAACGCTGATATTACAGAGCTGCTAAGAGCGAGCTTCAGTGTTCCAGGATGTGTCTTTGTATGTATATTTATTGCTCCTCCACAGTGAATGCCTTCCTGTTCTACTCCAAAAGGCCATATTGGTATATTTTCCCCTTTAATTTTCAACTATTGTATTAAACAGCTCTACCACTGGGTGGTAGTGTTGTCATAAGAGTGCTATGGTTTACAATTTATGATCACAAAATTGGTTTGGATGAAGTAGGACATGGAGCCCATTAAATCTCATCCATCCTACCATCCTCCTGTCATAGCATCAAGCTGTTTTTTTAATTGAGTCCCCTGTCCTGGCCTCAACCACTCTTCTTGGAAACCCTCTTCCAGTCGTGGGTCAAGAAATACTTCCTGGTGTCTATCCTGAAATTGCCCTTTACAATTCTAAACCTGATTCTATCACTTCCTTGCATTATATTATTACGGATCTATTTTGTAATAAACAGTGACTGTCAATATGGTATAGTGTCAGGTAACTTCAACTGCATTGACAGCAGCAGCACAGGTTAACTAAACTTGCATGTAGACATCCTGGAGTTACTCAAGCTGTCTAGATAAATTATAGGCTACAATATAGTTGCTGGCAAAAGTTAACAGAAAAGGTACATATTGGTTTGTATCCTTTAGGAATATAGAGGGCATTTTGTATTGAGATTTATTTTGTAGTGAAATGTTTATTTCTGTCTGGTAGTTGCTGTCTCTGTTTATTTGGTTATAGGAAGATGTTCCACATGTGCATCATTGAATTATCCACAACATATTTGTTTCTGGACTGGCAGATACTTCAGACGATGGCAATGATAATAATGATAATAATAAATGCATTTTTGTGACTTGGTGTTTTGTTTGTTCATCTGAACTTTTTTGGGGGGGAGGATTGCTTATTGTCTCTCATTCAAGAGTTACCTGCCAATTTAACCTATGAATGTTATATACAAAATATGTTACACACACATCAAACATGAATATGTATTATTGAAGTAATTGCTACTTCTTTTTTTTAAAAAACACTCCTCAATATGTTTTGACTTGATATCTAATTCTGATCCTGTCTTCATCCAATGGCCATGCATGAACTTTCCAAACAAATTACTGGAATGTGATTAAGAGAGGAAATCTTGGCTAATTTTCCCCTCTCTAACCCAGTAAATGAGATTGATTGTAGTGCCCCTACTGCTACTTGGCTGAGATCAGCTAACTCATGAAGCCGTGAGGAGATCTAAAACATATTTTTATTTTGAAGAATCTTTTCTAATTGATAGTTCATACAGATAGACAGTGAATTCCTGTTGTGATGTGACAGACCCTAACAAATCAAAATATCACAACAGCGTATTCCGTAACCTATTTTAATATGAACCGAAAAAAACTCGCAAATTAGCACCCAGTCAGGAATTGAACAATAATAATCCTGCATTTGATATAGCACCCTATCATGTTCTTCAGACGTCTTAAAACACTTCACAGGATATATTGTGAAGTGGATTGACTGTGTATTCTGTGCGTGAAATGTGCATAGCAACGTCCCATACCAATGGCCATGGAGTGAGTGACCAATTTTTTTTGGGGGGGATTTGTTGGCCAGGTCACTGGGAAAAACTGCCTTTTTTCAAATAGTGCCATGGGATCTTTAACGTCTACCTGAACAGGCAGACGGGAGACTTGAAGCAGTAAGACAGATTTAAAACTGAACATTTTGTTTTGAGTTGCACCCGTATGCATCTTTCATTGCCTGCAATGTGTAGTTGAGGGAGTATAAACCAGATTGGATTAATGTACAGTATCAGTTGGAGGAAAAGGTATGATGGAGATTGAGACCCACTAACAGTTCCTACTGTTTACTACACAGCAGGAATCCAAAACCCATTGAGGATAAAAAAAATTGCATTGTAGTTTACCCTTTGTTTCCCGAAAGGCACTTTTGTTTTTCAAGATCTTTTTATTCTTGTGTGCAATCTGTAAAAAAAAATAATACTTTCCCATAAGCTTGCAACAAATATACAGTTTAGCTCTTTGAACTTTTGGAATAATCGACATTGTAATTCTGTTTATGTTTCTGATTTTTTGACACAAATCTACTGCAGTCACTGGGGTAAATGAGGCAAAATAATTCCCCTGTTCGAAATTCAGTCAGTGTTGTGGAAGCCAAATTAAATGGGGTGGCTTGTCAAAAATTGTATGATGGTGAGATGAACCTTTTTTTGAAGGTTCCTTTTGCATCATTGAATGTATTTTGACACCAAAGTCCATGCCTGATAAGCAGTTTGAGGATGTGACATTAATATTAATGCTTCACTGGATTAACCTATTGAATAAAACATTCGGTAATTTTATTTTAAAATTGAATGTAGTATATGATGTGGAAATATTTCCCTTTTGTCATTTTGAGAATTCTTTCTTAGATAATTTAACAAAATAGGTTAATCTAAGCTTTTGTTGGCTCTATGTGCTTTGTGAAAAAAAATGTTAGCTGCAAATTTTCCTCCTTTTCTTGCATTGCGGCCTTATCCAGTTGGAAGATTCAAGCATTCTTGGTCTCCTGTTTTTTTTTGAAGGCCACCAGAAGTATTGTTCTGAGATTGCTGTTCAGGAGGTGAGCTGTCGGTGATAAGAATCTTGGTTGGAATGTCAAATTGTGTGCAGTTTTCCATCTAGTTTCCTCGACATGACAGACAAGCAAAACTATCCTCCAGGGTAGAAGGGAATGTCTCTTGGGAACTATGTCGACGTGTCCGATGACGGTAGAAGGGAGCTGAGTCCACTCTGGTGGAATTAGATATTGAATATCTAAGCCAAAGAGATCTTCATCAATAAGACTTGCAGAGGTAGACATGTCACTAGTGGTCAGGATCCGTCCAGCTCCACCAATTCATTAAAATCTCCGCCGCCTGGATACTCACTCGCACAAAACTCTGTATCCCCATCTCACTAGTCCTTGCCAGGCTCCACTGGCTCCCAAACACCGAACAGAACAATTTCAAGATCATTTCACTCGTTGTCAAATGCCTTCATGCCCTCGCACCCCCCTACCTATCTGACCTGCATACCCACCACTCCACCACCCGCTGCTTCCTCTCGGCTGGCTCTGACCTCCCGTATGTCTGTCGTCCCCTCTGTTCCACCATCGGTGGCTGTGCCTTCAGTCACTATGCTCTGAAACTCTCTCCCTGAATCCCTCCGTCTTGCCTCCTTCCTCCCCACCTTCAATTATAGTGGGGAACCTATTAGCAGCCAATATTGCCACACAGCTATGCATAACACTCACTGGTATTGCAGGTCCAGGATTTTTACCATTACCTTGTTACTGGATAAACTGCATGGTTTTAGTGAATTATATTCCAGCAGGTTCCCAATGTACTCTTATGGACGGGTATGTAATCCCTTGTCATTTGCAATATCAAGCCTTATACAAATTGGGTGTGTATACACCCAATTTCTCCAGAGAAGGATTGCATATTTAAGGTCTCTGCTTTGGTCAATTCTAAGCAGCTCAAATTGCAGTCTAAACAACAGCACAAGATTTTCTCACATCTCAGACATCTCACTAATCAAATGTATGGTTACGCATACTATAGCGATCAAAATTGTGAACCCTGGCTCTGACCTAATTGTCTCAACTGACATAAGCTAACTAAGCATAGACAAGTGATCAAAACTGAGACTGTCTCTGTTTCAACGATTCAATTTCTCTCGATACTTTACCAATTGAGCTATCAGGGAAATTAGCTACATTAATTTGGTATAAACAATGTATATAATTTGTTTAACTCAATCTAAGTTGTTCATTGAACAGGATGATTTTATACATGTCATCTGATATTTTCTGAGTACCTTAGCAGGGGTTATATGTGTTTACCTGCGAACGATTTGGGGGTGAAAAGTATGTGGTTTTGTTTTTTAATTAAAATGTTCAAGACTCCTTGACTAATGACATGAAGCAGAATGTATGCTAAATAGGGACAACATCTGGCCAATGGTGCTGCAGAAAAAAAAATTCATTATCGGCACCTCAGTATTATTAATCATAGTTTAAATTAATTTACAAAATAAGAACTGCCGCCTACCTACAGCTGGTACAGCAAAAATCACTGTTCTGGTTAGTGAATTCCGCTGTTTTTTTGTTAAATAAACGAGCTGCATATTGGAGGAGCTTAGAGACAAATTTATCTGAATTAAATAACAATCTTGAATCATATCTTGTAAGGTGTAGAACAGTCAAGTGTGCCTCAGTTAGGTAATTGATATACCGAATCTGGTTTTAGATTGGCAAATAGTGGTAACTAAGCAGAACTTTTTGGGGCGTTGGCCAGTCATGAGTCTATATTTCTGTGTTTGCTAACTACAGCAGAATCTTAGACGTACAGAAACAGGGAGAATTCCGGACACAGTTCATGCTTGGTGCTACTTTTAGTGTTTTTACCGCTCGTAAACCAAAATCAAGATTTTTATTCAGAAGGCAAGAAAAGGGCTAACTTTGCTTGTCCAGAAACCATTAAATAGGGACATCTGCGTGTGGCCCAGCAGTTGCAGACAATCACAACCATCTTTTCCGTATATTACATATATTGTATATAAATGTGAGAATCACGTAGATTTATAAATTTACCATTTAGCTATTTTTCCCTTAATTCAGCGCTCCACAGATGACGATGATGATGTTGGCTTTTTAAGTTTCATCACCATTTATTAGTTGTTTGCGAGCTTCAGAAGCTGGAGGTATTTATCATTGATCACTGGCAAATATTATTATATTCACTGCTTTGGATGCCCTTAAGCATAGTGTCAAGCTACCTGGTTGACCAAGTAAAGTCTGCCAATGCTGGCATGATTTAATAGGACCGAACATTGAGGACAAAAGATTGTGACTAAGATTGTGATTGAGGGTTTTCTTCAGCTGGAGCAATTATTGTTTCTGCTGAAGCTCAACCCTCTCATACATTAATAGATTAAAAGTCTCTTGCCCTTGACAGTCCTTTGAACAGACATAACCTAGTTATAATCAAACACAAGTATAAACAAGGATGTAAGTGAAATATTAGCACAGCAATTAAGTACAGAAATTTACACGTAAAAATGTAATGCTGTTAATACTTCATCATATAATACATCATTGGCAGCCAACTTAATACTAAGTTTGTTTCACACTTATTTGTCTTCCCCCCCGGCTCCCCTCCCTTGAGCACCCACTCTTACAAGCTTTTGACTTGTTTCAGTGTGATAGGGTGGTATATCAAATGCAAGGATTAGTACAGGTATTGTGATTCTAATATTGAATTACATTTAAGCTAACTTATCTATGTAAGATATTTTATATAACATTTGTGACCTCCATGGTTTTCCAGCAGCGAGACAAGAAAAACTGATTGGAAAAAAAAACCTAGGAAAAGATTGGGACGAAATTCACCGCACTATAGCTTGACCCTCTAGGTTAAATGGGAATGTTAACATCAGAATTTTTTAAGAGTGGGTGCTCTGGGGTGGGGGTGGGGGTCCTTGACAGTTATAAGAGTCCTTTGTAAATTTGCTCAAGCAGTCGTAATCCAGTTATCAGTGAACTGTAGTCTATAGTCAAAAGTAGCTTCTGCATTTATCAATGCTTGTTGGGCGATGTTTCTCAAAGTCCTAAAGAGGACGGGTGTGGGAGATAGCAAGAGTCACAGTAGTGAGGTGGGGAAAATATTTTGGTTCTTATGCTGCTTATTGGCATGATAGTATAGTTCTGATGCAGTTCAGAACTCATGACACCAGGTTTAGAAATGCTTGATACTGACATTCTGTACAAAAGTGGGAGCTTGTTCCATTTCTCTTACCATTATTGCTCACTTAATGAAATCACTTTTTATATATTTAACTTAAAAAAAACTTAGTGTTCAAAAGCCACTGTGTTTATCATAAACTTGGAAAATACTCTTTGTGAGAACATCCAATCTTGGTATGAGTGGATTCCACAAATTGGTTCAGTCAGACGTTTATACCATATATCTATTTATGCAGATCAAGTACCTATGTGTGCTTACATTCTTCCAGTTGAATACACAACTCGTTCAGCTCCCCTATGGGGCCTCATGTATTAATCAGTGACCGCAAAGAAGAAAATGGGACTGTGGTGTTTGGTTGAATGTGCGTAGTAGTGGAAGAAAAATAGTTCATTACAAGTGCAGTCTGCAATAATAGCACAGTTCGTAACTGAGGGAGTATGATATTTTGTTTAACTTTCTCCTGCAAAATATAGTCAGTTCACTTTAGTCAGTTATACTTTACAGTATATTCTGTGATGTCTCAACGATGTGATAAGGCGTTATATCAAATTCAAGGATTATTATTAACTTCAGATCCTTAAACGTGGCCTAATCATATTTCAAAGTTCCTATGTGTAAACCTGGAAAATTTGAGTTCAGGAGAGCTGAAATATTGCACAATAATTTAGTGCTAAAATAAAAGTCACATAAAAATGTTATGTAGATTCACTGATTTATGTGACTGCGGATTTAATTGTTGAATTATTTATGTTGATTTGTTTTTTTGATTAATGGCAGTGAAATCAAGTTGCTGAGGCAGAAGCCAATGAGTGCACAGAACACGCAATTGGTGTTCTGCAGGAAATTGAAATTTAGTAATCGTAATTTAGTAAAATGACAGAACAGACTATACCAGCTTGAATGACCTACTCCTGTTCAGAGGTTATTCCCTCCCTCTAAACAGCTGGTGCATTTAGGTTTGGAGTCGTATATATTAGCAAAACTACTTTGTCACACTTACCACAAAGTGATTATGAATCCTCATTTAGTCTGGAGGAAGGTCTTCCTTTTCGACTGAACTTTTAGTCATCTTTTACCCTCAGCTCGGGCTCCCAGAAGGCTCTTGGCTCTGTGAACCACCTTGAAACATCCTTCCAACGTGTAAGGTGCTATATAAATGCAAAGTTGTTGTTCTGCTCTGAGGAAACCATGTATCAAACAGTTGGTTCAGAAATGGTATTTCAGCAAAGTGTTCTCCATCAAGAAATGAAAGGCCCATTGTTCAGTAATGTGTGGCGACAATATTTTTACCATTGCTTTCACATCTATAGAAACCAGAGTGGTCTTAGAATAGAGAGAACCGGTGGTGGGAATTTTGATAGTGGAGAAATGGACAGTCTGCAGGACTTAAGGAAACTGAAATTTACTCTTTGATTCAGCAGCTTTTTTAAAAAAAGAGCTTGAGAATGTTTCTACAGAGAATGTTTAGTCTATTCCAATGTAACAATGTAATGAATACAGTAATTTGGCGCTTATTAAATAGCCATTGTAAATACATAAATAAAAACTAACTGCTAAAGCCTGGTTCAGCTAAAACAATCAAAATAAGGCGAGCAGAGGCAGATGGGCTCTTCTCAACGCTGCAACTTTACCTCCGTAAATACCAGTTGTAGGCTGTTTTTCTGTTTCATAGTTGGACATCTACCTGAAGTCATTCCAGTTGCCTGATTTCTGGAGCCTGCAGAAACTCGACTTGGTTCAAAGTAGAGATACCAGAAACCAAGAGTGCACCAGAGATCAGAATCTTACCAGATTGTCTGACACCTTCATTCTTGCTGATTCCCCCAGAGGATCAAATTCAAGATTCCTGGCCTCACTCATCCTCACTGTCAAATGCTTACATGGCCTGGCCTCACTCTCCCTATGCATCCCTACTGCACCGGCTGCTCCCTCTGCTCACCAAAATCCTACCAAGTCCTGCTTCAAGTCCCTGCTTGCTCTGTCCCCCTGTCAGCGGGTGAGCTTGTGGAGTCCTGTAGCTCAGTGGTTAGAGCGCTTGCCTCACGAGAGAGAACTTCGGTTCGATTACCCGGGCAGGGCGAAACTTTGGGCACGTTTCCTTACTCCACACGCCTCTGTTTATCTAGCAGTAAGTAGGAACCCGGTTGTTAGTCGATTGGCGGATCTCTTTTCCGGGGCTAATAATTCCTTAAAAATAATAATAATTTGGTCACTCAATCCACGATTGTTTATGGGGCGCTGCTGTGCACAATTGGCTGCCGTGTTTCGCCCACAAAATATACAGTCAATTCACTTGACAGTATATTCTGTAAAGAGCTTTGAGCCGTCTCGAAGACACGATAAGGCGCTATATCAAATGCAAGGATTACTATTATAGTTTACAGACACTTTGCCCTCGCTCTTTTGAACTTCATCCAGAGTCACTCTACTTTGCTTCTTTCCTGCCTGTCTTCAAAACCGACCTTAATACCCATCTCTTAACTCGCATTTTTGATTATCTTTCCCCTTCTTGCTTGGCCTCCCCCTTCCCCTCCCCCCAGCTCCCAGTCAGTTATCTGAAGAATTTTGAGATGTCCTCACATTATGAAAGGTGCTATGTAAACGTATTGTGGTACTCTTCTTTGATTTCTACTAACTGTATTAACCCATGTATAAACCTGCATTAAGATTGTAAAACTGCATTAATCCAAGTACATGTAATTGGATTGATATACAAAGCCACTCAAACAATCAGTTAGTTTTCACTTTCTAAGCTAGTAAATTTCTATTTTGTGCAAAACTTGACCTTAAGAGAAAAGTCAGATTGTGTCCTAGAACTTGTACCAAATGTGAATGAACCAGTAGGGTGAGCTCTTTAAATTCAGATGAGAAATTAGGAAATCTATCTTTAGTAGCTTTTTCACAAAGTTACCACGTGAAACCATGTAAACAACTTATTTTGCAAGAAAAGTATAATTGAAAGATTATTATTAGTATACAATATGTAAATATATATTTTCTAGGTTGTTTGTCGATTGGCGGATCGCTTTCCAGGCGTAATAACCCTCCCTCTCCCCCCCCAAAAAAATATGGTCACTCAACACTTTAGAACTGAGTTGAGAAAACATTTCTTCACTCAGAGGGTAGTGAACTTATTGAATTATCTACCCCAGAGGGCTGTGGATGCTCAATCCTTGAATTTATTCAAGACTGAGATCGATAGATTTTTAAAAACTAAAGAGATTAAGGGATATGGGGATAGGGCGGGTAAATGGAATTAGATTAGAAGATCAGCCATGATCTTATAAATGGCGGGGCAGGCTCGAGGGGCCGAATGGCCTACTCCTGCTCCTATTTCTTATGTTCTTATGTAATCCACGACTGTTTGTGGGACACTGCTGTGTACAATGGCCTGCTGCGTTTCACACACAAAATACACCATCAATCCACTTTACGGCATATTCTATGAAGCGCTTTCAGACTCAACAACATGATAAGGCGCTATATCAAATGCAAGAATTATTATTACTATATACCTTTCAAGCAGCACTTTATCATACGTCGTAGTTTGTTAGAGCAAAACGTATATTAATTTCCAACCATTCAGCCTCAGTAATTACAGTAAGAGGGTTGAGGCATCAATGCTTCAGATGTTTCTGCAAACTTACATAAGTGATCTTTGACTTCCAGAAAATTATATGTTCACATAATATAATTTATGTTAGGGAATAAGACTGACAACATAAAGGGGGAAAATGCTAGGAATGGCTAATGTGGGTAACTCACTGACTGGTTCAGTTACTTAAGAGGGAATTACATTAAGTTTATTTTAATTATGGTTATTACACATTTCATTGGATATTTATGCCTATTTTTGGGAACATCACGAGTTGCAGACATTCATTTTAATTGCAAGTGAGTTGTATATCTTCCCTCTTTATTTCTGTTTGGTTTCAGCTTCTACTGCAAATTTCAAAGCATTAACTTAGCTCTCCTTCCCCCTCCCCCCCAATCCCCTCTCTGTCTCTCTCTCCCCCTCCCCACGAACACCACCCATCCACCCAAATTAGTGTTGTGTCCCAGAGAGCTGCAGATGTGGTATGATGTACAGTTGGGGATTACGATTAGACAGCCCTTTAATACCTGGGTTACCAGAGCACTGTGCAGTAACCATATATGTTGTGCCTCTGAACTGTGTGATCAAAGACATAGCAAATTGGTAGTGAGTATGGAATCCTTGCCTGGCGTTGGCTTGTACTGTGCCTCAAGGTGACAAGGAATATTTTTACAATATGATGACAGGTTTCATTCTGTGGGTAGTGGACGGAATAGTAACTTTCTCTTTCAACGTCACATTAAAATGTATTAAGTATGCAAGAGTAAGCTGTCAAAGCTGTTTATTCTGAGGTGCATTAAGATGAAAAGATAGTGCCTCTAGAAAGAAAGAAAAATCATGCACGCCATTTAATTGTGGATTTAAATTTTTAACAGTGCCTCTTGGACCCTGATTGTCCACATTATTCAGGAAGGCATCAGCAGCAACAACAACAGTTACATTTATAGAGCGCCTTTCACGTGGGGAGGACGTCCCAAAGCTCTCAAAGTTGTCTCTGTGGCCCAGAGCAGCACGTTTCAGTTTTTTTCTTCTCCTTTGCCCACAAAATATAGTCACTTCACTTTACAGTAAATATATACTGTGAAGCGCTTTGAGACGTCTCAAAGATGTGATAAGGCTCTATATCAAATGCAAGGATTATTATTATGTTATTATAATAAGCTATGGTACCTTCAGCCTCTTTTAGTCACTCCAAACTGAATTGTGCATACATGCAATGAAATGTCTGAAAATGTACCAGGAATATTTCTACTGAGTCTGTAACACATTAATCAAGAAAACTAAGCGCGAGCTTGATTATCCACTGAATTTAATTATTAATTATTCATTGCGGATTCCCTTCCACAACAGCAGATATTCAAGACGTCACTGTATTCAGCTTCTAACATTTCTAGTGGAAGCTGCTGGGACTATTTGTTTTGGTATAAGGTTTAACAAAAAACTTTCACTCTTTCACTCTAAACACATCGATTTATCACAAAGACATAGAGTAGTGAAGTTCTTTCCACCTTTGGCCTCTGGGATTTATTCTCCACCTATCAGTCAACTAAGGTGACCTCGTTGTGATGGCTCACACTCTGAAGTGATACATAAATAGAGTAAATCAAGACCGAGATGGAATTTCTCCCAATAGATCCTTTAATCAATTTAAAAAGGAAATGTTATTTAAAAGTTTTTTTTTAACAACAGCGCAATATAAATAATCTAGATTGGAGGAGTTATTGAAACCTTTGGTAAAAGCACTGGATTGCTGGATTGGACATTTCAGACATAGAAACTTGAGGTCAACTGTGTCTGTGTAAAACCCGCCTTTCAACTAAGACCAATGAAGCGAGGAAGAATAAAAAAGGACAATAGTTAAGCAATAGGTTTATAATCATTATTGTGCTTAATATTATGAATGAAATGTGCCTTGGATGCAAAACATTCTGGCTAATAAAGCAAAGTGGCTGCTCTTAAAATAATAAAATGTTTCACACCAGTTGTATTTCGGTTGACTTAACAGAATGGGTTTTACCTTTTTATAAAAAAGTCATAGTGTAAAGTTATTTTCTCCTTTATTTATCATTCCTTGGCCACAGTGATGTTGATTGCAGCCCACTTGCGCACTTCCATTGACTTCCGTAAAACTTTCAATGTAGTGCCGACGGCTTCTATTATAAAGAAGCTGGGAGCCATTTGGGGCGCATGGTCAATTCCTAGTCTTGAACTTCAGGTACCAGAAGCATGTACGGACTGATGTGCGTGCTCCTGAGTCTCTACACTTGATGATTAATGCAAGGTTGTCGCTGTCATCCATCCGTGATGTCTTCAATTAAATATTTGACATGGAAGAGAGACAATCTTGCAGTATCTTCCCCCACAATTTTTCATAGAATTGCAGCTGTTGTATTAATTGCCTGGCCATCTTGAGTCCTCCCCTCTCTCTATACAAACGCTAACTTTAGTGAGTACTCAGAGTGGTATTCTAGCTCTGCGCGGATCTTTGAAAGACCTCAAATGTATTGACTGGTAGCTACATATGTCACTATGTCCCAATTGTTAATTCATGTCAATGTTTTAGGATTTAATTCATATTAATTTCTAAAGATCCTAATGGATGTTAACTTTATCTTTGGGACTGAATTGAGAAGGGGGCAAAGTCTTCATCTTTCTGTAAGCAAAGCCTCAATGTAGGACCATAATGAGCATATTTATACAGTTCTTATCACTCAGCTCCTGATAATGCTATAATGCGCAGGGTGGTCTAGCCGGATAACCAGGGAGAGGCTTACCAGTGACTCATCCTGATAAGCATTGCAGTTTTAGCTGGTTAAATGTAATTGGTACTAGAAGGTACACTTTGGATACTGAATGCCTTTACTTCTACCAATGTAGAGCTATATTTTCTAAACACGGTCATACAATTTGTCTGTTGCCTTAGTGAAAGTTTGCTCATTCCAGAATTGACAAACCAAAGCTCTGAAACTTGAGATTCCTAAGCATGCCAAGATGTTTCTGCAAGTCCAACATTTGCTGACCAAAAATTAATCTTGTCCTGATAACAAGGTTGAGATTGAGAACATCCTGAGCGGTAATCATTGCTAGCAATGTGCAGAGCATGAGTGAATGAGTGAGGTATAATGGAGGGTATAGTGGAATGTAAACATGAAATGAGGCTGTTTATTGGCTTTATTGATGACTGTTGAACTTCTGTCTCTTGGTGTTACTACAGAGCATGGCTAGATGGCATGTCAAACAGCAGTGACAATGTGGAGCTTGATGTTTTGCCCTATTGGGCTAAAACCTGCAAAGGAAATTCCTTTTACTTTACTATCGAGGATAGCTGTGATAAAATCTCTTTGTGGTAAGCTTTCTTTTCTTTTAATTTTCTTTCTAGACATTTCCAAGACATTATCAATGAGCGTGAAAGGGCCAGAATGTAAATAGAGAGCATCTGGAAAATGCGTTCAGATAACCCGTGGAATACACTTGACAAACGATTTAATGTGAAAATGGAAATGCATTGAGAAGAAAGAAAGATGCCCCCATAGCTTTAGAAAAGTAGTAAAAAGAAATCGTTCATGTTTTAGAATTTATTTTTTCTTCCCCACATTTTAATTATTTCATTCACTATTTAAGGGTTTCTTTTCTTTGAGTGACAGAAAGATCAATTTGTGATAGCACGTGCTACTGTCATGCACTTCACAGTGCACACTTAAGCCGGAATAGATAGTAGTTGGTCTGGGAGTCAGTTGCCTGCTCAGACTTCCAATGGAATAAATATCTTTGTCCCTTATATATTTTATAAGCTTTCAGTTGCTTAACAGTGTGGTAACAGTAAAAACTTTAAATTTTGTCTAATAAAGTTGGGTTTCCAGATTGTGTAGAACCTAGTCACTTTTCCTTTATGGATTTACATCTCAAATCTATTCTCCTTTGGCAGAAATTACAAAACGTAAATTTGACATTTAGATTGTAGTTTTCACTGAGTTGCCTATTTGGCGGTGCCTAAAATGGAATATAACATAAAAGGCCAGGTACAGTGTGGTGCATTTGTCATAAACACGCTGTAGATACAAGTAAAACACATTCCTATTTGAACTACACTACATCTAAAACAATAGCAATACAGTTTATAAACGAGGGATTTCCATGCTGTTGGAAGCCTGTAAAGAGAATTTCACAACTATTTTTCCTGGAGACAGTTGGATGCTGAGTTGTTTGTTTTGGGCTTTTTACCCGAGGTATGGAATATGTTTAGTGTTAAGAATTTATGCGGGAAATGCGCTTTCATGGCAAGGATATCAAGAAGATGGCAGATAGCAATAATTTGTTCGTAAATTGGAAAAAATGACATTCATCTTTTTTTTCTTTTAATAAGTCTCACTTTTTTGTCTAATTGGCCCCACAGTGACACAAATACTTTTGTGTTGTTTTAGTGTTTGTTTGATTGTTAGCAGTCAGAAATGCTGGCTTCTTGTTTAGCATTGAAGTATTCTGGATTGAAGCCTGGAAGGTATTAACTTGTTCTTAACAAGAACTCCTCAAAACTATCACTAATCCCAAGGCATGAAGGATTTTTGAATTTGTTCTTTCTTTATGCTCTTCAGATCTAACCATTCTTCTACATATTGTTGCGTATTGCTCCACTGATCTGACCGACCACAGTCATTTTAAAGGACCACTGGCATTAAATAGTAAATGTTAAATACAACAACAGCAACGAAATTCCATTTATAGAGCGCCTTTCACGTCGGGAGGACGTCCCAAGGCGCTGTACAGTTGGGTCAGGACCCGCGCAGGGGGGAAATGGTCAGGGTGATACAAGTCGTCCAGCTGCAGGTTTTATACCTGAGACACATAAATAATTTGAATGTCGATACAAAGGATCTTAGTCAATTACAGCTTTTATTAGTCAGATTGTCAAATAATAGAACATAGGTCAATATCTAATATTAAATAAAGCAGAGACTAAGCAGAGAAGATGGTAGTGATCAGTTACCTTTCTCTGAGAGAGTTTGTCTGAGTGTATTGCTGGATCCCTCTCCCCAACTACCTTCTGTCTGCAGCTCATACTTATGCTCAACTTGACACGTTACCACGTGATAGTGGACAATGGGTTTTCAACCTCCAGTCAATCAGCCAGGTCTCGACTGTAACCCCCCAAAAAAAATTTCGCCAAGGCCCTGTGACCTCACTATGTTGTTCTTGTGAGCACACATATTGTTGTACCCCCGTGAGTGTATTTACTTCTGATCTCGAAGTTCTGTCAACACATTCGTCTGGCGATCTGCTGCCAATAACCACAGACTCCACTCACTCACTGTCCTTGACACTTTGTGTTGCAAGGCTGTGTATTCGTCCTTCATTCAAGTACATAAAAAACAGACAGCTGATCAATCATTTGTCTAATTTGTTAGCTCAGATTAGTTGTATTTCTATGCTTCAAAATGACTGACTCATTGTGTGAAGTGCCTTGAGAGAGTTCAATGTAACGAGGGGTAATATCAAATGCAAGTATTTTTTGGAGAAATTCTATGGTTAGCTCTGTGTGCACCCACCAGTTCCTCATCTTAAATGGGCATTGATCATGTCTGAAACAAAGAAAATGATGGCTGACTATTCAGTCATTGGAGAATTTGCAGAAGTGCCCTGTCCTTCCATCAACCAATATATAATGATAATATTAATAATAATAATAATCCTTGCATTTCATATAGTGCCTTATCACATCGTTGAGGCGTCTCAAAGAGCTTCACAAAATGTATTGTAAAGTAAAGACTGTGTATTTTGTGGGCAAAATGTGGCAGCCAACAGTAGTGTCCCACAATCAGTCATGGATTAAATGAGCAAGTTTTTTTTGAGGGATTATATCCTCTGGGAAGGCGATCCACCACGTTACGGCACAGAGATACTGGTTGCCAAGTGCAGCACATCTGTTGCCATCCCAGCTGTGGTCGGCTGACTCGACATTGAGGAGAGATATAACCTGGAGCCCTCCTGGTCTGCTTGGCACAGTACCCTTCAAATAGTTTTACAATTTACAAAAGCAATTGGAATAATAATAAAATAATAAAATAAAAATAATAAAATACTAAGGTCATTGCATCATCCAAATGAACCAAAGTAAATGAGTTTGCCAAGGGAATATTTCTTCTGTGGATTTTGATTACTTACTGCTAGGTGGCGTGCGTGTGGAGTAAGGAAACATGTCTAAGGTTTTGCCCAGCCCGCGAATTGAATCAGGGTCCTCTTGCTTGCGAGGCGAGCGCCCTAACGGTTACGTTATGAGACTCCACGTATAGATGTGAATGCTTTCCAGAAGGGGTTACTGCGCAGTGATTGGGACTGTAAACTGGCTGGGTTTTCCCTTTACTAGCCCAGAGGTACTGGTTGCCAAGTGCAGCACATCTGTTGCCGTTCCAGCTGTGCTCAGCTAACTCGACAGTGAGGGGAGAGAGAGAACTTGGAGCCGTCCTGGTCTGCTTGGCACAGTACCCTTCAAATAGTTTTGCAATTTGCAAAAGCAATTAGAAAATACTAAAGTCATTACATCATCCGAATGAACCAAAGTAAGTGAGATTACCAAGGGAATATTTCTTCTGTGGATTGTGATTTTTCTCTTTCATACTATGGATAGTGTCCAAACGGTTGTTGAAGTTTGAATTGTTAGAAATTTTCCACTTCCCCATACAAGGAAAAGAAGCAGTGTCACAAAAAAAATCGCACTTCACAGCTGAATAAAGCAGCCAGGGGATAAATCAAATAATCCCAAACTGCTAATTCACAACTTTTTAAAAATAATATCGTGTTCGAATTTGTTTAAAGTTAGTCAAGTAATCCTAAAATGCTAACTCATAACTTTTCAAAAATAATATTGTGTTTGAATTTGTTTAATAGTTGTGATGTTTTTATTTTGGCGCGGAAATGCTTCTTCAGCAGTTGAAAAAACTCAGGTGCGAATCAGAAACAGGATTAAATAACACAGTCCTGTCCATTACTTTTCATTACCACAAAGTAGTTCTATTCATTTACCAGAGGTTTTGTTAAAAGTATTTTGTTTGAAGCATCACCATGGTTTTCCCTGCTTTGCAGACAATTCTTATCGTGCACCAGCCATATCAAATGAGGACATGCTTGGTTTGGTTACATTTACATTCAAATAGCCATAACCATAGATGATTCTCTTTTTCCTCTAAGTTCCCACTGTACATATGCTTCCACTAGCCAGATACTTGTCGGAACAAAAAGAAACGAAGTCAAGCTGACGGGGCTGTGTTTCAGAAAATACTCTCTTTTATTAGTAACATAGCTCAAAGCTGACATTCTGGTTTAAAAAGAAGTTGTTTGTTTTGAAGGTACTGTACTTGTTAATGAATGTGGATTTACTGCATTCTTGTACAACATTTCTTTGCCAATTTCTAACCAGAAGATGGAATAATGTAAGAAGAAGCTAGTTGATCATTATGCAGTGTCAGAAAAAATGTTTTGGAAGTTGTTTGTAATCTGGAACCAGTTTTTTCACCACATTTTGTCTTCATTCAACACATGTTATTTCACATTTAACCAAAGAGAATCAGTCCTAGAAAGAAATACAAACACTTTTGAGCAAAGGATTACAATACACAACAAAATAAATAAAGGATTAATGTTGAAGGGATAAGCGCAGTGATGTTATTTCCAAGCTGACAAGTTGCTGCGTTCCTCAGTCAACATTATCCAGAAAAGTAAGTCATTGTCAACTGTTCTGCAAGTGGAATTTCCAGATCTTGTCATTGATATCCATTCACTTGATCTTTTTGGCTTGTTGAGCATTTATTTACATTCAGAATTCAGATAGTTAAAGTCCTAATTATTCTAAATTGTTGTAAAAGCCTTTTATTGCACAGTTGAGCAGTTAATGTTCATCCATTAACATTCCTCACAGTTGTGGAATAATGTTGCTTACTATGACCTGCTCCTGTTTTTATTCGCACCAACAGATCTCCTCCCTGGTGACGCTTCAGCTTTTAACTCGTATTGGCCACGATGATCAGCTTGATGGACTGAAGTACAAATGTACAGTGACTCTGGATTTCATCCGAGCTATTGCCAGGTACACCACTGCATCTGCTGCTGCAGTTACACAAACAAGAGCTCTCAAGCGACCTAATTAGAAACTCATTTAGCCTCTGTGGAATAGAGAAAACCTGTTTCCCCAACTAGATATTTAGTGTCTTGGGCAATAATGCACAGTATGGAAATGCATAATTTAGGGTTTCTTGCGGTTGTGCATTTTACTTCAACACTAAAAACCTAATGCCGTGTGGTGTTACACATGGATTTAAGTAGATAAGAAAATTGTGTATAGAATTGCCTTCAGGATGGAGGTTTAGTTCTCAAGTCAGGACTAATAGGAACAGTTACTGGAGAAAAATCAGTGTTACACAATATGCCTTAGTTTCTAATGGTTTAAAAAAATTGATTTACATTCTCATGACTCAGAAGAATTGCTCACAGAAAAGTCCTTTTCTTAATCATTACATTTTGTATAAAGTTTCACAGTATATAAATAATAATCTTTGCAGTTGATATAACGCTTTATCACGCCTTTGAGACGTCTTAAAGTGCTTCACAGGATATACTGTGAAGTGCAGTAACTCTGTTTTGTGGGTGAAAGCGGCAGCCAATTACCACACAGCCAAGTATTTATCTTCACTGATTTAATTCCAGTCTGACAGATGCAATCTTGTAAGCGGTAGGTTTTGCTCACACAGGGCAGAGAGAGATGTGCTGTTGGATTCTTACCACAATAAATGAATTGGCCAATTTGCTCTTCCGAGCTCTTCCTGTGCCTAAGCCTTTATGGGTTGGTTTCTCGTTCAACATTCCTAGTGTTGTTCTCTGATTGCTTCAGAGAAGATTTAAATAGCAAGTTGGAAGCGGGTTGGCTGTTTGGCTGAAAGCAGGTACAGGCAGACCTGGCCTCTAGAGAACTTATGAATGTTTGCTTGGACTTGTCTTGCAAACAGATGGAAAGGAAATTGTATTTGCATAATACCCAATTATGAGCTTAGTTCACATTTTCTGTAATGACATTACTGCTAAGTCTCATTAGGTGGTCATGCCACAAAGAGATATGTTAAGTATCTTGTTCTGTCGCATTTATAAAAAGATAAATGCCATTCTCTCTAGCCTTTCGGTATAATTTTCAAGTTGTGTTTTTGTTGAGATACTTAGAGATTAATTTTAAACACTGGTGGTATTAATTATTTCTCTCGGTCCAAAGGAATGCTTCCATGCCATTCCATCAAGTTCTCTTCTTTCAAAGAAAGTTAACAATTAAAGTTCTTGCTTATTCATTCAGCTTACATATTTAAACAGTATATCACCCGCACGTATAGAGACTAAGTAATTTGTACTTTGTGTATTCAGGTCACTTTCCCCAACTCTGCATTGTATAGCAAGGACTTATTTTGGCCAAGCTTTTGCTATAGTTATTTTCTCCCATTACCAAAAGTCAATCTCTGTTGTTTCCGATACTGGAACAAGTTGCAGTGGTCTTCGTAAGCTTTATAAGCCATTTCAGACTCCCTCATACAGTCCTGAAACTCACAGAGAAGAGACTCAAATTCAACCTGCTTTCAAAGCCAATAACTGTTGAAAATGTTCTGAACCATTACCGGCAGTTGAATAAAAGTATAGCCTAGTGACTGAAGTCTGTCTCCACTCCCTTGTGATGGCTTAACTGTCCTGATCTTAACACAATTTGGTCATTCTGCAGATCCCATGAATGAAAAAAAACATAAGATTTGTAGAGATGTCTTTTATTGAATTTATGGAATCTTCCACATGCCCTCCTAACCATCCCATAAGACCTTGCTGAGCATCTAGTGCATTTTTAATACTGTAATTGGTTAAAACTAGCCAGAGACCCATAGTCATATCTCATATAATATTTGATACCAAAGACATCTGAACGGGAATTCAACTCTCCATGACTCCCAACAACAAATCCAACATTGCTAATTCAACCCTCATTGAAGTGGTACGTGGATGTGACAGATTTGTCCTTCTTGGCTAAAGCATTTGCTACCTCCATATAACCACTTCCATATATAGAGCAGTTCAATGGGTGAATCAGACCATTCCTTCGCATGTCCCAGTGTAAATCGCGCAGGATAGTTTTTTGCTTTTAAAAAAAACACTGGATTATGCATCAGCAAACTGTGGACCCAGTTCCATCCTAAATAGATTTTTCAGGATCTCTGTTTATGGGTTTTAATTTATAAATTCATAAGGAGTTCCAGGTCAGTATTCCGTGGGATGTTCTCGTCTTAATTACTCATGTAACCCTTTCTTCATTAATTTTGAGGTGTTTATGGTTTTGCTTTATCAGTTTGTAGATAACATAGTGTAGGCTACTTTCTCTTTAGTCTTCTGTATTCTTCTATGTCTTCCATGTAGGAATACGGTGGAGGACAAGAATTTGTTAAGCACTCCGAGATGCTTCTCTGCTTGAAGCACGCTATATAAATGCAAGTTATTGTTAAATTTCAGGTTGACTCTGAATTACAGATAAAGGTTCTTGGATCTACAAACTGCACTTTTAAAGTAAACTGTGATGTCTTTTTTAAAACAAAAGTCAATTTCTTGTATTTAACTGCATGCAAATAGCATACAACCCAATGTTAATAAAAAATGTTTTGTATCGGGAACAAGTGACAACAGGTGGGAGGTTATAAGCGTACAGACAGTGAATTTATAATGTTGTAGCCAATATCAAAATGCTGCAACCAATGCATAATTAGCTGGTTAAACATGATGCATGCTTTTGGTAAGGTTGGTGTATTTAATAACCTGCTGTTTGATTTTTTTTCAGGACTGTGAATTTCGATATAGTGAGGTACTTGTATGATTTTGTGTGACACCAGATGCACAGCCATATGGATGCAGCAGGCGATGATCAATGCTTTTGCACCAAGTCACACTGATTCATCTATTCAGCTTATAAGAGACAGAGGCATTTTGGCTCCATTGGATTTTCCCAAGCAGGTGTTGGCACAGTGTGGGATTTAACGAAAAATATCTTGATTGGTCAGAATGGATCTTTAGATTGAACTATTTGCCAAAGACTCTGGAGTATTTTGAAGCTATGTGTTAATTATTAACAGCAGGAATCCAGCACAATCTGTTCCAAAATAATAACATTGCAGTAGCACTAAAAGCTGCCTGAAATGTATTTACTTGAAAGTCTTCTTTCGTGAAGTGGCCTTCTCTCAGAATGTGGTTGCGGTACACATTTGTGGGTGTGTGTGTGACCATTTTTTCACTTTTTGAATTGTCTGCTGCAATTTGGAATCCCCAAGAGATCTTGCAGTCATTATTCACGCTGAAAGCCATTTCTTCTCATTTGTCAATGTGCATATAGAAATATGCCTGTGGTATATTGCGCCTTTTTGATATTCAATTGTAAGTCCCAAAAAAGAATATTCTTTATGTGGAGGAAAGTAAACGCCATGTAAAACACGTTATGTGTCTTGCAACCAGCCTTTTATACTCATTACCAGTCTATAGGTTTATTTCCGTCTGCCACTGGGTCGCACATTTCACAATGAAGATTTTTTAAACCCAGTGTTGATATGATGATCCTGAAGGTTGTCTGTTAGCTTTAATTCTGCAGGAATTCGGTCTCATGGTACAATTAACCACTGACCATGTTGCTCTGTTGCTGATTTTAAATGTGAAAGGGAATTACAATACTGCTGATTAGCACAGAGAACTGAATAAATGTGTCTTGACGCACACCTTCTGTGCTTGATATTGCTTCTTTCTCCCTGGTCAATTGGCATTTTCCCAACGACTGTTGGGGGCAGCTATTTCGAAGAGGATAGAGCTTTAGCGATTAAAAACCTGAATGCTGAAAATCTGAAATAAAAAGAAGAATTGCTGAAATACACGCCAGGTTGATTAACATTTCAAATAGCATGGCTTAAAGATTCATCGGAATAGAATTACACACTGGTAAGAAATGTAAAGAATGAATTGAGTCCACATCAAGACTCGATTGCTTCATATGTAAGTACATTGCCTGCACTGATGATGACTTGAGGAAAGGCACACATGAAACATATTTAATTGTATTATTTCACCACCCCCGATAACTTTAGCAGATAAAAATGAGAGGTGATGCAAGCAAATGGATGGCTTGTGGGTGTGTCAGTGTTTGCGACTGGCAGCTTGTCAACCAAATATGTTTCAATCTCAACTGACTTAAAAGGTTTACCTACTGAGTCTCTCTGTTTGTCGTCTGACTGAAATTAGCTGTTTTTTTAACCTGTGCATCCAGTGAGAAATAAAGGAATGTATTATTGCTGTATGGCTGTGTATTTTTACATATATTTAAGTGTGGGATAGTTGGGTTGCTCATCTTTGAACTGCCCCTCAATACGGGGACACTGCCCTGCGTGAGAGGCGCTATATAAATGCAAGTTGTTGTTACAGGGTGTGCTGATGACTATATGGTAAGTGAACATTTACAATCATTAGTGGATTTTGATATACTCTTGCCACCGGATTAAGTCGTTTTATTAGTAACAGTCTTTGAATAAATTGACAATACGAATAGTATCTGATATAAACGGCTGTAGAAAGCGAACATTGATAGTTACCACTCTTATCTACTTTCTCCATGTTTCTTTATCCTTTCATTTATTTGTGTAAAACCTGCTTGCTTTAGAAACTAATCCCCTTTTGCCTGAAGGATCAACAGAGGATATGCTCCTGTCAAAATTGGGAAGAGAAAAAATCTTTCATGTTTTACAAATGTTAATTTTTTTTATCTATTCATGAAATAAAAACCTGGGTATTTTCAGGACATGTTTGGGGTTTGGGTGCCAATTTTTCGGTTAGAAAATTAGATGGGAGGGAATTTGACACAAATAAAACCAATGTTTTTAATATCATAATATAAAGTAAATCCATGCCTTACTGGGCTCCGGATATCCGGAATTCAAACCTAGCAGACCAGCTCTGAAACCAAATTTTAAAAGAACTTTCGTGGGGAAAAAATCTCCACGGGCCTGAATGAAAACTCCCCCCAACCCAAGATAGAAAGGTTGTGCTTTCAGCTACTACGCCCGGAACTCTGGAGCGCTCTGAGATGCTTAACAGTGACTCCTACGCGGAGGGCATTGTATAAGTGCAAGTTGTTGTTATTGTATTGACTGTCGGCGAACTGTGGCAGCTGATTTGTGCCCAGCAAAGTCCCATAAACAGCTATGAAGTGAATGACCAGGTTTATCTGGGATTGTTCGCCAAGACATTGGGAGAATCTCCCTTCTCTTTTCGGAATAGTGCCATGGGATCTTTAACTCCACCTGAACAGGTTTAATGTCTCATCCAAAGCATGCATCAAATCAGGGAGACAAGTGATTTTTGGACAAATCAGTTTTTTTTAAAAAAAAAATAAGGCTTTATTGGTCTTACAAAGAAAATCTATGGAAATAAGGCAGGTTAAAATTTAAATGATGCCAAATTTACTTAAATGATCATAAAGTACAAATTTATAGTGCACCTTTCAGGTCAGGACTGCTGTCTGTGCACCCAAGCTGGGGGTGGGAACCAAAGGATGTGGGGAGGGGAAAGATGACCGAAAGAGCAGCTACAAAAGATACGTCTTGAGGCTAGTAAGCTCGCAAGATCCCTCCAGTTTTTAGAACTGATGTTCATTGGAAAAAATACATTTATTTTGTGAACTCTAGTGTCATAATAACTAGCATTTGATGTAGCGTTTTACTGTCTCAAAGCGCTTTACAGAGTTTTTCTGTGTATTTGTAGGTGGAAGTGGCAGCCGATTTACACCCAGCAGGTTCCCCTAAAACAGCCATGAAGTGAACAGCCAATTTTTTTTATATCGGGGAGTTATATTGATCAGGATACTAGGATAAGCTCTCTTCTCAATAGTGCTATTGGTATTTAATGTCCACCTGAACAGGCAGACAGGACCTTGGTTTAATGTCTCATCTGAAGGACAGCACCTCCCAACAGTTCAGTGCTCCCCTAGCAATGTATGGAAATGTTAGCCTAGATTACAACCTCAAAGGAAACTGTTTTGTACTCAACTAAAACAACAACAAGAACAAGATTACATTTACCCAGCCCCAAAAATTGTGCAATCGGAAAGCTTGAGCAAATTCCCATTTTGATGATTTACATGTTATTTGCTTTATTCTACGTCTTGACTTGAAAATCTGTCTCACAGTACAACCTTGCAATCTCATATTTCTTATCTCAGATATTAGTGTGCCCCCGGGGAAGAGGTAGTTCTGTAAAGTAGCTTTATCCTGTCTGAAATGAAGGCCGGGCGTCTCGCTCAAAAGATTTAAACCTCATATATCATTTTAAAAATAATATTCTTGTGGCTCCATAAAATGGTGCCAAACATCTTTCTAAAAATTCTTCACTGAATGTAAATGAAAAATTTACTCGAGATGAGTGACAGATGGTTCAATAATATGGGTATGTATCTTTCAATTCTCGTTCCTTGAAACAAGCTTGTTTCACGATCCGGTTTGAACTTGTACTATCGTGTGCTGTTTGGGCGCAGAATGTTGGCTCTCTGGTTTGATAGCGAATACAAGCGCGGGCTAATTGAATTGAATTGAGAGCGTTCCTGGGTACTTCATCATTCTTTGACAATGTCAGAAACACTCAGCTCTAGGAGTGTCATTCCAATCCATGCAATGTAAGAGTTAATGAAGGTCTGTTGTCAGAGCTGCCTCTTGGGAGAAAGGGTAAAAGCATGGTTGAATGAACCGGATTATTCCTCCCCCACCTACCCCCCCTACCCCCCCCCCCCCCCGAATCTTGTTTGGGATTTCTTCACTTGCTGTAAACCACAGTACGCCCCATTACTTTTATCTACCTGTACCTAATTATAGTATTTAACTTTGTCACAAGTCTTGCAAGGAAATCTCCGGTTCATTTTAGAATCTGTTTTGTTACAAACTCTCAACTAGATCATTCCTGTTTCGCACAGAATGTAATTTGAGCAGTGTTTGTTAGAAGTATATATGTGGTTGTATCTTCGGTTTGAACTTGGCAGCATAAAAGTGAGTAGGCAAAAGCCACTAATAACATACAGTCGTATACATTTACTTGCTTTGGGACCACATTTTGTGACGTGCAGTACAGTGATTTTATTGTCCAACTGTTTCAAATGGGCTTCGGTGAACGTGGAAATGAGTTTAATTTTGGCTAAACTATCGCATTGTTGCCTTCAGTAGTTGAAATGGTCAATGGTCTGAAACAGTTTCTCTGACTTTTGCATTTAAAATCATTCGTTTTAAGATAGGGTCAGAAATATCTCCATGGTTGCTCGAATATGTATATATCCATGTTTCTGTTTTTAATCATATATAGATAATTCGATTACGATTGGTAACTAGGAGTTCATATCCCAACATATCTGTTCATCCCTAGAATTTGTACTGGAAACCATAACATCATCACCCACCTCCAAAATCAACAAGAGGTACGAACAAGCTTTCCAAGTTCCCTTGCAAGCCGTCAAACAGCTCCTTCTAAGCGAGTGAAAAAACTTGAATGTCTTCAGTCAATCTTTATATTTAAATACGAGGCAGTAATCAACATAATTCCTCATGGCTACTAAATAAACTCGGTGTGTTTTTCAGTACAATAAATCGCCATTCGCTGGGAGTTCATTGATGAAACTAATGATTTATTGAGTAGCTTTTGATGGTTAGTAGATGTTGCTTGTGCTCTAGCAACCACTAACTCCCAAGATTAATGAAATAACAAACAAAGCACTGTTACAGCATCTGTCATTTTGGTGCTAAGTATTGTCAATATAGTGCAACCCCTCCGGGCAGAAGCGTTTAGGAAAAAATATTGTATTTTCTTCTCTAAAGGGATAATGATCGAAAATATAATTGTTTTTAGGGAAGTTGCTTTCAGGAGAAGGAAGATTTGGAGATAAAGCACCGACTGTCACAACAAGTAGCATTGTGGAACATCTGTGCAAATTATAATAATAATAATAATCTTGCATTTGATAAAGCCCCTTAACACGTTGTTTAGACATCTCAAAGCGCTTTGCAGAATATACCTTAAAGTGAATTGACTGTATATTTTGTGGGCGAAACGCAGCAGCCAATTGTGCACAGCAGTGTCCCACAAACAGTTGTGTATTGAGTGACCAAATTATTATTATTATTTTAAGGAATTATTACCCTGGAAAGCAATCTGACAATTGACTTAACTGGCTTCCAACTTACTGCTAGGTAAACAGAGGAGTGTGGAGTAAGGAAACTTGCCCATAACGACTCAACTGGAAGAACAAAAGCACTGTATCCTGCAATTCACTAGCAGGGTTTCTTGTAGTATTCAGTGGAGTGGGTGACAAGAGAAATTGAGAAAGAAGATGAATTTATGTGTCTGTGAAATGGAGAGCATCATTCGACATCAAACACAAATTCCAATTTCAAACCAATTTGAAAATCATGAATTGTTAAGCCTCAATTCAGTGTAAATCTGAAATGTAGTGGCAGAATCCTAATGCAGTCCACAGCAGTTAATGGAAATGTTCAGTTAATTGGTCCCACATCAATTAAATTCCCATACATTCTGCAGTATTTACCAGATGACACAAGTGAATAGATGGACTCCCATGGGGAGAATGACCCATTAAGTGTTAGGGAGAAACGATGGACCCAGGAAATGGTTAAGAATGTCTTTGCCTTTGGTCCAACTGGATAAAACACACAAACGAAAGAACACTCTGCTTCTGTTGTTCTGTTTTGTTGGTTACTTGCCATGTTGGTGAAATAGGATAACCGAATAACGTATCCACGAAAGCTCCTCTTGCCAAATGTTTTTCTTTTTTGTGTAAAACGAAAGCTAAGCTATTGTATTTCATTGATTTTGGTTTCGAGCTTTCAAATCATGGAGACAAGTTGGCCGAAGGAAATTTTCATGAGTAGTCCAGTTGCGTTGAAAGGTTTGACCGTGAAAGGTGTAATGACATTGGGGTAAACCTAGTTGCTGTGAGGTTAAAGTTCTGTTGACTCGGTATTAATAATTATCATAATATTGACCGTCCTCCCAATCTCCTTCCTCCTTCCCTCCCTCCCTCCCTCCCTCCCTCCACCACGGAACAAACGCTGAACTTTAAATTAATTTGTCAACTTGTTCCATCTAGGTTAACTAACGGTTTGGGGGAGATTATTAACTCCTCATATACTGGTGGGTGCTTCTTTAGCACATGTTAAATCTTTCTCCAAGCCCGTTGAAAAAGGTGAGCATCATTCAATAGCTTGTACAGTCAAAATCTTACACAGTGTAATTACATTGTGTTAATCGTCCCTGTGGAGAGGACTAACACAACACTTGCTAGATTTTATGTGTATACTGTAATCTTTTGCAGTTTATCATCTAATTTTAAAAGGGGAGAGATAAAACTGGACATTATTACACCGACGTCTCAAAGTGCTTTGCAGCAATCATTGTCAAGTGTAGCGAGCGTGGTTTTTTTGTGTGAAAACGAAAGCACAGGCAATTCCGGTAATGCGGAGATTTTATTTTTGATGAATAAAGTATTTTTCCAAATCCACAATTATTGCTTCGGTTTAAGCTGTCTTATGTCACTTCAGCAAAACCTGGAATTTGGAGTGCTTTCAGGCGATTGTGTGTAAATAAAGCACGCTGTAGAATTTTTCTTAACCAGGGTAGAATTAAACCATTAATTATGCTGAAAAGGGAGCCAGGGCTTTGGTGGTCAGTACTTCAGAACTGAAACAGCGTTTAAGCTGCCTCTCAGTGAGTGTCCTTGTGCTAACCATGTTCGATGCTTTGCTCTTCAGATTTTGTCATTTATCCCTCCAGTAACATGACGGGGCGTAAATAAGAGCGGATTCCAGCTTTTGAGCAGTCAATCAAGGAGAATGGTTTCTTCAGCCTGATGTTAATTTGAGAAGGTGGAGTTTTTCAGGCACTCCAGTGAAGGCAGCAGGGGAAATAAATTATTTCCAGTCGCTGCATTTCATGCTTGATCGGCTCCCGGTTCCAGTCAGTCAGTGCAGTGCTCCAACTGTAAAAGGTGCGGTGAGACAGGTTTTGCCCTCCTGAAACAAAGTTAACAAAAAAAAACAGGACAAGGCTGGAAGGCACGTGGGAGGGGTGCCGGAAAGTGGAATGGAATATGCTCTGAGCGAGATGTGTTTGAGAGCTGTATTGCAGCGCATGAAGCTGATGTATTAGAATGCAGTAGAAACAGCTGACAGCTGGCAGTTTCTACAGTTCCTGGCTTATGACTTTCCCAACAGAAGCTTCCTGACATTAAACTTGTAATCTCTTTAGTACAGCACGGGGAGGAAAAAAGAACTCTCATTCACAAGAGTTGTCTTCCTTCCCAACGAGAGGGAATACGGAGAGGAGAGGAAGAGAGAAAACTATGGATAAAAAGAACTGCTTTAACACTTGGACTTTGCTGCTTCTGGTTGGAATATTGTCGCCAGATCTCGTGCGTGGTTCTGGGGGGTTCTCTCCGAGGTTTGCCCCGTTCTTCTTCCTGTGCACCCATCACGGAGAACTGGAGGGCGACGGGGAGCAGGGAGAGGTGCTGATGTCGCTTCACATTGCGGGAAACCCAGGGTATTATGTATCTGGTCAAGAATATCACGGTAGGTTTTTGTACCAAAATTTTCTAAGCTTTTATAAATTTTATAACAGTACATAGGTAGTTCGGGACATATGTGCAAGCGACTGCCAGGAAGGTGGAAGGCGAACTAGATGGACTTTGGTCTTTTTTTCTTCTAGCATTTCCTATGTTCTTATAAGCAACTTCTTTGAGTAATGGGGCAGGGATAAGGTGTCCTACTTTTAGTTTTGAAATACTGTGGGGTTTTTTTTCTTTCCGGGATTGACAACTGAAATTTGTTTCAGGGGAAAACAAGTTTCTGCCTTTTCGCACACCAGTATGATGTGACACATTAGTACAAAGTTTTTTTAAAAAGTTAATTGAAAAAAAACATTCGATGCGTACGTCTTGTTACTCCACATTTTGTCTTGCAAGAACTTCTTTGTTTTTATACCAGATATTGGAGTTTAATGTTGGAGTGCCAAATGTTTACAGTATATATATATATTAAAAAAAGAGCAAAATGAGAAATGGATCCACTTTATGATGATTTATCTATCCATCAGCGAGCTTGCTGATGTGAATTATGAAGACAAATTAATCTTTGGGCATTTCCTCCTTTGTTTTGAACCAATTCTTTCTCTGCTAAAAAACCTCTGTCCTTGATAGTGCCCGAATCAGTGCTCGGGTATGTTAAAGTAAGCTCTCAGGCTTGTACAAGCTTTGTGTGTGGGCTTATCTTGAGTGCAGAAACCCTCTGCTGGCACAGCTGCAGGTCCTTGTGTACGCCTTAAAATGAAGTGGATGCATTTCTTATGTGAGCGTACGCTCGCAGGTCACTTTTATTCCGTGCAGAGTCTTCACAGCCAGACGGGGGACGCTTTAGAGTGAGCTGCACAGTTTCCCCTTTGTACATGTGTGAATTACTGGCGGTCTGCTCCCCGTGAGCCAAAAGTGAGAGAGTTCAGGTCAGCCGAGCATGGGGTTCAATTAACATGGATAAAAACAGCTTGACATCAGCAGTAGGAAGCAAAAAGTGTCTTGCAGCAACACTCCCAGAACAACAATAAAGACAGATTGGGCTGAAAGTGAATGGGGTTACGTTCGAAGTCTGTAGTGATTTTTGTTTTTTTTTAAAAAAGTGCAAATGTTTCAACGTTTTGAAGTGTGCAAATAGAAGCTTTTTATTTTTGGTTTCTGCTCGTCTGAACATGATGGGAGTCAGACAAGTGCTTGTGCTTGAGCTGACGGGTTAACCAATTAAATTCTCTCCGACAATTGTTCATCCACTGAGACTAATTAGGAGGAGATGTCTATAATATGAAGATTTTTCCTGAAAAGGCTGCAGTATATTGTTTTAAAGGATGCATGTGTGTTGTGTTTCGTGTTCAATTAGGGCCATAAAATTGTGGAGGGAAAATACACAGAATCATATTATGAAATCCTCCCATTTGCTCTCTGTGTTTCCATTCAGCCACTAAGAGTAACACAATGCTAGCGTACGGGCAGTGGTACTCAAGGAAATAGTTAACAAAGCTGCACAACCTATAACTGGCAATCGACCAAACTTCAACTAAACAAGTACAGTGACAAGTTTTTTTCTTGTGAGTGAATGGACTCCAAAGTATAGTTTAATAGTAACATTCTCTTTGTTGAGGTCCACAATCTACTGTTTTATTTTATAAAGAGAGATTGGCTTTTCGAACACTTTAATTAATGCAACTTTAAATGTTATGATTACTAATAAGCTTGTGTCATCTGTTAATCCTTTCACATATGTAAAAATATAGATGGAGGCAAGCCATTCAGGTACTGACGATGTAAATCAGAACAAAAATGTGAGTTGCTGTATTGGGACTTTTGTGTGAATGGCTATAAACCACAAAATGAGCGAGCTACTTGCTAGGAGAAGAATAATTGATGTGAACTTGGGAAATAAATGTGGATTCCTGTAGCTTATTGGTTAAAGCACTCGCCTCACAAGTGAGAGGACATCTAGGTTCGAATCCTGAGCAGGATGAAACGTTAGGCAAGTTTTCTTACCCCACACGCCTCCGTTTACCTACCAGTAAAGTAGGAACCCAGTTGTTAGTTGATTGGCGGATCGCTTTTCCAGGGATAATAATCCCTTCAAAAAAATAATAATTTGGTCACTCAATCCACGACTATTTGTGTGACACTGCTGTGCACAATTGTCTGCTGCGTTTCGCCCGCACAGTCAGTCCACTTTACAATGTATTCGATAAAGCCCTTTAAGACATCTTAAGGGTATGGTAGGTGCTATATCAAATGGGAGGATTATTACTATTATTATTAGACTTGATTTGCAGCCATCAAAGTTTCTGTGCAGTGATTTGAGAGTTAAAAATCATGTGCAGTATGCAGCTACTGCTGCAAGATGTCCCTACTATGCTGTATCTATGAAGGGCAAAAAGGTTTATAGTGTAGTTAAACATACTTGGTCTTTACGGGTAAGTATAATTTGGGGACTAAACTGATGAAATTCTGAAACAAAGCAGCTTAAAATAATGAAAATATTGCTCCCACTGGGGAGAAGAGAGTAGCTTCTGTTTTCTTTCACTGCTGTCAATCGCACTGCATGAACAGTTCTGTTACAAAGTGCATCCGACGGTATTGCCAGTAGCAAACGATTCAAATATCAGAGGTTGAGGTGGGGATGGGTGGGGTAAGGAAAATGACCTTTTCTGTGTTTCTGCCAGTGCTACTTGAACTATGCAATCCTGTCCCTCTGATTTCTTCTTCACTTTGTTCTAAAAGAATAAATAATAATAATAATCTTTGCATTTGATATAGCCCCTTAACATGTCTTTGAGATGCCTCTAAATGCTTCGCAGAATATACTGTAAAGTGAATTGACTGTGGGAGAAACGTGGCAGCCAATTACTCACAGCAGCGTCCCACAGACGGTCGTGGATTGAGGATGATCCTGTATGATAAGGAACTAACTGTAAAGGGAAACGGAAGAGATAATGAACGTAATGGTTGTGTTGTCCTGTCCAGGCATTTTCTAATAAACGTATAACGAAGTAACCAAATCAAATAGCCTCCTCTTCACCCACTGAATCCAAGAAAAAAAGATCCGGTCGGTGTGATAAGTAGCATGTCGGATTGCCTAACACGTACTCGCAGGAATTAGGTAAGCAGGTTGCTGCCCTTCTGGGACAGACCTCATATTCCATTCCAAACACGAGGTTTGGATATTTTTTAAGCACGGTCATGGGTTTCAGCATGTGTCAGACATCCGGCTGATTAAAATAAAAGTACTAACTCGCATACACCTTGGTTTGACATAGGTTAGAGTTCCTGCTCTGGAGTGCAGCATTGTCAAAGAGACATCACAAGAAAGACTGGGTATATTGGAGGTCGGTTCGTTTCCTGGGGCCTCTTGTGTGCCTGTCACCAGCCAAATCAGCAACGGTAGATAACAGCTCACCATCAGCCTCTTCTCTCTCGTCTCAGGTGATGGATGACCCAACAGGCTCCAGAGGGGAGGGAAAAACTGCACAAACATACAATACATGAGGGTTCATGCTGTGATGCTGAATGATTGGTGTATTCCTGGCACTGTGTGCAATCAACGTGTTGCGAAGAGAAAGCAACAGTACAATTCTCACATCCCCAAGTGAGTCAGACGGTAGATCGTTCTTCGGGCTGGACTTTGATTTCCCTGGGCTTGGCCTTGTTCGGTGCATCAAAATATTTCCCACTGTCAAAGCAGCCCTGAGACTCAATGAACATAATAGAGCTGGGTTGTGTGTGGCTCCATTGTAACTAGCACCTTCCTCAGCTACTGACTTGAATGCACCGATAAATAAAACAACAGCGACTTATTACAGACAGCCTGCTGTTTGTTCACGGCAGTCGAAAAATTATCTGTCAGATGTAGTGTAGAGATATTTGTTTTGTGACCCATTTCTTGCAGTCTGTGTAGTGGGTCAGGCCAGATGATTGATGCTTCTGAAATTCAGATATTCAATGTTGAATGTCGTATGTTTTATCCTGCGTCTGTTCTTGCAATGCCCCTACAGGACTGAAGTTAGATTGTGATGTTTCAACTTACGTATGGTTGCATCGTGTGTTACTCGCTGGCTTGTCAACATGAGGGGGAGCAGATTGCCATAATACACTATCGCTGCTCCTGATATCCCACAGTGAAAGTACTGCCTCCCTACCTTAGTGAATCTAATTGCTGAGGACGTAGAACAATTTCAGGTAGATTGAACACGACTGTTTGCGGGACACTGCTGTGCGCAATGGGCTGCCACGTTTCGCCCACAACATACAGCCAATTGCCTTTACAGTATATTTTGTGAAGCGCTTTGAGATGTCTCGAAAACGTGATACGGCGCTATATCAAATGCAAGGATTATTATTATAATTGTATTATTTCCCTCTTTCTTCCAATGAATAAAGAGGTCATTACCGTGGAGAATAACAGCGGGAAGAAATGAGACTGCGTGGATCTAACGCTCTGGTTATAAATACCGTACTATGTGGTGTGTAGTCTTGTCACTATGAACGTCTTGTGACTAGAAAGCAACAAAACAATTCTCACATCCTGAGATGTGTCTGATTTTTTTGGATTACCCTTTATTAAAAAAACATTTACTGTGAATGCGTTTCGACGGAAAGTAGTTTTCTCCTGGTGCAAGCCATCAAACGGAAAATAAGCTCTTGAAATCCAATATATTATTTAAAGAAATGTTTTTTCTAGGAACTGTAGTTTCAGTGCATTTCACTCTACTTTCCCCTGCATTTCCCAAGTGCCTCATCTCTAGAAGTGAGCTTGAATTGTGTGACAAGGTGAGAGTTGTTGTCATGGCGTCTTGTAAACTTTAGTATCTTGCCAGTAAAAAGTAAATGTTTTCACAATACAGATCCAGTAAGGTTTAATTACTGAATCTATATGGTAAGGAACCATCCTTTGGATGCGACAAGGTCCCATCTACCTGTTGAGGTGGGTGTTAAAGATCGCAATGCACTATTCAAAAAGAGAAGGGAGTTTTTCTCTCTCCTGGTGTCCTGGCCACCAATCCCCCCAAATAAATTTGATGAATCACTCCATGGCTGCTTGTAGGACATTGCTGGGCGCAAACTGGCTGCCTCGCTTGGCCCACGAAATACACAGTCAATCCACTTTCCAGTTCATTGTGTATTGGCTTGGTGTATTTGCTTAACAGACTGGGAAAGAGACACAGAAACACGTGAGTTTGTAAGGAAATCGATGCGCCGCTGTGGATGCTACATATGAGCTATTCTATTTTGCTTAATTGCCTACAGAACACCCCGTGTTAAGTGTAATACTGGATACAAGTATAGCGTAGTAAACATATTCCATTCATACAGGATATGCACAACCTGCGCCAAATACTTTCCAGAATTAGGTCAGCAGGATGCGTTCCTCCAGGGAGAGAGTGCGCATTCCATTCCAACAGTCTACCTCTAGGATTTCCATGTGTAGGTGGGATGCGTGGTTTGGACTGGTTTGGACGCTCTTAAGCACGGTGATGGGTTTCCGCACGTGTCAGACACCGGGCTGACCCCCCAAAAAAAGTGAGTGTCAGTCCCACTTATGACAACGTGGATTGTCTCGCTTCCAAATATTGGTTCTCAGCTCTAAGAATGCAAATTCCCAGCTTATGGTTTAAGGAATACACCAAACCGATGCATATAATGCTGTACTGCTTCTGTGCATCTCCCCACCTACTCTTTTGTATCGCTGCTGTAATCTGAGTGCCGAATGAGCAGGTCAAGGGATGGATGATTCATTGTATAACTACAGCAGCCTCATAAATGTCAGGTACAAATGGTGTATGCATATCTGCTATCAAGTGATGTACAACTCAAGTGTTATTGTCTCAACCTTTTTCAGGATTGGTGTTCTGTTTAGACAGGACATATCATACTCTGTAGAAACCTGTAAACTCGACCAGATCCAAGTGAACCGTTACCTTTTAACAGAAGTGTGTAAAGTGGTTTGAGAATGTCAACGGCTGTTTTTTAGGAGCAAGTCTTCACTCGTGTGACAACCCCAAACGTTTTATAAAAAGAACTGGTTTGGTGGTAGTTTCTCATCACGAGTAGACCCTGTTTAATGTGCAATTTATCTCACAATGTTTGCACAATCTATTTTCTCCTCGTCATCCCACCTATATAAAGGTGTAAATTGAGCAATGAGTTGGAAGTGAACTCTTCCAGATGTATCACAGGCTGCTCGGTGCCGATACCTTCAGTACGAAAGGCATGTGGTGCAGGAGAGGTGCTGAAAGATCTGTCCACGGTTCTCTAATTCTTGAGTGTACTGTGTACTCAAGCGCACTCGATATGCAATTAGCAGTAAGGCATATTGTGCCAATGCTGCCCATCCCTAGACATGCTTCACGGTCTCTCACTTAACAGCTGTGAGATATACAGGCCAATAGAGGAACGAAAATTGAAAAGGACTTGCATTTTTATTGTCTTATGTTTGAACATCTCAAAGCGCTTTACAAGTAATTACTGTCAAGTGTATTGTATATTTTTGTTGGCAAGCGGTATGGTTGTTGACCAGACCCCTGGGAGAAACTCGCTTCTCCTTTTGAATAGTGTCTTGAGAACTTTAACATTGTGCAACTGAAGAACAGGCAAATAGAACCTCAATGTCTTTCATCAGAACAACACAATCTCTGGTAGTAGTAGTAATAATAATCCTTGCATTTGATTTAGTGCCTTGTCACACCGTCGAGACGTCTCAAAGCGTTTCGCAGAATATACTGTAAAGTGAGTTGACTCTATTTTTGTGGTCGGAACAAAAGTATTTGGTTTTCCCCACAATAGTGCTGCGAGGTCAGCTCTCTCCCATTACTGCCTTGGAATGTTGTCTAGAAAGATCATGAACCCAAGTCCCTAAGTCAGGCTTGAAACATCGACCTTCTGACTCAGCGTTGAGAATGCTGCCTCAATTGGGGCAAGTAGACCAGTATTACAATGGAAACCTACAAATTTTGCATCTTGGAGGCCATTAATCTCATTCTCTATGTGCCACTGCTGCCTGTATTATTAATCCCTCTTTCGCCATATTCTTCATTAATACTTTTACTGCTCAATTGCTTACCCAGTTCCCTTTTGGCCGTTTCTATTGATTTGGCTACAATAGCCATTTGTAATACATTCCAAATACTGACAACCTTTTGAGCAAAGAATTTCCTTCTCACCTCTCCTCTCCCCTGGTTCTTAGATACGCACTTGGGGAAGAATAGTAATAATAATCCTTGCATTTGATATAGCGCCTTATGTCTTTGAGACATCTCAAAGCGCTTCACAGAATATACTGTGAAGTGAATTGACTGTATTTTGTGGGCCATATAAGGGGTATGGAGAAAAGGTGGGAAAATGGGACTAAAAGATTTGCCATGATCTAATAAACAGTCAGAACAGCTTGCCCTGTAATGTATGTTTAGAATAATTAATAGGTTGCTGAGACTATAATGATTGCTGGCAGTGTACTCATTCTATCTTCTCCAAACACCAGTCTGTGTCATCTGTACCCAGGAAGACACCAGCCAGAAATCGCACAGTAGGTTTTCAGAGTGAATGTAGGCAGTGATATTGCAATAGAGACAATGTAGGGACATCAGAATGGCAGTTATTAAGTTTTGCGGGCAGGTGATCAATATAAGGAGGATATTTGATTGGCAGAAAAGCCTCCTCTTGTTCTCATGTTACCAAGGTTGAAACCTTAGTGTTAAATTGTCAGTTTGGCACTGTGGGTCTGAAACAGATTTCAGAGATGCTTTATATCACGTAGCACCAAGCAATATTACAGGGGCTGAGGGCTGGAGGCTTTCATTGAATTTGCAAGTGGGTGGGCTGCTTTAGAATACCAAATATATATATTCCTTTGATATAGCGCCTTATCACGTCTTCGAGACATTTCAAAGCGCTTCACAGAATATACTGTAAAGTGAATTGACTGTATGGTTTTGTGGGCAAAACACAGTATCCCACAAACAGTCGCGGAGTAAAGCCTAGAGATGAGCAGGAGCCAGCCCATCACGTCTCGCTTATTTGAGTGGAACGCGCTGATATGATTTGATGAGGAGCGAACATTTAACCTCACTGGGGGAGGGGGACGAAGGGGGAAATCAACCACGTCTTATTCACTTCAATGAGGTTGTCGCTTTTCTCCGAAAACCTCGCTTCTGGTAATATCCTGACCTTGACAAACGTAAAAAATGATTGCATTATGTAGTGGGCCCACTGCACCAGCTAGTTACATATTTTTGATGTAACTGAGAAGAAATAATATTGGATGCTAAATACTCAAACTGTAATGTATGCTGAGAATAATGAATTGGTTGCTGGGACTAAAATGATTGCGGGCAGTGTATTAATTCTATCTACTCCCAACACCAGTCTGTCATTTCCAGTCAGGTTTTTGGTTTCAGCAAAAACACCAGCCAAAAAACGTACTGTAGCCTTGCAGAGTGAATGTAGGTGGTGGGAGTCAGTGATATTACAATAGAGACAAAACAGCGGCATCACAATGGTAATGATCACGTTTTGTGGGCAAAATATATGACAATGTAAGGAAGATAAATAGAACATTGGGAACAATTAAACAGATGGGCCGAAGAATGACAGATGGATTTTAATTAAGATAAACGTAAGGTGATGCATATTGGAACAGGAAATGTGTACATGAGGAAGCAACATCCATTTGAGGACTCGAAGCACAAAGAGGATTTGAGTGTGATTATTAATCACTTACTGAAAGTTTCCATAGTTAATATGAAGCTCTTATCAAAACACACGCCTAAACATTAGGTTTTATCTTGAAAGTATTTGATTGATTTAAAAATATTCTCTCGCATGAATTACTGTCGAGCCATTGTGTGCAGTTATTATTGTTGCATTGAGCAAGATTTCTAACGATGTTTATGTGACTTGGGATGGAAATTATGAAGAGAGGTTTGCACAGCCAAAGAACTTTCATTTGAGGAAAAATGAGGAAACTTTTTGTTGATGGGGAGGGGGGAGAAGGGGGCCAACGTCTTAAAATCCTGAGAGAATTGGTTAATAAAGCCATTGGGTCAAAAATGCCACATACCTAAACCCATTTTGTATCATTAAATCATCTCCAGGCTATATTTCAAGACTGGTACGTAAATTATGGTTAATGATGTGTTCACGACCCCATTTATCCATTCACAACTGAGAGATGTTTTTTTTTAAAAACTTTTTTTCTTTTAATATTAACTTCAGACCATTTTCTGGCAGAAGGGCAAGCTCCTTGCACTTTATGACCTGACTTAAAAACTTTCTGAGCTCCTTAGAATGAAGGGGAAGGTTAGAGGCAATGTCTGTCCATAGCTATTTGTGGGACATTGCTATGCGCAATTGGCTGCCGCGTTTCGCCCACAAAATACACAGTCACTGCACTTTACAGTATATCCTGTGTGGCTCTTTGAGACAACTCCATGATGTGATAAGGTACAGTATCAAATGCGAGGATATTGTTTTGACAAAGCAGTTTATTACAGCAGGAATAATTTGCCACCGGTGGTTTCAGCAGAGATTTGGATAAAACATTTGAGCAAAATGATTGTAAAAAGGCCCTGAGAAGAGCAGGAAATTGGGATTAGAGTAGTTCGTTAAAGAGAACACCACATAACGCTCAATGAGCAGATCTGTGCTCTGATTTCTATCATTCTTGGATTGTATCAAAGATAAATTGTTCATTTTTTTGTTTTTCTGTTTCGTAGCAATCAGGCAATTCCACTTGTCCAATTTGATAACGGTCCAAAACATATTTGTAGCCCGAAAACCATTTAGTCCTTTATCTCTCATCCTCTTAATCTTACTTTGTTTTACTTCATTTCGATTCAAATGTGCGTGTGTGTGCGTGCGTGCGTGCGTGTTATTAACTGGGTCTCTAAACGTTAAGACTTTTGTTCTCAGGCACTGTTTGAGATGACCAGTAATTTGAGCCTGTTTTCCATTCAGATGATTAAGAAGCAAAAGTCCCCCTAACGCACACATTGAGCAAGGATGCTAACCTCACTGATTTAAAATAGAAGCTAATTTAATCCTATACATTAAATAGATTTACTTTGCTTTGAGTTTCTGTCTTCTGTTGCCGTCAGATGTAAATGTTTTTTTTCCACAAAAACTGTTTTCTGATAGGATTTTTTTTCCCCCCCTGATTTTTTTAATTTTATTTTTGGTCCCGGTTTCATTGTCAATTCCAGTCAATCCTTCAAAGCAGATGTGGTGACCCTGGAGTAACACTTGTTTCGCTTTTGATTTTCTGACATGTACAGTGACTTGCCATCTCGATCGATATTCAAGTCTTTAGCATTTAAGACAGATGACCATGCTGCTCAGCTTGTCAGTCCCACTTCATCTGTTTTATTGATTGAGAAAGCAGGAAGTGTCTACCAGCTGACCTGATGCCCTGTTCGTGGATCACTGAAGAGTCTTAAAGCATTTAATCTCTGTCTATTTATGACTGACAATCACAGTGGAAAATACCACTTCCAAGGCACGAAAGCACAGCGATCGGTTCAGATGCAAAAGGCTTTTTTGTAAAACACAGAACCAAGCAACAACTACAGGAATGTGAAACTCACTAAAGGAGGCACAATTAACAATCTGGTGTTACTTTGCAGTGAGTGTCCTCTTCACTTTTATAGCCAAGATCACTCCATGTGCTCACAGACATTATTCACAGAGGTCGTAGGAGCATCAGGAAGTCTTATTTAGATAGAAATCTAAATTTGTTCGCCCACAAAACACGAGGTCATTGTACTTTACAGCATATCCTGTGAAGTGCTTAGGGGACGTCTTTCTGACGTGAAAGGTGCTACACCAAATGTATGGATTATTATTGCTGTTTATTATAAAGTACAGTGTTTTTTTTAAAAAACGGCTAACGTTTTGCACCGCACTTAGTGATTCACCACATAATGGGGAGGGACGGAGCGGTGTGTGTGTGTGTGTCTATAGCGTTCGGGAGATATAACTATTGTTCGGCCACCAGCAAAAACCACCAACAACAACTTGCATGACCCTGCCCTTCATTCGGGGTAGAGTCCCGGAGCGCTTGACAGTGGGGGGAGAGAGGGGGGAGGTGACTGTAAGCACGAGCAAAAAGGAAGGTCTTTAGGCGAGATTTGAAGCTGGGGAGGGAGAGGGCAAGGCGAGTTGTTGAGGCCGAGAGTTCCGTGATGTAAGCAGTTTCTCTCCAGGGATTTCCCCTGCATGTCACACAGAGTCGTTAACTTTGGAGAGGACGCTGCAAACCTCATGGGTCCTTTTGCTTGCGGCTAGCGCCGGCGGTGAAGCAGCTGGAGCTTCGCATACACAGGAGCGAACTGGTTTTAATTACCTCCCTCCAAGCAGTTGCTGAGTTTGGCATGAGGGCAACAGGATCAGTCATTCTATTGATGCTGCGACTCCACTCCACCATCGGTGCCGTGCTTTCAGTCACTACGCTCCGAAACTCTGGAACTCTCTGCCTCAAACCCTCCGCCTTGCCCTCCACTCTCTCTCCTCACTTTCAAATCAGTCACCTCACCCCTCCCTCTTCTCCTGGCTCGGTATCAGACTCCGCCACTGTCAAGCCCTCCGGGACGCTACCCTGCATAAAGGGCGCTATATAAATGCAAATTGTTATAATATTAATAATTCTTGCATTCGACATAGCGCCTTATCACGTCATTAAGACGTCTCAAAGAGCTTCACAAAATATATTGTAAAATGAATTAACTGTGGGTGAAACACGGCAGCCAATTGTGCACAGCAGTGTCCCATAAACGGTTGTGGATTCAGTGACAAAATTTTTTTTGAGGGATTAATATCCCCGGAAAAGCAATCTGCCGATCGACTAATAACTGGGTTCGTACTTACTGCAAGGTAAACCGAGGCGTGTGGAGTAACGAAACTTACCTAAGGTTTCGCCCAGCCCATGAATCCAACACAGTTCCTCTTTGAAAAGCGAGCGCTCTAACCACTGATCTACAGGACTCTATTCGAGAGATCAAGGGAGAAGGGTAACATCCACTGGGCATCATAGCAATTGATCAGAAACTTCTCACATTAAGAAACTTCTCACAAGATCGGTTTGGATGGACATTCAAGACCCCGAGACACTTGTTTAAAAAGAGGAGGAAGGTTCTCTTGGTGTCCTGGACATCGCTCATCCTGATCTGTTGGTCATTCACCCCACGGCTATTTGTGGGATCTTGCTGCTGTAAACCGCAATCACGTTTATATATATAAGAATAATCAGTGCACTAAGGACATTCAGTTGTTGAACTTTACAATATATCCTGTTCGTCTCAAAGCGCACAGCAACACTAAGTAATTGGGCGTCTTTGACGTGATAAGACACAAAAATGTGCAAAATTGTGTCTGTGATATTTTGTGGGACGTTGGGAATTTCAACAAAAGCAGCAACAGCTTGCATTTATATACACCCCTCACGCAGGGTAAGGTCCCAGAGCTCTTGACTGTGGCGGAGCACGGCGCTGAGCCGGGGGGGGGGGGAAGGGGGAAGGTGACCCCAAGCACCGTTGTTGTCGGTATATCTCTGCTTTGGAAAAGCTAGATATCAAGTGTGCTCAGCTCCTGTGACTACTCTCTGTCCTTGTGTAAATGAGATGAAAGATATTCTTTAATGTCCAACCGTTCTTGATCATACTGGCCAGACACAACCTTGTCTATATTAAAAAAAACTGAACTGATGTTAATTTGTTCTCGACATACTTCACTCATTTTGTTCTTCGGGTATTTCAATAAGTTAAAACCTCCCGCAAGAATAATTAACCTTTTATGATTTGAACAAATTACTTTTTATTAAAGACGCGCAAAAAAACTTTGGAGTCTCATCCAATCAGTGAGATCCAAGTTACTCATTGCAGAGATGGGATATGATTAGTGCTCCAAGAGAAGAGGCTTTTAAGTGAAGAGTTTTATTAGCTTTTGGCGGTGAATGCCTGAGGCCATCTCATTCAATAAAAAAATCCGCGAGGCTTAATTCTATCCAGTTGATTGAGCGCTGTTATTCTAGAGTAACTGAGCTTGCAGGCTATTAACCTGCAGCTTCTTCCAACAACATTATGAGGGCTTGTTTGCGTTTGTTAGACAAACTATGCGAGGCATGCACTGTGGTGACATCCACACAAACCTCAATAGTAAAGGAATTTCGTGAAATAGTAATTATACCCATAACATTTCGGAGATCAAAGCAAAGGCATTTTTTTGGCTTTTATTTAATGCCCCGGTATTGCCTTCACTGATCCGTACAAACAGGCAGCAGCGTTCGCCTGCAAGATACGCGGTCACTACAGTTTATACTGTAGTGTATCTTGTCGAGCTCTTCGAGGCGTCCTCCCTCAATGTGAAAGGTGCTGTGCCAAATGTAAGGATCATTATTATTCCGTGAGTTACACTGGGGTCTATTCGGCAAGCAGTACTGTGCACTCACAGTCCCTGAAAACATGGGCGGGGAGGCGAGCAAGATCTGTTAACCCCCACCCCCAACTCGGAGTCACTGACGTTTCAGTTTCACCATTAAACAAACTCTAACACAGACTTTGTGTACGTTTCATCAAAGGGGCATCAGTTGTCTTTCCTACTCCCGAAGCTATCAGTCGCACCCAAGCTACCCTACTATTGGCTAGCCCGGGAAATGTCGGTTTCCCTGTTGGCCGTTTCCCCCGATCAATCATCACCCCCCCCACTTAAAGGGAATTATTACTCCTGGTAGAAAGTGATCCTCCGATCGACTAACAATCAGGTTCCTATTTTACTGCTGGGTAAACAGAAATGTGTGGAGTGAGGAAACTTGTCTAAGCTTTCGCCCTGCCCGGGAATCGAACCCGGGTCCTCTCTCTCGCTTGCGAGGAACAGCGTGCAAAGGAAATAGCGTGAATCCAAACGGGAAGCATAGAAGAAAGAAACAAAGCAAGAAGAGGGCCGAAAAGTTAAGACAAACGGAGCAGGAGTAAAGATTTTGATCTATCATACTTTCATTTGAAGTTGTTGCAATTAGCATATTTCTGGTTGTAAGGCATGAGATTAATGATACAGTAATGAAGCGGCTTCAGGTATCAGAACTTTATCAGTGGAATATTCGGTGGGGTTTGCTTCAGCGTCGGAATGTGAGTTGAACGTTAGAACAGCCGCCTGAGGGCGCGAGGAATACCTTCGAGCTCTGGCATTCCGAGGATTAAAGCATAAATCCGACTGAGTGGTTTTACAGCTGTAATCGAATCCTAGGTCCAGGTGATGCTTAGAAATTTCAAGGGCTCTAGTTTATGACATTGCATGGTCGTTTCCGGCCTTCATGTCTATCTGTCTGTCTGAATCCTTGGTTTAGACTCTGCCTCACAGGACAATCCTAAAATGTCCATTTGTCTCCCTGACTCTTCTCAACACATCATCTTCAGTACAAAATTACTGTAGGACAAATGTTCCCCTCCCAGTTAATCATGGGGACCTAAAATAAAAGCAATGCAATTTGTAATAATACTGCTAATAATCCTCGCATTTAACATAGCACCTGATCAAGTTATTGAGACGTCTCAAAGGGCTTCACAGACCATACTGTACCGTAAAGTGAATTGACTGTGTGTTTTGTGTGTGAAACGCGGCAGCCAATTGCGCACATTAGTGTCCCACAAACAGTTGTTTCTCTTTTGGAGGGATTATTACCCCCAGAAAGCAGTCCATCAATCGGCTAACAGCCAGGTTCCTACATATTGCTAGGTAAACAGAGGCGTACAGAGTAAGGTTTTGCCCTGCTCGGGAATCGAACTCGAGTTCGTCTCGCTTCCGAGGCAAGTGCACTAACCACTATTCCACGGGATTCTTTGAATTCATATAGCGCATTTCACATCGGGAGGATGTCTTGAAGCTCTTTGTTGCACGCCGACTTCAGCTGAAAGAGTCAGCCAGCCCTCCGACCTCCCCGTGATCCACTCTCGGGCAGTGATTAGCCACGTCAGCGGTTCTGTTCAGCCAGACCCAAACGGAGTGGCTGAAATCTTTTTCTTTAAAATAGAGTAGAAAAAAAGAAATTACAGGAGCAATGAAGTTAAAGTGCTAAAGGTGGACGTGCAGGATGCCTCTTGTGTGGAATTTCATTCATCAAGAGGGGAGAAAAACCACAACTCCTCAGGGTTTTGAAAGTCCGTGCTCGGAAACATTCTCTACAGATGTGAAAAGCTGCGGAGGTTGCTTATTTTCATGGATTTGTGGTTTGTGCACCTATTGCATCTCCCCTGAATCCTGTCAATAATGTTTTGTGTGCATCAAAGAAGGAGCTTTTCAGGCAAACCAGCTTTTCCCTCTCTATTAACAATGCAATACATTCATATTTGTAAAGCGCCTTTCATGTTGGGATGACGTCCCAAAGCCCTGGACAGTCAGGGTTGTGGACCCGAGCAGGGGGGTTGGGATCAGGGAGGGTGGAGGACAGGGAGGGTAAGGAAGACTAATTATTATTAATAATAAAAAATATATAATAATGTATTGTCCCATTCAGTCCACTTGTTAGACTCGGTACTTGGTTCACTTTTGTTGAATGGGAATTTGTTCACTTTCTGGAGGAAGGTATGGGGGAGAAGGGAAGGTGACTGAAGGCACGTTCGAAAGGGAAGGTCTTGAGTTGGGTCTTGAAGGGACGAGGCAGAGGGTCTCCGGGCTGGAGTTCCAGAGGGTGGGGACACAAAGGCTGAAGGCCCGACCGGCGATAGTGGAGCAGGGGGACGTGAAACAGGCCAGTACTTGCATAGGGCGCAGATGAGATGAACAAGATAAGGAAAGAAGCGTATTACTGAGGGAATGCTAAATCAATGGTAGATATGTTTTCCCATTTTCCTGGTTGGACTTTAGTTTGTAAGAGGTAGAGGAGGGAAGTTAGGAGTTTGGGTTTGTTATCAGTAAGAGACAGTGCGATGTTTTGATTTCAATTCGAGTTACCAGAAGATGGAGGAAATCCCTGCTTAACAAGAGAAATGAACCACACAGAGCGGCCAAGGTAACCTCAGAAAAGGAGACGGCAGATAAATAGACAAGACAGTTGGGGAGTGGGGCGCGGGGGTAAACATTGCGAAAGGTTAAAGTGAGGGGAATGCAAAGATCTGAGAAAACAAGAGCTAAACCTGGGAGGTGTTCCATAGTCATGAGGGAGTGAAAAGCCCTGACTGGAATACAGATCGCTTTGATGTGCGATAGATATTATAATTAAAAACGTGAACTACCACTGGCTGTTTGCCTTAACTTAACCTTCAGGTTCACAGTGGTAAGGCCAACCCAAAGCACAACTGCTTAAAAAAATATATATTCCTGGCTGCGGGCTACAATATCAGTCTCCTGAGCCCCTCCTCACAGCACATGGTGTCAGCAAGTCAAAGACAACTTCCTCAGTTGCTCCAGACAGCAAATCTCACACCAGGTTTTCATAGCTCCAATGTAAAGCAGATTCCCCAGGTCTCCAAACGCTACTGTTGTTTGAAGTAAATATTGACAACTATGGATCTGTGACGGTTGGGGGTTGGGCGAGAGGGATAGCGATGGAGAGGTTTGAGACTGGGTAGATGGAATAAGCAAGCTGACATCTATTACTCATTGAGCCCAGCTCAGTACGTCAGTGCCTTGAGACGTCCTCCCGATGTGAAAGGCGTTTTACAAATGTAATTTGTTGTTGTTATGTATGTGGCTTGATACGCCTTTGCTCCTTTGAAGATTGTTGGACCACCAGAAATGTCAAAGGATTGTTATATGTCTAATATAATAATACATATAATAATGCTTTCGTTTGATGCAGCGCCTTATCACCTCTTTCGCACGTCTCAAAGCGCTTCACAGAATATACTGTTAAAGTTAATTGACTGTATATTTTGTGGGTGAAACGCGACAGCCAATTGTGCACAGCAGCGGCCCGCAAACAGTCGTGGATTGAGTGACCAAATTCTTATTATTCATTTATTATTGTTTTTGAAGGAATTTTTATCCCCAGAAATCGATTTGCCAAATGAATTAACAACCGGGTTCCTACTTACTGATACGTAAACAGAGGGGTATGGAGTAAGGAAATTTGCCTAAGGTATTGCCCTGCCCGGGAATAGAACCCCAGGTCCTCTCGCTTGCGAGGCGAGTGCTCTAAGCAATACGCTACAGGACTCGTTCTGCTTAATGTTATTAAAAGAACCAATTGCTCAATTGCTTAATATTAAAGTCTAACTGGATTTGGGAACTATAAATCAGGCTTCCCATTCCACATTTGCTCTTTAAGCTGCTGGAAATGATATTGCTTCACTTCCAGGAGTTTAAACACGGCATAAATCAGCAAAGTCCAACACGTTAAATGCAGACTAATTCAGCAATAGCTCATCTCGCAGGGTGAATAAATTGCAGATTGTCGGAGCCGCCTTATATTTGCGGGGGTTTATCCGGTTTTGTGTGACTCGCAAGACCCTTCATCAGATAACAGACTCTCCGAAAAGGACAGTAGATCAGTAAATGAGAGGCTGCTGTTGCAATGGCAAAGCTGGGTGAGTATGGATAAAGTTGACAATAAGTGACTAGCTAGAATCAGAGTGTATTATATACAACCTGTGAACAGCGAGTGAGGCGACACAAACCAGGAATATCCCCGACATCCATAGACCTCCAGAACAGGAGCTTTGTGGCTTTTCTATGAGCCATGTTTATAATAAAGCAGTAGGAGGCCATTCAGCCTTCGAGCCTGTTCTGTCAGTTTATTCATTGCAGATCTTTTCATCCCATTTCCCCCACTCTTTCCCCATATTCACAATAATAATCATAATCCTTGCATTTGATATAGCGCCCTATCATGTTGTTGAGGCGTCTCAAAGCGCTTCACAGAACATATTGTAAAGTGGATTGACTGTATTTTTTGTGCGCGAAGCATGGCAGCCAATTGCGCGAAACAGTCGTGGATCGAGTGACCCCCATTTTTATTTTTGGAGGGATTATTACCTCCAGAAAGCGATCCGCCAATTAACTAAGAAGATTGGTTTAGATGAAGAAGGCCCTTCAGTCTATTTGATTTCATCATGCTGTTCACAAAATATCCACCCTGCCATCATACCATCACAGCATCAATCTGTTTTTTTTAAATGAATCCAGTGTCCTGGCCTCAACCATTCTTCCTGGCACCATGTTCCAGTCGTTAACTAGTCTTCGGGTAGAGAAAAAACTTCTAGTGTCTGTCCTGAAATTGCCGTTTGCAACTCTAAACTGGTGATCTTTTGGTTTTACTGTCTTGATGCATCCCAAAGTACCGTTCTGGTTTTTTTCAACCCTATTTAACATTTTATACACCTTTTTAGGGTCCCTTTGAGACATCTGTTTCGAAGACTGAAGAGCCTGAGCTTGTCTAATCGTTGCTCATGGTTCAATTCCTTTAACGCTGAGGATAATGCCAATTTCCCTCCTCTGCACTGCCTTTAGGCCATGAGCTGCCCCTCCCCATATGTTGTGGTGACCAGAACTGTATTCAATGCAACGAGCCCTGAATGCTGTTTCTTAATACCCCTCAGACTCTTTAATACTCTTCTCGATCACACCTGAGAGTACTCTTTGCGCTGGTCAGCAAACAAGCCTACATCCTTTACGTTGCCTCATTTGTTACTGCTGAATATTTGACTTTAATTGGATTATTTTTCTCACTCTTTTTTAAAATTCAATTTGTTTTGCTGTTTAAAAAGTTAACTTTTCTTTCTCCTCTTTAAGTTCTCTTCCGTGCCACACAGAATGCAGACGTCCTTATCCCAATCCTCTGCCAGACCCTGGGAGGGAAGGGATGGGAGAGTGGACCTGGGATAAATTTCCTCTTTAATCCAACTCCTCTGTTCTTTCCTAAGTGCATCACCAGAGACATGTCTTTCGTCTCCCAGACTACACAGCTGTGAGAGACAGCTCAGTCCATAATAATCATAATCATAATCCTTACATTTGATATAGCGCCTTATCACATCTTCGAGACGTCTCAAAGCGCTTCACAGGATATACTGTACAGTGAATTGACTGTACATCTTGTGGGCGAAACGCGGCAGCCAATTGCGCACAGCAGCGTCCCACAAACAGTTGTGGATTGAGTGACCAAATTATTATTTTTTGAAGGGATTATTACCCCCGGAAAAGCGATCCGCCAATCAACTAACAGCCGGGTTGCTACTTGCTGCTATGTAAACAGAGGCGTGTAAACCGAGGCAGAGTAAGGAAACTTGCCCAACGTCTCGCTCTGAACGGGAATCAAACCCAGGTCCTCTTGCTTTGCGAGGCGAGTGCTCTAACCACTAAACTACAGGAGTCCCATAAATCCATGGGAGATTATGGCAGTGGGATTCTGCGGAGTCCTGTAGCTCAGTGGTTAGAGCACTCGCTTTGCAAGTGAGAGACCTGAGTTCAATTCCAGGCAGAGGGCGAAACCTTGGGCAAGTTTCCTTACTCCACACAGCGCCTAATAATAATCCCTCCAAAAAACCAAAAACAATAATAAATTGGTCATTTTCAATCCATGACTGTTTGTGGGACATTGCTGTGCGCAATTGGCTGCCGCGTTCGCCCACAAATATACAGTCAATTCACTTTACAGTGTGTTCTGTGAAGCGCTTTGGGACGTCCTCTCGACGTGAAAAGCGCTATATCAAATGCAAGGATTATTATTATTATTATTCACCCAAGGCATTGAACCAGCTGCATTTGGTCGTATTCTGCCGTAGAAAATGCTAATTGAGAGGTGTGGGTGTCCGCGTGGCTCAGTCGGTAGCACTCTTGCCTCTGAGTCAGAAGATTGTGGGTTCAAGCCCCACATAGGGACAACTGTGGGCAAACCTGTGAAGGAATGTGAAGCCAAATAACAGGTCATTGTTGTAAATTACTGCTGCAAATTGGTCATTGAAGCCTGACCTATTTCACGGCACAAATTATACACTACAGTAACGCTGTCTGTGTAATCTTAGCCATAAATAAAGCCGGTGTCAAGTGCAATACTCTCTTAAGTTTCTGGCCTGATTAGCTAACGGAAAGTTACAAGCAATGAAGTAGGTGGAGTTGGGGGGGGCAGATCCTGATGGACAGGTTCTGCGCACAGTTATAGTTGCTCTTTGGCACTTCAAGGGGCTTTGCAACGCTCAGTTCAAAAGAGCAGCAACGCAATGCGTGAAACAAAAACAGGCTTAAGTACAAACTTTGTTCCGAAGGTGTGGTGCCGGGTGGTCCAACTGGCAGCCCGCGGGCCGATTTCAACCCCTCCCCCACTCCATTACATCTGGCACACCCGCTCCCTCCCTCCCTCCCTCCATAACCCGTAAATGGCGTGTCACGTTTCTGGAAGGGAAACACAAAACTCTTGCTCACTCGGCTCCGCCTGCAGACGCTTCTCAAACGGGGCAAACGGCCAAGAGGTTGGACCACTTTGCTGTAGTGGATAGAGCTGTGGCTCTCAGACCTGGAACTCACTGGGTTTAACACTGTGAGGGCGGGGAGCTGTTACTGTCAATGAGCTAACATTGTGGTGGGGTGGGTGGGGGGGGGGCTAACACTGTGTGACTGAGCTAACACTGTGAGAGGAGGCTATTAGTGTTGTGGAGACCTGTAGCTCAGTGGTTAGAGCACTCGCCTTGCAAGCGAGACACCTGGGTTCGATTCCAGGCAGAGGGCGAAACCTTGGGCAAGTTTCCTTACTCCACACAGAGCCTAATAATAATCCCTCCAAAAATCAAAACAATAATTAATTGGTCATTTTCAATCCATGACTGTTTGTGGGACATTGCTGCGCGCAATTGGCTGCCGCGTTTCTCCCACAAATATACGGTCAATTCACTTTACAGCATATTCTGTGAAGCGCTTTGAGACGTCTAGAAGATGTGCAAAGCGCTGTATCAAATGCAAGGATTATTATTGCTGTGTGACTGAGCTATTACCGTGTGACTGAGCTAACACTGTGAGGGGGGGCTATTATTACTGTGTGAGTGAGCTAGCACTGTGAGGGGGGTTGAGTAAGCTAATACAGTGAGTGCTATTGAGGTCCTGTGTTTCTTTGTGGTTGTGGCCAGCAATGGCCCTGTGTATGAAGGTGAATGAGCTGAGCTGTTGGTCAGACAGTGTATTGTGCATTGCTTGTGCTGTCTCACTGCAGTCAAGTGTTCAAACTAACCTATTGCGCTTTTTGTGTGTTCCAGTGACAATTTCCACCAGCACGTATTTCGATGGTCTCCTCGTGACAGGTCTCTACACGTCCACCAGTGTCCAAGCCCCGCAAACGATCAGCAATGCTGGCTCACTTGGTCTTGGTAAGTCTTAATAATAATAATAATAATAATCTTTGCATTTGATATGACGCCTTAAATGCTCCTGGACACTACCCCATGTGAAGGACACGATATAAACACAAGTTGTTGTTGTTGACATCTCAAAGCACTTCACAGAATATAGTGTAAAGTGGGTTGACAGTGTCAATAGCCTTCAAGACATCTGAAACCCAAAGTGTTTGACAGTCTCAGCCTGGAGCCCTTGCTGTTAAAATTTTAAATTTGGAAACGGTTTCTTTGAAAACAACCTTGCAAAAGCCTTCAGTTAGCAAATTCGAACTGAGTTTAAGAATTTTCCTAAATTCTGCACAATCTTACATTTCAAGATGATGTCCTCAAGGCCAAGACTACGAGAAATTTCGGTCCTTTGTACTCTATATCAAGTATCCCCAAAACCTGAACCTTGATGAGCCAAATAGACTCTTTTTTTCCAAATAAAAGAGTCACTCTCACCCCTAATTTCCTGCTTTTTCTTTACATGATGTCTAAGTAGACAATAAGATCCCACGACACTGTTCAAAAAGAGAAGAGAGTTTCTCTCTCCTGGCCAACAATCCCCCAAATAAAATTGGACACACACTCCATGGATGTTTCTGGGACATTGCTGTATGCAAATTGGCTGCCACGTTCGCCCACAAACCTTTACACTATATTCTGTGAAGCACTTTGAGACATCTCGACGAGGCACAAGGCTTAGTATTATCACCCTGCTATCGCCTGTTTCCCCAGAACCATGTTCAGTTGTTTCTTGAACACATTTCTATTCGCTTCAATGACCTTTTCTGCTAATGTATCAACTCACTGGGAGCCAGACGTTTCATTGAACTATTGTAAACAAATCCCGCGATAAAGCTGAGAAAATCAAAAAATCTATGGAAAGAGAGGAAAATTGCTTTGATCGTTCTTGCACTGTAATCCTTGAGAATTCAAGGGCATTTTCCCTGCTGTTGTTCGCAGTGAAGTACCAGTGTGGAGCACTGGTGTGTGCGCCTGTGTATGTCTAAGGTTGTGGGTAGCTGTACATGTAATTTCTGTGCACGAGTGTGTGTGTGTGCGCACAGAGACTGGGCATCTCACTATCTCTTGCATTATCAGTCGACTAATGAGATTGACGGTAGATTTGGAGATATTTCCAAGTTGCTTTGCTTTGCTTCTGGACTTAAAGGAACAGTACGGAGGTGAGAAGAGCTCACTTGTGTTAAAGACAAAATGGGGACAAGTTCTTTACAATTCTGCCACCTCCTTTAAATACTGTAATTATGTTAATCTCATGAACACAAATGGTCCAGTTTAATTTTGACGATCGCCCCAGTCCTCTGGAGGAAAGGTACATTTAAATCACTCATGGAGCGAGGAACATAATCTCCCGTCCGCAGGGAGATAATCAATTTCAGTTATTGTCGTCGGGAGGGAGAAAATAGTCTCAAATATTTTACGAGACAGAAAATGTTGGGAAAAGAGAAAGATTTAAAATTTCATTACAAAATACCTCATAAGCGAGAGGACCCAGGTTCAATTCCCGGGCAGGACGAAACCTTACTCCACACACCTCTGTTTATCTAGCAGTAAGTAGGAAGCCAGTTGTTAGTTGATTAGCGGATCGCTTTCCAGGGGTAATAATCCCTTTTTTAAAAAAAATAATAATAATAAATTGGTCACTCATTCCATGACTGTCTGTGGGACGCTGCTGTGCGCAATTGGCTGCGACGTTTCGCCCACAAAATACAGTCAATCCACTTTACAATATATTCTGTGAAGCGCTTTGAGACGTTGCAACGATGTGAAAAGGCGTTATGTCAAATGCAAGGATTAATGATTATTATTATTATTACTAGAGCAAGTCTCGGATATTTTTTCAACTGTTGTTTTGATATTTGTGTCGAGGCTAATTGACTGAACGTCTCACTCTGTTACATTGAGGTATGTCCCACATATTGAGTTCAGTAAAGGACTGTCATCCTCACATTGTAATGCAGAGCGACGCCAGTGATGCACATACCCCTGAAGGTAATTACAGTGCTTAGGAGCATTGAGGTGTTGAGATGTATTGTCCCAGTGTGACATTTCCTCTTGTTTGTGATCTATGGGCGGGAGGGAATAATCGCTCAGTCCCAACACGACAGCCAGTAATCTTACAATATAAAATGGTGGGGGGGTGGGAGGGGGGGGAATCAGTTTAGTGCTGCGCACATCTTGTGGTTAGAGCACTCGCCTTGCAAATGGGAGGACCTGGCAGGGCGAAGGATTGGGCAAGTTTCCTGATCACCGAGCAGTAAATAGGAACCCGGTTGGTTAGTCGTTTGGCGGATCGCTTTTCTGGGGGTAATAATCCCTTCAAGAAATAAATGAATAAATAAATAATAATTTTGTCACTCAATCCACTACTGTTTGTGGGACGCTCCTGTGCGCAATTGGCTGCCGCCTTTCGCCCACAAAATGCACAGTCGATTCACTTTACAGAATATTCTGTGAAGCGCTTTGAGACGTTTTGAGGACATGATAAGGTGCTATATCAAATGCAAGGATTATTATTATTATTATCACGGTGATGGGGGTGGGGGGGTGGAGGGGGGCGAGGAACAGGAGCTGAGGAAATGGTAAAGAAAGATAAACTATAGATAAAGGAGAGCAAGTGACTGCCTGGAGATTTCCACTTGAAAGGCAACGATTCATTGTTTACAATTCTCATTTTCCGAGTTAATTTGTTTGAAAACATGTCCCCCGGGGGAGCAATGAGCTCATGCTGTGAGCATCCCTCTCCCACTCACGGCGAACGAATATGTAAGGACAGCTAATCAGGCACTTGCGGGCAAATCAGGGGCTAGCGCTTTCATTAAAAAAATTAGCCTCACAAATGATTCAAGTGTGACACATGGAAGTGCCTTAGCGCACAGTCTCTATATGTAGCACAGCACCGGCTCGGGCAATGTGGCTGCTTCTGCACAGCATGAAGTCATCGTAATTAACCCAGTTCTTTAATCCATAAACCTAATTACAGTCATAGCCACAGACCCGCAGGTTTGCTTCTCCTCGGACTCTTCAGGCCACTGCGAAGGCAATCGGTCACATGTATGGGACCCACACATCAGTCTCATCTCGTTGATAATTAAAGGAGGTTGTGTGCCTTTAATGCTTCGGGAATTAGAGATCAGTTGACATTCGCTTGGTAGGGGTGAGGAGCAAATGTGTCTGTGATGCGCAATTCATTCTTCCACTGAAATCAATCAGAGTTGACAATCCTTTCTCCCGCTCCCCCCCCCCCCCCACCCACCCTCCTTCCCTTTCAAGGTTCTGTCGACTTCAAAGATACTTGTCTGGATATCTTGGCCACAAAATCTGTGGGCTGCATTTGGCGATTTTAACCATCAATGTAGGGCCTCACGTTGGTTGATGTTATTTGTAGCTCAATACTAATTTTCACTTGTTTTCGGGCCACTAATGTGGTGGCACCTTTACATGAGGGAATAGCATTATCATTATCACAGAGCTCTGCTCTCCGAGAGGTGTTAATAAGCAGCGACGTGCCCGAGATTCTGTTTGATTGTTTACAAGAGGAAATGTTTTATTTTAATGTGTAGGTATTCAGCAAAGGGTCCAGCGGAGCTCATCTGTGTTCGAGCTCCCCAAATCTGGGACTTGTTTTGACGTCCGTCCATGTGATATGAGAAGGCAATTGTTAGCCTAAATGGGAATGTATGTTACAGCAACGATTTTATTTAGTGGAGTTGTGCTAAATAGTGTTAATAATAATAATAATACTTGCATTTGATACAGCGCCTTGTCACGTTGTTGAGACATCTCAAAGCGCTTCACACGATACACTGTGAAGTGAATTGACTTGACTGTATTTTGTGAGCGAAACAGGCAGCCAATTGTGTCCCACAAACAGTCGTGCATTGTGTGACCAAATTTTTTTTTGGGGTGGGGGGGAAGAGAGATTATTACCCCCGGAAAGCAACCCGCCAATCGACTAACAATCAGGTCCAACATTTCTCAGGGTCTTAATCATAAGATCATTTTTACGAATTGTCCTAAATGTGAAGAATATTTGAAAATTATTTAAATGATCTTGGTTTTAAGGCCATTTCTCCAGAGTCCAAGTTAAGACACGTGGAAAACCGACTTCAAAATTAAGACTGAATTTAGGAATCTTTCAAAATTCTGCAACAGGCTTCAGTTTTGAGAAGAGAGGTGAATTTGGGGCCTTTGATCTGTTTTTTTAAAAAAAGTTATTTACTTCAGTAATGAGATAGTTTAATTGCTTGCACTGATAAAATTATATCTGTCATTTTAAAATGAATTTATAATTGAGTGATTGACATAGCATTACTAATACTTGCATTTAATATACTGTAGGGCCTTATGATGTTGAAATATTTCCAAGAACTTCACACAAGGTATTGATTTAAAGTTGCTGTATAAGAAAATCGGTCATCTAATCGGCAGCAGCAACAAATTGTTTTGATCTTTGGTGATTTCAGAAAATTATAATAATAATAATAATCCTTACCTTAGTATAGTGCCTTCTAGGTCAGGAGGACGTCTCAAAGCGCTTCACAGGATTTTACCGCAAAGTGCATTGAATAATAATAATAATTCTTGCATTTGATATAGCGCTTTTCACATATTCTAGACTTCTCAAAGCGCTTCACACTGTTAAAGTGACTGTATATTTGTGGGCGAAATGCGGCAGCCAATTGTACACAGCAGCGTCCCACAAACAGTCGTGGATTGAGTGACCCAATTCTTATTTTATTCTTTANTTTTTTCTTGGGGGGTTATTATCAGGCGTGTGGAGTGAGGAAACTTGTCCAAGGTTTCGCCCTGCCAGGAATCGAACCCAGATCTCTCACTTGCGAGCCGAGTTCTCTAACCATTGAGCTACAGGACTCCTGTGTGTTTTGTGGGTGCAAAACTGATATTGGATCGCTTTTCGGGGGTAATAATCCCTTCAAAAACAATTTAAAATGGGATCACTCAATCCTTGACTGTTTGTGGGACGCTTCTGTGCGCAATTGGCTGCCGCGTTTCGCCCACAAAATATACAGTCAATTCACTTTACAGTCTGTTCTGTGAAGCGCTTTGAGACGTCTCGATGACGTGATAAGGCACTAAATCAAATGCAAGAATTAATATATTATTATTATCATTCCTGCAAATAACTGGATCAATATGAGCTCAGCGATAATAGTACAAATTACAACAACAAATTGCACTTATATAGCGCCCTCCACACAGGGTAGCGTCTCAGAGCGCTTAACAGTTGCGGAGCCTGATTCCGAGCCGGGGGGAGGTGGCCGTAAGCCATGGTCAAAGAGGAAGGTTTTCAGGCAGGACTTGAAAAAGGGGAGAGAGGCAGGCAAGGCGGAGGGATTGAGTGTTCCACAGTTTCGGGGCGTAGTGGCTGAAAGCGCGACCTCTGATGGTGGGGCGGGAGGTGCGAGGGACGAGCAGGAGGCCGGTGCCAGTCGAGCGAAGGCTCCGGGTGGTGGATTGGGGAGTGAGGAGGTCGGAGAGGTAGGGAGGTGCCAGAGAGCAAAGGGATTTGGACACGAGTGTGAGGGATAGGTACAGGAACAGTCATTAATAATAATAATAATAATCCTTGCATTTGATATAGCGCTTTTCACATCGGGAGGACGTCTCAAAGCGCTTCACAGAACACACTGTAAAGTGAATTGACTGTATATTTGTGGGCGAATGCGGCAGCCAATTGCGCACAGCAATGTCCCACAAACAGTCGTAGATTGAAAATGACCAATTATTTATTGTTTTTGGTTTTGGAGGGATGATTATTAGGCTCTGTGTGGAGTAAGGAAACTTGCCCAAGGTTTCGCCCTCTGCCTGGAATTGAACTCAGGTCTCTCGCTTGCAAAGCGAGTGCTCTAACCATTGAGCTACAGGACTCCGTGTCAGCACAGAAAGCAGTGTACGCGTCACTGCTCTTTCTGCTTTCCTAAATTGTTCTTTTATTAATCCCACTTTACAGCTCCCCTTCCACCCAAATCCCTCAAGCCTGAGTTGAAGAAATGTTCCACAGGACACAGTGGGCCCTGTGTGCCTGGGAAGAACATGTCTGTGACGGGAAGCAGTTCAGGATTGGTAGTGGAGGTGTGGAGAATAATAATTTGCACTTAATCAGCGCTTTGCAAATCGGATAACATCTCAATGCGCCTTGTAAGGATCATTTGGCACATCACGCTAATAATAACCCTTACATATGATACGGCTTCTTAACATGTCTTCGAAACGTCTCAAAGCACTTCACAGGTTTTTACTCAATTCAGCCTTTTTGGGGTTTGGGAGTTTTAGGTGATAAAGACATTTTTTGATGGATCTGCACATTTCATCCAATTTAAATTCACCGTATTCGATGTTAATAACTCATTTTTAAAAAAAAATATTTTTTTAACTGATGCAGCAGCAAAATAATGCAAGTTGAAGAGGAAAGTCATCCCTCAAAGTGTTAGATTCATCCACATGCCTCTGTTTGCCTAGCAGTAAGTAGGAATCCGGTTGTTAATCACTTTCTGGAGGTAATAATCCCTAAAGAAAATGGTCACTCAATCCACGACTGTTTGTGAGACACTGCTGTGTGCAATTGGCTGCTGCATTTCGCCTACAAAATTCACAGTCAATCCACATTACAATATATTCTGTGAAGCGCTTCGAGACTTCTCATTCACATGATAAGGCGCTATATATCAAATGCAAGAATTATTATGATTATTATAATCTCACAATTTGTATTTTGTCTAGATTAAATGGTATTTTTTTCTCCCTCTATCTTCCCCAGACGTTATCCTTCAGAGTTTATTGAGAAATTCTGTGTTTCACCTGAAACATGAATCAAAAGCTATTCATTGATTTGTGGAATGTATGCTTTACTCAGTCACATTTTGGGCTTGAAGCAAGGCTTTGTGGCAGAAGAAGGGTCTATATATTTCTTTAATGTGCGCAATGTAGAAGAGGTAGTCACAGATGATCTGTAGCTCGCATAATGCATTCATAGATTCTTCAGCCTTCTGGCCAAAATGATGAAACTGCATTAATTAATATGCACCAAAGTATAAATGAAATCAGTGATTCACTTTCTGAAGAACCCGTTTGAGGTAAAGATTCCTTTCAGCTAAACAGTATATCTAAGAGATGGCGTTTCATCCTTCATAGTCCTCCTGTGTGAATTGGGTTTGTTTAGGGCAGGTTTGGGGCAACTAAATGATAGTGATAAATAATAGTAATAATCCTTGCATTTGATATAGCGCCTTATCACGTTGTCAAGATGTCTCAGTGGATTGACTGTATTTTGTGGACGAAATGTGGCAGCCAGTTTATTATTCTTTTTATTGTTTTTCGTTAAAGGGATTCATGGCAAAAAATATACATATAGTTTTCTCTCAGGGTCCAGCTCTTTGTATCATTCTTAGAGCAGTTGATTTATTTGATGGGACCCTATATACCTCGTACTGTGTATCAAATATCCTTTGAACCTCTGCACCATTTTGCAAATCAACAATCTGCATGTAGATTTAGAAAGGTGTTGTGTGTACCTTGCCTTGCTTTGTAGCACTTTGTGGCTGCTTTTTGGATCAACATCACACAAACAAAGAATTGCTCTCAATATTACCCAGTATTGGATGTGTTTGGTATTTGTTATAAAACTCAGAGCTAACACACACTTCTAAAATATCTTTTATTGGATTAAAAAATATTTAAACTATAGTAAAAAGGTTACATCAGTTAGTGCTTAATGCAGGCAGGAACCTTGCATTTGATACAGCATCTTATCAGGTCTTTGAGGCGTCTCAAAGCGCTTCACAGAATATACTGTAAAGTGAATTAACTGTATATTTTGTGGGGTGAATCGCGGCAGCCAATTGCGCACAGCAGTGTCCCGCAAACGGCTATTTATTTATTTATTGAAGGGATTATTACCTCCGGAAAGTGATCCACCAATAGACTAACAACCGGGTTGCTGGTTACTGCTAGGTAAACAGAGGCGTGTGGAGTAAGGAAACTTGCCCAACGTTTCGCCCTGACCTGGAATCGAGCCAAAGGCCTCTCGCTTGCGTGTCCAGTGCTCTAAGAACTACTTACCACTCTCCACAATTTCTTTATGTCTTGAAAGGAGTGCGCACTCTCTCCCCGGAGTATCACAGCGAGTTGGCAAGAGGCAAGGCTCGGGGATCCCAGAATGCTGTTGAGTGACTGCTGGAGTTTAATAATGTAAAAGCACTCAGTTTGGCATTGTGAGCACTGTCTGGCAAGCTTCCCGTTGCTTGTCCAGCTAGATTGAAATAATTGGAAGTATTTTCACTGGACTGGAATTAAGACTTGAACTCCTGTTCCACATCCACAGCATCAAATTGGTTCTCTGATACGTTGGGTCACCGAAATATTGTATTTCTGCCAACTCAAAGCGGATTGTAAATTTCTCTCTGTGTAGTTAGAGGTCTTCAAAATTCAGAATGATTTTTGTTGTATTGACAGACAGTGGAAGTTTAGGCCGACCGGTCTATACATCGTTAACAAGAGGATAAAATACAGCATATAGTTTGGGACATGACATGTCAAGCGATTGCCAGGATGGTGGAAGGCAAACTAGATGGACCTTTCGCTGAGCAAATTCTTATGTTCAAAAGCTCAGGATTGTCACTGGAAGGGTTAAGGGTAAATCTTCAAGATTACCTTTCGTGCAGAAGCCTATTAGAGTACGGAATGGTTAGCCACAAACCAGTGGTTGTCGAAGCTAAGACCATTAAACCATTTAAAATGCAATTGGATAAATATTTTAAGAGGAGCAGTTTTAAAAGGGTACAGGAATAGAGCAGGGAATTGGGATTAGATTAGATGGCCAGTATAGGCTTGGTGTATTGTATGACCCCTTAATGCTGTTATTCTTAGGATTCCACGGGAAGCCAGGTTCGTGTGTTCGTTCTGGACGATTACTAACACTGACTGAGCAAATGGAACAGATATGATTTCCTCGTATAAGTGACGTAGCAGAATTAACAAGTCCTGGCCAACTGCCCTCCAGATAAAATTGGTCATTCTCTTCATGGTTGTTTGTACTGTATGGCCTCTTAATGGTACATTGCTGCATGCAAATTGGCTGCCTATTTCACCTGCACATACACAGTCACTACACCTTACCGCAAAGCACTTTGAGACATTTCAACGATGTGATAAGGATTTATTATCAAAGGCAAGAATTATTATATTGTATTATTTCAACAGCCACAAGTCAGCTTCTAACGAGGGCGCAGTGTTTGAAGGGTTCTCATTAATCTGTCAGCACAATCATTTCAAAAGAATTCTAGAAGAACTAATGTACACATTTTTAAATCTGGTAGAACCGAATTAACCAGAAAATTGTTTTGCAGTAATATTAATAATAGTAATTATTGATTGTTGGCTCACACACCAGGAGAAACTCCTTTCTTTTTTTAGCAGATTGACGGATTGCTTTCCGGGAGTAATAATCCCTTTAAAAAAAACCATAATAATTTGGTCGCTCAATCCACAACTGTTTGTGGGACACGCCCGTGCGCGATTGGCTGCCGCGTTTCGCTCACAAAATATACAGTCACTACACTTCACGGGATATTCTGTGAAGCGCTTTGAGACGCCTCGAAGACCTGATAAGGCGCTGTATCAAATGCAAGGATTATTAAGATTTGTAAAAAGTGTCGACAGAACAGTTTCTGCTTCATGCAGTTCAGGTGTTAGTGTATTTATTCCTCCCCCACCCCAGTTAGACAACTCTCTACATTATTTCACTGATACCCCACTCCTCTACTCAAAGGCAACAGATCTACTGCATGTCTTACGACCCTCTGTGCCACCATCACTGGCCGTGCCCTCAGCCACTACGCTCCTAACCTCTGAAACTCCTTCCCTCAATCTGCGTCCAATCCGCTCCTGTGCAGCACTCCGAGATGCTATCCTGCATGGAGTGTACTGTATAAATAATAATGATCCTTGCATTTGATATAGCGCCTTATCACATCTTCGAGATGTCTCAAAGCGCTTCACAGAGCATACTGTAAAGTGAATTGACTGTATATTCTTTGGCCGAACATGGCAGCCAATCGCGCACAGCGGTGTCCCACAAACAGTCGTGGATTGAGTGACAATATTATTATTATTTTTTATTTTAATTTTTAATTGCAAATTGTTGTTTCACACATTCATGAGCCAACACAGTGTCACATTTGGGAATGAGGAGCAGTTTCCCAGGCCACAAATGGGACGTTTGCGTCCTTTTTCTGCGACGTATCATGAAAATTCCTGCTCATTCCTTTGAGTAGTTTGCTGTCACTCGTTCCTGTAACTCAAGCGCTCTAGGAACCCAGAGGAAGGGTTTGTTCATCACTGCAGGTGTCTTAAAAGCGTAGAAATGGCAACAAGCTGTTTAAAACCCGTCTGAGAGTATTAATCAAACGCTGATAAATATTACCTGCGATGAAAGATGCACTCAGAAGAGTCTTGGCTTTTATGGGCCTGCTGTGTCCTTACAGGATCAGTTTTGGATTAGCATCAATGATTGATTTTCTTTGAAGTTTGATCAGATTACTTACCACCAGTTTTAACCTGTACCGCTCAATTACAAAAGAAACGGTACATTTAACCACTGAGTTGGTGGGGAATTCTCTTCGATTGCTTCGAAATATCTAAGAATATGTTCTCCACACACACACACACTCACACACACTCACCCACACACATCTACACGTTGTGACTAATTGTGACAGTGATTGTTCTGTGAGAGTGAGCCTAATGAGGTGTAATTGTATAATGAAGCGGAGGATTTAATTTTGCGCTAAAAAAAGCAGAAGTGGGAAACAATTTGGGCCAAAGGGTACAATCTAAAGCACTGGGGTTATAAACGTACTTCAGTAATTAGTGTGATAGCACAATGTGTGTAGAGGATCAATTAGCCTTCAAATAAAAAAGAGTCTCGCCAAGTAAAACTTCACAAAGTTCCAGTTGTATTATTGGGAGGTTTGGAAACACTAAAAAACAAAGTGTTTTGACAGAGCTTTGGGCAGCACTCGTTCCTGCAACTCAAACACTCTGCAGAAGTCCCAAAATTGTAGAAACAGCAATTAACTGTTTAGGAGCTTGTGCACAGTGATGATCAATATCCATTGCATTGACATATGGATTGGTCCCTGTGTGGGCAGGACGCAGACACACCTCTCCCAATGCTGTTCTCAATGGCCGTGTTTGATAAGGTGCGCCCCCCCCCCTTGGAGTGGGTTCAAGCCCCACATCGGGACTTTATGGAGTCCCATAGCTTAGTGGTAAGCATGACTGTTTGTGGGACATTGCTGTGCGCAATTGGCTGCCACGTTTCGCCCACAAAATATCCAGTCAATTCACTTTTCAGTATATTCTGTGAAGCGTGCAGAGATTGCTGTTTCGTACTAATCTCCATCGATGAAACTCAATCTATAATCTTGAGCAAATCACTGAAGAAAGATGCACCTCTGTTACTAACAGGTACTGAAATCCCGAGATGTTGTTAGTGACATGCTATTGTTTAGAGAAGACAGAACTGTCGTTCAGGATAATGAAGGTCACGTTAATTGAAACAACTAGGATTCAGATGCCACTCTTCATAAGGATCTCAGTGAGGTGGATGGCTAAGTGTTTGGTGAGGTTGCTTTCACTCTGCAAACCTAGCTATTGTACTAACATTAATGGTGGACTTCAACATATTCCACGTTGCCCTTACTGCAGTCTCAAGATTCATGATTGGAGAGAATAGCTAATATTGCACTCATTGGGGTCAATGCAACATTACATTGACTGTCAGCCTGGATAAGTGTTGGTAGCACTTCCTGCCTCTGAGTCTGAAGATTGGGAGTTCAAGCCCCATGTCGACTATGAGCTCATAATCTAGGCTGACATTCCCGTGCAGGGCTGGTGGGTTGTTGGAGGTGCCGTGCTTGGATGAGATGTTAAACCCAGGTCCTGACTGTCCATCCAGATGTACGTTAAAGATCCCAAGATACTCTTCAAAAGAGAGGGGATTTTTTCTCTCCTGGTGTCCTGGCTAACGATTCCCCAGGTAAAATTCCTGAGTCACTTTATGGCTATTTGTGGGCCACTGCTGTGTATGAATTGGCTGCTGTGTTTGCCCACAAATACACAGTCACTTCACTCCTTCACAAGTATTTTTTGTTTTTATGGGACCTATTGGTCCGAGCGAGTTTGTGCATCAGTTAGTTTGATTGATGTGAAACAGAGACGTCTCAACACGGTAAGGCACCATATCAAAACATGTGTATCTCTCTCTGAATAATAATAATCCTTGCATTTGATATAGCGCCTTATCATGTCATTGAGGTGTCTCAAAGTGCTTCAAAGCGAATATACTGTAAAGTGAACTGAATGTATATTTTGGGGGCGAAACGCGGTAGCCAATTGCGCACAGCAGTGTCCAACCAACAGTGGTGGATTGAGTGCCCAAATTATTATTATTACATTTTTATTTGGGGGGAAGGGATTATTAGCTCCCCACCCAAAAATAGTGAATACCCTCAACCAATCACCTGAATTTTCAGAACACCATTTAGAAGATCCTGTAATTAAAGCAACAAACCTCCAGCCAAATCATCGAAATACAATGAACTAAAAAGCTAAAAAGGGTTTTAGGCTAAAAAGCGCTCATTCGAATGGTATTCTGACTCAGTCCTGGGGCCATTGACTGCATCACTTTGTGGCTAGTTAATTATAATAACTGCAGCCGGTACACCAAGCTGATGCGTAAGCCTAGAGTGCTTCAGGAAAGGAGCCAACATTCGACCACGAGCACAGGAGCACAAAAGGAGTGCCCTCAAGCACTAACCACTTCAATAGGGAGCAAATAACATTGCAACACAATGCAATGCAAGAGTGCTAAAATTATCAAATGAGTGTCACTTCAGATTGATAATATGGAGCCATTATGCTCATTACCAGACCTGAGCACATACCTGTAATGGTCAAGTCAAAATTATACCATTATATTCAGCCAGTTTAGACCAGTGAGTCGAGATGGGAGTCGAGCCTGATTTCTGTTCTGAAGGTATTTTTCGTACTTGTTAGGAGAAAAGCACGGGTCTTGTTTGTGCATCAGTTAGTTTGATTGATGTGAAACAGACCTGCGTGTGGAAACAGTGGCTGCACCAAGGGGGTGAACAGCCACAGCTCAAACATATTCATTAAATGTTTCACTGGCAGAACTTTGCCAGCCACCGCAGTGTTTCGGAGTAAATGTACTTAATCATTTCCGGGGAAAAAAATAACAGAGTTGACAAGGATTGAAAGCAGCACTGCTAATAATTTCATAAGTGTGTCAAATTAGGGCAATAATGGATGAGCGCTTGCAATCTCTCTGTGAAACGGAGGGGCAGGTCGACTGAAGGACTTCGGCTCTGAGATGGAGTCGTTAAGTTAGAATGGTTGCCTCGCCAGTTAGTGAATGTTAGTTAGTTATTTGGTGCCATCCACGGTACAGAAAAAAAATAAAAATAATAATTTGCCCACTCAATCCACGACTGTTTGTGGGACATAGCTGTGTGAAATTGGCTGCCGTGTTTCGCCCATAAAAGACAGTCAATCCACTTTACAGTATATTCTGTGAAGAGCTTTGAGACTCCATCTCAGAGCCAATCTCAACGACATGATAAATAATAATAATAATCCTTGCATTTGATATAGCACCTTTTCACGTCTTTGAGGCGTCTCAAAGCGCTTCGCAGAATATACTGTAAAGTGAATTGATTGTATAATTTGTCGGCAAAAACGCAAGGATTATTATAGAATACTCCATCACCAAGGTAATTACTGTGATTCCTTGGGAGTTTTTTTGGGGCGGGTGGGAGTTCAGTACTTCCAAGATTAATTTTTGTGAATCTGTTTGATCCTTTGTCTGATGGGCACAGACACTGAAATGCTCTCGCTTTACTATTTACTCAAAAAAGTGGAAGTGGAAACTGCAGTTCAGCTCTTTTCATTAAAGTGCATTTGGTTTCAAACTTTTTGCTGATGTACAGCCTCGCTTCATTGGAGCCCTGATGCGGAAAGTCACTGTGTGGATAGATGGTATAGAGCAAGGTACAGAGTAAAGTAAACAGGGTGTGCAGTTAAATAGAAAGTGCGAGATTACTCTTATCAAATGTTTGGATGTATCAAACCACTTGAACCTTTGGAAGTCGGGACTAAACACCGCTGGGGGTCTGGGCTTTGACCTGTCAATCAGAAGGGTCTGATAGCAATCTTACGGTCGGTTGTACAGCCTGTCAGTAAGGGGTCTGTTTGGTTCTCTAATCAATGAACTCCAACGCAACCCTTTGAGGCTTCCTGTGTTTAACACATAACTGCTCGAATTTCCTACAAGATAACTAACCAATGTTACAATGGGCTTAATAATAATTACTATATTCTTTGCATTTGATATGGTGTCTTATCATGTCTTTGAGATGATTTACTCTACTGACCGTCCAGGTTTCAGATTGTCCAGGATTTGGCTAATTGTTGAATTCAGTCTTATCTTTGAAGCTGGTGTTCTGTTCTTAAAATAGCTTACAGGACGCCGGCTATATTTAAGAATTTGTCCAAATTCTGGATGCTCTGAAATGCTAAGAAAATAAAGTAAATATACAGACCCAGGTGGAATTTTTACTGTATGTATGAAATTCCACTTAGTCTTTGCATGTAAGACCATTTTGTCTTATCATTGAATTTACTACACAAACTAGCAGGTTTGTTCTCTCTGAGACATCTTTCCTGAAGATCAAAGAGCCCGAGCTCGTCTAACCGTTGCTCATAGCTCAGCCCTCTAACACTGGCGATCCTCCTTGCACTGCCTCTTCAGCTGAACCCATTCCAAACATTCTGTGTCTGTCGGAGCAGGAATCACAATCTGCTTGTTAGAAGTAGAATATTGTCTAAACGTTAGTATCAGGAATCCTTCATGGTCCCACAAGAAGATAAATCTTCATAATAACCAGTCCACTTTCCTAACACTGAAGAGGCCTCTCAAGTAGTTGAATTATTTACAGTGTGTCAGATCCACCCCACAGCTCTGAACTCGGGCAGTTTCGAACCAGGACTGATAGGTCTGTTACAACACATGCTCCTGGCAAATCTCTCTTTGATGTTGGTTTGTGGAGGGGTGGACAGTGAATGACAAAGGCTTAATCTGAAATCTGAAATTGTTTTAATAGATAAACTACTTTTTCTAGTTTATCTACTTCTGTTTAGCATTGTTTAGCTGAAACATTTAGAGTTTCACAGAGTTGGAATTATCCAAGATGAGACAGTGACAATGGCAAACAGCAACTTGGGCATTTAACATCTTCCACGCAGGATGAATGCCTTGAAGTGCTTCACAAAGACACCGGGGGTTCCCTGTTTGCATTCAGTACATCAAGCTGTTTCTTTATCCAGACCTTCACAAGATTGGTCTGGATAAAGAAGTTCCTTTGGCCCATCTGACCTTATCTCATCCAGGACACACAAACTACCCCCCTCCCCCAATTACAGCATCAAGCTGCTTCCAGGATCCTGGTTACTCAATTGTTAAATACTCCTGGGTATGGAAGTTCTTCCTGGTGCCTCTCCTCAAACAGCTCTTCTCAAGTCTCTTTCCTGTGATAGTGCCCTCTTGTCCCGTTGCCTTAGAGTTAGTAGTGAACAACAAGACAGCAACAAATTACATTTGTATAGCACCTTTGCTGGACAGTCAGGGATCTGCATCCGAGCTGGTGGTTAGAATCAGGAGAGGTAGAGGGCGGTGGGGTAGGGGAATGAGGGTGACCGGAGGCACGGTCGAAGAGGAGGGACTTGAGACAGGTCTCGAAGGAGGCGAGGGAGAAGGCGAACATGTAGAATGGAATACCCAGGGGGTCATGGAGACAGATTGACTCATTAGATTTCATAAAGGATTTAGATAACAACAGCAAAGAATTTCATTGGGAAGATTGAAAGACATTCTAACCTAATCTTAACCTGCAAGGCAACAACAAGATACTTTTGCCTTAGACTTTAAGATCATACAGAATTGTGGAAAATACTTAAATTCAGTCTAAATTCATAAGGCGGTTCTTTCAAAGAGTTGAGGAAAACCGGCTTGCAAGTGAGGAGTGAATTTTAGAATTTTTTTAACCAACTTAAGATAACTTTTAAGATAAAACACTCTTACAATCTAAGACCGGTGGATTTTTGTGCCTATAGAGTTGCATGGGATTACTGCACCTATTACTTTTCTCTAGATTTACGGAACAACTGGCCAGGTGGCCTTTTCTGGTCCTCCACAGTTCCATTCCAAACTCACTCAACAACTATACTGCTTATTTTTCCGACTGATTATTTTCCTGCTTCCATCCCCCTTTCTTCTCTCTCTCTCCTCTATAATTTCCTCGGTATCTTTGCTGCATATTTGGCTTCCTTCTTGAGCAGGTTCTCCAGTAATGTTTGCTCACGTAAACCGTTCATTACACTTTTGTTCATTCGAGCAAAACACTCAGAGAAATGCAATGATCCCGAATCCATTTGAAGTTGGTGTATCCTGCTGTGGTTCAACTCGAGCCACCCGAGTAATAATAATACAATAATGTAATAATAATCCTTGCATTTTGGTTTAGCATCTTATCATGTCGTGGCGACGTCTCAAAGCACTTCACAGAATATATTATAAAGCGGATGTATTTTGTATTTTGCTCACAAATGTATTTTGTAAGCAAAATGTGGCAGCCAATTGCGCACAGCAGTGTCCCACAAACAGTCATATTGTATATGATGTTATATTGAGTGACCAAATTATAATTTTTTTTGAAGGGATTATTATCCCTGTAAAGCGATCTGCCAATCGACTTAACAACTGGGTTCCCACTTACTGCTGGGTAAACAGAGGGTGTGTGGTGTAAGGAAACTTGTCTAATTCCCCACCCGGTCCTCTCGCTTGCGAGGCAAGTGCTCTAACCAATACACTGCAGGACTATGTTACATAACAGAAGCCTGAAAATTCAACCCAGTCTTAGGTTGTAAGACTGTGTTGCCATATAATCCATAAAACTGCACAGAATTGTGAAAAATTTCTTAGGTTAGGTCTTAATTTGGTAATCTGTTCCTTTTAGTAACTGCGGAAAAGCAATTTCAATTTTCCGCAGTTGTCCACAGTGGCACTTATAAACACATAAACATATGGATGACATACAAACTATTTTTAAAATCTGATATTTAGACACTTTCTTGGAATGTCAAACCGCACACTGCACTTCATTCAAAAGCAGCAGTGAGACCGAAGCATATGGTGACATCTTGTTAAGCGTGGAAACAATTTTTTGGCTGTTTCAAGTAACAGTTCTGAGACTGGAACATTTTCTACAAGACATCTGTCTGTCTCAGAGGCAAGTGCAGTATTGTGTCGGTTTGGCTAGGTAGTAAAACTCTCGCCTGTGGGTCAGAAGGTTACTTATAATTTCGATTTCCACATCAGGATTTAAGATCATATTAAGTGCTGATAGTGCTATCCTTCAGATGTTACATTGAGGTCTTGTATGGTTCAGGTAGACGCTAAAACAATATTTTGATAGACTCGGATTTTTAATTGACTTTGGACCCACAAAATGTACAGTCAATTCAGTTTTCAGTTTACGTCCTCGAGACGTCTCGAAGCCCTTTACAGTGAAGTGCTTTGAGACGTTTCGAAGACGTGATAAGGTGTTATATAAAATGCAAGGATTATTATTATGACATTCTCTGAGAGACCAACACTAACAACAATACCTCTAACTTGTGTGTCAGCCTGGCACAGCGGTATAGCACTCTGGCCTCTGAGTTCAGAAGGTTGTGGGTTCAAGCCCCAAGTCGGGGCTTGGAATCCCACAATCTAAGATGACACACGGTGAGTGGGTTGAATTGTCGGAAGTGCCGTCCTTCGGATAAGTCGTTAAACCAAGGTGCCGTCTGCCTTTTCAGGTAGACATTAAGGATCCCATGTATTTAAAAAAAAGGGAGATTCTCCCAGCGATTGGCCAACAATTCTACAAATAATATTGTTTCACTCACTCCATGGCTGTTTGTGGTTAGGTCTTAATTGATGTGTGCAAACTGGCTGGCGTGTTCTCTCACAAAATCCACAGTCAATCCACTTTATAGTATATGCTGTGATATGCTTCGATACATCTCGATGACATCTCGTCTCGAGTGCTAGATTATTATTATTAATATCTGTGTAAGTAACTTTTAGTAAGCGTTGCTGAAACATTAATAATTCATGTCCATGTATAACAGTAACCACAAAACTGTTCAATTAATAGAACAAGAGTCATCTACCATGCTGTCAAATCTCATGCAATTATAATTGCTTTATTGATGAACACCCATGATCCGGAAAATATGGCAGTTAACACATCTGGTAGGAACGTTCTTCACCACTGAGCCAGCCACCATGCACTGTGTTAGGAACCTTGCCCACTCATGCTTGTACACTGTGACCTAGTAAGCGAGTAGATTTACACCACATAATCCTAAGAGTCCTGTAGCTTAGTGGTTAGATCACTCGCCTCATAAGTGAGAGGACCTGGGTTCAGATTCCCGGGCAGGGTGAAAACTTCGGCAAGTTTCCTTAGTCCACACGCCTCTGTTTACCTAGCAGTAAGTAGGAACCCGGTTGTTAGTCGATTGCGGATCGCTTTTCTGGGGTCAATAATCCATTCCAAAAACAAATAAATAATAATATTTTGGTCACTCAATCCACGACTGTTTGTTGGACGCTGCTGTGCGGAATCGGCTGCTGGGTTTCTCCCACAAACATATGCACTTTACGGTCTATTCTGTGATGCTCTTTGAGAATCCCCATATTAAGGTTATGAACACCAATGAACTATGTTATCTTTCCGCTGTGTTTGACATCCGTTCTGTGTTTTTCTTTTTTTTTCCAGGGTTCATGTCCGACAAGCCTTTCGGATCTCAGTTCATGTGCAGTGTGGTGGCTTCCCACGTCAGCCACCTCCCGCAGACCAACCTCAGCTTTGTGTGGATCGCTCCGCCCGCAGGCACAGGCTGCGTCAACTTCATGTGAGTAAAGCGTACCCTGGGCGCGGTCGAAGAGAAAGGTCTTCAGGTGTGATCTGAAGATGGGGAAGGAAGGGGCAAGACAGAGGGATAGATGAAGAGTGTTCCCAGAGTTTCGGGGTGCAGTGGCTGAAAGCGCAGCCACTACCTGGGTTCGAAGTGAGATGCTAGAACATAAGGTCCTTTTGTGGTAGTGTTGCACAATATCACATGGTTATGAGGGTAGAGAGTGGGGCAGGGCGGGGTGGATGTGTGGTGGGCGGGACAGTCTAGTTGGGCCGATTGGCCTTATCGGTTCAGAGGTGTAGTTCTGTGTTGTAGTGTATCACTGTAGCATCTTATACACCACCTCACGGTCCCGTCAAGAAGAAGACTCATTGAGCAGCCTGTGCCCACAATGACAGCATGTTCCAGCAGAGAAGCAGATTCAGTGCTGGTATTTTATCCCCACGAGCCAATTTAAACCCACACCTCTTTCGCCCCCTCTCCCACCTTTACCTTTTATTATTCCTCTTCCAGCATCTATCTAAATCCCTTTTAAAATAACCTACGGACTCTGCTTCAACTCTGCACTATTCCACATTCCAACGCACCCTCTCTGGATTGACTTTTTGTTTTCTGACCACCCTTTTGAACGTGAAAAGCAAACGAGAGAAAATGCGTAGATGTATCAGTTGAACCACTTTAATGAATTTGCATTATTTTGCCCGCAAAATACAGTCGGTTCACTTTACAGTATATTCTGTGAAGGGCTTTGAAGCATCTCAACGACATGATAAGGCGACATATCAAATACAAGGATTATTATTATTATTATCAACTGCAAACATCCTTCCCTCTAATTCTTTTCTCATTATACGAACAAGCTGCAGGGCTGGGCTGATAAACATACACTGGTGCGTATTGTCTAATGCACTGAAGCAATTGCTGGTGTTGTTTGAACCTAATCCTCACTAACAGCATCGTAACTATTGTGTTGTTCTGCAAAGCTGTTTGTCACCCTTTTACGGCCCTCACGATAGCTTTCTATTACACGATAACTGAACCGATTCAAACGCTGGTTTAATTAACAGCTTATTTTCGGGATTCTAAGTTATCCTCAGAGAGGTTATTGCTACAGTGAGAGGAGCGTAATGATAAACCTATAGAGTATAGCAGCGCTCCAGTGGCCGCTAATATAGAGCCCATTAAAAAGGCAAACAAAGCCTCTGCAAATGTGTGCAATCCTGTAGCAAAATCCCCGTTGTGAGGAGTGAGAGCTGGTTTGACTGCACGTGTGAGTAGCACAGTGTGCCAGCTGGTTCCCAACCTTAAAAGTAAAAGCCAGAATCACGTGTGAAAGTTACATAACAGCAACGACGGCAAACCTCACAAAAGTTGTATCAATTGGGACCATACCTTTAATATGACTTGTGCAAAGTTTGAGTTACGTCAAACCCGCGTAGATTAAAACCTCTTGAACGGGTGTGCGACTTAGGCGATTATCCGATTTATGCAGATCAACAACAACACATGACATTTGTATAGCGCCTTTCACGTCAGGAGGATCATAAGATCAGACTTGCGCGAGCATTACTGTACTTGGATTTACATAGCGTCCTTCATGAGAGGTAGCGTCTTGGAGCACTTAACAACGGCATAGTTTGCCACTGAGGCAGGGGAGAAAGGGGAGGTGACCATAGACTGTAGGTTTAAAAGGACGGTGGATGGATATTTGGAAAGTAACCGTATTAAGGATTATGGAAAAGGTGAGGAAATGAGATGAAAAGAACTATCATGATCTTAATACAATTATGGAACAGAACTAATGGGCTGAATGTCCTCCTCCTGTTCCTAACACAGAAAAGTTTTCCAAAGACTTTTGCATGAAGACAGCGTCTCCTCAACGAACATCTCAGCAAGAATTAACGGCCCCAAAGGTGTTGTGTGGGCTTTCTGAACTCCTCACTGATCTGTCCTCGTTCTGCGTTGCTTGGCATTCACGAGCGTTAGCTCGAGAACATCAGTGAAAAGAGGCGTTGCTCTACCCTGAATGCTTCCTGTGAAAGCAGTGTGTTTCTTCGGCAGCGACATGCTTTCTTCACTCCGTTTGAGGAAGGGTAGAGAAGTGGGAGGTGATCAGGCTGTTAAGGAAGGTGCAAAAAAGGCACGTTGCACAGCAGAACACAGTGAATTGATCTGAAATAGTGGGACATATATTAAAGAGACAACGCGATGCCTACATGCAGGATAAGGGAATAGAAGAATAAAGGAGAGGAGAATACAAGGAGTGGGGGCTCGTGTGGAGTATAAACAATGGACTAGTTGGACCAAATAGTTTGTCTCTATGCGTTTAGAGGAATAATCCATGACCATAATTAGACAAGCTGGGGCTCTCCAGTCTTAAGAGAAGATGACTCGGGGGATATCTGATAGAGCGATACAATATTTTAAATGGGATTGAAAAAATAAACCCAGAACAATAACTTAGAATGTATTAAACAGTAGGACAAGAGGACATAGGTGTAGAGTTGTAAAGGGCAATTTCAGGACAGGTACCAGGAAGTTTTTCTTTTCACAGAGGGTAATCAGTGACTGGAACTAGTTGTTAGGAAGGATGGTAGAGATCAGGACACTAGACTCATTTAAAAAGCAGCTTGATGCCGTGATTAGGGGATGGTAGGGTGGGTGTGCTGGAGGGATGAGATCGGATGGACCAAAGGCACTGCTTCATCCAGATCAATCTTGTGATCTTGTATTATTATGTAGTTCAGGCTGATTTTTGCAACCAGTTTGAGACTAATGTCCCGAGTAATCAAAGATCACAGAGACAAGAGGAGTGGTACATCACCAAAACAGTTCCCTTTCCAACATCTTTCCCCCCCGTACTCCACACGGCTCTGTTTACCTAGCAGTAATTAGGGACCTGGTTGTTAGTCGATTGGTTGGCGAATTACTTTTCCAGGGGTGACAATCTCTTAAACAAAAGTCCATTGTTCACTTCAATCCACGACTGTTTGTGGGACACTGCTGTGTGCAATTGGCTGCCAGGTTTCGTCCATGAGGTACACAGTCATTCACTTTACAGTGTATGCTGTGAAGCGCTTGGAGATGTCTAGAAGATGTGGTAAGGCGCCATATCAAATGCAAGAATTATTAAGGATTATTATTATTACTCTTAAGGTGAGATGCGTATGGAAACAGACAAATAATGTCCTGGTCAGTATCACTTCGTCCAGTAAACCTGTTCCAGTTATTGATTACAATTCAGATGTGGGAGCTACCCTCACCATCTCGGGTGAAATCACCAGCACATTCCTTACAACCATAGAAAGTTACAGCACAGAAGAAGACCTTTCGGCCTATCATGTCTGTGCTGGCTCCCTCAAGAACGATCCTTTCAGTCCCATTTACCAACCCTCTCCCCATAACAACAACAACAAATTACATTTGTACATCACCTTTCCTGTCAGGAGATGTATACTCCTGTAACTGACTATTTTTAAGTGTCTAGTTCCCTCTTGAAGGCCAGTACAGATTCTACCTTAACCACCGCTCCCCATAGGGAACTACGTATTCTAACCAATCTGTGTGTGAAAAAATTCCTCTTAACCACCCCATTTGCTCCTTTGCTAACTATCTAAAATTGATGGCCTGAGTTACTGACTCATCGTCTAGTGGAAACAATATCTCCCTATTGACTCTTATCAAAGCCCTCAATAATTTTAAAGACCTCGATCAGGTCATCCCCTCAACATAATGATAATAATAATCCTTGTATTTAATATAGTGCCCTATCATGTCTCCAAGGGCTTCACAGAATATTTTGTAAATATTTTGTATTGGATTGACTGTATTTTGTGGGCAAAGTGTGGCAGCCAATTGCGCACAGCAGTGTCCATAAAAGAAGTTGAGTCATAAGAATTTGCTAGTCAATAGAAGACCAAGGTCAATCCAGTTTGCCTTCCAGAATCCTGTCATATCCCGAATTATACGCTGTATTCTGAGGTATTATTTCCTAACAGAAATCTATCTAATTTGTGATATCGAGGGACCAAATTTCTTTGTTCCAGTGGAGAAAGTACCAGTTTCTCCTTTCTCCAAGAGAACCAAGCCAAGAGCTAAATCTGGGGCGTTCCTAGTCTGTGCAGAGCTCAGTAACAAACCAGAAGATCCATTCACCCGTTGAGCTCTTGCAGACGTAATGTCATATAAACGTCTGCCTGACGAGGAATGGAAGGCTGTCTAATCCTCAAAGGTTTATGATTTAGTGCTCTTTTTGAAGCTAATTAAAGTTCAGCCATAATTTTACCTCATCAAAAAGAAAAAGCAATTATAAAGGATTTTTTTTACCAGTGCGTGTGAGGGTGCTTTCCTACTCGCGAATCCGGTTTAAGTTGGAAGCCCTGTTGTTAAATGATAAAGTGGTGTTATTAAGGATAATAATAATATAAGCGGCGGATGCAGACGGATTAGGCAAATTTCAAGCCTGGAGTTAGAAATGAATTAAAATGGAAATGATAGAACGATGTGATGGACGTGGAACTGGGTCGGAGACACAGGACGATGGGGATCCGTCTCCAGATTAAGGAGGGATGGACTGGAGCCGATGAACATCCTTTCACTGTTTCACTATTTGATCTTCTCCTCAGGTCCTAATGAGGTATTATACTTTCTCTTCCTGCAATCCGCCCATGTGCTGTGATAGCAACAGGGAAAGACATGGAGAAAGCAGTCATCTGAAATCCATCTGATGAATGAATAAGACCTGACTCAAAGCAGCAACTGACACTTTGCCCTTTGAGGCCCGATATTGAGTAACTGCTGCTTCTAAACGATAGAGGTGTTGGTTTAAAGTCCCTAAATTCCCTAAATATGATTAATAACTTCTGACTTTGGTCCTTTAGCATCAGGTAAATAGCAGGAGCGGGAAACTTACCCCAACGTCAGCCCACTTCTGTTGAGTTAAACGAATGGCGACTTTAACGTTGAATTGGCGCAAAGTGCTTTACAGGGGAATTGCTGTCAAGTGTATCTGCGGGCAATCAATTTGAGCACAGCCCAGGGGCCCACGAACGATGAGGTCAATGGTGAATTTATTTGGGGAATAGTTGGCTAGGACGATTAAATACTCGGAACGGAGTGCACTTTCCCCAACCTTAGTCCTTCAATGTTGGGGTAGATACTAGTAATGGGGTGTACTTATCCCAACACCAGTTGAAAAAGTCCAGTGATACCCACAAAGAATCACAAATGTGCCACAGTTAAACAGAATTACATAGAACATTACAGCACAGTAACAATCAGTCCAGCTCGCCCGCCTGATCCCCTCTCCAATATCCCTCTGTTCTCTGACAGCACTATCATCTTTGGGTCACAAGGTTGTGGGTTAGTAACATAAGAAGACAGGAGGACACCATTCGGTTCATTGAACCTGTTCCACTAGTTTATTGGATCTTGTCAGATCCTTTCAATCCCAATGCCTTTCAATTCCCAGAGCACTGAATAGTGGGAACAAAACGATCCTCAAACAAATTTCTTTCACGGTCATGTGAATTGACGCTGAAGTGGGTCCGTGTGGTATCATTCATGTACGTTGCTTCTCTGCCGTTAAGCAGAACAATAAGGTTTGTTGACCATTTTCCTGCAGATGGTCCACATTGACACCCAGTTCTCAAATTCTGCACCAGAATGTTTACTGCTGCTTGTTTTTTTTCTTAATCCCTCCAGTAAATCAGCGGAGAGCATTGTTACGTAGAATTAAGAGACTGTGCGTGATCTATTGCAGATCTTTTGCACTTATAATCCATGATGGAAACCATGTATTGATTGAAATCTAAGCAGCTTTCAATCTATGAGCTGACCACTCACTGGGGGACAGGGAATCATCCCAATCAGCTTCTGTTAGCCCTGCAAGGCAAAGCCCTAATGAGTAGGGTGGTCCGAGCTGGACAAGCAGTGGGAAAGCTTATCAGACAGTGCTCTCGATGGCAAACTATGCAGTTTTAGCTGGTAAGAGGCCAGCAGTTACCCAACGTACACTTTAGGATCCCCAAACCTTGGCTCTTGCCAACCTGCGCCTATATACTTTGTGGAATTAGGTCAACAGGATGCATCCCTCCAGGGAGAGAGTGCTCATTCCATTCCAACATCCAACAATCTATCTCTGGGATTTCCATGTGTAGGTGGGATGCAGGGAATTCTCAGCTTGGTTTGGATTCTCTTAAGCACGGTGATGGGTTTCCGCACGTGTTAGACACCCGGCTGATCAAAAAAAGCAAGAGCATCTCTTAGGCCAATGACAGATTTCCTACCAGTGCTAATTGAGTGGTCACTAATTCAACCAGAAAGCATTAACGTCTCTTCAAGTGTTTTTTCCTTGCAATGATGTTGCAATACCTGCTGCATTGTGACAGGATTGCAGATTCTTAGTGTGTTATTTTTGTGAAGTGCTGTGCACAATATGAGAACAATTAAGAAGCGTAGAATTTGTGTCATTTCAAATCTCAAGGCGGGAAAGGGACCTATGCTTTTTAATGGGACTGTGAGGTTTCATTATAGTGTGAGCATATTTATGAATCCTACAACTCACTTAAATATTAACAGCAATTCCCTCTGGCCTGGGGATTTGAGAGCCACATATGACATCTCAATAATTAAAGTGTGCAGTTTGACTGAACTTTATTGCACCATTTTGTGTACTATGTTAATCTTATTATAATAATAATAATCCTTGCATTTGATATAGCGCCTTATCACGCCGTTGAGATGTCTCAAAGTGCTTCACTGTAAAGTGCAGTGACTGTATTAAATCTTGGTCATTTCACAGAGCGACAGACATGCACTTGTATTATCACATTTTTTGGTAATGTTTGATTTTTGAAAAAGTGCTGCTTACAGCGGAGAAACATTTTGAGGGTTTGTTTAGCTCCACTTACCGCCTGGAGTCTGAATGCCGAAAGTCCTTTAAGGAATAGGAAATAACATTATGGGATATAGTACATAGGTAGTTTGTGACATATGTGCATAAGATCGCCAGGAAGGTGGAAGGCGAATTAGATGGGCCTTGGTCTGTTTACCGTCTAGGGTTTCTTGTGTTCTTATGTTTTCTAACTCCACTTTCTATTATCTAACATCTCCGGGTTAACTGGCATCCAGCTAAAGCAGCTTCCACTGTCTATATAATATGATCAATCAATTCGCGACTGTTTGTGGGACACTGCTCTGCGTTTCACCTACAAAATCTGCAGTCAATTCATTTTACAGCATATTCTGTGAAGCGCTTTGAGACGTCTCAACGACGTGATAAGACGCTATATCAAGTGCAAGGATTATTATTATTATCTACAAGACTGCATTGTAAGTAAGCGCTGAGCACTATTAAAAAGTACTGTGGAAGAGAATCTCAGCGCGAGCTTAAAAAGAAGCCTGAGTAGTTTTACTTTTTGTCACTTGTTCTATCCTTGCCCAACCTTACACTGCCCGATTCAGTGGTTGCTTCTCTGTAGGTGTCGATTCCCTTTTAAGGTAAACTTTGATTAACCCAGCAGATTCCTACTGTGTATTGCTGTGGAGATCTGTGCTGCTCAGTGCAATAATAAGGATCATTTTTTTCTTTGAAGTGTATAGTTTCACGGCCCACACTGTGATCATTAGCATTGCTAAGCCCTTAATTGTTCATTTATATGCCAGAGTTTAGCCAATATATAAATAGCCACTTTCTCTAACCATTCCTAACCTAATCATATTATTGGGGATTATAAAAACAGATCCCCCACCCCCCCACCTACTCAATCATTTTTCTGGTGCTGAATCATTCTATTCTCGACCTCTCCCTCTGAGTCATAGAATCATACAAATTTACAGCACAGAAGGAGGCCATTCGGCCCTTCTTTGTTGGGCTGTCCACACAAGCGAGGAGAGTCAGGTTTGATTTCTGGGCAGTGAGAAAACATAGGCAAGTTTCCTTACTCCACACACCTCTGTTTACCGAGCAGTAATTAGGAACCTGGTTGTTAGTCGTTTGACAAATTGCATTCCAGGGGTAATAATCTCTTTAAAATAGCTAAATAATAATAATTTGGTCACTCAATCCACGACTGTTTGTGAGACACTGCTGTGCGCAATTTGCTCCTGCGTTTCACCCACAAAATATACAATCAATTCAGTTTACAGTATGCTGTGAAGTGCTTTGAACGTCTCAACGACTATCAAATGCAAGCATTATTATTATTATTCATCTCTGCTCATTAAGTAAAGGCTTTCATCCCTGATATCAGCCATGACCATCACCTTTGTACCCTCTCAGTGGCTTTGCTAACCTTCCCACCAGAACTGAGCACAATGCAGTACTGTGTCTTAACCAAATGATTTGTGGTGGATTAGTATTACCTCTTTGCTTTGAACTCTATGCTACTATTTATAAAACATTTACAGCCTTTACAGTTTTGTCAACTTGCCCTCCCACTTTTAAAATAAATAATTCTAAATAAGCCTTCCACTTAATACAGTGCCTTTCATGTCCGCAGATAGGTTCAAAGCGCTTCACAGGATATACTGTAAAGTGTACTGAGTGTGTACTTTTTTGGCAAACACAGCAGCCAATTTGAGCACTACAACGTCCTCAAAAATGTGCATACGTTAATCCCTAGGTCTCTCTGCTCTAAGGTTTTACCTTTTCATATATATTTCCTCACCTTATTCTCCCTCTCAAAATTTATCACCTACAAAGTGGGCTTCAGATGATTGTGCAACAGTGTAGGAAGATACTGTTTGGTTGGAATCTTCAGTAGATACCTCTGCGAGCGGTCGGATGTGATTTATAGAGATTAGCTGCTTTTGAACTGAAAGCATTAAAATAATGTCAGATAATGCCCTTTTAGCGACCATTTCAAAAGAGTTCAGCAGCCAACCCTCCCTCTCTCTCTGAGCTAAAAGGATCCTGAATATGATTGTGTTTTTTGGTAACAAATGTTGGAATTCATCAAAATCCCCTTGGGGGTTTCAGTTCAGTTTGCCAGTCTGCCTCCTGTGTATGTGTCTTAAGTAATCACGTCCATTGTTTGAAGGAGATAAGCTATCAGAGGTACCACAGCAATTACATTTGCTTTCAAAAATATTGAAAAAAAATCACTCAACAACTTTTGAAAGAGAGAAGCTTTTTCTGTTTCTTTTTTTTTGGACCAATTTTCTCCCGGCTCTTTCGTCCTCCCCTCCGTCCTCTCTTCTCCTGGAAATATAGTCAATTCACTTTACAGTATATGCTGTGGAGCTCTTTGAGACGTCTCAACGAAGTGACAAGGCGTTATATCAAATGCAGGGATTATTGTAACTTTGACACGCGTGAGCCTTCCAGCAGGAGACTCTGGTTAAAAATCCCGAATGGGAACATCTCCAGGCAAATTGTGGTGATCCAACAGCTGCCCCCAACCAGCCCATGGAATACTGAATGTGTTTCCCTGTGTCCTTTAACTCCTTAGTTTTCCAGGTTTGTACCAGTGCTTGACGTGGCCTTTACCTGACATTCACTCAGCTACCATGTATACAGGGTTCAGTAACACAGGGAAGCTTCCTCTGACAATATCGGTAGAATTTGCCGTGTGCTAGAATTTAATGAGTACAATGGATATAGAAACAGGAAAAAAACGTTAAAAATGTTAATCGTAATTTGTGAGTGTTTCGTTGACTAAAGAAGCCCAAACATCAAACATTAAATAGGAAACTTACGGAGGTCCACATTGAATAATAAACTCTAGTTAATTCTCCACAGATATCTGGTGAGCTATCATATCACCCAGCGTGGCAAAACTGCATTAAACAAAAGTGTAAATGGTAATCTTCTTCCATAATTTAGGTCTAATGAGCTTCAATTCCAATGTCGTTTGACATGGTTTGAGTGTAAAGAGCAGTGTGTGGTTCCCACAAGCTCTGTGGTTCCCTTTCTCTCAGAGCTCTGGGGATTGATATGAATCATCAGATCTCAATCCTGGGCAAGAACAATGCTTTCATTGATTCCTGTAGCTCAGTGGTTAGAGCACTCGCCTCGCAAGCGAGAGGTCTGGGTTCTATTCCCGGCAGGGCGAAATGTTGGGCAAGTTTCCTTACTCCACACACCTCTGTTTACCCAGCAGTAAGTAGGAACCCGGTTGCTAGTCGCCTGGTGGTCGCTTTAATAATTCCTTCAATATTTTTAAAAAATCGGTCGCTCAATCCACATCTGTTTGCGGGACGCTGCTGTGTGCAATTGGCTGCCACCTTTCGTCCATAAAATATACAGTCAATTCACTTCACAGTATATACTGTGAAGCGCTTCGAGACGTCCCGAGGACGTGATAAGACGCGATATCAAATGAAAGGATTATCCTGGGACCCAGAGCTCCTGGCAGGGTCACGTTTGTGGGCACATGCTTACACGCTTGTGGTGACGGGGGTTGAGTCCCCTCTGGGACTGACATTTATATCTGCCAATCATATGAGCTTAGTTGTTTGCCAGGTAGCTTAATCGCTGGCAGTGCCCCTGCATAGGAAAAAAAGTGAGAGCTAGACCATCTGGTGCTCCAGTGATTGTGCTTTTGATTGCCATTAGCAATCTATAAGTTGTGCCTTTTTGGATATATTTGAGAATTGTTTGGAATTGAAAGATTCCTGTTATTCGTCATCATGGTAATAATAACAATAATAGACTTTGTAGTTCCTATAGCACTTTTCATGTCAGGGGAGTGACTCAAAGTGCTTCACAGATGTACTGCAAAGTGGAGTGACTGTGTGCTTTGTGGGCGAACAGAACCATCTTCTGGAAATAAATGGTAAAATTATATATAATACGAGGGGCCATTATTTACGGAAGCGTGTAAGCAATGTCGAACCAGCGATGTCTCGCAAAAACAGAACAACGTGTCAGGTTAAAAATTGATGGAGAACAAAAAGAAGGAAATGCAATAAAAATTGAGTTGAACTGGGGGGAAAATAAAATGGACGAGAGAGAGGAGGAGAATGTGGGTTCTGAGGTGACAGACAGTCAGGTAAAACAACAACAACAACAAGATTGCATTTGTATAGCGCCTTTCACGTCGGGAGGACGTCCCAAGGCGCTGGTCAGAGAACAGCATTTCAGACCCGAGCAGGGATCGGGGGGAGAAGGGAGTGGAGGGGAAGGGGGGGGGGTGGCTGATGGTATGGTCGAAGAGGAGGGTTTTGAGGCGGGACTTGAAAGAGGCTAAGGAGGGGGCGAAGCGGAGTGACTGGAGGATGGAATTCCAGAGGTTGGGGGCAGAGTGGCTGAAGGCTCTCCCGCCAATGTTGGGGCGGGTGGGTTGGGGGACGTGGAGCAGCCAGAGCTGGCTGAGCGGAGGGAACGGGCGAGTTGGTAGTGGGTTAGGAGGTCACAGAGGTAGGGTGGGGCGAGGCCATGGAGGGCCTTGTATGTGAGGACCAGGATCTTGAACTGTCTTCATCAACCTTTCTTTTTTGTTTCTGTGAAACCCAGATCACTGAGGTGCGTCTCACTCAACATGACACCCAGCACTGGAATGTCCAACGGGACAACAGCAGATTACATTTGTTTAGCACCACCCTTCATGCTGGGAGGACATCCCAAGGCGCAGGACAGTCAGGGATTTGGATCCGAGCTGGGGTTTGGGATCAGGAGGGATAGAGGGCAGGGAGGGTAGGGGTAGGAGGGTGACTGAAGGCACGGTTGAAGAGGTCAACACCTTATCATTTATATAGTGCCCTTCACTTGGGGTAGCATCTCGGAGCACTTAACAGTGGCAGAGCCTGATGCCAAGCTGGGGTGGGGGTGTTAAAGAGGAGGTGATTGTAAGCAAGATCGATGAGGAAGGTCTTCATTCGATGGAAGGTTATCACCGGTCAAAGGAGTTTGGTCGACGTTGGTCACTCGTCACTTACGCTTCTTCTTTCATCTTATCTTAAAGGGCCACAGCCACACAGAAGGGTCAGATCATATTCAAGGACGCCCTGGTTCAACAGCTTTGTGAGGAAGGAGGTAAGAGAGCAATGTTTTGTAACCATAGAAACCGAAATAAAAGCTGCGGTTAATTCTCTATCCTTGTATTTAAGGCATTGCACTGTTCCTTATTGCAATATTGTAATGATGATACCAAGTTGTGGTGAAATGATACGGGGAGGATCAACAGCCTTCAAGAAGATCCCAGCCAATAGAGCAGATGGACCAGGGAATGGCAGATGGATTTTAGTGCAGATAAATGCAACGTGATGAATATTGGAACAAGAAATTGCAAAACATGTACACAGCGAAGGCGTGTCCGTTGGCAGAGTCGGGGAAAGGAAAGGATTTAGACGTGGTAACAGTGTCCAGACAATGTGACACGACTTTCCGGAATCATCCATGTCCAGAAATAAATGTCAGCTTAAGTTGAATTTGAAATTAACTCAAATTGATGGATGACTCTGATCGATTGATGCAGCTTAATCTGAATTTTTCCATTGGAATCCTGACTGCATGATATTGTATTGCCTCTCTCGCCAGGCACTTATGTACTTAAAGTTTTCAGAATAATAATACTAATAAGAATGTTTGAATTCGATATAGCACCTTATCACGTCGTTGAGAAGTCGCAAAGCGCTTCACAAAATATACCGTAAAGTGAATTGACTGCGTATATTGTGGGCGAAACACGGCAACCAATCGCGCACAGCAGCGCCCCACAAACAGTCGTGGATTAAGTGACCAAATTATTTATTTATTTGTTTGTCTGTCTGTCTGTCTGTCTGTCTGTCTGTCTCTCTCTCTCTCTCTCTCTATCTATCTATCCATCTATCTATGTCGGAGGGATTTATTACCCCCGGAAAGCGATGCGCCAATCGACTTAAGAAAAAGGGTAAACAAAGGAGTGTGGAATAAGGAAACTTGCTTAAGGTTTCAGGGAATCAAACCTGGGTGCTGACGTTTGCGAGACAAACAGGCTAAACACTACACTACAGGACACCGCGCTTCACATTAACGTAATGATATTAAAATTGCAACTGCTCACACGTGGAAATAGTGCATGGTGAATAGTGAAACGTCAATCCTGAGAAATCCTGTCATTGACATCCACCTGCAAATGAACTGAGGACCAATAAATGAAGTCAGGCTTTTAAACATTACAGACACAGAAGAAAGATGTCCTGACAGGCAAGTGTGGTCTTTCACGGAGCCTTTTAATCGGAAAACTCTGTATCCCCGATTACTCAGCTTGATGAATGTTTGAAAGGCCAGTGTCAACCAAATCCAGCATTATGAAGAAAGGATGTAATATTTTTACAGGGATCAGCAAACAGCCTGCCATTGAATCCGAGCTTAATCCGAGCTGCTGAGATGGTTATTCCCTCGTTCAGCTCAAGGCAAAGTGAAAACCTGGCTCAGATCCAACCTTCCATTTTGCAATGGAAATCTGTGCGTGCATCTTCGCTGCTCTTATCTGACCTTGATTTGTGTCACTCTTCCAATATTGTGGTGTCCTGTAGCGTAGTGGTTAGCGCGCTCGCCTCACAAGCCAGAGACCCTGGGTTTGATTCTCAGGCGGGGAAAACCTTAGGCAAGTTCCCTTTACACGCGTCAATTCACTTTACAGTATATTCCGTGAAGCGCTTTGAGATGTTGCGAAGGGTGATAAGGCACTATGTCAAATGAAAGGATTATTATTATTATTTTATTTCCTCTGTAAAATATATTAATGGAGTAGCGAGCTATGTTCTGGCAAATTCAGTGATTGTTTTTGGGTTTGGTCAGCCGGGTGCCTGATCCACATGGAAACCCATCACCGTGTTTAATTGTATTCAAACCTGACTGAAGGTTCCACATATGCGTGCCACCCATACATGGAAATTTCCCTGTTTCTGGAATGGAATGCGCACTCCCTCCTTGGAGAAAAAACACTGTGAGTACCTAATCCAGGAATGTATTAGGCAATGGCTTGTAAGAGTCTAGACTTGCTTTGGGGACCCCAGAGTTAGGGGTACAACTGGAGGTACAACTAAGACTGCAGGGTTTGACAATGCGAGCACTCTCTGAATAGGTTATAAAGGGACTTCACAAAAGTGGATTGGGAGGGCAGCATAAAAAAATTCTTACACTCTTGTAACAGCCGTTGCAATACAGCTAACTGTTTGTCACAGTCAGAACTGACGCCCTCACAGTCAGAATAAAACAAACCCCAAAACTAAAGAAAATCACTAATAGAACAGCAGCGAAGATGACAAAATGTAACAGCGATGTGGAATGATTTCAACACAGCAACAGTACACTTAATCTGCCTCCTGATCCAGGGAGACTCCTGCCTCAGGGCCTGACTGGTTCTGTGTGTTTTCAGCTCACGCACTGTACCACAGCAAAATACGTTAAGGTTACACTCTTAAAAACGACTCCAAAATGAACAGCTTTTACTGCTGTCTTACTTGAGCCTAACTCACACAATTATGATCTATGCCTATGTCCCTTGGTGTCCCTGAATTGCTACCTACAGACACCGAGAAGACATTGAACACAGACAAATGTAGAGACAAATGTTGAGCAATGTCTTGGTTATCAGAGTCCTGCAGCTCAGTGCTTAGAGCACTCGTCTCACGAGCAAGTTGAATTGGGTTCGAGTCCCGGGCAGGGTGAAACCTTAAGCAGGTTTCCTTACTCCACACGCCTACTTCTTACCTAGCAGTAAGTAGGAACCTGATGGTCAGTTGATCGGCAGATTGCTTTCTGGGGGTAATAATCCTTTAAAAAGAATATTTAAAAAAATAATAATTCAGTCACTCAATCCACATGAGACATTGCTATGTGCAATTGGCTGCTGCGTTTTGCCCACAAAATATGCAGTCAATTCAATTTTACAGTATATTCTGTGAAGCGCTTTGAGACGTCTCAACGACATGATAAGGAGCTACATAACAAGGATTATTATTATTATTATCGCACTGTTCATGTTTCACACCAATTCAGTACGGAGTTTTAAAAACTCCAATGCAGCTTCTTATTTCCACTCTCATTGTCAATCCTGAACATCGACATGTGGATTAGTGCAGGTTTTCCAGATGAAATGCTGGTTGGAGCGATCACCGAACATTGAGTAATATTTTGTTCCAATTGGAAGACACACTTTTTTGTAAATGCAGTAAATCTTGATTGCCCCCAAACCCACATTTACCGACTCGTGTGTTAGCCAGTAAGAGGCCAGTACCAAGTGTTACCTCATAACATCATAGAGAAAATAATGGCAAGCTATGCGGTTTTAGCTGGTTAAACTCCAGTAGTTACCCTAACGCACACTCTGGGGTCTCCAAGCCTTGGCTCTTGCCAACCTATGCCTAGACACCCAGCTGACCCCCAAAAATTGACAGAGTGGAAAACTCTGGGACCACTGAACACATTCATTTATCATAGCTGCCTGCACTTGTTGGATCATGTGCAATCCCGTTGCAGTGTTAAACAATTCCAGCTTTAATAATAATAATAATAATCCTTGCATTTGATATAACGCCTTATCACGTCGTTGCCCTCAAGTTTACTTCAATAAGGTTTAAAAGGTTTGAAGCAGTTCACTGAATATAGCGTAAAGTGAATTGACTGTGTATTTTTTGGGTGAAATCTTTCCGTTTGCATCTAACGCGTGGTCCAAGCCCACCATGAGAATACTCCTCTGATTTGCAGCAATTGAAAGCAGGATTGTGAATAAGGTCAGAGATAATTTTTTGCGGAGCAAGTTCACACTTGAGATACGACCGCTTCAGGGTCCTGTCTCGTTGAAGACCAGCCCACCGTCGCTTAATTTTCAAACATTATTTGAGACTATTCAATATGCCTGAATGTCAAATTATTCAAGGTGATATTCTAGTGCAGAATTTCCTAAGGGCCAATGTGGGGGAAGATTTTGAAAATTTATCCCTGCAATATTAAACTTTGATATTAAGGGCTGATTTTTTATATTTTGGAATATTAATAAATCTACACTGGGCTGAGCCGTTAAAAAAAAATTCGGTCATAAATATTTCAATATTTCCCCCTGATCATAATAGCTAATTTCACAAGTTAATTATTTAGCAGAGCCATAGTATCTGAAACGCAATTATTAAACCTGCCCAATAAAACATTAACGATTCTGACCCCCATGTTAATAATATTTCTCTGGAAAAATGTAAATGCTCGGAGGGATGGTGATATGTTTTATGTCTCATGCTAGAGATATAGCTCTCAGCGCTTACCTGAATGTCCCAGTGTGTTCCGGTGCACTGATGTTACAGGAATATAGGAGCAAGAGTAGGCCATTCAACTCCTCAAACCTGTTCCGCCATTCTACCATTCTATTAGATCATGGCTGATCTTTATCTCAACTCCAATTACCTGCCTTTTCCCCATATCCCTTGATACCCTGACCTAACCTAACAAACAATCTATCAACCTCAGTTTTGGAAATTTGAATGGATCCGGCATCCACAGCCTTTCGGGGGAGAGAGTTCCTGATTTCCACTCCCCTTTGCGTGAAAAAATGTCTCCTGATTTCACTCCTAAGTGGCCTGGGTCTAATTTTAAGATGATGCCCCTTTTGTTCTGGATTCCCCCACCAGAGGAAATAGTTTCTCTGTAGCTACGCTATCAAAGCTTTTCATCATTGCAAAATCAATCAGATCTCCCCTCAACCTTCTAAACTCAAGGGAATACAGACCATGTTTAAGCAACCAGTCTTCATAATTTAACCTTTTAAACCTTACTGAAGTAAACTTGAGAGCAAGTAACAAGTTATCTGTGTGGCATTGTATCTCCAGTGCAAAGATGGGCTTCATGTCTGAGTGTATAGTTTGCTGGGAATGACTGTTCTAGCAGGGTTGCTGCTTGTATTTGGCAAATCCATCAGGGAACGTCCTCTGACCCAATGTTTTATGGATCAGTTATCACTTTCGGCAAAATTCCCTGCGGACTTTGCCTCATGGTTCATGAATAATTTGGCTTACGGCTGAACCTAGTTAATCTGAACCCATTGGGACTGAATGGCATTGCAGCTATAGATTGGGGGGGGAAGGGGAAATAAAAAGGCAGATGGATCAAGTTGAACAAAGATTTATAAAAAAAATCACTGTCCAGGTCATCCAAAGTGCTTTGATTGTTAGAGTTCGCAGTTTATTTTGTTTTGTTTTACTTCTCTACCAATTTGCTTGTCTTCCTCCTATGCACATCCCCTCTTCTCTCCTTTCCTGAAGGTTTTTTTTAAAACTACTTTTTCTTTCTATTGAGTTGAGGTTCCATAGATGTTCAGTGGCATCTGGTACACACTCAAGTGACCATTATTCATGCGCCAGTGAGTGTTGGAGGCAGGTGGGGTGGGTTTGGGGTGGTGGGGGTGAGTAGTAGTTGCAGCCCAGCTCACTAAGAACATGTAAGGAGCATATTGACAGGAAAAGCCATTTGACCATGCCATCCTCTACCAATTTAGTAGATCGGGCAGTAGTTTAGTAGATCGGGCCAGTAGATCTTTTTCTCTCTCACGTGTTTCAACATTAAAGAGGAATGTTACTCCAGGGGTCAGCACAGAAGGGAGCCATTTGGAGGAATGTTTAAAATTACTTGAAACAGTGTCGCTTCTGAGAATTCGACCACTTATAGGGAATGAAAGGGAGTTGAGTGGCGGGGGGGGAAGGAAATCGAACTTTTGAAGCAAGTTATTTCAATGTGTCCTTAAACATGGCCTTTAATACTCATAAAACACAGGAAATTGGCTTCATTTTGAATGTGCAATTGGATCGTATGGAACAGAAATATGCACCTTTTAAGCTGAACTAAGCATAGTGAAAAATGTAATGGTCCTTTTATTATTACTTTTTTGTTATTAGGAGTTTTATTTATTTGACTCCTTATTTTTATGTTTCCAGATATCCCTGTCACCTGCACCATAATAATAACAGTAATAAAAATGCTTATATTTGATATAGCACCTTATCACGTCTTTGAGACGCCTCAAAGCGCTTCACAGAATATACTGTAAAGTGAGTGGACTGTATATTTTGTGCGTGAAACACAGCAGCCAATTAGGTACAGCAGTGTCCCACAAAAGGTCGTGGATTCAGTAACCATTTTTTTTCACAAATTTTTTGAAGGGATAACGACCCTCAGAAAGCAATCCGCCAATTGACTCACTGGCTGATTGGCAATACTCAGAGAGGCAGACCAGTCACTGGGGCCAGGGATTCTTGGCTTCTGTTAACCACGCAAGCCAAAGTCCTCATGGGAAGGGTGGTCCTAGCTGGACATCGGCAGGAAGCTTGCAAGACAGTGTTCACAAACTATTGCAAACTATGCAGACTTCGGTGGTTAAACTCCAGCAGCATCTTACATTTGATGTAGTACCTTATCATGTCATCGAGATGTCTCAGAGCATTTAAGAAGATTTTACTCTAGGTGCAGTTGCTGTATTTGTAGCCAAACATGGCAGCCAATTTGCACAACGGTGTCCCAAAACAGCCACAAAATGAATGACCAATTTTATCTGGGGGGATTATTGTCTAGAACATCGAGAAACTCCCTTCTGTTTTCGAATAGTGTCATGGGATCTTTAACGTTCACCTGTTCAGGCAGACAGGAGCTTGGTTTAATGTCTCATCCAAAGCACGGCACCTCCAACAATATAGCTCACTCGCCTCAACATTGCATTGGAATGTCAGCCAAGGCTGTGAATTCACAGTCACGATGTGTGGACTTGAACCCACAACCTTCTGACTCAGAGCAAGAGTCCTTTCAACCAAGCCAGGGTGACAGCTGTGTGTCTTCACCACGGTTTCTTGGCTTTTTTTAAGTAATATTGAGTCCACGAAATCCTGTAGCATATTGGGTGAGAGCATTCGCCTCACAAGCGAGAAGACTCAGGTTCTATTCCCGGGCAGGGTGAAACCTTAGACAAGTTTCCTTAAACTACTCTGTTTACCTCGCATCAAGTAGGAACCTTGTTGATAGTCAATTGGCTAATCGCTTTTTGGGGCTAATAATGCCATCAATAAATAAATAAAATTATAATAATTTATCCCTCAATCCATGACTGTTTGTGGTATACTACTGCGCGCAAATGGCTGCCACATTTCACCCACAAAATACACAGTCAATCCACTTTACAGTATATTCTGTGAAACACTTTGAGACGTCGAGAAGACGTGATAAGACGCCATATCAAATTCAAGGATTATTATTATTACTGTTATTATTATTAGGGGAATGCAGCAAAAGTGCAGTAGATGCAGGTCTGCATTGAAAATGGAACTCCATCATTTTAATGCAAAAAGCTTTAAAGCAGAAGCGTTATTCGGGCTGTGTATCTTCATCTGCATCTTAAGTACAGCTACAGAGGGAAGGGGGTAAATAATGCAGGACTGTACACCGATTGTTATTAATGCATGACTCTTCCAATGCCTCAGTACAAATGTTATTCAAAACATTGCGTTTGCCTGAGGCAGTCAATAAGCCAGTGGTTAATTTTTAATATGTGGCGCTACAATACTAACTGACTGTCAGCTGACTGATCACATTCTGATCTGTACGAGCTACATGTGTAATCTTTCTTCTTTTTTTTTTGCATGGGGGGGTGGACCGTTCTTTTTATTTTTACCGAATTAAGAAACAACGGTGTCTGGGAAATAAAACAATTTTCTACTCATGGCCCCCAGAGTCAGATAAGTCGTAGCTTATAGTTGTATTTGTTATAGGTCAGTTATCATAGAATCATAGTATTTTACAGCATAGAGGGAGGCCATTTGACCCATTCTGCCTGTGCCGGCTCTTTGAAAGAGCTACTAACTAGTCCCACTCCCCCGCTCTTTCCCCATAGCCCTACAGTTTTTTTTTCCTTTTCAAGTACCTATCCAATTCCCTTTTGAAAGCTATCAAATCTGCTTCCACCACCCTTTCAGGCAGTGCATTCAGATCATAACAACTCGTTGGGTAAAAAAGATTTTCCTCGTCTCTCCTCTGGTTCGTTTGCCAATTATCTTAAATCTGTGTCCTCTGGTTACCGACCCACTCGTCAATGGAAGCAGTTTCTCCTTATTCACTCTATCAAAACTCATAATTTTGAAATCCTCTATTAAATCTCCCCTTAACCTTCTCTGCTCTAAGAAGAACAATCCCAGCCTCTCTAGTCTCTCCACATAATTGAAGTCCCTCATCCCTAGTATGGTAGGTAAGCTCTAAGACTTCTTTTCACACACACACAGTTGTTAGGATATGGAATGTCCTGCCATGAGCAGTGGTTGAGGCTGAATCCGTATTATCTTTCAAAAGGGAACTAGATGGATAGCGAAGAAGCAGTAAATCACAGGGGTTTGGGGGTTGGGGTGGGGTGGTGGAAAGGCAGATAAATGAGACTAATTCTCTATGATCAGAAACAAGAACAACAACAACTTGCATTTATATAGCGCCCTTCACATGAGGTAGTGTCCCAAGTGGTTGACAGTGGTGGAGTCTGATCCCGAGCCAGGGGGTGATGGAGGGGGGAGGTGACCGTAAGCACAATCAAAAAGGAAGGTCTTTAGGCGGGATTTGGGAATGGGGAGGGAGGGGGCAAGGCATAGGGATTGAGGTAGAGAGTTCCAGAGTTTTGGGACATAGTGGCTGAAGCACGGCCACCGATGGTGGAACGGATGAGCGATGAACAGGACGAACAGAAACACCAAGGGGAGTGCAGAAATCTTTGGACCTAATCATCCTGCCAGGGGATGAAAGATAAATAAGTGAATTTACTCTGTCGTGTCATAAATATCTGATCGTGAAGTTAACAGCATGCCTTTTTTTTTACATCTGGCCAACAAATGGGGCCTATTATCAAAACATAGCGTATAGGTTGTCACCAACATTCAACTCTACATTTGATCTGTAAAATGGGCCGTTTTGGTCATTCACCCACAAAACACAGTCGTTCCACTTTACAGCATATCCTGAGAGACGTCCTCCTGACATGAAAGGCACTGCATCAAATGTGATAATAATAATAAATGTAAAGATTATTATTGTTGTTATTTTAGCAAGTGAATTGGAGGATGAGGTTACGGGTCAACTTGCAAAGGATGTCAGCGGGGGCTCTACACTGAAGCTTGCGGCAGTATAAGCATAGCAATAAAAAAGAAATGCGCATATTTAGAATATTATCCTTTTGTGCGGGAGCCCTTACTTACTCAAACGCTAGCCGTTTAGTTAGTAGGTTCACTATCTTTCATATCCTTGAATCCGCTGATCATGAAAACTTTACATAATTTGGTGTAATCAGTCAAAGGGTTTCATTTGTACACAATTTTATTCGTTGCGGTGTTCACTGGATTTCCTAACTTTATAAAAGTATACAGGATGCTAAATAAGGTAGAGAGAGTAAACCCCAGGACAGTGCTTCCAGATTTGTCAGATGAAGCAGAAGAAGAGAAGGGGTTTCAGGATCGTGAAGGTTAATTTCAGGATAGACATCATGAAGTAAGGATAATTAACAACTTGAATGGGTTACTAACAAGGTGGTGGCCAGGAACTTGGCCTCACTTAAGAGAGTAGAGATTGTGAGGTTGGGATTCTAAAAGATGTGTTTAAACACTTTCCTCATCTGAACCTCTCGTGTGACTTCTGTTTCTCAATCTGGTTTCCTCATGAAAAACAGACCTCACTGTGGATTCTCATCATGTACTGAAATTAACATTTCTTTTCCTGACATATAAAGCTTATAATCCTTGCATTTGATATAGCGCCTTATCTCGTCATCAAGACATCCCAAAGCGCTTCACAGGATCTATTGTAAAATGGATTGACTGATAGAAACTAACATTCACTAGACCAAAATGCTAACTTATCTATTGTTTTGTGTTCTTATCCGCAGCTCCAACTGAATCACCCCTTCGGCCCAAGTTGGGTAAGTGAGCAAAAATAGTGTCCAGCTGTGCACGAATAATGTCCTGAGTCCTTCATTTGCTCTGAGTCTCTTGAGCACCATCTGAAACTGCTGGAGGAACCATCAGATTGATGAAAATAGGCTGTCACCAATAGCTCAGGTGTTTATCCAGGGAGTAACCGAACCATAAAGGTTTGGAAGGTCCCAATTTGCTCCCTGTTGTGTTTTAAGGTAGCTGATCTCAGTTAGGGCAGCATTTCAGAGCACTACAATACAGAAGGGAAAATAAGCCAGGACTCCCTCTGTCGATCACTATCCAGAGACCCCATTAGAGATGGAAATGTGTGGATGTTAGACAAGGATAGAGTCAGGCTTGGCTCTGTTGCCCTCTGCAGCCTGGATAGCCACTCAATGCCGAATGCCAAGGATCACACAGACACACACCAGACATATATATAAAGGCAACTTAGGCATATAATGGTACCAAAGGGGAAAATACACGATGGCGTTCATTGAACCAAACTTCAGTGGAAAGTAAAGAGAAGTCAAACTCCTTCAGAACTTCAACCTCTCTCCTTGTGTTTTCTCATCCAGAGCTGTCAGAAAAGAAAAGATTTTGATATCAAACGGCTTATGTTTGTGGTGTGATTATGACTGATCTAGAATTTAATGCCCATCCTGTCTCGCATGAGGACTCAGCGTGTTTTGAAAGCTTTTTTTGTATTTAAGGATACCCAAGCAACACATTATTTTTTTATTAAAAAGAGAGAGAAACAGCACTGACATAATCCAGCAGAGAGAGAAGAAAGAACTTTCACAGCGAATGACAAATTATTTATTCTGGTAGTTCTCTGGGAGACCATAAGCAGTAGAATGTTTAATAAGAGTTTTGCGGGCATCAGGGCAGGGACTAAACAGCACAACAGGAGGCTTATGTAGTCACGCAGCACTGCATAACAAGATGCTAAAATATACGATGTGTCCCTTGGCAGACTGCAGGCTTTTACACTGGCGACATCCTTTGGAGTCGCCATTAACATTCATTTAAATTTTAAAGGAATAAAACTGTAACAAACGTATGTTGCCGTGGGGATGGCAAGGCAAACCTCCTGCACCTCTGTGGCCAAAGTTGGCACATGTTTCTGTCCTTGGCTTTGAACAGGGGCCAAACAGAGGCAAGCAGGGCTCTCCAGAGCATTGTGCTGAACACAAATGTGCGTGATGCTTTTTTCTTAAGAAAGAAAGAGAGAACGAAAGATTAACTGGGGCTCTCCATCCAGTGTTAGACAAGCTAAGTATTACATTGCATAATATTTTGCTGAGTAAATTAGTTTGCGACAGACTGCTTATTAACTAGGCATCGTTTGTTTCCTCAGCTGAAGTCCACGGATCCAATCTTATTCTTCGGGATGACTTTGATTCATATCCACAAATGGAACTCAATCCTGACGTATGGTAGGTGCCAAGTGGTTTGCATTTTTGTCTTTTAAACCCCACATCCATGCCATAAACCCTTTCTGCCTTCCCGCACCTCCGCAACATTGCCCGCCTCCGCCACTACTCCTCCCTTCGGGCTGCCGGGACCCTCATCCATGACTTTGTGACATCCAGGTTTGGCTATGCCAACTCCCTGGACCCTGGTCTTCCCAACTCGTCCCTCTGCAAGGTGCGGATTATTGTGGACTGTGGAGTCCTGTATCTTCGTGTCCCTAAAGTGTTCATAAAGAGTCCCAGGTTCTTGGTCTAATTGTAACATATATAACATTAGCTCTGTATCCAGTGACATGCCCCCTGTGGGTTGAACAGCTTGACTGGGAATACGTGCTCATAGTACGAGCAGGTCAAGTTACTGCATCGCCCTAAAAAGCACGTAAGGTTTGCTGTTTAAAGAGAGATGTTGGGGCCAAGGATTCAACAGGGGAGCGATGACTTGTGTTAATGTGGAGTTAGCATCTCAATGGAGAGTTTTCCACGTCACAGATAATTTGCGTTAACTTTTTAACGAGACTCGGGAAGGAAATTGTGATAGGGAGGAGCAACCCGCACGATGTTCATTCCATTAACTAGGAGTTCTTGCTAAGGAATCTTATTATGTAACACCGCAAATTAGACCCTTGTATATGTGTGTGTGGTGTGTGTGTAGTGTGTAGTGTGTGTAGTGTGTGCGTGTGTCTGTAGTGTGTGTCTCTAGTGTGTGCAGTGTGTGTGCAGTGTATGTAGTGTGTGTAGTGTGCGCATGTATGTGTAGTGTGTGCGTGTGTGTGTAGTGTGTGTGTGTGTGTGCGCCTAGATTCTGACACAGCAGGAATAGCCTGTTCGATAGCTCTTGGGTCACCCGCCACCAGCGTGCTCATGGCTCTGGACAGCGAGTGACACCCCAGCAGCCGTCGTGTCAAAGGCCGCACATAGTTTTATTGAAAGAAATGATTAAAGCCGGGAGAGAAGACACGAGGACAGGGGCAACTCCGTCACTGAGTCACGGGTCAACGTTCAAAGCAGACGCCCTGTGGCCCCGTGGTCGCGAGAAGTTTTACGCCTGACTCGTAAAACAAAATGGTCGACTTACGGGTCATCAGGTCGCCCACTGCTGACATCGCTTTCCGTCGCGCTCCACGTGTGCGTTACGGGTAGAAAGTGCTGCCGATGTCACTGTTCGACGGCGGGTTATGTTTCTGCATGTACCCAGCGTTGGCGCAACGGGGTAAGCAGGGATGTTAGTGGTGATCTGACTACCCGGATGTCAAATACTTTTCGCATACCTTTTTAATGGGGCATCTGAGATATTGGACTTGACACAGTTGTGTTGTATCAACACACACACACACACACACACACACACACCCTGTGATGGAATGACAGCATCTGTCACCAACTATGCCGTCTCTTCCTCTCTCTCTCCCGTTCGCAACCCCCCTCCCCTACACTCCCCCAACACACAGCCCCATTTGCAAATGCGTTCAAGGGGATGGAGAGCGACTTTGGTTTCCAAATGAAGGACACACATTGACAAGATTACTAAACACAGCAGGGGTTTTTTTCCCCGAGTTTTTGTGAATCTGTTTTTCACACAGTAACATATTTTCACACGCCACCGGTACATCGTGAAGCATTTACACATGAACAGACGAAAGCCCTGTTCATAACGGAGGGAGTCTGAAATATGGCAATTTCTTACAAGATTCCTTTTCTAAGATACATCTGCATCTGAAGTGTCAAGCCAACTAGCGGGAACTCCACTCTTAATGCAATCTGCTTTCAGAGCAAAGTGATATGCCTGATGTATTTACTGGAAAGAGTCTCCATCGTGTGTGTGCTAAACTCCTTATTTAACATGAACATGTCACATCTTATACAGGGGATGTGTGGTCAGTTGGATCCTGTTTCTGTTCTGTTACACGGTGCATTGATTCCTGTCATCGCCACGGCTTAATGATAATGCGTGAACTCACTTGCATCTCCCTCTCTGTCTGATCTCTCTCTTAAGGTTCGAATGCAGCCACTGTGCGGTGGGAGGCCAGTGTGGTTCCATCATGCACGGCCACGCAGTTTCCTTTTGTGAGCCATACGGGGCACGAGAGCTGGTAAATGAACAACAACTTGCCTTTATATTGCGCCCTTAACGTAAGATAACGCCTCAGAGCGCTTAAAATAACAGTGTCAGCAAGGGACTACGGGGGGGTGATCATAGGCGTGATTAAAGAGGTAGGTTTTAAGGTGGGAATTGAAGACACCTGGAGAGCGAGGGTTTAAGCCGCTTTTAAATGTAAAGCAATTGGAGTCCTGTAGAAGGGGGTTAGCACGCTCGCCTCGCAAGTAAAAGGACCCAAGTTTGATTCTGGTGCGGTGCGAAACATGAGGCAAATTTCCTTACTCCACACACCTCTGTTTACTTGGCAGTAAGTAGCAACCGAGTTGTTTGTCGATTGGGGGATCGCTTTCCGGGGGTAGTAACCCCTCTCTTAAAAATAAGTAGCCACTCAATCCAAAACTGTTTGTGGGACACTGCCGTGCGCAATTGGCTGCTGTATTTTGCCCACAAAATACATACTCAATCCACTTCACAATGTATTCTGTGAAGTGTTTTGAGACATCTCAACCACACTATATCAAATGCAAGGATTATTATTATTATTTATTAATTTGCAAAGCTGAACTATAAACACTAGTGGTGCTTATCCTGACTGCGGCTTAGTACATGAATTTAGTTATTTCTCAGACTGATGTAGTATATTGTCAATCACATAGCATCGTCACTACAGACCTGCTCTGAAATACAAGGCACGATATTAAAATATTACATTGAGATTATTGTCGTGACTTTAAAGCCTCTGCAGAAAAAGCCATGAAAGTAAGCAGTGAGAAATGATGTTGTGTTGTCTTGTACATGTTCCTCTTTGAGGGAGCTGATAACCGAATACAAAGGTTTATTATGAGCAAACAATAAAGAGGAATGATACCGGGCTGATTAGCTGAATGCGTGGCAGTAAATTTAAAACTGATAGCCAGAGAGTCACTCCAAATCCTGATAGTTTAGATCTTTCTCTTTCTAATCATTTCCATCTATCAAACTCTGGTCTATTCTGGCACCATCATTGATTTCAGTCAGTGTGCCTGGCTTCGGGGTAGCTCATAACTCAGTCGGTGGATATGAGATTTGTGGGATTTCCTCAGTGCAGAGGGAGACAGTGATGAGTTCTGAGTGCTATACTGTTCACTAATTCTAGTACATTTGACCCCTAATACTAAACCACTGCAATGTCATCTTATATTTAATCATTTAATTTACATTCAGAATGCAGTGTTTCAGTATTTATAATATTATTATTATTATTATTTACCATTTAGAATTGCGTTACACGAATTGCATCATTTATAAACGACAAATATGCTAAAGTGAGCCAACACGTTGGGATAATAACTTAGACACAAGCAGAGAGGATGAGGGACGGATGTTTTTTTTACTGGCATATTCAGATGTATATTTATGCCCGTGATATTCCACATAATGATTTCCTGGTCTTTGCCAGGTTCAACATGGGAAGGGGGGGGATGGGGGGGGCAGAGGGTGTTGGGGTGGGGGTAAGGTGAGAGCAGATGGAACGCACTTCCTTACAGAAAAAGTAATAATAATAATAATAATCCTTGCATTTAATATAGCGCTTTTCACGTCTTCTAAACATCTCAGAGCGCTTCACAGAATATACTGTAAAGTGAATTGACTGTATATTTTTTTGTGGGCGAAACACGGCAGCCAATTGTGCACAGCAGTGTCCCACAAATCGTCATGGATTAAGTGGCCAAGTTATTATTTTTTTTTACTTGAGGGCTTATTATCAAACGTGTGGAGTAAGGAAATTTTCCCAAAGTTTTGCCCTGCCGGGAATCGTATCCAGGTCTCTCGCTTGCGAGGCCAGTGCTCTAACCACTAAGTTACAGGATTCCTGCAGTGTCAAAAGTAGTGTCAAAAGTCAAGGAGCATATGACATATCTGCCCTCACACCCAAAACATAGTGGACGGGTCCCACGTAAATGGAGAAAGTAGCTAAAAGTCTATCATTTTACAACCCCCGCCCCCCCCACCCTTCCCACCCCAGTGCTGTATCACTGAATACAATTATTTTGTTCTCCTAATTTCTAGTCATTGTTAGAATTCATAGAATCCGACAGCACAGAAGGAGGCCATTCGGCCCATCATACCTGTGCCGGCTTAGTTGAAGGAGCGATCCAACCAGTCCCACTCCCCGGCTCTTTCCTTGCAAATTTTTCCGTTTCAAGTAAATATCCAATTTCCCTTTTCAAAGTTATCATTGAATCTGCTTCCACCATCCCCTTTCAGGCAGTGCATTCCAGACAGTAACAACCTGCTGTGTAAAAAAAAAACCTTCTCCTCATCTCCCCTCATCGTACACTCAAATCTCTTTGGCAGATGCTTTGCGAAAGTCAAGCAAACGGATTGAGAGATCGAGAAACAGATTGACTGCTCAAAAATGTCAATGCATTTGGAAGCGTTATCTAAAATCACTGTCAGATTTGAGCGGTGGAGATTAACAGACACTTGACTGTCACCCTGCTGTTAGCACCGAATGATACTAAGAGAATCTTGGATCAGGGCTTCAGATCTTAAACTGTTTCCGTAAGAACGTTAATGACACTTACAATCTATAGCTGGAATTTTTCTGAAGTCTCACATTCAATCCTCTGTTTGGTTTCTGGACCATTTAAGATTTAGTTTAAGATTGTAGATATTTCTGTTTCTCCCTTTGAGGCTAGCTTTATCCCGTCTTGTTGGTGGGGGGGAGGGGGTGAATCATTTTCTGACGTGTGCTTTTTGTAAATCGTCTGCAAGATAACACTGGTTGTGGTTCCCATGAAGAAAGTACAATCCCACGAGTTATTGAAGTGTTGTGGTAAAGTCAACTCCCTTTCTGGGTTCAGAAGTCCCATCCGAACAGAAATCGGCTTATTTTAGTCGGCCTCTTTCAATGGAGACGCACTGATAAAATTGTAGAGTGTGTGTTTCTCCATACGATAAATAATAATCATCTTGCCTTTGAAATAGCGCTTTTCGCATTGGGAAGGCACCTCAAGGCACGTCACAGGATTTTTCCATGCGCATTACTATAGGCAATGTCCCACAAACATCCGTGTAGTAGATGACCAACTTTATCTGGAGGTTGTTGGCCAGGGCACCAGGAGGAACCCCCTTCTCTTTGGATCCTACATAAGAACAAAAGATTCTGCAATTCTATTTGTTCACGAGAGTAACTTATATCTCGAATTCCTTTCCCCTTGCCTTTTCTTCATATTCCTTAAGATCCCAAATTCCTGTGAAAAATCTCTTAAGATTGATTCTGTCTTCTGGGACTGTGTATTACACATTCTCACAACAACAACAACAACAAGATTACATTTGTATAGCGCCTTTCACGTCGGGAGGACTTTCCAAGGCGCTGGACAGTGTACATACAGCATTTCAGACCCGAGCTGGGGTCAGCAGGGGAGAGGGGAGGGGAAGGGGGGTGGCCGATGGCATGGTCGAAGGGGAGGGTCTTGAGGCGGGACTTGAAGGAGGCTAAGGAGGGGGCGAGGCGGGGTGACTGGGGGATGGAATTCCAGAGGTTGGGGGCAGAGTGGCTGAAGGCTCTCCCGCTCATGGTGGGGCGGGTGGGGCGGGGGACGTGGAGCAGGCCGGTGCCGGCTGAGCTACATGTGCTACATGCCCTACATGTGCGCTGTTCACAGACTAGTAGGTCTGTCTAACATTGCAGTGTGTCAGCAGTAGTCTATTCTCCCAGGAGTGGGAGTGAGCATTTTGGGGAGGGAAGGGCAGCTCAGGTCAGAATGGGGGGTGGATTGAAGCTTGGAGACTAGGAGCAAGGGATTAGCAGGGCGTGGTCAACCTATTGGCATGGGGGGGACGAGGGACGGGGAGATGAAAAGAGGAGTCAAACATTTTCAGGACAGGAGGAAGAGGGGTGGGGGGGAGAAATCCTCATATCCTGCTCGGCTTGTAGATTTTTAAACGTTTTGATAACTTGTAACCGAGCAGTGCAACCCTACGAGACACATTAACCGAAGGGAACATGCAAGGAGCGATGTTTGAGCAGACAGCAGCTTGCTAGTTATTTTTTCCAATTACCATCTATCTCTCTGGTCTGAATTTCAAGTGATAAAGCTGTTGTGTGGGCAGTTTGTAAATTGCGCATCTGTGTCTTGAGTTTCATTTTGTTATTCAAATTTCAACCGTGCTACCTTTTAATTTAATAACATCTTATTTGCTCCACAAACACGCAGAGGGTAATCAATGACCGGAACAGGTTGCCAGGAAAGGTGGTAGAGACTGAGTCACTGGACTCATGTTATAAAGCAGCTTGATGCAGTGATGGGGGTGGTGGGTGGTGGGATGTGGTGGGTGGGGCGGGAGGGGAAATGGTAGAGTGGGCGTTCTGGGGGGTTGAGATCAGATGGGCTGAAGGGTATCCGTCACCCGGACTGATCTTATGATCTTGAGGACTTCGTGTAAGTAACTACGTTAAAAAAAATTCCCCAAAAAGTTATTTTGTGTGGTCATTTCTCACGCTGGCATAGAGAGAAGAAATTTGGGAAAATGGGACGTGCAGGATGATAGAAGGCGAACGAGACAAACCTCGGTCTTTTTCATCTCACAATTCCTACGTTTCAAACCCACTGAGCTTTCCGTCCTTCGCTGTGTCTTGAAGTAGAGTAGAAAAGATAGCATTGCAACATTTACTGACCACATTCCCGCTCAATTCCTGTGGTCGCACGTGTCAAATGAAAATCATAATGCAGGGCAAGCAATGGGGAGCTCAACAGTTTTCAGAAACCCATAGCGATATGAGGTGGAGGGGGTGTGGGGGCGGACATATAAAGGAGAGAGACCTAAATGCAATGCAGAGAGAGAGAGAGAGATGAATATTTTTTACCACCACATTATCTGCTCCACTGGAAACACTCTTCACTCTGGTTAAGTGGGTCTGACTGCTGACCCCTGGTGAGGATCAAACCTTTCATCCAGAGCCTACGAGACAACCATTGGCAGCACTGTGAGTGCTCAGAGATTACACTTTAATTTATCCTGTATTTGCTCCCTGGATTCATGAATTGTGGCTGCTGCTGGCAATGGGATGTGCATCACACTATCCTGTAGGATCTCTATTCAGGGAAAAGATTGTGTTGGAGCAGAGATCCACTTCCATTTGCCAGCCTTTGGCAGGGGTTCAGTTTGGGCAGCAATACCGAGGTGGGGGGGGGGGCGCGGTTGGAGGCTAACATGCTCGAAGTCCCTCTATGTAGCTGATCAAGACCTGAGGCTAATTGTTTACAATTCTGATCACCACAACTTAAGCGGTCTGCCCAGGCTCCAGAGGCAACATGTGGAGTCCTGTAGCTCAATGGTTAGAGCTCTCGCTGAGAGCTGGGTTTGATTCCCGGGCAGGGCGGAATATTAGGCAAATTTCCTTACTCCACACGCCTCTTTTCACCTAGCAGTAAATAAGAACCTGGTTGTTAGTCGATTGGCGGATGGCTTTTCCGGGGGCAGTAATCCTTCCAAAACAAATAATAATTTGGTCACTCCATCCACGACTGTTTGTGGGACACTGCTGTGCACAATTGGCTGCCGCGTTTCGCTCACGAAACATACAATCACTACACTTTAAGGTATATTCTATGAAGCGCTTTGAGACGTCTCGAAGATGTCATAGGGCGCTATATCAAATGCAAGGATTATTGTTATATTATAAGTTAGGGCTCTTCATTTTTGAGCGAAGACAACTCAGAGGAGATTGGAGGCAGGTTGATCGGGAAGGATTAGATCAGATGTGCCAAAGGGCCTTCTTCGGATATTTTAAGAAATGGGGGGGAAAATGGCTTTGAAGTGAAAATTGAATTGCAAGAAGTTCCATGCTATATAAAACTGTAAGACAAGTGGCTTAAGGTTCAGACCATACGTTTTTTCGGGCCTTTAAAGGTGCGTTGGACGAAGGATCTTTCAAACCAACTCAATTATTTTAGCTGCTGAATCAAAACTTCTCCCTCTAATTGTCTTCTCTCTTTTTCCAGACCACTGTTTTGCTTAATACAACCACAGCATCTGTTCTGCAGTTCTCTATTGGTAAGTGATCACACATAACAACCACTCGTTCACTCATCAGCAGGAAATGAAGCCCAGACAAGAGAACAAAGCAGATATGCAGAGGAGGTTTGAACCATGTTTGGTTCACGAGACTGCAGGAATCTTGATTTGAAATAATTTTCATCCAAAACTAATTTAGACATTTTCCATTAAGACATTGACCTCAAACCAACAGTGTAGTAAATAGTCCTGATTTCTTCCTGCGCTATCTCCAGAGGGACACATTATCCTTTCAATTAGACGATTGGATTGAACGACTATTGAATTGTTCTGGTGTTAATTAATTTATGAATGAAACAATTCCTTGAAAATTCCTTCTTGGTTGGAAATGTCTTCCCCAAAGATGCTCGGGTCATTTCAATCCAGTAAAAAAAACGATGCCGTTTGTTCTGCAATATGCTGTGGTAGATAACAGAATTCAGTTAGGGACACAAATGGAACGAGCGCAAGCTGTTTAATCTGACCATTTTTCATTCCACTCTGTAAAACGCTCCCACCATAATATTTCAAATAATAGAGCAAACCTTGAATATAGAGCTCGGTTAGACTGCAGGGTGCTGCTATAGGCTGGTTGACAAAGGAATAGGGTGCAAGTTTCTCTCTCCTCTACCGCCCGAGTAATGCATTGCACGGTAGATTGCTAATCTCAACCAGGTCTAAGGTGAAGATGAGGCAACAAGAACAACAACACAACTTGTACTTATATAGCGCCCTCCACGCAAGGGTAGCATCTCAGAGCACTTAACAGTGGTGGAGCCTGACTCCGAGCTGGGGTGGGGTGGGGGTAGGCGGCCATAAGCACGGTCGAAGACGAAGGTTTTCAGGCGGAACTTGGAGAAGGCGGAGGGATTGAGGGAGAATGTTCCAGAGTTTGAGGGCGTAGTGGCTGAAAGCACGACCTCCGATAGCGGGGCGGAGGCGGCCATGCCTTCAGTCACTATGCCCCGAAGCTCTGGAACTCTCTCCCTTAATCCCTCCATCTTGCCCCCTCCCTGCCCACTTTCAATTCCCACCTAAATACCTTCCTTTTTGATCGTGCTTACCGTCACCTTCCCCCTCCCTCTCCCCCTGGCTCGGTGTCAGACTCCGCCACTGCCAAGCGCTCTGAGGCGCTACCTCGCATGAAGAGCGCGATATAAATGCAAGTTATTGTTGTTGTTGGCATAACCCCAGCGGATCTAACTCAAAATTCTTGTCCTCACTTTCATACGCCTCCATGTCCTTACCCACCGTAGCTCCAAGACTTCCTGCGACACTTCTCCATCAGGAGGGGAGGGGAAAAGTACTAGAATCATAGGATCTTACAGCACAGAAGGAGGCCATTCGGCCCATCGTGCCTGTGAAAGAGCTGTCCAATTCGTCCCACCTCTCTGCTCTTATCTCATAGCCCTGCAAATATTTCCTTTTTCAAGCACAGGATGGAACGATAGAACTAGAGGAGGATAACATTGAAATGGTTATAATTTTAATAGCCTACGTGGCACGTGACCAAAATGTAATCATTTGCGACAGTGGGCAGTGCAAGACGAAATATTAATCACTCGCTCGCTGTAAGCTGTAGGAATTTCGTTTCACATTTTAAGGTGATGATTCATAAAAGAGTCAAATTTAAATGAAAGCAATATTTTCCGGTAGTGAAAATGTCACAGAATATATGAGTGAATTAAAGATAAGCGCTCCACGAGATAATGGATGGATGAAAGTAATGGAGGAATCCGTTCAAGGTACTCAATGTGGGAAACAATCCAGGAAAAAGTTAACGTTCAACACTTTCAACAGGGTTTAAGGGCCCCCACCCCACAACCCGCTCCCCATGACATTTAGTTACCATGTCCAAACAGCCATGTTTCAAATAGCCACTTTTCACACAGAATTGGACGTATTAATCAAACAGAAATGGATAGTGTCCTATATTTAATTAAAATTTTGGCTTCCTTTCCAATGAATGGTAATGAGCAGGTTGTGGAGCCCAATTCCTCGGGAGCAGGATAATTGGATTTACACACGATCCCTTACTCCAGCTGCAATCCGGGGGTGGGGGGGGGTTGGAATTCTCTAATGCCTGTGAATTTATTTATTTATTTATTTACTTTGTCAGTCCAGCAATGGCTCATTCTCTCCACTGAGTTCATACATTTACCTGATCTGTTAATACCTCCACTGGTTGGTACATTTGCTTCATTTGGTCAGGCCTTCAGCCTTTCTGCCCCCACCTTTTGGAACTCCATCCCACAGTCCCTACATCTTACTCCCCTCCCTCGCTTGTTTCAAGGCCCATCTCAAGACCCTCCTTTTCGACCGCGCCTTCGGTCCCCCGCGTACCCCTAACCTCCCTGCCCTCCACTCCTCCTGAACCCAACCCCCAGCTCGGGTGTAAATTCTGATGGTCCAGCACTTTGGCAGGTCCTCCCGACCTGAAAGGCTCTATACAAGTATAATTGGTTGTTGTTTTTGTTGATTTGATAATGAAATATCTCACACTGCTCACACACAAAAGTTTGCTCCGATCAGAGAATCACCCCCTACATGTGCAATATCCTTTCATTTAAATGCATTTTTGTTTTAAATATCCCATATCCTGTTTTTATTGAACCTGCACCCAAGGAACTTGCCTTTGAATCGATACGTAGCTCTTTGATGCTGCGTGATTTTTCCAGGTTTGAGAAACTGCTCGATTTTACTTTATTTTGTCGATTCTGCCAGGGTGACGTCCTTCATGTTTTGGATGTTATTGTAACAGTTGTGCAGAACTACAAAGCATCTAGTTCCCAAAGCCCCCCAAACCCCACCTCTCCATTCTTCCCTTCGTGCCTTTGCATTGACGTCCTTCTGCTAACATGATGGATGGTCTGGTCTATGGCCATCACTTCAATGTTGCTTCATACACAGCAATGGACATGGTGCGAAGGGTCTCCCTAATGTTATTCTGTTTCACATGATGGAGGGTTCATCATCCAGGGTCAAACAGACGTGGAGATCAAAGAATGTTAAGGCTCAGAAAGCTTTGCTTCATTATTTTGTGTGCTTTTGTTTTGTCTTCAACATGCAACAAGTTCCAAATAGTCACACGTTATTCTCATGGCACAAAGCACACATGGTAACAGTGGAATCTTACTTGTTTGCAGTGCCAAAGAGCCTCATTTGTAACGCTGCCTCCAGTGTCAGGGTTACCAGACCTTGACTCCGAATACATTCACTCTACATTTTAGGTTGTGTGCTATGGGACACTCATCGTGCCCAACGCCCAAGCTCTGCAGTCTAATTGGGGCGAAGAGATTCATGTCTGGTGATGGCAAAGTGCTTCTTTCATCTACCTCACAATGTCAGATAATTCATTCAGAAATCAGCCACCAGTCAGAAAGCTGTGGTCAGCGGTCTTTCATTATTCCTTTAGGCCCCCGTAACCTGGACATTAACAGACAGCCCAATTCTTCAAACAATTGTGTAAGGGTGGAACTCTCCCTCAATCCTTCCATCTTGCCTCCCCAACCCCCTTCAAACCTCACCTAAAGACCTTACTTTTTGATCATACTTACGGTCACCTCCCCCCTCCCTCTCCCCCGGCTCGTTGTCAGACTCCACCACGTTCAAGCGCTCTAGAACACTACCCCAGGTGAAGGGCGCTATGTAAATGCAAGTTATTGTTGTTGTCGCTATTGCTAGAACACGCTTAGTCACTAAAGCAAGCAGTTTGCCTTTTAACACACTGCAACCAGATCTGCAAGCAACACTCCTGTCCAGAGCGCTGTTGGTGAGGTGCAGCCCGTTATGTCCTCTCTAGTAGGATAGAAGTCCCAAAGGGTGGCTACCAGAGAAACTACTTCCTCTGGTGGGGGAATCCAGAACAAGGCGGAGGACATGATCTTAAAATTAGAGCCACGCCATTTAGGAATGAAATCCAGATAGCATTTTTTCATGCAAAAGGTAGTGAAATATCTAGAACTCTCTCCCCCCACAAAAGGCTGTGGATGCTGGATCCATTCAAATTTTCAAGACTGAGCTGGATAGTTTTTTGTTAGGTCAGGGTATCGAGGGATACGGGGCAAAGGCGGGTGATTGGAGTTGAGGTACGGATCAGCCATGATCTAATAGAATGGCGGAACGGGCTTGAGGGGCTGAGTGCCCAACTCCTGTTCCTACGATGCCAGCACACACAGCTCACAGGAAGGCTTTCAATGGAGAGTTGAAGGGACTCAACCGTCTCCGTTGGTCTTTGCCAACTGCTCTCTGGTTTAATGGTGACCCCTACCGGGGTAACAAGCTTGTTACCTACCAGCCAATTAGTGGGGGGTGTTATTATTGTTAAAAGACCGTTTTAACGTGCGATTGAGAACATTATACTTCGGCTTTCATCATTGTTGTCGGCATTGCTGTAGTGCCTGTGAGTTACAGAACAGCAGCATAAAGAGGTCACTTCTGCTAACCAGCTGTTACCACAAGAACTTCCATCTGACAGAGAGAGAGAGGAGTTTCGCTGCATTCAACTCTTTCATGAACTTAAAGTATCCACCACACCACACATTCCATATTCCAGTCTCCATCACATCTCATTGATCTTTAAAGACTTAAAGGCATGCGTGTCCATGCTGTGCAAATGGCAACAGCCACTGTTACTGTGAGGAGAAGCCATTTTGCGCTCGAGGCTACTCATATTCATTCAAATGTATTCAGCCTGCCCTCGTGGGAAATGTGACAGATTACTTTGCTCTAAAACGTGATTTATCATCTATATATCACAGGTGCCCCATATTTACACTTAGCCGCAAATCAGACGATAATTTCATCATAAATCAAAGCCTGAAGGTTTGGAGACTAATGGAGGTGCTGGAAGGTCGCTTGATGATGGATATGTCAGCCCTCCTTCTGACGTTGTTTTCCTCTGCTCCGGTTTGCAGGGTCAGGAACGTGTCGGTACAGCTACACCGATCCCAGTATCATCGTATCCTACACCAAGAACAACTCCGCAGACTGGTTTGTCCTGGAGAAAATCAGGTTTGTACAATAATAATAATAATAATCCTTGTATTTGATATCGCGCTTTATCACGTCTTTGAGACGTCTCAAAGCGCTTCACAGGATATACTGTGAAGGGAATTGACTGTATTCTGTGCGCAAAATGCGGCAGCCAAGTGCGTACAGCAGCATCTCACAAACAGCCGTGGATTGAGTGACCAAATTATTTTTTAAAAATGTTTTAAGTGATTATTATCCCTGGAAAAGCAATCAGCCAATCGACCAACAACAGGGTTCCTACTCATTGCTAGGTAAACAGAGGCGTGTGGAGTAAGACAACCTGCCTAAGATTTTGCTCCACCCGGGACTCGAACACAGGTCCTCTTGCGAGGCGAGTGGTCCAACCGATACACTGCAGGACTCTGAAAAGGACAATAAGGTTCAGTTAATAAGTTGTAGGTGGGGGCAGCAGAAAGAGACATCAACGTCTAAAGACATCCCCTCCCCATGTGTAAACTAAATACTCTTTTCAACAGGATTGAGGCTTGGTGTTTGTTTCAAAGTCTCCTTTTCCCCTTTCCTTTGGTTTGTGGACTTGTGTCTAGGAAGGGGGAAAGGAGTAATATATGAAGTCTGGCTTAGAAACCGGGCTTTTGTTGGCCTGGATGCCAAAGGAAACTCCCTTCGCTTTTCAAATAGTGTCACTTCTGACAGTGCAGAGTTCCCCCAACACTGCACTGAAGTGTCAGCTGAGGCTCGAAGCCCCAATGTGGGACTCGAACCCACAATTAACACCAACTATTGGGGCAAGTGCAGCCTGGACTAATAATCCTTCTCTATGTAAGTAGATTGTGCGATGTGGGTAGAAAGCAAGAGAGCCAAATGAAATTGCGTTTAACCCCAAAAAAACGACAAGTGATCTAATAATAATCCAAATAAAACCTTACGTTTGAGATTGAGCCTTTATCGTGCAAACGTTTCAATGTTTAAATAAATCAATCAATTTTTTTGTAAGTGTTTAAACGTTTTGTTTTTTTAAACCCACCGACAGGGCTCCTTCCAACACCAGCACGGTCATCCACATCATCTACCTACCCCAAGACGCCAAGGGTGAAAATATCAAATTTAAATGGAAACAAGAGTTCCTTCTGGCGAGTGACATGTATGAGGCCTGCTGGGCCCTGGATAACATCCTGATCATCAACGCTGCCCACAAACAAGTGCTCCTGGAAGACAATCTAGATCCGGTTGACACGGGCAATTGGCTCTTTTTCCCCGGAGCCACCGTCAAGGTTGGTTTCAATTTTAAACTGCTTATCCTCATCCCGTCCCCACATTTCGTCCCCCGTGTTCCAAAAGCTCCGAGACATTATCAAGCGTGAAGATTGCTATATAAATGCAAGTTGTTCTTGTGGTTGTAAATTACGTTAAAACCTGATTGTCATTAAAAAGCAGTCTCTGTTGGAAGGAGCTTGAAACCTGCTCACGAATATGAGTAAGGAAAGGAGTAAGGAAACTTGCCCAAAGTTTCTTCTCCCCCCCCCCCCCGTCTGGCTATCAAATATGTCCTTCCGTCTGGATGGGTTGAATGACACCTCCTTAATTTAGGAAATTTATGACGTTCGCGTGCTCCGCATCGAAGGTGTTGAGGGCAGATTCCTCTCCATCTGTTCCACCAGCCATTTGCAATCTGCCGTTGCCCAAACTGCAGTGCGTGCGTTCCGATCGGAGAGATCCTGAGAACACGCGCGGGAACCAGCTGTCGGGAAATATCAGCGCAGCAGTGTAAGCCTTGGGGAAAAAATAGTGATGTTATTTTTCTATTAGCCCTTGATGTATATTGAACTGTGTGATGATAAGAGTGATGAGAAACATCCTGGCCACGTGGAGGTGAGGTTGTTGGCGATGCGTGTGGTGTTGTGATGGGACCTCATTGAGATGCACTTGTTCTCAGCTCATCCCAACAGCCAGCTGCTGGAGGAAACACAATGTGCTGGGGGTAACTACTGCAGTATAACCAGTTAAACCTGCATAGCTTGCCATAGAAAGCACTGCGCAGCATGTTTACCTCTGTTTGACCAACTGAGATTGCTGTACCCATTAGGGTTTTGTCTTTCAAGCTTAATAATAATAATATTAAATAATCCTCGTATTTGATATAGCACCTTATCGCGTCTTCGAGACATCTCAAAGCGCTTCACAGCTATACCATAAAGTGACTGTATATTTTGGGGTCGAAAAGCAGCAGACAATTGCGCAAAGCAGGGTCCCACAAACAATTGAGTGACCAATTATTATTATTATTTATTTAGTTTTGAAGGGATTACTATCCCCGGAAAAGGGATCCCACAATCGACCAACCGGGTTTCTACTTACTGCTCGGTAAACAGAGGCGTGTGGAGTAGGAAACTTGCCCAAAGTTTCCCCCTGCCCTGGAATCGAGCCCACGTTCTCTCGCTTGCGAGTTGAGTGCTCTAACCACTAAGCTACAGGTTGCTACTTGACTGAATAAGAATCAAGCGGGAAGAATCCATGCCCCCAGTGACTGTCCTGCTCCTCTAAGCCTTGTGGCTGATCAGTCATTAGCAATACTTTGAAGTCCTGTCTAGCTGAGCGAACCGAATGAGCGAAACCGCCACAGAGACTGGATTTCATTGGCAGACACATCACCTTGAAGCCAGTTCAGCCTTGAAGAGACCCTGCTTACTCAACCATTTCCTCCTCCTCCTCCTCCTCCCCGAAGGACAGTCATTAGTTGGTCATTAGACATCTGACAAGTGCAGGTCTGATTCTTATATATAGATATATAGATATATCGTGGAGTCCTGTAGCTCAGTGGTTAGAGCACTCGCTTTGCAAGCGAGAGACCTGAGTTCAATTCCAGGCAGAGGGCGAAACCTTGGGCAAGTTTCCTTACTCCACACAGAGCCTAATAATAACCCCTTCAAAATCCCAAAACAATAATACATTGGTCATTTTCAATCTACGACTGTTTGTGGGACATTGCTGTGCGCAATTGGCTGCCGCGTTCGCCCACAAATATACAGTCAATTCACTTTACAGTGTGTTCTGTGAAGCGCTTTGGGACGTCCTCCCGACGTGAAAAGCGCTATATCAAATGCAAGGATTATTATTATTATTATTATATAGTAAAGGTCCAGACTGTCCATTGCATCTTTCTGCATATTATAACTGTTATTAGAAAATATAAGGCTAAATTAAGTAATAAAATATTTGATAATTTTGAGTGTCACTGAGGCTGCAGTCCAGATTATTTCCCCTTTCACTACCCATTTCTTCTCTTTCCTCCAATGCGATTTTTATTTAAAGCAGATATTATTTAATAGCCATGTTTATAGTCCTGTAGCTCAATGGTTAGAGCACTCGCCTCACAAGTGAGAGACCTGGGTTTGATTCCCGGCAGGGTGAAACCTTGGGCAAGTTTCCTTACTCCACACGCCTGGTAATAATCCTTCAAAAAAAAATTAATAAAATTGGTCACTTCCATCCACGACTGTTTGTGGGACACTGCTGTGCGCAATTGGCTGCCGCATTTCGCCCACAAATATACAGTTAATTCACTTTACAGTCTATTCTGTGAAGCGCTTTGAGACGTCTAGAAGATGTGATAAGGCGCTATATCAAATGCAAGGATTATTATTATTATATAATATATACTAGAAACTCAGCAAGTCTGTTGGGGAACAGCACAGCTCAGCATGAAATGTGTGAGTGCGTTGCCAGCACAGCGAGGACCCGCAGCATGGACACACAACGTGCTTAGAAATGAGGCATCTTAACACTCGCTTGGCTGGCATCTTTCATCCCAAGTGTTAACCGGGGTTATCAAGTTTCTATGCAGTTGATGCATAGTCTTTGCAGTCTCATGTTTCACGATGACCCCAGTTAACGCTTAATGTATTTCCTTTTTTTTTTACTTTCTCCAGTCTGTATTTACTGCTTTTGCTTAGCACAGAGTTTAAAGAACTGCAATTCCCACATTTCGCCCACAACATATACACCCAATCCACTTTACAGTATATTCTGTGAAGCGCTTTGAGAAGTTTCAACCACGTGATAAGTCGCGATATCAAACACAAGGATTATTATAGCTATTGTTATAAATGTAACAAACACTTTGGTACAGTACAGAGTATCTTCCGTATGCATAATACAAATTGACTGTCAAAAAAATTCATCTGAATGATTTTTCAATGAGTTTTAAATCTATCGATTCCTTGCACACGTACAGCAAAAAATCATGACCGATTTGATTTGTTTTACAACATGAAATGACATCAATAATTATTGATACGTTCTGAAAACTCATGAATCCATTTCAAACAGCGTTGCCTAACACTTCTGGCAATTTGCAGAGAAAAGCTGCCGGTGTCAATTTATTCCAGTAATAATAATCCTTTCATTTGATATAGTGCCTTATCAGGCCTTCGAGACCTCTCGAGCATTTCACGCAGTTTAGTAAATGTCTTTTGTAGACAATTGCAGCAACTACTTTGCACATAGCAATGTCCCACAAACAGCCATGAAGTAAATGACCAATTTTATTTGGGGAATTACTGACGAGGTTATCAGGCAATGGGGGAAGGGGTCCCATCTCTTATCAAACAGCGCCATGGGATCTTTAATGTCCACCTGAACAAACAGCTGGGATCTCAGGTAATATCTCATCTGAAGGACGACAACTTTGACAATTCAACATGTCCCAGCCCAGCACTGGAGTGTCAGTCTTGCTTAAAGTCCTGACGCGGAACTTAAACTTGCAACTTTCTGACTCATCTGAGCCAAACTGACACTGTTAAAGTAGAACTGGATGGATGGTTAAGAGCAGAGTGAAGCACTCAAACTGGGGAGTCCTGCAACTCAGTGGTTAGAGCACTCGCCTCGCAAGTAAGAAAACCCGGGTTCGATTCCCAGACAGGGCGAAACGTTGGGTAAGTTTCCTTACTCCACAACGCTTCTGTTTACCTAGCAGTAAGTAGGAATCTGGTTGTTAGTCGATTGGCAGATCGCAAAATAAGGATAATAATCCCTTATAAAAAAAAAGAAAAAAAATTATTTGGTCACTCAATCCATGACTGATTGTGAAACACTGCTGTGCGCAATTGGCTGCCATGTTTTTCCCACAAAGTACAGAGTATAATTCACTTTACAGTACATTCTGCGAAGTGCTTTGAGACGTCTCAACAATGCAATCAAAATGCAAGGATTGTTATTATTATTATGTGACGCTGAAATGGACACTATCATACTTTGAAAACTGCACTGGTTTATTTTTGTATTTGGGGAAATGCTCTTAAAATGGTACCAAAGCTCCCAGAGGATTAGCGTATTTGAAATGCGAGCACTTAATTTAATGAATAGCTATGCACTTGACCTAGTTTCTCTTTTTTTGTGTGTTGTGCGTATATCCTGACTGGAAATCTGGTAATTTAATTTGTAAAATTACATTTGAAATCGTTAACATTTCCAGTCCCAGCCTGAGGTTCCAAAACAGCATCCCTCCAGAAACTAAACAGAGAATCCTAGTTCATTGCTTTATATTAGGGTGAAACCTTAGGCACGTTTCGTTACTCCACACGCCTTTTGTTTACCTATCAGGAAGTAGGAACCCGGTTGTTAAGTCGATTGGCGGATCACTTTTCCAGGGGTAATAATCAAAACAATAATAATAATAATTTAGTCCCTCAATCCATGAATGTTTATTGTTGTGCACAATTTACTGCTGTGTTTTGCCCTCAAAACATACAGTCAATTCTCTTTACAATGTATTCTGAGAAGCGCTTTGAAACGCCTCGAAGGCATGATGAGGCGCTATATTAAATGCATGGATTATTATTAACTGTGTTTCGATTCAGAATATTAATGTTTTGATATCTCTCTCAAACACATAGACGTTATGTGTGATTGATGTGCTGAATGTGAAGGTTTATTTTTCGGGAGGGGGTGAGAAAGGGGAATTAAGTCCCTAAATACATTTATTTCAAAAGGCGGAAAATTACTCCTTTGAAGATTAACATCAACAATTCCAATGTACTAATCCCTTTCCCATTCGTTCCCATCGTGCAAAACTCTTAACAACGGTTCTGTTCCCATTTCCTCCCGAGTGTGGAATTTCAATGTACCATTCCCATTCTCCCTGAGATTAGAATTCCACTGGACCATTCGGTGTGAATTGCATTCCCATTCAACAACAACAACAACAACAACAAATTGTATTTGTACCGCGCCTTTCACGTCCCAAGGCGCTGGACAGTCAAGGATTTGCACCCGTGCTGGGAGTTGGGATCAGGAGGGCTGGAGGGCAAGAAGGGTGAGGGTAGGAGGGTGACTGAAGGCACAGTCGAAAAGGAGAGTCTTGAGACGGGCCTTGAAGGAGGCAAGGGAAGGGGTGAGGTCAAGAGACAGTATTATGGACGTCCAAAGGCTCAAAGCCCGACCTCCTTCTCTTTCACTATTAATGCTTAGATATTCCTGGAGATTAAAATTCCTTAGAAATCAAAAATGAGCCCAGTTTGTAACGCTTAGTGCAGTGAGTATGGTCATCGTACATCCAACATTTTGCTTCAAGCAAATGTGTGCTGTAGAATCCTCACTATCTGATGTTATGAAATGTGTTTTCTACTTGTGTAGCGTGAATGACTGAACGAATTGGCTGCGATGCAATGATTTGCAAATTGCCTATTTTTATCTGCAGTTTACAGAAATCCTCCTCCGGGTATAATCCCGATCTAAGCGTAACACTTCTTTGCAAATTTAGTGGTGGTCTGATCGCGATTCAGCTGTACACCAACCCCCAACCAGTCACACGCCCGCAAACCCTGTTCCCATCACAGTTGTTACCATTTGCTAATAACAAACACTTGATTGTAATTGCAGACAAAGCAATGGAGTGAAATGGCACAATGTTTCGCTGCACGTCAGAATTGCTCTACGTGACTGTTTGCCACTTTTATGCACTTCTGTCTGTAGATCACTAAAATGTACGAGATCACTGCATTATATTTCACAAAATACGCTAAAAACTTAATAAAGCAAAGAGAAGAGGCTGCCAAACATACTTTTGGGTTTATGGCAAATTGTTCAGAAGATTGGCTGCTACAATACAAACTGTTTTGTATACATCATCCTGATGTGATATTTAACATTGGTTAAAAATACACACCTTGTACAATCAGGCTGCAGTTCTAAACGTGTAAGTACACATTATAATGATAATAACCTATGCATTCGATATAGCGCCTTATCATATAATTGAGACGCTTCACAGAATATACTGTAAAGCGGATTAACTGTGTATTTTGTGGGTGAAGCACAGCAGCCAATTCCACACAGCAATGTCCCACAAACAGTCCTGAATTGAGTGACCAAATGTTTTTTATTACTCTGACGTGCAGCCTGACATGGTTATATTGCCTGTAATCATGTGATGCTGGATATTACTCTGCAGGTCAAGCCACCACTGCAACTTGAGAGGCAATAATTCATCCGATAGGACGGGTAAACTGCAATGGGTAGTCAGTTTTATTGTACCCTTGAGCTAGATTCATTGCAAGAGTAGGAAACATGTTTTGCCCATTCAGGCAGCCTGCATAATACTGTGTTTAGTCTTGGCAGTGGAGAATCACTGACATCAGTTTCCCCATTCATGCTAACTTTTTTCATGTGGTTCAGATTATAGTCGGGGTTTCAGCAAAGGGACGATAACTTGATTAATCAGTTGATTGCCTTCAAAGTTCTCCTGGGTTGATGTGTGCGGTGATGTGTTTAGATTTCCATATAAAAACAATGTGGTCACTCAATCCACAGCTGTTTGTGGAACATTGCTGTGGGCAATTGGCTGTCGAGTTTCACCCCAAAATACAATATATGCTGTGAAGAGCTTTGAGGCGTATCAATGACATGATAAGGCGCTGAATCAAGTTCAAGGATTATTATTCCATTTCCAAAAGGCACCAAGATCAATTCCTCTGCACTCTGTGAAGAGACATCGTGGGGTGATATAAAGAGCAGATAGAGTCGCAATAAATGCTGAGACTGATACCCAGCACTGTGTAAAAAAAAATACATTCCATCTTTGCAAGAAATTATATTTCATATTCCTCTAAATCTTGTGAAAATAATAACCCTTGTATTTGATATAGCGCCTTATCATGTTGTCGAGACGTCTCAAAGCATATCATAGAATATACTGTAGTGTGAATTGACTGTATATTTTGTGGGCCAGAAAATAAGGTTTAATAGATTCATACTAAACACAGTACTAGATTAATTAGTAACACTCTGATTCCAAATGGGAATTATTTCAATTTGTTTCCAGTTAACCGCATGTGTTTTTTGGTTTTGAATAGTCATCACTTATCAAATCATCTGAACAGAATTCCTGAGCAGTGTTCCGTGTTAGGAGATAATGCGATAACTTGCAAACCGAACGTTGCCAGACTAAATGCCTGTTCAGGTGAGCGTTGAAGATCCCATGGCACTAGTCGAAAAGAGGAGGGAGTTTCTCCCGGTATCCTGGCCAACAATCTCCAAATAAAATTGAGTGCTCACTCCATGGCCGTTTGTGGGACATTGCTGTGCGCAAATTGGCTGCCACGTTCCGCCCACAAAATACGTAGTCAATCTGCCCTACAGCAAATCTTGTGAAGTGCTTTGAGACATTTCGACAATGTGATAAACGCTATATCAAATTGCAGGGGATGTTTATTATTATTATTTAGTATTATTATTACTCCAGTTATTATGCTGGTCTGCGAACGGCCTTCTTTGATTTTATATCAAACAAGGGGGGAAAAAACAATCCTAATTCCGAATGTCTAACAAAGGCTCTAGTTCAGCCAATGTTTTCGGATCTTTTGCCAGGGTTTTGGGGAATTTTCTCAGCTGAGAAACATCCCAAAACAAAATGCCAGCAAACCCTAAAAGTCACGGTCATATAGACTGAGCTGATCATCTTACTCAAGGCTTTCATCATCAAGTTCACTAGTGTATAGGGGAATGCATTTCATAAGTTGGTCAGGTTTCTGATATGTGTGGAAACCCTTTCACTGTGCTCCCACATCTTTAGTTCCATCCACTAGTAATAATAATAATCCTTGCATGTGTAATAGCACCTTATCGCGTCGAGATGTTGCAAAGCGCTTCACAGGATATACTGTAAAGTGTGGGCGTTTTGTGGTCGAAAAGTGTTAAGTCACAGAGGCAAAGCCTCCGTTTGCCAATTCTTTTTAAATAAAAACCTGCAGGAAATTGGCTCCTAAGACTGAATGTAAGAATTATTAGAAAAGTCTACGTTTTTCGTAATCCTGCGCAATCTCAAATATTAATGCAATACTAATCGCTCCCTCGCTGCCCTATTTCAAGGCGAGTCTCAAAACGTATCTCTTTGACCGCACTTTTGATCATCCTTCCCACCCCCAGGTCAGGTGCTCAACCTGCACTGTGAATGCGCTTTGACAGTCCTCCTGACATGAAAGGCGTTATATAAATGTAAATTGTACTGCATTGTATTGCAATGATCTTAAGTCTAACATCATGAGAAATTTCAGGGGCTCTGGAGTCTGTATTCCCTTCCTAGTGGGACACGTGCACTTGTCTATACCCAGAGATCAAAGTTAAATGATGGTCCAATTAGGTAAATTCAATAGCTGTCTGGTGGTTTTATAAGGATTTACACTTACATTGTGATGACTCCAATGTAAGATTATTCATTTATTCTGAAATTATACCTTTTTTTTAAAAAAAACATACAACTTCACAAACAAAATCCTCGCCTAATTTTTTATATCCATAAATTCACTCCAGAGCAACGTCTGTGAGCCTGACCTGATTTCAAATTCATTCAATAGGTTCTCGGAGCGAAATGCAGAAATTGTAACAATTCTGAAGCTAAATAATTCAAATGAGGACCGGGATATGTTAATTCTGTTACTGCTTTAGGAATCGGCCTTTAAGAGAACCGTGTTAATAAATTAGTGCATTCCACCCTTACCTCAGTGGTACCTAGACTTAAACGCTAAGTTTCGCTCCCCCCAAAAATAGTTAATTCAAATAATAGTATGTTCTGTGAACACTTTGAGATGTCTCAAAGTCATGATCAGGTGCTAAATCAATTGCAAGGCTTATTATGATTATTATTATTATTATTATTATTCATTTCTGTAATTGAGGACTTAGTGGTATTGTGTTCAACCGCGATGCTGCGGCTTTCAGAAACAGTCAGAGGCCTCGATGGTTCAAGAGATAAAGAATAAATAATTGAAAGGTTCTCTAGGCTCGAGCCTGCGACTGAGGATTCCTGAAAGTGATTTAATAGCAGCCTGAGCTGGGGTAATACTCTCTCATGTCTCTCTCTGCAGCATAGCTGTCAGTCTGACGGCAATTCCATGTATTTCCACGGGAATGAGGGTACCGATTTCAACTTCGCAACAACCAGGGATGTTGATCTTTGGACTGAAAGCATCGTCACACAGTGGGTGGAAGGATTTGAGAGTCAGCCTGCAGGGTAAGTGCTTGTTATCTCCAGGATGCTGAACGTGCGTTCATCAGTCATCTTAGGATAGGTACGGTTCAAAGGAGGGTTGCATTAGCCCTGCACATGCATATTTAAACCGCAGAGGCTAATAAAATAAAATTGACCGAAAGAGAGAAAGAGAGAAAGAAAGAGAGAGAAAGAAAGAAAGAGAAAGAAAGAAAGAAAGAAAGAAAGAAAGAAAGAAAGAAAGAAAGAAAGAAAGAAAGAAAGAAAGAAAGAAAGAAAGAAAGAAAGAAAGAAAGAAAGAAAGAAAGAAAGAAAGAAAGAAAGAATCACACATTCTAAGCGAAACCTTAGGCAAGTTTCCTTACTCCGCACGCCTCTGTTTACTTAGCAGGAAGTAGGAACCCGGTTGTTCGTTGATTGGCAGATTGCTTTTGCGGGGGTAATAATCCCTTCAAAAAAATAAAACTAAATTAAATTAAAATGTGGTCACTCAATCCTCAGCTGTTTGTGTGGAACACTGATGGGCGCAATTGGCTGCCGCGTTCCTTCCACAAAATATACAGTCAATTCACTTATTTTCTGTGAAGCGCTTTGAGACGTCCCAAAGACGTGATAAGGCGCTGTATCAAATGCAAGGATTTGCATTTGTTTTTATTATTACACATTTATTTTTATTCAATAAAATGTGTGATTATCAAATTTCCAAAACATTGAATGAATTAGATCATATTTTTAGATATTGAATAAGCCACTCTTCTTGCTGTTGAAATTCGATGATTGTAAGTTTTGGGCTAAGAAATCTCTTAGGAAATGCCACAGAATAACTGCTCCTTTTTTTATTACCTTAACTTAAAACAAAGAGCAACACCGTTCAATTCCCAGCATTGAAAAGCTGATGAATAAAGCGTCCTTTTCAGCTCACTGTTACATAATCCACCTCTGAAAATGTGATCTGGAGAATTTGGCAATAAATTAGGTACATGGCAGCACATAGAATAAAAAAAATTTGGTCACTCAATCCACGATTGCAAGTTGAACACCTCTGTGGGCAATTGGCTGTCACGTTACACCCACAGAAATTACAATCACTACACTTCACAGTATTCTGTGAAGAGCTTTGAGAAGTCTCAATCACGTGATAAGATGCAAAATCAAATGCAAGGATTATTATGATGATGATTGTTATAATCTGGTTCCTTCAATCCAATTCCACCTCATTCAATGGATATAACTTCAGGTGAGTTCAACAGATTGATTAATTCCTTCTGAACGCCACACTGTACAAGACATCTGTTATTTTAATCTGAACTATACAATGGTGAAGTGGTCTTGTATTTCGTTCTTCTGCTGTGAAGGATGTGAAAAGTTACAAGTGGAGGTGATCGCAAGAGTTTATAGACCTTGTTGGCAGGCACAGCATTTCCATTTGTCTTCTCTACACTCGTCAAAGGGCTGTCTGATTTTCATAATAGTGAAACAGATGGGATAAATTGCTGCAGGTTGCAACTTTAGACAACTGTTTTGACAACTGGATTTTAATGGGCTTTAAATCTAATCCTATGTTAGCGTGCGCTATCAGAATTAAAATTGCTTTATTTCGACTGCTCCCCTCAAGGGACAGATTGATATAAAGTCGCATAAGAAGATTACAAAACACATAAATGTCATTCAGTTCGTATGTATCATTTGCAAAGCCAAAGGCTGATACAGAACTGGTCAGTGCAGCCACCAGTTTACATTACTCAAGTGAGAGGACCCGGGTTCGATTCCCGGACGGGTCGAAACGTTAGGCAAGTTTCCTTACGATATCAAATATAAGGATTATTATTATTATTATTACTCCACACACCTCTGTTTAACAAGCAGTCAGTAGGAACACAGTTGATGGTCAATTGGTGGATCACTTTTCCGGGGGTAAAGGGCTTCAGTGAGGGAGCTGGTATCAACAGAGCCTCGACAGGCGAAATGGGCTCCTCCTATATTGTAATTTCTCTGAATGTATCCTTCAAACATAGGACTTGATACCAGCAAAAAAAAGAACGAGTTTTATAAGTGGAGCGGTATGGGAGTGAAGCCCAGAGATGCTGTCGTCTATTTGTTTATGCCTAAAATTCACTGGCACATCAGAATGTGCGCTCAGCTCCAATCAGTACTGAATTATATATCATAGTTAAGTGCAGTCTAAGGTATTTTTTGTCTTATTTTTGGAGCAATATATATCTATAGTGAGACTCACCAAACCGGAAAGTGATCTTGTTAAGAGCTTCTCTGTGAAGCAGGGCAGCAGAACGTCTGATAAAGGCAAGGTCTTCCTCTGGTATCTTGAAGGGAGGGATTGAATGGATATTGTCTATCAGGAAATATTGATTGCACTATAGATTGTAATGCTTACACGCCTGCGCTTTTACTAACTAAAGGAACAGCCAGGTCAAGGGATTTATAAAAGTCAATACATCAAGCAACCCCATGTGTAAATAATTTATACTAATCACTTTGAAATAACCTCATCTTTTTATTTATGTGTTCAATCAATCAATCAATCAATCATACTTTTCACCTGCCTTTTACTTATTATAACCTTCAATAGCTCCTATGACAGTGGGTTGCGGGATTGAAACTCATATTACAACCGTTTGGGTCGGGAGACCAGGGTTCTTTGTCCACTGGGACACCCTTTTACCATCAGGAGCGGTGGGACTGAGAGGAGAGTAGGATTGTCAGTGATGACCTGTGACTACAGACAGTATCTAAAGAAGGATTCAGTCCTGTCTGTGTTCAAGCTGTATTTCCAATTAGCACTTTGTTTCATGGTGGGGATCATTGACCCTTGTTCTCTTCCAACCTGGGAGGACGCTTTAAATCCCTAGTAAATGCAGACGTTTGTTCTGAGAATTATCAATGTTATTTCACGGTAAACACTTTCTGTAGACATCTCCTTTTTTGTTAACAAGTAATTGGGGGGAATCTGTGAAAAGTCACATTCCACAAGACGCAGTTTATCAACCGTTCCCTGCTTGGTGCTGCATGGAATAAACTGTGGCTCGGAATTGTTTTTTATCAAGTCGTTCAGGTCAAACAGGGGCAGTAGAATTTGCTGGTTGAGCTTGAGGTCCAATTTACTTTGAAAACTTAAGTGTTTCCCGATGATGTTTATTATATTAATAATAAAAATAATCCTTGCATTTCATATAGCACCTTATCACGTTGTTGAGACGTCTCAAAACGCTTCACAGAATATATTGTAAAGTGGATTGACTGTGTATTTTGTGGGTGAAACGCAGTAGCCAATTGCGCACAGCAGCGTCCCACAAACAGTCGTGGATTGTTTATTATTATTTATGGAGCAAAGTGGAGTTTAAGTGTTACCTCTCTGCTCCTTGACATATGACGAGCAGAGAGATAACAGACAGCCAGAGAGCACTTGCCATTTATCAAATTCTGTCTTGATTTCTCTTGCTCTCTTTCTCTCTCCCTTCCCTCTTTCTTTCTTTCTTTCTCTCTCTCTGTGTAGCTGGGATATATCAGGAGCTGTCATTGGCACTGAGTGCGGGAAACTGGAATCCGGTTCATCTCTCGTGTTTCTCAAGGACGGAGAGCGAGGCTTGTGCACACCCTTTCTGGACACCACGAGTGATGGAAACCTCAGGTTTTATTTTGTCATGGGTGAGTGAATCAGACCACCAGCTCGCAGCTCCCATTGTGTGTCAGAGTGGCGCAGTGGTAGTACTCTCACCTCTGAGTCAGACGGTTGTGGATTCAAGCCCCACCAAGGACTTGGAATCACATAGTCTAAGTTGCCGTTCCAAAGCAGTGCTGGGGGCGGTGGGGGGGGGGGGGGGATTGCATTGTCGGAGACCCTGTCCTTCAGATGAGACGTTAAACCGAGGTCCCGTCTGCTTGTTCAGGGGGACGTTGAAGATCTGTGGTGCTATTCAAAAAGAGAAGGGAGTTTCTCTCTCCCGAATATCCTGGCCAACAATCCCCCAAATAACACCGGTCACTGACTCAGTGGCCGTTTGCGGGACACTGCTGTGCGCAAACTGGCTGCTGAGTTTTGCTCACAAAATACACAGTCAGGTTCACTTCACAGGATGTCCCATGAAGCGCTTTGAGACGGGGTTCGACAACATGATAAGGCGCAATATCAAATGCAAGGATTATTATTATCCCGGACACACGCTCCACATTTGCACGTCCGCAGGAGATTGACGTTCCAGCCGGGGGTCAACTAACTGCAGGACTTTGTACATGTTTATGCCTGCTGCTGATGGAAGGAAGGAAGGAACAAAGGTTACTCACTGTCGTGTCTGCTACATTATCGTTCTCGGAGGCTTAGACAGCTCATTTTGAGCCCAGTTAAATGTTTCCATTCAGAGATAGAAGTAATTACTGTCTTTTAGCTTGATTTAGTTTGTATGCCATTAACCTCGGGCAAATTAACTCTCGAGCACTGCTCACCTCTTATTGACGATAAATCACCACAACAATCTGCTACTTGAAGAAGCCATGTGGGTGTATTGATTTATCAGTCTGAAGAAGGGCAGAGCTGGATGAAGAAAAGACTTTGTATCCAATGTCCCCATTAAATAATAATAACAATAATCCTTGTATTTGATATAGCGCTTTTCACGTCTTCTAGACGTCTCAAAGCGCTTCGCAGAATAGGCTGTAAAGTGAATTGACCGCATATTTGTGGGCGACAATAGTAATGAAAGATTTCTTTTAGCTAACATGCAAGTTGTTCTACGTGCATCTTACATTATCCAAGAATAACTAGGCAATTTTTATAAATTTTGTGGAACAGTTTCTCATCTCAATGTCACATGGACCCCAATGTGAGCTACAATGTGCGATCGGATTTTATGCACCAACCAATTCTTTTTACTTGAGTCCAATGTCCTGGTCTCGACCACTCATTCCACGATCATTTGTGGGTCACTGCTGTGCGCAATTGGCTGCCGTGTTTCGCCCACAAAATGTAGTCAATTCACTTCACAGTACCGTATGTTCTGTGAAGTGCTTTGAGACGTCTCAACGATGCAATAAGGCTCTATTTCAAATGCAAGGATTATAACCACCCTTCCTGGCAAGATAAGCAAGTCGTTAATTACCCTCTGGGAAAAGAACAACTTCCCGGCATCTGAAATTGCCCTTTGCAATTCCAAACCTCCAAAGCTTGTTCTACTGTCTTGTCTCATCTTTAAGTATTATTCTGAGTTGACTTTTGCAATCCCGTTTAAAATGTTCCACACATCTGCTTGTTCTTATTAGGGGGTGGCTCTTGCGATTCAGGGGAATCACATGAAAATGACGTCACACTCTACGCCAAGGTGGAAGGCAGAAAAGAACACATTCTGGAATTGTTGCCCTTCTCATCCTATCGGGCAAGTAAAACAAAACTGCTACATCGCGATCATTTCAGCATCAGACCACTCTTTATTCTCTTTCTCTTTAACAGCTTTATCCAGTTGTTTTCAGTGAGAGACTTCCACAAGCCTTTTTCCAATCAAAATCACTACAGAATGCTCTCGACTTCAACAGAAATTGGGCTGGACTTTTTTTTTCTCCCTCTTTCCCCCCCACAACCTCTTTCCACTCTCCAGAGGATGTATCTCAAGTATTAAGAAGAATAAGTAATGATTCTTGCTTTTGATAAAACAACTTATCATGTCATTGAGACCTCTGAAAGCGCTTCACAGTATATATTGTAAAGTGTATTGACTGTGTATATATTTGTGGGAGAAACACAGCAGCTAATTGCACTCAGCAGTGTCCCACAAACAGTTGTGGATTGAGTGAACAATTTTTTACCTCGCGGGAAGTAGGAACTCAGCAGTTAGTCAATTGGCGGATCACTTTCTGGGGGTAATAATCCATGGAAAAAAAAATATAATAATAAATTGGTCACTCAATCCACGTCTGTTTGTGGGACACTGTTGTGCGCAATTGGCTGACTTGTTTCGCCCATAAAATATGCAGTCAATTCACCTTACAGTATATTCTGTAAAGTGCTTTGAGACAACTTAACCATGTGATTAGGCCCTATATCAAATGCAAGGATTATTATTATTATTTTTATTACAAACTCTGCAATTCTATAAAACCACAGTCATGCTCTTCCCACATTTATTAGATTAAGTTAAAAGACGAGAAGCTTAACCAATGTATCTCCATTTGCAGAAACCCACCCTGGTTTCCATCGCTATCCCCCCAGAGCTGCAGACTCTGGCTACCAAGTTCTGCTTGAGACAGAAGAGTCACCAAGGACTGAGGAGGAACGTGTGGTCGGTGGACTTTTTCCACATTCTACCCGTCATTCCGCCGTCAGCTTCCCACTTAATAGAGTTTTCCATCAATATGGGCTGTGGATCACATCAACCAGGAAACAGGTAGTGTATCAGTTGGTCACAGGGGTGAGATCCTGATCAAAACATGACATGAGGACAATGCAAGTCACATCCTTGTCACTCTCACATCCTCACAAATGTCCTTGTAGTTGAATCAAAAGATCAGGTACAGTGTCCTGTCCTGTACTGTTCAATCAACGTACTGTGTGTGTGTGAGTGTGTGTGAGTGCGTGAGTGTGTGTGAGTGCGTGTGTGTGTGTGTGTAAGTGCGTGTGCATATGTCTGTGTTGGAGACCTAGGTAAAAATGATGTGGTTCGTAGTATTTCTCTGTGAGATTCCTTACCATTACGTTTTCGGTTGAATTGCCGGGACTCCGCTCCAGAAGTAGACCAAGCCAAGTCGCACATTACAGTGTGATGTAACTCCAGTTATCAGAGGGAGTACCCATTTGCGTAACTTGGATTACTTTTCATATACTGATGGGAAATCAAGACATTTCGAGATGCAGTTGAACATAGGAGCAATAGCTCAGAGGCCTTTGAAACTGACCGAGCAAAAAAAAAAAAGAAACAAACAAACCTGCTTGTAACTTATCATGATTTGTAAAACCAGATGCGCTGACCATCTTCTTGTTGTTTGTCCGGCGCTAGCATAAGTTTGGAATTCTCCACCAACCACGGGCGTTCCTGGTCCCTGCTCCACATGGAGTGCCTGCCTGTTCTGTGCTCGGGGACACACCTCCCTCACAGCACCATCTACTCGTCTGAAAACTACAGTGGGTAAGGATCGAGCTTTCGTGCTTTTAAAATGGTCGCTCTCCGAGACGCTACCCAGGTGAAGGCTGCTGTATAAACGCAAGTTGTTGCTCTAACTTGCATCTTATCCCGTGCTCAGGTGGAGTCGTATAACTATCCCTCTGCCATACGCAGCACTAACCACTGAGACCAGGTTTCGTTGGAGGCAGACAGGCTCGACTACAGGAAACATGTGGGCAGTCGACAATGGTGAGTTGCGTTGATGTGCTGTTGGAATCGAGGTAAAACGTTAGTGCCTCACTGATGTTTCGGTGGATAATTGTGCTCCGTGTGCATGGCTGATCAGTAGGACTATCCTTGGTCTGTGCTGAATTATGCAGGAGAGGCTGGCATTAGCTGTCAACGACTGTACTGCTGTGTGCTCGAATGTATCATTGTCTGGTCAGCTCCATAGCTGTGTACTCAACTCTGTTGCTATGCGTGTGGTTGACTCTGTCGCTGTGTGCTCAGTTATTTATGAATCAGGTAACATTGGCTTCTAATGCCTTGCCCAACCTGTTGCCCAAAGCAGCGAGGTTTTACGACAATACAGGCGGTATCACAGACAAAGACTCGCATAGCAAAAGGTTATTGTATTATTATTATAATTATATATTATTACTAGAGCCTTTATTCCAGCCAGGTACAAAACTGTGTTTGTGGAAAAACAAATCTTAATTCAAAGGAGCTTCATTTCCCAACCGGGGTGGTTCATTGACTTCACTGAATTTGTAAGTTCAGAGTCCTGACGAAAGGTCATTACCCTGAAACGTTAATTCACTCTCCTCTCTCCATACATGCTGCCTGATCTGCTGAGTCCAGCATCTGCAGTAGTTTGCCTTTAGTTTGTTGTAAAACTTGATTTTGGTCCAAACTGATACTGTGGTAGCATCATCTGTGCTCATCTCTAATCTTCTCTCCTGTCTTGCAGTCTATATTGGGCCTGCGTGTTACAAGCTGTGCTCTGGTCGAGGTCGATGCTCTGTTTCAGGATGCAAGTAAGAGGACACCTCATTAGTTTCTATCAGTCCGCGTGAGTCTGAATTAGACTTTATAATATCCGTCCAGTGGATTAAAACATTATCGTCAAAGCCGATCCCTTTGCTGCTAATTAATCTCTGACAAGGTTCCCCCCTACTCAAGAGACCAGCTTGTTTGTCCAGCTGCGAACTGCTGTGATCTCCGAGTAAATGTCCTGCCGACCGAGCGTGCCTCGTGCTAGGAATTCCACACTAATCATGTCAAGTAATTGCAAGGACCAGCGAGGTTAAAGGGTAAAGCGGCTGACTGAGCCGAGCTGAGCTTTACTGAGGTCTGAGTGTCTGGACAGGAGTCCGTGATCCGAGGCCACATTAAGAAGTAAATTATCCGTAATTTGAACCACCCCGGAAAACAATTGTATCGAAGATTGGAAGTTGTACACAGCGGAGACCAGCAGGACAGCAAAGCTGACACCTGGATCTGGGAAATCTGCAGTATTTTTTTACTGATATAAATGCTAATTTGTAGGCAGCAAATACACTAGAGATTCTAATACGCCTGTTAAATCAGACAACGTACATGACAGGTACAATTGCGCTGCAATCTGCTCGTGAGCTGCCAGACCTTATACCAACTGTAAAGCACTTTTTTTTAAAACAGTCTGCCAGCGTGTCTGACGCATGCAGGAACCCATCACCGCGCTTAAGAGTATCCAGTCTATACTGAGAATTCACGTGTCTGTGCGACCCACACGTGGAAATTTGCATGAACAAACAATCGCATGATGTGAGAGAATTGTAAGCTTCTAAACTTTGACTCAAAATCCAGTAAACAATAATAAATTGGTCATTTCAATCCACAACTGTTTGTGGGACACTGCTGTGCGCAATTGGCTGCCGCATTTCGCCCACAAATATACAGTCAATTCACTTTACAGTCTATTCTGTGAAGCACTTTGAGACGTCGAGAAGACATGAAAAGCACTATATCAAATGCAAGGATTATTATTATTATAAATTCTGCCACCTGCATACTCACCCACACTACACTCTGTACCTCCATCACACCAGTCTCAAGTAATTTTAGCCATGCTCCACCGGCTCCCTATCACCGAACGGATCGATTTAAAGATCCTCGCACTCGGCTTCATATCCCTTCATGCCTGATGCCTCCCTACTTCTCTGACCTGCTTACTCCCCAACTCACAACCCGCTGGGTCCACTCGACTGGCTCCGGCTTCCTGCTTATCCCTCGTGCCCCCTCCGTTCCACCATCAACGGTCGCGCTTTTAGCCACTGCGCCCTGGAACTCTGGAACGCTCTTCCTCTATCTTGCCCCATCTTCCCCATCTTCAGGACGTGCCTGAAGACCTTCCTGTTTGACCGTGCCTACATCTCCTCCCCCTCCCCCCGGTTCAGCATCATGCTCCACCGTTGTCAAGCGCTCTGGGATGCTATCTTGCGTGAGAGGCGCTATATAAATGCAAGTTGTTGTTGTCCTTCAAGAACAAATTAGATAGGTTTCAGTTAGAAAATAATATCTCGGGATACAATATATAGCTTGGGACACGACATGTTCATGCCACCACCATGATGGTGGAAGGTGAACTGGACGGACCTTGATCTTCTTTAGCCTAGCAAACTCTTATGTTCTTATTGTTGTTGTTTTGTGTCTAAATCTACCTGCTTGTCCCTTGGTCTCCAGGTGTGACCCAGGATTCTCAGGGCCAGGCTGTGACATGGCCTCCCAGACTTTTCCAACCATCATTTCCGAAAGCTTCAGCAGCTCCCGACTCTCTTCCTATCATAACTTCTACTCGATCCGTGGGGCTGAGCTTGGCTTCGGCTGTGGCGTCCTCTCCAATGGCAAAGCTCTCGTGTTCAACAAAGATGGCAAGCGTCTCCTCATCACCACTTTCCTGGACAGTACTCAAGCCAGGTAAATAACATGGGTGCGCTCATAATCGTGGACATACAATGGCCGTTGTATTGCGTGAAGAGTAATTGAAATTGGCTCCAGAAGTTCATACAAAATCGCCAACTGGTTTGGATGAAGAAGGGCCTTCGACCCGTTTGATCTCATCTATCCAGAATTGGTCTGGATTGCATGCATTGGTTCTGCGGACACATCCGTGAAGTGTTATATTGCAGTGCCTTTAACAGGAGCGGCTAACAGGCATCAGGAATAATTTTTGGCCAGGACATCTGGAAAAACTCCCTCCTCTTTTCAAATAGTTCCGCGGGATCTTCTCCTACCACAACTTCTGCGCAATCCGTGGAAGGACAAAACTTTAGGCAGGTTCACTTACTCCACACGCCTATGTTTACCGAGCAGTAAGTAGGAATCAGGTTGTTAATTGATTGGTGGATCGTTTTTCTGGAAGTAATAATCCCTTTTAAAAAAAAAAAAAAAAAAAAATTTGGTCACTCAATCCACGACTGTTTAGTGCGCAATTGGCTGCCGTTTTTTGCCCACAAAACATACAGTCAATTCTCTTTCCAATATATTCTATTCAGTGCTTTGAGATGTCTCGAAGACATGATAAGGCACTATATCAAATGCAAGGATTATTATTATTTTTATTATTAACCACCTTTGAATAGGTAACGAGATGTCAGTTTAATGCCTTATCCGAAGCAAGGGAAAGTAGTTTGATGTGTGCTCAGGAAAGATAAGATCGTATGGGCCAAGCCTCTCTAAATAGTGGAGAAACTGAACGACGTGTTTGATAGCTGGCAATTCATGGCTTCTCTCCAGCGTTTCAGAAATGCCAGGCAATGGCAGCCAAAAGAAGCATTAGGGGTTCATCCAGCTGAACCAATACCGCCCACAAAAGACACTTTCCCAGAAAGGGCAGGGCTTTGGGAATGGAGCAGATTGTACCAGTGGGAAAGTTTGCAGCAATTAATTTTCATCTTAAAGTGCCATGACTGTGGAGTCCTATCAAGGCCCATTTCAACACCCTCCTCTTTGACCGTGCCTTTCAACCACCCTCCCTATCCCCGCTCCGCACCCTCCACTCCCCACCGTCCACCCCTCTTGATTCCAAACCCCAGCTCGGGTGAAAACCCTAAACTATCCAACTCCTTGGGATGTCCTTCCGTCGTGAAAGGCGCTCTGTAAATATAATTTTGTTGCTGTTTGAATGTGTCAGGCAATATCACAAACGACTATCAAAGGTTAGCCCATAGCAGCGTTTAAAATGGAATTTGAATGAAACCTAAAAATGACATTAAAGTGAACAGAGAAAGGGCAGGGCTTTGGGAATGGAGCAGATTGTACCAGTGGGAAAGTTTGCAGCAGGATGAGCCAAATGGCTTCCTTCGGTGCAGTATAATCTCTGTGGCGTGTCTATATGGCTGTTGTCAAATCTTTTTACCTCACTTTAACTGGGTACTCAGTGTCTCAAACGGAACATCATCATTTAACTCAAAGGAATAATTGATAAGAACAAGACACAGATTTTTCTACATGAAATAGTAAGAGAAAGCCCGCGGTGAGTGTAGCTGATTTATCATGACCGTAATACAACAGCTTGTGCTTACAGAGGGCCTGTCACATAGAATAAACATCCCTGTTGCTAAGGTATACTTTCCAAATGATTTGAATGCCTCCTTGCAAGTTTGCTTCATTTCACTCACAAAATACACAGTCAAATTCACTTTACAGTATATTCTGTGAAGTGCTTTGAGACATCTCAATGACGTGATAAGGTGCTATATGAGATGCAAAGATTATTATTAACAAAATTGATCTTTAACAGGAGCATGTTCATAATTGAGCTTTGTTGGGAAAAATGATTGAGGCTGGGGCACTGAACTCATTTAAACAGCAGCTTGATGCCGTGTTGGGAGGACAGTAGGGTGGGTGTTCTGGAGGGATTAGATCAGATGGGCCGAAGGACCTTCATCCAAACCAACTTTGTGGTCTAATGAACATTCAAGGTTACAAATATCCTGATTCCCTGTCTCACTGTTGCTCAGGTTCCTCCAGTTCACTCTTCGTCTGGGCAGCAAGTATGTTCTGAGCACGTGCAAGCCCCCCGACCAGCCAGGAGAAGGGGTCCTTCTGCACTATTCTTCCGACAACGGGATCACATGGAACCTGCTGCAGCACTACTCCTATCAGAATTACCACGAGCCACGGTAAGGAAGGAAAATTCTCTGCAACATTTCTATCACTTAATACTGACAAACTATGGGAGTTGCTCTGTTTTTGTGTCATTCCTGTTTTAAGATCCTCCCCACGTGAAAGGCGCTGTATAAATGTAATCTGTGGTAATTATTGCTCTCAACAAAAATGTAATAAGTACAAGTGGGAATTGGGAATTCTGTACCTTCGTGCTTTCTTTCTGCACTAACGTCTCTTTTTTGGTCAGCCAAGTGACTGACACATGTGGTGTCTATTGCCATACTTAGCATGGCAATAGGTTGGCGGACATAAGGTTGGTGGACAGTGTCTCATCAAGAATAGAATAGGAACATCCAACTGGCACAACTGGTTTCTAAATATTGCGATAGGTTACTTTGTCAATGCAATCAATATAAATGACGGGTATAAGTCAATCAGCTACAACTGCCTCTTGAAAAAGGAGGTGAATGGCAGTTTTGACCTAATGGAAGGGAGATCAGAGTCCCTGATGTTATTCTCCATTACATAAAACAAGCTTCGTTGCTCTTTTCTCTTGAGACCGACCAAACTCTTTAACAGTCAACTAATTGACTATAGTTACCACAGATCCACAAGCCAACACATTTCAGCACAGCCATCTTGCCAAGTCTCCTGGGATTAATCCTCATTAATCTCCATGTCATCATCCTTCCTTCCAGCCATTTTGTTATTTCCGATGCTTATTGTAACCCTTTAAAATTCCCAAGATTCAAGCTACTTTGGACTTATCTGTGTTGTGCTTGTCATCTGTGTGCAAGGAGATGTTCACAAGTACACCTGCCTCGAGTCCTGGTCGTTTCGCCTTCAAAGCCCTCCATGGCCTTGCTCTTCCCTACCTCTGTGACCTGCTAACTCCATATAGGCCTGTCCACTCTCTCCGCTCAGCAGCGTCCCTAGTCTCACCCTTTGGAACTCCATCCCACAGTCACTTCCCATCGCTCCCTCCCTTACCTCCTTCAAGGCACGTCTAAAGATCCTCCTCTTTGACTGCACCTTTGGTCACTCTCCTACTCCTACCCTCACTGCCCTCCACCCCTCCAGATCCCAAGCCCCAACTCGGGGCCAAATCCCCGAATGCCAGCACTTTGGGATGTCCTCCCAATGTTAAACATGCGGCACAAATATAATTTGTTGTTGTTCTTGTTGTTTTCACTTTTCCCGAAATGATAAATGTTTGTCATAGACCAGCCAGTACAACCTGCAGGGGCAGAGCTTGTTTCCAGCCTGCCCGCCCACAGTGCCAGCTCTCTGCCTGTGCCAGGAGCAGCCGCTGTTTGAGCTGTGTGCGCAGTGCCCACTGCGGCTACTGCACCAGCTGTGCCAGGTTTTATTACTGCTCTCCAGCTGTGCCTGGTACAAGGCGTTTGCCAAGCACGCAGCCAATGCCTCATGTACCACCTGTCCCAATGCAAACACTGCCAGCTTAAGACAGCATCCCGGCCTTCAGTAAGACGCTTCTGCCTTGGCCGTTCCAATTAATCAGAGTTGCTCTTAACCCTTGAATGTCCAAATCACCTTCCACCACCATCTCTCTATTTCTGATTGGCTCTGATAATGTGTGAGGCAAATCACCTTTCGCATTTCTTGCAGTGAATGGTAATTTGAGACATGCCGAGTGTAGTAGACTTGGAAGAACTAGAGAACTTTGGATCTAAGGTTCCCAAATCTTTCCAACTGTGATGGTAGCGTAATCCGTATCAGAATTGATCACTATCAACATCTCCCATTATTGTAGCATGCGACTACCAGGATGGTAGAAGGTGGACTAGATGGACCTTGGTCTTTTTTCATCCAGCAATTCCTATGTTCCTATATGAGAATGGGAAATGGTGGAAGGTACCAGCTGTTAGCAGTGCCCGTCTTTGCTGAGTGAGCTCTGCTTTGGAAAGTCCCAGCAGCGATCAGTTGTGCCAAGGCACCTCCGTGCTGAACCTGGCAGGTGCAACACTGGGTGGGACCAATGCCATTGATTTATGAAGCCAGTCATGAGGACAGAGTATTTTCCCTGTGATTTCATGTCTTTCCTCCCACTCCATATGTCAGTAGCAGCTTTGTTAAGAATGGATTGTGTGCTCGAATGCAAATCCTTCACTGTCCAGTGCCTTGGGACGTCCTCCTGACGTGAAAGGCGCGATATAAATGTTGCTGTTGCTTTTTTTTGGTCAGCTGGATACCTGACACATACGGAAACCGATCACTAATAGGCAATTTGGATGCTCTTAAGTATCCAAATTGCCCGTTGACGTGGACGTTAAACATCTCATGGCATTATTCGAGAAGAGAAGGGAGTTGTTTTTTGTTGCTTTGCAGGACAGGGTGATCAGTCTTAGTATCTCAGTGTTTGCGTTTTCCCAGTACAAGGAGACCAGCAAACTCACTGTAATGTAAATACCGCTTGACAACAATACGCAGCACTTTGTACTGGTAGCATTCTGGGCAAAGGGGGCAAATTAATGCACATTCTCTCCTCACTCAGTGGTAAATGTGCAACACTATATACTGGACTGAACAGAACCCCAGAAGCAACAGTCTGCATTTTTTTACTGTTAATCCTGGAAATGTGAAAACAGGTGAGGAGAGGGAGAAGGATTATTTATCTAACCCCATTTTTTCTCCTCCCTTTTTTTGTCCCTCCCTTCCTTCCCTTCCTGCCCTCTCCTCCCCCTCCCTCACCTCCATTTCCTTTCAATTCACCCTCAGTTCCGACCAGAAATGTTTTATATGGTAAATTAATGAACACACAGAGAGATGAGAGCTTCACATTGGGGTAAACTGATCTGTCTGTGTTACAGACTGTAAATATTATGGCTGTAAAGCATTTAATTTAGGAATAGATGTGCACTTTGAGTCCAATTAAAATAAAAAGTCTCTGAGAGGTCCAGCAATCGGAGTGTCTTCTTACCAAATGCATTTTTCATCTTAGATTTGTATTTATCGATCACCTTCCAGCTTTAATGTAATGTCTTTCCCTTTCCCTCCCATCCCATTAACTTCCAGACATTAAAAATTACTTACTACTTTCCTACTTACCACCTTTCCTACTTACTTCATACACCTTTAGCAGGAGAGAGGTGAAAGTGCTGAGAGAACATTCAGAAACAACTACTTCAACAACAACTTGCATTTATATAGCGCCTTTCATGCGGGATAGCATCCCAGAGCACTTGAGAAAGAAAGCAGCATAAGCCATATATTGGGAATCCTTGACAATTGGTCTTCTAGTCCAGTGGACTGTTTGCCCATCTCTCCGTCATTTCTCATCGCTTCACGTATGTTGGTCGATCTTTGTGAGAGTTGCTTTATTCCACACGTGGGGACTGTCCATTTTCTGTAACTGTTGTAGGGCAGGCTGAACGTTTACTCACTGCATGTTTCCTCGTGACCAGGATTATCTCTGTGGAGCTGCCCGAGAAAGCACGTAAGTTCGGTATCCAGTTCCGATGGTGGCAGCCATACCACTCCGGCCAGGACGAAGACGTTTGGGCCATTGATGAGATTTCTATGACGTCCGTCCTGTACAACAGCATCGCTCTCAACTTCACCAACCTTGTGGACGTCACTCAGTCTCTGGGCTTCTACCTGGGTAATGTCCAGCCTTATTGCAGCCACGACTGGACCCTCAGGTAAGAAGCATCGCAGTGTTTCAGGACAATAGGGTTCAAAAAAGGTCCTGCTGATAAAAGCAATGTTACTGGTATCTCCTGACGTAAACTCCATCTTAACAGGGAATCTTAGAACATCACTCCTGATTGCAACCCATAAATAAAATAAATAAATCCTTGCATTTGGAATAGTGCCTAAAATACAAGGTGAACCTCCCTTCTCTTTTTGAATAGTGTCATGGGATCTTTAACATCTGCCTGAAAAGTTGGTTTTAATGTTTCATCCAAAGGACAGCCCCTCTGCATGTTACATTGCGACCAACATTTCCCAGTACTGCGCCAGAGTGTCAGCCAAGACTGTGAGCTCAAAGTCTCAATGTGGTACTTGAGCAAACTAAGACAGGGCTGGCTATCCAATATATCTCATTGGAGCTGATATCTTGCGAGTCTGTGTATTATAAAGGCGGTTTCCTAGCTTTACATGGAGTTCACGTCAGGAGGGGCACTTTCTGCCACTGTCAAAACATCAGTAATTGAGCTCTTTCAGTAGTTGAGAGCTTTTTCAACCCTACTGTTGCTAACATAGCTAATTGGATACTCGATAGTTGCATCTTGAGGACATTTGACTATAACTCTAAACGTATTATTGTAAGCTTGTGCAGATTACTAGGAAGGCTGCATTTGAAATATTGTATTGGGCCCCATTTGGGGCACCCAATCTGCAAATGAACCATGAATTTGGAGTCTACCGTGTGGATTAAGTTTTTAGAAACTCCTAGTGAATTGGATAGGAATAAACCAGATGTGCAAGACCCTGACACCCCCCCTCCCCTCCCCATCTCCATATACTTTTCTCGATGCTGCAATGTCTCGAAGCATTGACTCCTAGCTCACGGCTTTTGACTGGGAAAGGGACTTTTTGTTAAACAAGATACTTGGAGTCGAATGCCAACCCAGCTTTATGAACATGGCCATTGAGAATCAAAGATACACATAAACTTTCACCCACAAAATATAGTCAATTCACTTTACAGTATATTATGTGAAGCGCTTTGAGACATCTCAACAACTTGGTAAGGCGCTATATCAAAGGCCAATATTATTAGATTAATATAAAAAGGATCTGGAGGAAAGGATAGAGAAATGGGACAATATAGATAGCTGCTTCAGAGAACCTGAACAGGCAGAAAGGACTGAATGGCTTTCTTCTGTGTTACAAAAATCTATGATTCGATATGGAGGAAGGGGGTAGTAGGCACAGTCTTTCGCCAGCACATCTTGATATTTCCTATTTGATACATTAGAAGTTTCTACATTTAAACCACATTAGATCCCAGGAAACTAGGAGAGATTGCGGAGGAGAGCAAATTCCCGAATCCCGAATCTCTTATAAGGAAAGTCTCAGAACTGAACTGCTTTTCGTTAGAGAAGAGGGAATATGGAGAAGAGGCATGACCCAGGTCTTCAAAATGCTGAAAAGCACGGATGATGCAGATCAAAGCAATTTGATGTGATCTGTGAGGCAGGCTGTAGAATTATACTTTAAAATGTGCTCCCCATCTGCAGAGTAGTGCTTACTTTAAAGTAGTTTAAAGTAGTGCTTTAAGACATCTAGAAGATGTGAAAAGCGCTATATCATATGCAAAGATTATTATTATTATAACAGATGACCCCCAATGCAGGTGAAACTGTGTGGCTTAACATCTTCAGAAAAGTAAATAGGTTCGGCTGTTTAAATTGGAAGATAATAGGGATAGGTACAAATTCAAGTCAAAAAATAATGAGACCCAATGAGTTCTCCTGTGAGAGAAGAAGAATGAAATGTCTGATGTCAGAAGGTTGAACAACCGAGATATTGTTGGAGGAGCATTTTGGAGATTTTGATTAAGTGACTTTACGATTCAGTGAGCATCTCTACAGAACTTTCCACTAAGAGATAGAATGGGTGAGAGGAAGTTCACGGGGTTGTAGGTTTTAGGTGGTCTGTAGAGGGAGTGGGCACGACAAATCAAATCTTCCCATTCCCTGCTTTTGACGGATGCTGTTTTTTCGTCCTCATCTTCTCTCGGAAAAAGACTCCAAACACTGGCTCTGGGTGGCAAGTCCTGTGTGGATGTTCTGATGGATTCCGTGTTCTTATGGACTTCAGCGGCAGAAATGAGCATTAGACAGTGAACCACAGACCTAAAGGGCCCATTTATCTGAAGACAGTTCCACTAACTTCTAAAGCCAATAATGCTTTAGTTTTTGTTCAAAGTCTGCTTAGTAATCATAATAAACCGTGTATTTGATGTAGTGCCTTATCACGTCGCTGAGACATCTCAAAGAGCTTCACACGATATACTGTAAAGTAAATTGATTCATTAATAAATAAAGCTTAACAATAAACTAAGAGTGCATGACATCCCAACAGTGTCCATCTCATTGACAAAGAACTATGCCAACACGGCTTTTGTATGTCCAGTTTGTTTTAGCCCTAAATGTAACCATCTCATACATGACTCACTGCCCAGAGCCAGTGTTTGGAGGGTTTTTTCAGTAAAGAAAATGAAAATGAGAGGCAAATTCAGCACCAGAATTCCAGCAGTTTATAAAACACACTTGTCTGCTCCCCACTATCGCTGCAGTAGTTATCAATAGATAATAAGATTGTGTGAATAACCAGCACAGGCAGACCCATTTGTATTAAAGGCAGTTTATTTATCATCTTCAGTTGACAGCAGATACTGGTGTGTGTAGTAGTCCAACAAAATAGCACATGAACCCAAGACATGGTTTGTACGATTAACAGACGAGGAATGTTTAAATTTTTCCTGCCCCCTGGAGAAGTTTCCATCATTCCTGTCCGCATTTCTTTTTTAACCTATTCCCTCCTGTCCAGCTCCCGAAGGAATAGCAGGTGCTTTTCAGAGGTTAATGTGAGGATGATGGAGCTGATGGTGGAAACACACCGAATGTGGTCGATGCGATGACCTTCAGTACTCTTGCCAACATTCGTCCCGTGGGAAATCTCCAGAACTCCCAACTGATCAGTGGCTAAATTAATTAATGTTCACTGATCTCAGCTGGGCTTCCATTTGGCTTCATTACCTTCCTCTTGGCAATTCCCTGGCAATGAGTTAGGTGCAGTGTTGCTCTTAGTCATGGGGGAGTAATTGACAATGTTTTCCTCATTGCAGGAACTTGGGTTGAACCATCTATCATTCACTGCAGCCTATTCCCTATCTCATTTCCAGGAGCAAATGTAATGTGTCTAATCATGCGCAATGTTTCCATCAGTCACCTTCCTACACCAAACGAGAGGCCATAAATTTTGAGCAAGTTGAAGCGCTGTTGCTCGTAAATTCTTTAATTTTGAACAAATATGATGAAATTATCAGGGGCTTATTTTAGACCGTAAAGCCATATTAAAAAAAACAATTAAATGCAAGCCTCCCTTGCCAAACAGTTTACTCACGCAAGGTCAAACTCACAGCTATCTGTCGTTCTTCCAGAAACAAAGATCAGTTTTGCATTTTAAATGTAATTAATTGTCTTCGAATGATTTACTAGTTTGTTTTTTTTCAAAGCCCACCCTAGTAGCTTTACGACTAAATTAAAGATTAATCATCGGCCAAATCCACCGTCCATTTTTCAATTTTAATTTTCTCGTCGTTCTCAGCAATGCCAAAGTTCTGTAGCGCAGTTTCAGATTAATTTGTTTGTAGATGAGTTGATGGACACCCGGTGAACAGTGGAAAAACACCTTCCAAAACCAGTGCTGTGCACCTTTGGTGAATCTAGCCCAGGAAAAGTGATCAATGAGTGGAATAGTACCATGCTAGTGCTTTGATGCTAAAGGTGTATCACTAATGGACAAGCAATGGTCTTAGTGACCACTTTTCCTTTGGCTGGCATATCACAGAATCATAGAATTATACAGCGTAGAAGGAGGCCATTCGGCCCATCATGTCTGTGTTGGCTCATTGAAAAGAGCTATCCAAGTCAATCCCACTCCCCAGCTCTCTCCCCATTGCCCCGTAAACTTGCCCTCCCCAAATAATTATCTAGTTCTCTCTTAAAAGTTGTTATCGAATCGTCAATATCTCACAGTTGGTTTTAGTCTGTCTCTAAGAAGTTGACGGGCAATATTCAAACCAGGAACAACTCCTTTACTCAATGGAGATAACCAACAATAAATGATGTTGGGACCCAGGACACTGGGGATATTTAATAAATGGCTGGATTATGTCATACCAAGGTGGTCAAGTTGGTATTCCACAAGGATTCAAATCTTCATGTGGAACTCACTTGTAATTGGGTATAATTCTACAGCACAACATTGATATGAATTTGTCACCCACAAAATACAGTCAATCCACTTTACAATATATTCTGTGAAGCCGTTTGAGACGTCTCGACAACGTGATGAGGTGTATATCAAATGCAAGGATTGTTAATATTATTATTATATGGTTTTAGCGATGAAGCAGATTTGTGCCGCGATTCATTTTGAAGTTGTGTGAAATTCCAATGCCTTTCACCTTTATATCAGTAATGCAAGCACAATAACTAGGATCTCAGTGGAGTCCAAGTTTGGGGCTGTTACAGTTTGCAAATAAGTACTATCACCTCTTTCTTCAGGACAATAAAGTAATTCAATACAGTAAAGTATATAAAGTAAAGTGATGGAGGATTTCTGCATCATCTCAGTGATTATCGGTTAACATTGTAACTGGCAGCGCTGGGTAGTAATTGAATTCCAATGTTGTCGTATTTCGTAAGATTGGAGGAACGTCATAAACCCAAGATTGAATTATTTGGTTGTATGGCTGTCAAACATATTTTATTCTATATAATACATACTGGTTTAGATGCTCACTGCATTTGGCTGCCTTTTGTTTTGCCAATGTTGTTCTGTAGTGCTCCACGCGCTCTGAGACGCCGTCCGGTGTGGAGGGTGCTATATTAATCCAAGTTGTTGTTGTTGTTGTAATGGTGTGGATTGAGGTTCACAAATGGCATGGGTGATAGTACAAACTAGCACACAGTAACATTAGATCTGAAGTAGACTGACTTGACTGGGGTTTACCTACAAAATACACAGTCACTACACTTTACAAAAGCATTAGTTGGTCATGAAATGTCTTCTCCAAGCAGAAAGGATCACAGAAGGTCTTAAATCCAACACACATACAGACTGGACACTACAAGCAACAGATCATAAAGTAACAACATCCTGTGCTTATGTAGAGCCTCTCATATAGAACAATGTCTCTAAGTGCTTCTCAAGGACAGTGTAAATTGCCAAGCAAAATGAGAAAAGTATAATTTAAGGCCATTTAAACATTTAAACAAGCTGCCTACACAATTTAAACTACATCTGAACGGTTTAAGAAGCTGAACATGAAAGATATGATGGAAGTTTGATGCATTATAATATGAATGTAGAACTCTGATATGCAGCAAGCAGTTCTTCCTTTTTTTCTCTCTCTCTCTCTCTGGGACACAAGCAGAGTTTGTTTTTGAGGTTAGGGCAAATTAGAGTCAAACCTGGAGATTTAACATTGGTTAGTGATTGAATCAAATCTCTTCTTTACAAAGAACCTGCATACAATACAATACACATTTGTTTAATGCCTCGTATATCCATTATGAAGCTTTATTTCTAATTGCCTTATGAATGTGTTTTGCCTTTATTTCCATCCTTACTGTTTCGCCTACTCATTGCTTTGCTTCTTTTCTCACTCTTGTTACAGTTTCAACGGAGATTCCAAAACAAGCTCCAGCATGCGCTACGTCGAGACACAGTCCATGCAGATCGGGGCTTCCTACATGCTGCAGTTCAACTTGGTGATGGGCTGTGGGAAACCCTTCACACTGCATGTGGATAACCAGATCAGGCTGGAGTACTCCACAAACCACGGGCTGACCTGGCACCTTGTACAGGAGGTAAATCTAACAGCATGCTTATAAACAACAACAGCTTGCAGGGTGGGTCCCAGAGAGCTCGACAGTGGCGGAGTGCAACGCCAAGCTGGGACGAAGGAGGATGTGATCGTAGGCACGGTCGAAGAGGAAGGTTCTTCAGGCACGACCTGAAGATGGGGAAGGAAGGGGCAAGGCGGAGGGATAGAGGAAGAGAGTTCCAGAGTTATTATTAGACTTGGGTTCCACTAAACCGGTGTAAAGGGTAGAAATTCAACCCATGGCACAACTTTCTCTTGTCGTAATCTGATCCATTGTTGTTTGAAATGATTATTGATAGCTCAATGAAAGTCAGAAACCCTACATTCTCTAAAGTGACAACCTGGATAAACATTTGGAGGTTTTTGATGCCATTGTCCACTTTTCTGCCTCACTTTCTACACTAATTTCGATCCTTAACACAATCTTGGTTAATATAAGAGAGTTTCTTCCTGTATCTTGGCTAACCATCTGCCAGACAAAATTGGTCATTGTTTGTGGAACATTGCTGTGTGCAACTTGGTGCCTGCATTCACCTGCAAGTCACCTCACTTTACTATAAAATCCTGTGAGACGCTTGGAGAAGTCCTCCTGACGGGAAAGGCGCTGTATCAAACAAAATGATTGTCGTTATTATTAATAATAATCAAATAAGAATCATATTGTGGCATTGAACAAACCTGCGACAGTTGCTGAGATCGGTGCCAGTTCCTGGCATGAGTGAGGCTTGGCATTCCTGTGCCAGGGGGAAAAAAAGTTTTCAATTCACGTAAATTTTGATGCTGGCACTTCAATCTTTTGTTGCGAGGGTTCTATACTTTGTTTTTTTTAGACATCTGTCCCGGCTTTACTTAAACCTCGCAAAGAATCGTACCGCAGAAAGAAAATTCCTTTGTTTGCCCGTTACCTTGTGCATGTCTATGTTAATGACTGTGAGCCCTGTGTCACCACAAGCCTGAGAAATTATATCCTGGATAAATGTTTCTCAATACCCAGTTTGAGGACTTGGACCAATCTATGATACCCTCATGACTGCAACAACAACAAATTACACTTGTATAGTGCCCTTCACGTCAGAATGTCCATATCCCAGTCCATATCAGAGATCTCTTGATGAACCTGATATTTATTAATTTATTAATTAACGTCTTATCCGAAGGACAGCACCTCTGACAATGCCAACCTCACCCCCACCCAGGACTGCATTGGAGTATCATCTTAAACTACGTGAGTTCAAGCCCTGACGTGGGGCTTGAACCCGTAACGTTCTGACTCGGTGCTAACGACTGAGCCAGGCTGACGTACAAATGTTCATGGAAATCAGTGTGATAAACATCTGTGTCATTGTGTTTCCTTGCAGGAGTGTTTCCCCAGTATGCCCAGTTGCCAGGAATTCACCTCAGCCAGTGCCTACCATTCCTCTGCATTCTCTCACTGGAGGAGAGTAACTGTGCCTCTGCCACAGAAAACATGGTAAGAACGTATTCTGCCTCCTTCAAGACCCATCTCACAACCCTCCTCTTTGACTTGGCTTTCGATCACCTTGCTTCCCCCCCAGCCCTCCACCCTCCCCAATCCCACCCCCCAGCTCGGGTCCAAAACACTGCCTGTCCAGTGCCTTGGAACATCCTCGCGATATGAAAGGGGCTTTACAAATGTAATTTTGTTGTTGTTGCTGAGACAGAGTCCATAGGTACTTTTAGAGTACCAGAGGCTAGTTCATTGGACTCATTTAACAAGCAGCTTGGTATAATAATAATGATAATAATAGCATTAATAATCCTTGCATTTGATATAGCGCAGAGTGTCCCACAAATAGTTGTGGATTGAGCGACCTCATTATTTATTTTTTTGGAAGGGATTATTACCCCTGAAAATCGACTAAAACCGGGTTCCTGCTTACTGCTAGGTAAACAGAGGAAACCAAGAAATGTAGGAAAGCGGATCTAAAAGGGAGTTTAAGAGGAACTTCTTTATGTAGAGGATGGTGAGAATGTGGAAGTTTTGGTTGAAGCAAAAAGCATTGATGTACTGAGGAAATTTGATGTAGATTTGATTTAATGAGAGAGAAGGGCATTAGAGGCGATAGGAGAAGGGATTAGGAGGAATGGAGGCACATGTGGAGAATAAGAAACCTGCACTGACTATTTGGGCTGAAGGCCTGTTTCCGTACTGTAACGATCCACAAAATTCTACATGGAGAGGTGGCTGAAAGTGAGGAACATTAAAGAGGATGTGGAGCAAGCAGGAGAGTGGAGTTAGATTAGACAGCTCACGTTCAGAAAGACATCAGTGCAGACTTGTTGGGCCAAACGCCTTGTCTCTGCAGCATGCTGTGGCATTCTCTGATTCTGCGATGTGTAAAATTAATCATTTTCCTCCCACCAATTGTCTCCGCTCATCAATCCACCAAATGCGAAAGGCTCCATCCAGATAACTGGACAGCAATGGGACTCCTCCCCCAACCTGTGACTGCGGATTTAATTATCTTAACAGCTGCCAGCGGCAAAAGAAATTATTTTTAATCTGCCAGGCAACCATAAAGGGGGGAAATAAAGTAACCCGTTTCTGTTTAACGCTGATTGAATATGTGCGCTACTCCGCTGTCTCTGGACGGACATTAACCACAAAGAAGATTAGTGTTTAAAAATGGGCTCAAAAACGGCCTCAGGATTTAACTAACGTCCGTGCCAATTTCATAAATTATTTGCAGGAAATTTGATGCAATCTGTGCGTATCGGGACAGTTCATCTCTTCCAATTGTACTAGGTATTGAATGTGGTTCAAGACAAATTGCATTTGTTGCTCAGCCTCCGATAATGAATATGCTTTTTATGAGTTACATATTTGCATATTGCCCCCCGCTCCTTAATGGAGTGCGAGCAGCAGTCAAATGCAGGTTTTTATTTATCCTATAAAGCAAATCAAGAGTGATTGCCACATTAATGTTTTTGGAATAAATAGGAAAACGTTTCCACGACACCTGTTTTAGAGCAGAGAACCTGTTTCTCTCATATTCGTTTGGAACCTTTCTCATTCACTGACCTTGAAATGTATCTGAGGCAATGTTATAAATTCATGCAGTAAATGGTGACAGATTGAATACTATTAATTCAAGCGCGGGGCTCTCCGGGTTAGGAGAGTACTAAAAATGACACTATTGCATATAAACTATTGAATGATGTACACATTATAATAATAACAATAATAATCCTTACATTTGACATAGCCTATTATCACATCATCGAGACGTCACAAAGCCCTTCACAAGATTTTATTGTGTGGTTTATTGGCCATTTATTTGTAGGCAAACGCGGCAGCCAATTTGCGCAAAACAATGTCCAACAAATTGTTGGATTGGGGTTTGTTGATTAGAACATGTTCATTCTCTTTTCAAAGAGTCCATGGAGTCTTTAAAGTCCACCTGAACTGGCACATCACACTAAAACACACACACTTTCTTGTGGTAGACCGTACATGGCACTCAGAACATTGCTGTGACTCGTTGAGGTGCAGTATTAATCTACAGTTGCCAAAAGCAATACAATATTTGAGTTATACTAAAGCATCGTTCAGTCAAACCTCAATATCAAAACTCACGAGGATCTCGAAAGTAGTTTGGGATAAATGACACTGATGTTTAAGCTCCTTGATCACAATTATGGAGCTTGACCCGGGATCAGGAAAATCCTTTTGCTAAAAGAAGATTCCTGTCAAAACAGGTTTTGTAGCAGGGCTGCCGTTGCACATTTATATTCCTGTTTATTTTACAGGTAATAATCCCTTCAATATATAAACAAAAATGCAGTCATTCAATCCATGACTGTTTGTGGGCCACTGCTGTGCGCAATTGGCTACTGGGTTTCGCCCACAAAATGCACAGTCACTACATTTTACAGTATATTCTGTGAAGTGCGTTGACAGTCTCAATGATGTGATAAGTCACAATATCAAATGCAAGAATTATTATTATTATTATTACACTGTGACTGCCAGTTACAGATTAGGTGTTTCTTCTTTAACAGTCTCCAAACTGATTCTGGAGCAAATCATCTCACGTCCCCACCATCGGGAGGTAGCGGGCGCTAGAGGTTAGGGGTACAATGAGTAAAGACTTGACCACCGATGGTGGCACAGACAATAGCAAAGACGCGTAGCAGCTCTGTGTTAGCTGAGCATAGGAGTCCGGCAGACGAGTAATGTATGAGGAGATCAGAGATACAGGGAGAGTGCCAGTGATTTGTATGTGAAGGTGAGGATCTTAAAGTGGATCTATTCGGAGCCGGGGAGCCAATGGAGCCTGGCAAGAATTGGGGTGATGGGCATGCACTGAGATAAAAACTGGTGGATAGTAGCTCACACAATGGGAGGAGGGGTAGGGGGGGGGATTTCAATCTCTTTTGGATTTCAGGTTATTAAATAAATTATTTACTTACAACTGGTTTATTGGAAAAATCAGAAATGTTAAGTAAAGAATCAACCAAAATCCCCCAGCTCTGTTGCTGTTAATAATAATTCTTGCATTTCATGTAGCACCTTATCACGTCGTTGAGATGTCCCAAAACGCTCCACAGAATATACTGTAAATCGAATTGACTGTATATTTTGTGGATGAAACGCAGCAATCAATTTTGCGCACAGCAGTTATGATCTCCACATCATAAGAATTGGCACTTTTAATTACGCTCACTCTTATCATAACTTAACATAATAACCCTCACGTTTGCTAGAACACCTACAATGTTAAAAAGTCTTAAACAGCTTTCACCCATGAATGCCGTTAAGTTAGTTACTGTGTATGTATAGACAAATGGGGCAACCAATTTGCTCAAAGCAGCATCCAACATACAACCATGATGTGAATGACGAGCTCTTTTAAGGGAGTAAATTATTCAGACTAACAATTGTTTCAAATTATTCAGGTCAAGTGCGACACGATTCCGCTGGAGCCAGAATTACTACACTCCTCAAGATGAATGGGCTTTAGACGATATTTACATTGGCCAACAGTGTCCTGAGATGTGCAATGGCCATGGCTGGTGTTACGATGGAGTCTGCAAGTATGCGGCTACAATAATATAGCATCATTGATTACAGGAAAGAACTAACAGGGGGAAACATCATTTCATAATTAGAGCTACGCTGGTTAAGTAAATCCTGACATTTTCTTCCCACAAAGGGCTGTGAGCGTGTGAAAAGTACTGACCCAGGAAGCCATAGGTCCAGAATCAATTGAGTTGTCCACAAATGAAATAGACAGAAAACATGGGAAGTAAGGGATATGGGGAAAAAAAAGGTGCACACGTGACATTATAAAGAGCTGTCAGCATGACCTAACATATTGTGACACGGACTCAATGAGCCGAATAACTGACTTGCTTGTTCCTAACCTATTGATCAACCGATTGATCAGTCTGACACTCAAAGAAACCCATCACCGTGCTTAAAGAGTATCCAAACCAGACTGAGAGTACCACATATCCACGGAATTTTTTTTAAAATTCATTTTATGGTCAGCCGGGTGTCTAACACATGTGGAAACCTTAAGAGTATCCAAACCAAACTGAGATTTCCATGCATCCCACCTGCACATGGAATATGCAAGGAAACACCTATTATCCCTGGGATCAAAGAAGTGACTGCGATTGTAGGAATTTAACGTCTGACAGTGTTTTGCTTGATTATCTTTGGTGATTGGGGAATATTTATGCAGACTTTCCCCTCAAGAGATTAAAGAGGGCAAGGTAGGGTTGATTACTCATGGCCTGTGAACCTAACAAGCCTGGTGATATGAATGGCATTTTCTCAGCCCGTGCGTTCTGTCGCTATACTCTTCAGGTTACTATGTGTAAATCTACAGGGCGTTAGTTTGAAAATCCCAGAGGCTGTATTTATTTTGTACGATTACATCACTTGACGTTACCAACCCGCCCGCTCCCTCCGCTCAGCGGGCGCTGGCCTTTTCCATGTTTGCTCCACCATCGGCAGTCGGGCCTTCAGCCTTTCTGCCCCCATCCTCTGAAACTCCATACCAGAATCCCTCTGCCTCGCCCCCTCCCTTACCGCCTTCAAGGCTCATCTCAAGACCTTCCTCTTTCGCATCCTTCCAAGGTGCTGGAAAGGCGCTACATACATGCGATTTGCTGTCGTGCTTGTTGTTTGGTTTGCCCCATTCTGCACAAGCAACAAAAAGAGATCGCTACTTTTTAGCCGGTAGTGTGTGATAGACCCCGTGGTATAGGTTAAAAGGGAATCAGATAAATGCTTGAAAAAGAACTAGATTAAAAGGTTAATTAATTAAACTTAAACAGCAGCAATGGATTAAACTAGGCAGCGCATGCAGTGGGGAGGAAAGACCAGCGATGTCTTGAAGGGCCTTCTTCACCCGAACCTATCGTGTTGATCTTGTGATTGTTTCTCTTTGTAAAGATGTGACCCAGGGTACGGGGGTTTAGTCTGTACACCAGAGTCAACGCTGTCCTCAACGGTGATGTGCGACTTTGAGAATGAAACTGCAATGAGGAACGACTGGCAGGAGGTCATTGGCGGAGAAATTGTTAAACCAGAACAAGGCTGTGGAGTCATCTCCTCAGGGTCATCTCTCTACTTCTTCAGGGTAGGCTTTTTGCTCCTTTGTATAATGTCTTTTTCCTTGAATATAATAATAATAATTCTTGCATTTGATATAGCACCTTCTCACATCATTGGGACGTCTCAAACTGTTTCACAGAATATATCGTAAAGTGAATTGACTGTATTTTGTGGGTGAAATGGTTGCCAATTGCACAGAGCAGTGTCCCACAAACCGTCATGGATTGAATGAACAATTTTCTTTTTTTTTGGAGGGATTATTACCCCAGAAAGCAATCCGCCAATCGACTAGACTAATAACCGGGTTGCTACTTATTGCTAGGTAAACAGAGGCATGTGGAGTAAGGAAACTTGCCTGAGTTTCATCCTGCCCGGGAATCGAACCCGGGTCCTCTCGCTTGGGAGACGAGCGTGTTAAAAATTGAAGTCCCAAAAATTATTGATGAATAACCTCTGGTGGTACAGTACTCTGTCCAATAAAAAGGGAAGAGTGCTGCTCTTTGCTGGACCTATTGTAATCGGGGGACCTCCTGGAGGAAGGAATCATTCATGACTGTCGTGTTAAAGCCCTGACATTGACCCATTTTTCTCCAGCACGGGGTGAGGCAACTGGTCAGCTGGGACCTGGACACCCAGTGGGTGGACTTCATCCAGTTCTATATCCGTATCGGAGGGACCACTGGCTCCTGTAACCTGCCCGACAGCAGAGAGGAGGGAGTCTTACTGCAATACAGCAACAACGGTGGCATAACCTGGCACCTGCTCTCAGAAATGTACTTCTCGGACTTCAGTGAATCCAGGTATGAATTCCTGGGGGAGGAGAGGAGATGGGGAGAAAGGGTTGGCAGCACCAGCACACCAATGTCCCAATATTATAATAATAATAATAATAATGCTTGGAAGCAGATTCAATAATAACTTTCAAAGGGGAATTGGATATATACTCGAAAAGGAAAAAGTTGCAAGGAAGTGGGGTAAGAGCGGAGGGCGTGGGACTAGTTTGATAGCTCTTTCAAAGAGCAGGCACAGTCACGATGGGCCGAATGGCCTCCTTCTGTGCTGTGCTCATTATTATTATTATTACGTTGTAACCACTTGCTCTTTCCTCAACAGATTTGTCTACTTTGAGGTGCCTACGGCGGCTCGCACGGCCTACACTCGTTTCCGCTGGTGGCAGCCGGTGCACTCAGGCGAGGGGTACGATCAGTGGGCCCTCGACGATATCATCATTCTGTCAGGGCGGCAGAAACAGATCATCCCTGTCATCACACCAACCATCCAGCAGGTAACACAGCAGTGAGAGCGAAAGGGAATGCACTTCCCAATCACACAGGCTACAGCACAGATTCCTTGGATATGATACAGCGTCTTATCAACGGCGCCGAGACGTGTCAAAGCACTTCTCAGGATATACTGTGAAGCGAATTGACTGTATATTTTGTGGGCAAAGGAAACTTGCCTGAGGTCTCGCCCCGCCCGGGAATCGAACCCGGTTCCTCCCACTCCCATTGAACTAAGGACTCCATTTAGAAACAAAAGTCGGTACAAAATTTAATCTGTAATCCACTGCCAGAGAGTGTGTAGAATTCTCCCCAGTCCAAAAAACACCCTCTGCCAATATGATAGTGCCTTTCTCACTGAGCGGCACTGTACATTTCTCTCTTCTCTCTCATGATTCTCTCTTATGAATTTCTATGGTTCCCCTTACTGCAAAGCACTTTGAGATGTTTCATTCAGATAAAAAAAAAAAACTTTTTAATCCCATGTTATTTTCCACCAGTTCTGATACTTTTACCTTCATCAGCCTCGCGTGTAATTTTCAGAGCGTCTGCTCAGTTACATCACTAATAGCAATAATATGATAATAATGCTTGGATTTGATATAGTGCCTTATCACGTCTTCGAGATGTGTCAGAGTGCTTCCCAGGATATACTGTAAATTGAATTGACTGTATATTTTGTGGGCGAAAATAGCGAAGAAACAATCTGAGAGAGAAAGGACAAAAGAGTTGCTTCCACTTTTAGGACCACTTTGCCTGGCCGATTGCACACGGCAGTGTCCCACAAATAGTCCAAACAAGACTGGAACGATGCAGTCTTGTTGAGCGGTGAGTGCCAGTGAGTTAGATAAGATGCACAACTAGAATGAGTGGAGTTACCCTTTATCAGATGCAATAGTTTTCAGCACTGCTAACTTTCCGTTGGATTGGTTTTCGTGCTCCATTGAAATTAGATTTTTTTTAATGTTTATTTTAAAGATTTCTATCTGGAGCAGCCCGACGAGATGGCAGGTCTTGTTTGCGTCAGGAGCTCCAGGGAGGAGAGTAACAGGGGTCCCATTGTAACCTTGCACCACGTCCCCACCTCCCCTTCCCCAGCCTCCCCCCGAGCTCCCTCAAGTGACAGTCTTCCAGTCCTTTCTGGGGAATTCAATGCTGGATGAGGCTAATGGAGCGTCAATCACACTCCACTTCTGTTGTTATAAATTCAGCTACTTTAAGTACTCTTATGATGCATGTACCAGCAATATTCCATAAAAATACAGATGAGATTCCCCTGATACACTGGAAACATTGACCGAGAGACTGAAATTGCTTTTGGCTATAGGTCCAGGAAATAGATTTGAATTATTTTTTGCACACACATGGTCTGACCATAAAACCTAATAACCAGAATGTAGCAAATTTTTTTTATATATGTATGTTAAAAAAAAGATTAATTCCTCGAGGTGAACTAGTGAAGGTCACGGTTCCATTAAGAACTCAGATTTGCCTATTGATAGTCTGGCAACATCACTCACAAAATAGTCTTTACACTTCGCCCAGTGTATGAGATGCTATCCTACACAAAGGACGCTATATAAACTTGGGTTGTTGTTGTACAGTAATTCCTGTGAAACGCTTTGAGATGCCCTCCTGTGAAATTGCATCTACGTCAGACGCAATAATTACTACATTTTATTATTAGGAAAAAATGGACACTTCTAAATGTTGGAAGGGAGAGTTGGGAGAGGAAACAACCACAGAGATCATTCAGAGGTTGAACAAGTCGTGTGAGAATTGAATAGAGACAAATAAGCTGTTCTGAACCTTCTGTTATTTAAGAATGATTTATTGTTTTAGGAGATTAAGGCGAGCAGTTTTGATTTCCATCGTGACCGGTGTGTGTTTAGTACAGTTTGAACTTCCTTTGACCACCGCTTCGGCAGGCTTCGGAGCGAGCTGCTCTCTGCCTGTCCCAACGACTGAGGCCAGCCTGAGATCTCCTCGAGAAGGTGACCCGACCCTTTCAACAGGTGGCCACCGTTCCCCTCCAGATCCAGAACCAAATCATGTACAAAGTGCCAGGCAAAGTGAGCTCTTGGCACATCTTTCTAATTTAGGAATAAATTTGTCATCGCTCGCTGTCCGGTCTCAGTTAACCCGGATGCAAGGGTTGACGGTGCTCAAGGTAGATAAGTCACCCGGTCTGGATGGGATGTATCCTACTGAGAGAAGTAAGGGTGGAAATAGTGGAGGTTCTGGCCACAATCTTTCAATCCTCCTTGGATACCAGGGTGGTGCCAGAGGACTGGAGGGTTGCAAATGTTATTCCCCTGTACAAAAAGGGACAGAAGGAGAAACCCAGGAACTACAGGCCAGTCAGCCTAACGTCAGTAGTGGGGAAACTTCCAGAGACTATAATCCGGGACAAAATAATTTTTCACTTAGTAAAATATGGGTTAATAAAAGACAGCCAACACAAAAGTGATGCATTTTGAGAAGAAGAATAAGGGGCAATATAAGCAGATGGTACAATCTTGAAGGGGGTGAAGGAAAAGAGAGACCTGGGGGTTCATATAAGTAAATAAAATGGCAGGACAGGTAGATATAGCTGTTTTTAAAAAAAAGCATATGGGATACTAGGCTTTATAAATAGACACAGAGAATACAATTGTCAGGAAATTATAATGACCCTTTATAAAACACTGGTTAGGCCTCAGCTGGATACTGTGTTTAGTTCTGGGCACCACACTTTAGGAAGGATGTCAAGGCATTGGAGAGGGCGCAAAGGAAATTTACCAGGACGGTACCAGGAGTGAGGGACTTCAGTTATGAGAAGCGGCCAGAGAAGCGAGGATTATTCTCCTTGGAGCAGAGAAGGTTAAGATGAGACTTAATAGAAGTTTTCAAAATTATGAGGCAATTCGAAAGGGTGAACGAAGGGAAACTATTTCCGTTGGCGGATTAGTTCACTGGCGGTCACTCAATCCACGACTGTTTGTGGGACACTGCTGTGCGCAATTGGTTGCAATGTTTCGCCCACAAAATACACAGTCAATCCACTTTACAGTATATTTTTTAAGCACTTTGAGACGTCTCAACGACATGATAAGACGCTGTATTAAATGCAAGGGTTATTATCATTAATAATATTTTCAACACTAGAACGCTGAAGATGTTCAGAAGTGGGGAAATAAAAGCGTTGGGTTCAGTGCCATTATCTTAAACACAAACCATCTGATTCAGCCAAATCAAACCAGATTTATTCAAATCATTCCAGTTGTTATTCAGATTGCCAGTTTGTTAGGAGTCCGTCCCCGAGTAAAGATACACACTACTGTAATCGCAGTGATTAGAGGCTGAGTATGGGGGAATGGTCAACAAATAAGTTACAATAGAATCCAGAAGTAAAATACAAATGTGCTTTCAATTTTCAGAAAGCCGAAGAATATCAATTACATTTTATGTCCAGTGCGTCCTTAAAGTGAAGAGACAGGTCACAGTGTGTCAGGCATTCAGAGCTAAGCACCAGTAGCTGTCTATGGGTAACAGACTTAGGGTTAGGGTTCAGCTTATCTGGATCTCCCATCAAACCTGGGCAAAATAATTCAATGTCAAATTAAGATGAATAATACAGGAATGAGTGTACCTGGATGTCTCTATTCGCAGTGATATTATCAGAAAATCATGAGATTGTAATCCATTTGCAGGGTTTCCGAACTCAGCCTCTGTGTTTGTTTTCTGATCCTGCAGATTATTTTGCCGCCTTCAGTTCAGTTACTGCCTCAGACACAATAATGAGAGGAGAGCGATTTTGTGTCTTATTTGAAGGATGGCACCTTCTACAATGCAACACACCTCCCAGTACTGCATTGGAGTGTCCGCATAGACTATATGATTTCCAAGTCCTGACCTGGGGCTTGAATCCCCAACTTTCTGACCCAGAAGTGAGAGTGCTACCAACTGAGCCGGCCTGACACACACATGCCAACAATCCACTTGTCACGGCTGTTTGTGGGACATCGCTGTGTGCAAATTGACTGCTGTGTTTAGCTACAAGTATACACTTGTAACTGCACTTCACAGAAATGTTGTGATATTATTAGCGCTAAATCAAATGCGAGGTTTATTATTATAAAAACAAAATTAAAATTGTGCTCCTTGCAGAATTTCCTTTCCTGATGGGTAATTGGGCCCTTCTTTATTTTTAGAACGTGGATTTATTGATATGGAAATGACTTGTTCACAAGGATGAGACTTTCTCTCAAGGTCGCCTGACATCCCCTGTTGGCTGGAAACATATGTTGTAGATTAACCTTAGTATCCAGCCACACTCCGGCACAAGGTTTACACTGTGCCAGAGACATGTCACTCAACTAAATCACTGAGCTGTCTTATTATCTACATAACAAAAGTTCTACAAACGAGGACCATTAATGTCAATTTTCAATCGTTTTCATCATTAAATAACCTTTTTTTTAATTGGGTAAAAAAAAACAATTTTCTCCCAACTTTTGCTAGCTTTAAAAACAATGAATTAACTGTTTTTTCCCCACCGTGTTGCGATTTTTGCTTTGGTCAGCTGGGTGTCTGACACACGCAGACACCCGTTACTATACACCATACATGTTATATTGATGTCCCTTCGTTATGGATTTGCCAATAAGTGGAAACAACCTTTGTATGTCCACCTTATCGAATCCCTTCATAACTTTAAGCACCTCTATTAGATTCATCGCAATCATCTCATCTCCAGGAGAGAAAAAAAAGCAGTAACCTGTTTTATTCTATCATTTCTGGTAATATCTTACTAAAGCTACATTGTACTCTCTCCATTGCCACAATATCCTTCTTGTAATATGCTGACCAGAGCTGTAAACAGTACTTCAAATGTGGTCTAACCACTGTTTCAAACAAATTATTTCTTTGCTTTAGTGTTCTGTTCCTCCAGACACCATGCCAGGACTATTTACATTCTTTATGGCCTTGGTCCCCTGCGTTCTACTTTTAAAGACTTATTAATCTGAATATATTTGCTCCTCTACCACTCATACATTCTTACCACCTAAGGTATAATTGGCTTATTTATTCCTCCTACCAAAGTAAAACACTTCACATGTCTCCTTATAATAATAACAAACCTTGCGTTTGATATAGTGCCTTATCACTTCATCAAGACGTCACAAAATGTTTCACAGAATACATATGTAAAGTAAATTGATTGTACATTTTGTGGGCGAAACACTGTTGAACTTCAATATTGAACTTCATCTGCCACCTTTCCGCCCACTCTGTAACCTTTTTAAGTCTTCCTTAATTATTTTGCAGTGCTCATCAAGTGAATCATAAAATCAATAGAATTATCAAGCAAAAATTACAGAATATTGATTCATCCACCTCCATCCTCTGTTTTTCAATCCTGAGCATAGTAACAGAGGGTGCTTGGCTACGCTGTACTTGTTCAGTGCTGTGTTTGCTGGGTCTAATTATTAGCAATTACTCGTGCTGGAACAAACCAGCTATTAAAGGAGATAATGTGTTGGTTGTATTGCATGACATGTTCTCTGAACTGTTTCCCAGCTAAGTGAACATTTTGAGTCCTGAAGCTCAGTGGTTAGGGCACTCGCCTTGCAAGCGAGTCACCTGGGTTCTTTCCTTACTCCACACGCCTAATAATAATCCCTCCAAAACAAAACAATAATAAGTTGGTCATTTTCAATCCACGACTGTTTGTGGGACGCTGCTGTGCGCAATTGGCTACCGCGTTTCACCCACAAATATACGGTCAGTTCACTTTACAGCATATTCTGTAGAAGACCTTTGAGACATCTAGAAAACGTGAAAAGCGTTTTATCAAATGCAAGGATTATATTATTATTTATTATTATTATAGATTCATACACAGGTAACATACTGAGCCCACATTCAATTCCCATAGAGACTGTAGATAAAGAGACAAAGTGTGACTCTTTCCTTCTCAGGTGATGGTCCTTGAATCTCCACGGATTTCTTTTACAGCCTAATAGCAATTTTTTTGACAACCTTTTTATGTCCAAATGTGATACTTTGACACCCCTGAGGATGAGGCTCAGAGATTTGTGTCGATAGTGGGATGTGACACCAATGCTGTACATCAGATCTCTAAGTTCAGCACAGCACTAATACCCTTGTGCCCTCCATTCCACAATCGATCCCGTTTTCAGACACTACGCCCTGAAACTCTGGAACACCCTCTATCCCTCCAACTTGCCCCCTCCTTCACTATCTTCACGTCGCGCCTGAAGATCGTGTCTACTGTCGTGTCTACTGTCACCTCCCCGCTCCCCCACTCCCCTGGCTCAGCATTGTGCTCCACATTCCTCTCTAACCTTGGCCCAGTTATAAAGCACATAAGATGTCCTTTGGCTGCCTGGAAGGCTTCTATCAGTTGCCTTGGGGGTTGCATCTGTTATTAAATTTACACAGCAGGTAGAGTGGGTTCTCTGGTAACTCCATTCAACTAAAAAAACAAAAAACACGTAGTTGGAGAATCAATCATTTATGCTTGTGTGTTACACTGGGCCCTTACCATATGCTCGTTCAATTGGAGGACCTTCTACAAATAGTGAGATGCTGTGTTCGGCCATAGGATAGCTGGAGTCTGTGCCCATGAAGGTTATCGTGTGTTGTTGTGTGTGGAGAGAGGCTCAAGGAACTGTTCTTGGGAAGAACTGTTATAGAGAGGTCGGGGATGAAGGTGGGGGGTAAAATTGGACAGGATGTTTATTCCTCCATGTTTATATCACAAGGCGGACACAGTGAGGGTTTCAGGGAAATGATCGCAAGATCACAAGAACGGTTCGGATGAAGAAGGTTCTTTGGCCAATTTGATGAGAGTAATAATAATCCTTGCATTCGATATAGCACCTTATCACATTATTGAGACGTCTCAAAGCACTTCACAGAATATACTGTGAAGTGAATTAAGTGAATTAACTGTATATTTTGTGGGTGAAACACAGCAGCCAATTGCGCACAGCAATGGTTGTTAGTGATCTGCTAATTAACTATCAACCAGATTCATACTTACTGCTATTCCAGAATACCCACCCTATCGTCTTCCCATCACAGCATCAAGTGTTTTTACATATATATAACATACTTTGTGTTAAATATATATTTACGTTAACAAATCTGGCCTCAATCACCCTTTCTGGTAATTTCCATTCTTTAAATTATCCTCTGGGTAAAGAAAGATATCCTGGTGTCTGTTCTGAAATTGCCCTTTGCAACTCTAAAAGCCTTGGGACGTCCTCCCGACATGAAAAGTGCCATACAAATGTAATTTGTTGTTGTTGTTGAAATTTGGTGATCAGGATGTCTGAGCGGGTTGTGAATCTAGTCATCACCTGGGAAACACTGTGTGAGGCTGCATTGTTTACAATGTTATTAGATGGTTAGAAAACTACTACTAATTATCCTTGCTTTTAATATAGCCTTTCATGTCCGGAAGGTGTCTCAAAGCGCTTTGAGTGATATAATGGTAAAGTGAAGTGACTGTATTTTGTAAGCAAACATGGCAAATTGGCACACCACAGTTACCCACAAACAGCCATGAAGTTAATGAGTAATTGTTTTTATTATTGGGAGGGATTGTTCGCCAGGACACCGGGAGAGACTCTTTCCTAATAGTGTTGTGTATCTTTAACATCCACCTGAAACCGGAAACTGGACTTCGGTTTAACATCTCTTCTGGAGGGCAATCCTCCAGCAATGTAGCACAGCCCCCAGCACTGCATTGGAGAGTTAACCTAAACTATGGGTTACTCATGAAATTCCTCCTGATTCAGCAAAGTTGGCACAATATTGATTCATTGTGTCAAGAGATATTATTTATTATAATAATAATGCTTGCATTTACTACAGCGCCTTGTCACGTCATTGAGACGTCTCAAAGTGCTTCACAGAATATACCGTAAAGTGTATATTTTGTGGGTGAAACACGGCAGCAAATTGCGCACAGCAGTGTCCCACAGTTGTGGATTGAGTGACCAAATTATTGNTTTTTTGAAGGGATTATTACACCGATAGCGTTCCGCTAATTGACTAACAACCGGCTTCCTGCTTACTGCTGGTCCTTACCATTTGTTACTTTATCTGATTTTCCCTCACATTCCAGGACTACACATCCTCCTACGATATCCCACTGAGCCAGCTGAGCATTTGGTTGATGTTGGCCAATGAAGGAATGGGCAGCAATGAGACGTTCTGCGCCATGACCCACTCGGCCATGGTGTTTGGCAAATCTGACGGGGATCGGTTTGCCGTCACCCGAGACCTGTCTCTGAAGCCTGGATATTTACTTCAGTTCAAGGTATTTGTGGCATTTCTCCTTCTTACTGGAACTGTCTCGTTGGCCAGGACACTGGAGGAAACTCTTTCCAAATCATGTTGTGGTACCTTTAACATCCACCTAAACCAAGAAACAGGACCTCCAGTTAATGACTCTTCCGAAGGGCGGTGATTACCGCATGCAGAGCACCCCCCAGCACTGCATTGTAAAGTTAGCCTAAACTATGGATCACTCATGAAGAAAAATCCTCCTGATTCAGGAAAAGCGGGTTGCAACAATATCGATTAATTATGTCTTACTCACATAATCACAATAATAATGATAATATCTCTTTTATGTTCACAACCCAAGGTAGTTCGGTCAATTAAGCACTGGGCTTGGGGACAGAAAGTTGTGGGTTCACCTAACCCTTCAGCCTACGAGGTTGAGCATCGTGGTTATGAGAAGCCTTTCTGGTAATTTAGATTCCTCTCATATGCAGCAGGACTGAACTCCGATACTTACGGCCAGACACACAGCAAAATAATGTAAAATACAGGACTTCTCCCTGGTATTTCCAGTGCCTGTAGTCTTTAAGATAATGAGGGGTTTTGATAGTGTCAAGAGAGACAATTTGTCTCCACTAGTAGATCAGTCTTTGACCAGAAGGCTTCAATTTAAGATAGCTAGCAAACAAGCAAATGTGTAGGTTAGGAGAAATTTCTTCACCCATAGATTGGTTAGACATGGAATTCCCCTGTCAGGAGCGGTGGTTGAGGCAGAATTTATATTAGCTTTCAAAAGGGAACTAGATTGATGTCTAAAAAGGATTAAACTACAGGGAAAAGAGCATGTAAATGGGACTGTGTCTTTAAAAGAACTCTGAACTCTATGGCCAGACACACAGCAAAGAATGTAAAATACGGGACTTCCCCCTGATATACAGTTCCTGTAGTCTTTAAAATTATGAGGGGTTTTGATCGTGGCAAGAGGGCCGAATTATCTCCACTGGTAGGTGAGTCAGTGAAAGAGACAGTCGCCAACTCTTTAAAAGAGCCAGACATGATGGGCTGAATAGCCTTCGTCCTTGCTGTAATTTTCTATGTTTCGAGGGATGTGAGCCAGAATCTGGCCAGAGTGCTGTAATAGTAATGGTGTAGCTAGACACAAATCAGTTGTGTTGGTTCCCGTGACCAACATAGTCTGACCGTGAGCAGGGTGTTGGTGTTAAATGCGTACAAGGCATTTTCAAGTAGTTAATTTACAGAGTGCACAGCGGAGATTTACCAAGACAATATTAGGGGTGACAGGTTATGGTTATGACTTGAATAGTCTCAAGTGTTTTTGCTGGAGTCGCGAAGGTTAAAAGGGAACGTAATGATAGTTTTCAAAATTGTGAATGGTTTTGATGAGGCAAATAAGACAGAGAAAGTACCTCAGCTGATCGGTGTGGCACATACTGACAATTAGCATCAGAGGACAAAAAGGGAAGGTTAGAATTTCTTTTTACCGCAAATAACTTTTTGACAAGTCCATAACAGCATTTACAAGGGAATTCAATGACGAGTTGAAGAACAGTGATGGTAAGGGATGTGGGGAATGCACAGTGGAATGGGATTAGAATATTTAGCTCCAAGCAGCAAAGCTCGCTATCACCAGCACAGGCACAATAGGCCAACTGGTCTCATTCTGTGCCGCAAATTTTCTCTGATCCTTACGAGGCCTCTTGTTAAGATTCAATTCTGCAGTGCAGCAGAGAAGGAAAGCTAGGATTGTCTTTGTTGGTTTGATGCACTGGGGAGAGAGGTTGAAGAGGGGAGTGGTATACACTTCTGTCTAATTTTATTCCTCTTATAATGAAATCCCAGTTGTGGGTTGTGTAGGTCAGGGTGTTGGCAATTTAAATTTAATGAACCCTACAAGAATTTCTGATCAATGTGGAATTGGTAAGAGCTGAATAATTGAAAGCTTGTAGAATAATCAAAGGTTTGAGAGGTCAACAGCTGATTCACTGCTGCCCCATAAATTTCCCCAAAATGTATCGGGCAAAAATGACGTCTGATTGTCTGATCGATAGAATCCCAGTGAAGTTGTTTTTTATTACTCGATCTTGCTGGGTTTTTAAGCTTACTCACTACTTGTTGGGCAGTGTTTGACAGTCGCAGAAAAAAGATGTTTTTCACGTCTCTGATGCCAACAATTAAAGCGCATTTAATTTTGCCAACAATTTTAAGCTTATGGGAACATAAGAAGATAGGAACAGGAGTAGGCCATTCAGCCCCTCGAGCCTGTCTGCCATTCTATCAGATCACGGCCAATCTATATCTCAACTCCAATTAATTAGCAATCGATTAAATAATTAATTAGTGATTAATTAGCGGGATGGATGCTTAAATAAATATTTTATCAGCAGTTTATTTCATTCTCCCCCAGCCCTCCCCCTTTCCTTCCCAAAAACAAATGCCCTTGTTTTCGTGCCTTTTTGGTCAAGGTTCCTTCACCTGATTGTATCTGTAACCTTTCAGCTAAACATTGGGTGCCAGCGCCAGTTCAGCAGTGCCACTCCCGTTTTCCTCCAATATTCTCACGACGCTGGTCGATCCTGGTCACTGGTAAAGGAAGGCTGTTACCCCGCGTCTCCGGGTGTTAAAGGCTGTGAAGGAAGCTCGAGGGAACTGAGAGAGCCAACAGTTTTCTACACAGGAGACTATGAAACTTGGACAAGAATTACTGTCATTATCCCAAGATCCGTTGCATCCAGGTATGTACGGAAAGGAATAATTTATTTGCCCAAACAAAAGAATGGAAATGTAGCAGAGTCTAAGCAGTTGATTAAACAAATCTAGTTGAAGATCAAAACAACGCAGAGAGCTACCATGTTCCTGTACTGTGAAAATAACTCCAGTGCTAGTTGGGACACATTTAGAAAAGTCCTAGGAGGAGTTCAGAGAAGGATAACAAGGATAATTCGGAGATTAGGGCACTAAATTCCGAGATGTTTACAGAGCTGAACTTGTTCTTTTTTTAAAAAAGCTTGATTTTTTTTTACACGGGAAGTAATTCTTTAAACAGAGGGTAGTTTCTTTACATAGAGGGTAATCAATGACTAGAACGGGTTGTCTGGAAAGATGGTTGAGGCCAGGACACTAGATTAGATTCATTTAAAATGCAACTTGATGCAGTGATAAGGAAATGGTAGGGTGGGTGTCCTGGAGGGATGAGATCAGATTGGCCAAAGGGCCTTCGTCATCCAACCAATTATGTGATCTTGTGGTTCAAGTCCTCAAAATTACGAAGAGGCATTGGTAACATATATGTAAGCAGCAAAGTAGAACTTATAGAGATATGCAGAGACATATAGTAGAAATATTTAGTCAGTTCACATTACAGTATCTTCTGTGAAGGGCTTTGAGATGACTCAACAATGTGATAAGCGCTACACAAAATGCAAGGGTTATTATGATTATTATTGTTAAATATATTGCAAACTTTCTTGTTTTCTCTCATCCTTACAGCAAGACCCGATTCCGTTGGATTCAGGAGACCAGCATTTATAGGGGTGCTCCTGCCTTTGGCCTGGATGAAGTATATATCTCTGAACCTTGTTATAATTACTGCAGTGGACATGGTGACTGCATTTCCGGGGTCTGCTTCTGTGATCTTGGTTACACTGGTGAGATCATGTTAACTGCCTTTTAGATTTAGAAGTTTATAATGAATTAAACGGGAGTCATAGCTAAGGCAGCATTTTCCCAAGGCTAGGCAGGTCTGCAGAGCACCCACTGAGCTGTATATCCTTCCCTTGAGATAGAAATGGTGAATTGGAGCAAATCAAATGCAGGCGAAAGGTTCTCTTGGGGAAGGAGTTTAAGGTAGCTATGCTCATAATGTAGCCTAGGACCTTATATGGCTCTCCTACTCTTCATTTGAGACCAACTTTCTGCTCCATGTGTTTATTGGGGATTTACCACTATCCTGGGATTCAGGGCTCTCCTGAGATTGAAGGCTTTCCTGGTATTGAGCACTGGGATTGAGATCCTGGGATTCTGCAATGTCCTGGGATTCTGCAGTGTGTTGGGGATCAGTGCCGACCTGGGGATTTAGTGCTAATTGAGCCCTTTCTGGGATTGAGCACTGTTCTAGGATTTTTGGATCCAAATGATTAGATCAGTCCCGTAGGGTTGTTTCACACAACTGCGAACACACGGCTTTGATTCCCCCTAGCAGCTGCCCACAGTGGAATGATTGAACCTAGGACCTCACCATCTGTGCAATGCTAAATCCGGACCCGCCATTGCCATTGTTCTGTGGAGCATTGCTGAGATCAGCCCACGAGACTACCTGGCATTTTGGTCTTCAGCAAAAGGATAGTGAAGTAACACTCGTTCAAGGTAGCACTGAGGCACCGGAAGCACATTCGTCTTCATTTAAGAATGGAGAATTAAATAGCCAGCCTAAAGACATCATTTAAACCAATTTGTGATGAAATGACCGAGACTAAAGTAAAAACATAAAGAGATTTCTATTGAATTTATAATTACCAGGGCTAGACCTTGGAGTATTTCCTTATGCTTTCCCAATGATCCTGATACATTCTGAATCTGTTCAAAGGACGTGATAATTGCGTAGTTATTTGTTGTTTTCGCATGACGATGGATAAAAAAAATACTTGCCACGTTTCAGCGGTTCTTAAGCCACATTCACTGACACTGATATCAATGTTCAAGGCACTCTCCCGACCAGCCAAGCACAGCCCTGTGTTCCTACTGCGGACAATGGAAATTCCTGAAATATCTGGGTGGGAAGGGATCAATGGAGCTGACCCTGCCCCCATAATATGAAGCATAGCCCCGCTTTGATATATGTTTAATTGCCACTTTGAAGCATTCCAAGACGTCATTGTATGTGAAGGGTAATAATACAAGTGCAAGTTGTCGTCGTTGCTGCTTTCGCTCTGCGTTTTAATTCTCTCATCTGCACAAATTACGGGGTTGCAATTCCCTGTTGAATTGTGCAATTTTAGTTCCATTAAGTCAACCGAACTGTAACTGAAGCACTGAGCAGCATAATTGTAGACAATGTAAGCCGCTCTTTCAAGTTGCACGATGTTAATCGAATCTACAATAAATTGATGCTGTTGAATGAGCCACCGTTATTTCAAGAAGATGCTGTGGGTCAGGCAGGGACCCACTCTGTGTATCATACCAGTGGGTGTGGTATAATGAATGTATCATAATATAGAAACAGGAGGTCAGTCATCCCATTGAACCTACGCTGATACCAACTCATCCACTGGAGCGAATTACTTTTTAATTAATAATTTTAATTGCTGAGCGCAATTGGCTGCTGCATTTTGCCCACAAAATATACAGTCAATTCATTTGTAAAGCACTTTGAGACGTCTCAACTACGTGATAAGGTGGTATATCAAATGCAAGGATTATTATTGTTATTACTAAAATATCAGAGTTGTGTTGCTGGTGTAGTTTTATAAAATGTGTTTAGTTCTTTTATTTCATTTTTTCCTACTTTGTCCAAAATCAAAAGGAAAGGAGTAAACTCCATAATGACAGACACTAGTTTTGCCCACGAGATATACAGTCAATACACTTTATGGTATATTCTGTGAAACGCTTTGAGACGTCTCATTGACATGATAAGGGGCTGTATCAAATGCAAGGATTATATAAAATGAGTTGCATTCTGACCTTCCATCTGTCGTGCTGTTTGCTCATAGCTGACCAGGGGACGTGTGTACCGACCGTGCCAAACCCCAGTGAAATGATTGATCGCTTTGAGGATAAGCTCAGCCCTCTTTGGGCCAGAGTGACAGGGGGAGTGACTGGCACGGGCTGTGGCGTCCTGAATGATGGGAAGTCGCTCTACTACAGCGGATCTGGGGGAAGAGAAGCCAGAACCGCAAGTCTGGATACAACAAACATCAGGTTACCTGGAAACTCTGTACCATTTGATGGTGTTAGAGATGGATGAGATTTAGTTAGATCTACATCTGTTTTTATGCTTGATCTGTGCCATGAAGACATTACGTGATTAGATAAATGGCTATTGTTCACTGAGCAATTTCAGGTCCAGAGCTCTGAGAAAACACTGCATGTTTACTATAGTTTCAATAAAATAATCCTCAAATATCACCATGAATAATTATGAGTGAAAGGTAAAATTATTTTCCAGCTCCTTTGTATCCCATATCTCAGCATATGCCCAATGCCTGGGATATTTGTGACACTGTGTTCAGCTTCCTATCGGGATTGTAATGCTTGTGTTTCAATCAATAGGTTGGTTCAGTTTTACATCCAAATTGGAAGCAAAACATTTGGCTCCTCTTGCGGCAAGCCTAGAGACAGGAACGAAGGTAACCGGAGCTCAGTGACGGGTTGTGATGTGTTCATTGGGTCAAAAAAAAATTGGGGGAAAAAAAATTACAGCTGTGCTTGTTTAGTAAGAACGGCTCTAGCCTTTGGCTCACAGAGTTGAGGACATATCTACACTTCCAAGTCACATTGGTGAACCAAAGAGGCTATTCAACCAACAACATCATCTCGGGTTATTGTGGATCTGTCTGGCGTTGCGTTTATCAGAGCCAGTTCAGTCCCAGGCAACGCCTGCTTGTTCTACTTGTGAGGGCTGCTTTATGGAGGCGCGGAATGAATGGCAGGCTGCAGCACCATTGACTCATGCGCCTGTAGTGTAAAGAAGCCAGTCAGGGTGCTTTGCAGTGTTAAAATATATCTCAGATGTTAGTGCAAAGCCTGGTTCAGCTGCTAATACCTTCACCACTGAGTCAGAAGGTTATTGGTTCAAGTCCCACGCCTGGACTTTGAATTTACAGTCCAGGCTGTTTCTCAGGTATATTTCTGGGGAAGCACTGCATTGTCACAGGTACCGGCTTTCGGATGAGACATTAAACTGAGGTTGTGTCTGCCTGTTCTGGTGGATGTTAAAGATCCTGTGGCACTATTCGAAACACTGCGGCTGAAACTCCCTGACGAAGATTACTGTTTATAGTATTTACATGTAAATTTAAAATGCGGACCCTGCTCTCAATCCTGCCTCTTTCTCCACTTGTAGGCATTGTTGTGCAGTACACAAACGACAATGGAGTAACCTGGTCCCTTCTGCGGGAGCTCGATTACATGTCTTTTCTGGACCCTCAGATCATCACCATTGAACTACCTCCAGAAGCCAAAACCCTGTCGACGGCATTTCGCTGGTGGCAGCCACAACATGGTAAGCTATAAGCTGCAGGTCTGTGTACCATAACATGGTAAGCTACAGGCTACACGCCTGTGTATCGTAACATGGTAAGCTATGGGCTACACATCTTTTCTGCCCTTGAATAAGGTGAACGATGAGACACATTGCGCAAAGTCTTGTCTGTTCTTTGGATGAGAGGTTAAACCGAGGTTCCGTCTGCCTGTTCAGATGGACCTTAAAGATCCCATGGCACTATTCGAAAAGGGAAGGGAGTTTCTCCCAGTGTTCTGGCCAACAACCCTCCAAGTAAAGTTGGCTTTTTGTGGGACATTGAATTGCGCAAACTGGCTGCCACATTCGTCTACAAAATACAGTCAATCCACTTTATATTATCCTATGAAGCGCTTTGAGACATCTCGGCGACGTGATAAGGCGCTTTATCAAATGCAAGGATTATTATAATCATACGTGAAGGATTTAAATAATGTTGACAGAAAAGAGCAGAGAGATTGTTCGAGGCATCCAGGGAAGGATATCTCTGTCCTGATTGAGTTGGCAGAAGCAAAGGAAATCCCTGAAGGTGAGGACTGCTTCCATGTGGATCTTGCTGTGCAGTTTGCTCTGAAAATAATGAGTGTTAAACATGTGGAGAAAAGGCTTCCAGAGGCAAATGCTTTATTCATCCGTCAACCAGTCGGAGCCAGAGCCATCAGTGGCCAATCCATCAGTTCCTTCACCCCTAACCTCTGGAACTCCCTCCCTTGACTATTCCATCCTACCCCTTTAAACCACCCTGTGGCCAAACTCCTTTCTCTCCCTGCCCCACCCACCCCGACCTCCCTCCGCCATGTCCCCTCCCTTGCCTCCTTCTCGAGGAGATGTGATAAGGCGCTATATAAAAAAAATGCAAGGATTGTTGTTCTAGTGGGATTCTACCATGTTAAGGACAGGAGGATATTTGATACCTAACATTGTGCCATACCACCCACACTGTAACTTCTGAATTTTGTTTCCCAGGAAAGCTGGGTGCCCAGTGGGCCTTGGATGACGTCCTAATTGGGATGAATGACAGCTCGCTCACTGATTTCCAGGACGCCTTCAATGATTCCACTGACCTGCAAACCAACTGGTACAGAATTCAAGGGGGTCGAGTGGACCAGTACTGCCTCTCAAAGGACACAGCACTGTTTTTCAGCGCTGATATTGGTAGGTACCAGAAACTGAAGTATTCTCTGAGGGACAGTGAGAGCACTAATGGCGATGACCCCACAAATCAAGATGGGCTGTCTGGTAATTGTGACATGACTGGGCTGAGGTGACAGGTTCATTGTAATCAATGGTAGAATCATCTGAGCTGTCAAATTAACACAATACAATGCAAATTACGTAGTGTCTTTCATGTCAGATGGATGTCGCAAAACCCTTTACACAGTTGGCAAGGCACCTGAGCTGGGGGAAGCTGAAGAGGCTGGGGGTAGGGGAAAGATGACCGAAAACATGGTCAAAGAGGTTTAATCAGCCGGATATCTGACACATGCGGAAACCGATCACCGTGCTTAAGAGTATCCAAACCAACCTGAGAATTCCGTGTATCCCACCTACACGCGGAAATTCCAGATTTCGTTTAAAAAAAACAGAAATGAAATCTCAACGGAGGAAGATCCCAAGAGATAGAGAGAGGGTTGTCCTTCCAGATTCCTGAGGAATCCTGTTTGAAGTTTCTGGGTTTTACATCCAACAATCTGAATTATGGAGAATTATTATTATTGTAATGGTTTAGATCACTGCAATGATTTCACGTCGCGGTGGGGTGATCCTAGTGGGAACCCTGTGTATGGTTGTGGGAATTTCATCTCTGGATTTGCCTACCTCTATGACCTGCTAACCCCATACCGGCCTGACTGCTCCCTCCGCTCGGCGGACTCTGGTCTTCTCCACGACCCCTGCCCAGCCTGCTCCACCATCAGCAGTCAGACCTTTCTGCCCCCACCCTCTGGAGCTCCATCCCACAGTCCCTCCGCCTCGCCCCCTTCCTCTCCTCCTTCAACGGCTGACTCAAGACCCTCCTCTTCGACCGAGCCTTCGTTCACCCTCCTACCCCTACCCTCCCCGCCCTCCGCCCCTCCAGATCGCAACCCCCAGCTCGGGTGCAAATCCTTGACTGTCCAGTGCTTTGGGACGTCCTCCCCAAAGACGCTGCGTAAATGTAATTTGTTGTTGTCGTTGGTTGTATCTTCCAGGTAAGCCCCGTTTTGCGGAGACGTGGGACTTCCATGTCACTGTCTCCAGCTTCCTGCAATTTGACCTGAACCTGGGCTGTGGGAGTCATTCCCCGGATTCACACGGCATCGAGCTGCAGTACTCTCTGAACACAGGCAAAGACTGGCACCTAGTGATCGAGGAGTGCGTTCCCCCAAGCATCGGCTGCCTGCATTACACAGAGAGCTCCGTCTACACCTCACAGAGGTTCAAAAACTGGAAACGAGTCACTGTTTACTTGTCTCCAGGAACCATGTAAGCCATTAGTCTGGTTTCAATGAGATTTACCTCTGAAACTGGAAGGAACAAAGTCTTACATTGTGAACTGAATAGGCACAAAAATTAAATGGTACCTCTAAAGAGTTGTAGATGCTGTTCAGGTCATCATACAAAGGAATTTACCAGCCATTTGGAGGTAAATTGTATCCTCCAGGTAGAGTCTCTTTTCACGCAAAGGGTAGTGAAATATCTGGAACTCTCTCCCCAAATTCCATTCAAATTTTCAAGACTGAGTTGGATAGATTTTTGTTAAGTCAGGGTATTGAGGGATATGGGGCAAAGGCGGGTAATTGAAGTTGAGGTACAGATCAGCCATTAATAGACAGGTGGAAACAGGCTCGAGCGGCTGAATGGTCTACTCTTGTTCCTATGTCATGAAGTTCCAAAATTCCACCTAGTTTTGCCTATAAGGCCATTTTGACTTAAAACGTATTGAAATTCAACTTTTTTTTTGCAAAAATGTGAAAAGCATTTTACTTCATCCAAAGTAAGACTGAATTTAAGAATTTTCTGCAAATATCCATGATCTTACATATTAAGATGAAATGGTCTTACAGGCTAAATGCCAGGTGGAATTTCAGGCCTCTGATCTACGCTGCTGTGATCAATAATAATAATTATAATAATAAAAATAATAATAGTAATAACCCTTGCATTTGATATCGTGGCTTTCACATCAGGAAGCCGTTTCACACTGCTTCACAGGATTTACTGTAAAATGTGCATTTCGAATCAGAACACAGCAATCAATTGACACACAGCAATGTTCCACAATGATGGCAAATCTGCTAAAATGTGCGCTTTTACCCCATTGCGGTTCAATTTCATTTTAGAATGAAACATGATAAAAAGGGACCCCGCCAATGGTTTAGTGGGCAACTGCACTGTATAGTGTGGTACTGAGCCAGGCAGACCAGTGAGGTACCAGGCTGAATGCCTGCTTTGGGCTGAATTAGATGATTTCAAGAGAGCGTCAGTGGGAGCATTGGCTTCGGTGACGATGGGCTCAATAACATAATATTAATCCTTGCATTTGATATCATGTCTATAAAATCAAAGGTCTCAAAAGTACCTCATAAATATTTTCTATCAAGCATAATATCTGTGCACTTGTGGGAGAACACATCATAGAGCTCTGTAGATCCCCGGCATTGTTCTGTGATCTCTTCTTCTCTGGTTCTAGCCTCTGGTGATTCCTATGAAAAAACGAAAAGAAAAATGTTTCTGACAGAACATATTTGCGAGGCTGAAGATTAATCCTATTCATGTTTTATTGTCCATTTCATAAATCAAATGTTCAGTTTACGAATGTTAACAATGATTTTTTTTAAAAAGAGAAAACACCTAGGTTCATTGACTTCTGTTGGTGTATAATTAGTTCCCCTAGGACACGATTCAGATGGATTCAAACTGAATACACTTATGGGACTGATAACTGGGCCATTGATAACGTGATCCTAGCCTCTGGATGTCCCTGGATGTGTTCCGGCCATGGCATTTGTGACATAGACCGCTGTATGTAAGTACAACAACATTGACCCTGTCATTTCACTGCTCCTGCGATGAATTTGATATATAACAATCCTTGCAGTTGATATAGCGCCTGATCACGTCGTTGAGAAGTCTCAAAGCTCTTCACAGGATGTACTGTAAAGTGAAGTGACTGTATATTTTGTGGGCAAAAAGCAGAAGCCAATTGGCACAGCAGTGTCCCACAAACAGTCATGGATTGAGTGACCAAATTATTATTTCTTTAAGGGATTATTATCCCCGGAAAGCGATCCGCCAATCGACTAACAACCGGGTTCCTACCTACTGCTAAATAAGCGGAGACATGTGGAGTAAGGAAACTTGCCTAAGCTTTCGCCACACCTGGGAATTGAATCTGGGTTCTCTGGCTTGCGAGGCGAGTGCTCTAACCAATACGCTATGGGACTCCACAGGGCATCACGGTCTACTCTGGTCTAAAGTGAATGTGAATTTAATCTGATACTACATTAGCTCGAAACAGATCAAGAGGAAATTCATTACAAATAACAAAGTGGGCATTAACTGTTGATTAGTACAGGCCACGACCGAAGTACTGTATTCCCAAACGGACTTACTAATTAAAGTGACTCCCCTGCTTCATTATTGCTATTAAATAAGGGCTCGGTGCATCACGCTCCAATTATGAGGCAATGGGTTTCTGACTAGATTGCACATGTAAATTATTAATGAGACCATCTTCGTTTCCACGGGTCGACCAGTGCCAGCGCAGCACAGGATCAGTCTGCCATCAGCAGTCTCATTTGAAGAGCTGCTTGTCGTTTCTTAACAATTTATGCTCTCGTCAGTCAAGCAATTCAGGAGGATTTGTAAGTGAGGGGCCACAGAGTTGTTGTGATTTGTGAATCACAGTGATGTACCAACACATTACTCTCATCATTATGGCTCTCTTTTATCCAATAGGTTTTTTAAAAAAAAACTTTCTACCCACTTGCTCTTCTTCTCCCACAAGCACATGCAGAAAAATAATAATAATCCTCACATTTGATACAGCAACTTATCACGTCGTCAAGATGTCTCAAAGCGCTTTACAGGACACACTGTGATGGTGTGACTGCGCACATTTTGCGGGTTTCTTCCCTTCCCAAGTGTCAGTCTCCCTTTCAAATATCTCAATTGAATTTGCCTCTCAGGCCTTCTCGGATTGAGGTTACAATGACGGCTTTTCACAGCAGGATTCACAAATAGCGACTCGGATTCGCAGATGGGGTAAAAACAGTAACACAAATGCATCATCCTCAGCTCACTAGATCCCCACTGCGAAGCACTGACCGGGGATCAATCAAATTGAACAGAGAGGTCAAGGATGGTGGAGGGGGTGAAAGGGGGGAAACAAAGGAGACAGTTTGTGACTCTACAACAACAACAACGTGCATTTATTCAGTGCCCGACATGCAGGGCTGTGGTGGCCCCACTTTACAGGGTTGGGGTTGGATGCTGTAGAGACGAGGCCTGAGGTGCGATCGAAGAGGTGGGATTTGAGGTGGGAAAGACAGAAAGAGAGGAGGGGGCAAGACAGAGTGGTAGAGGGAGGGTGTTCCAGAGGTGAGTAGAGAAGGAACTGAAGGCTCGGCCACTGATGGTGACGCAGAGAAGACCAGAACAACAACAACTTGCATTTATATAGCGCTCTCCGTGCAGGGGAGCGCCCCAGAGCGATTGACAGTGGCGGAGCACGATGCCGAGCCGGGGGAGGTGACCATAGACACGGTCAAAGAGAGGTCTTCAGGCATGACCTAAAGATGGGGAAGAAAGGGGCAATGTGGAGAGATAGAGGAAGAGTTTTCCAGAGTTTCGGGGCATAGTGGCTAAAGGCACAGCCACCACCAATGGTTGAGGGCTTGAGGGACCTGCAGTACAGGAGTGCCTGAGCAGAGGAGTTGGGTAGGAGAGGATTGGAAAGATTGGGTTGGGCCAGGGAATTAGATGGATTTGTTGGTGAGCCTACTTTAGCCAGAAGAGCCTCCATTAAGTGAGCTTGTCTGCTTATGCTGCTCCTCGTCAATTCTCGATTCTATTTCTGTTGGTTACAAGAGTACTTATCCTCAAGTTGTATCTGAGCTCTCTGCGTGGAATCAATAGGGAGGGAGGGAGAGAGAGAGAGAGAGAAAACACAAAACTCCAAGAGGCTGGAATTGCAGCTGCCGTTAGGAAATTAATTCCGTAAGTCACAACGGGCTTTTTTTGAGAACTGAGTGATTGAGTGCTGTTGAGGACAGGATGGAAAGATTGCAACAAAAGATAGTTTTTTTTAGTTGATTCAAGCCTGTCAATGATTCTTGCTTTGCCTTTGTTAGTGAAGGTTCCTGGGGAGACAAATGCAGCAGGTGCTCCACTTTCAGAGGCAGGCACAGCCCTGTGGCTGGAATAGAAATAATAATAGTAATAATAATATTAATAACAGCGTCCCATCATGTCATTCAGACTCTTCAAAACACCTCACAAAAAAACACTGTAACGTGAATTGACTGCATATTTTGTGGTGAGCCAAACACGGCAGTCAATTGCGGACGGCAGTATCCCATAAACAGTCATGGATTCAGTGACCAAATAATTTTAATTATTTATTTATTTTGAAGGGATTATTATCCCCAGAAGGCAATCCGCCAATCGACTTAACAACCAGGTTCCTACTTAATGGTAAACTGAGGTGTGTGGAGTAAAGAAACTTGCCTAAGGTTTCGCCCTGCCTGGGAATCGAACCGGATAAATCTAAATGCAAGTTGTTGTTGTTGTTTATGGCCCAACCGTTTGTTGTGCATTTGCAGTTACTGACGTGCATTCCCTTTCCTTTCAGCTGTGACAGTGGCTTTGGAGGACGTAACTGTGTGCCCATTCTGCCATTGCCTTCCATTCTGAAGGATGACTTCAACGACAAGCCACACACTGACCTCTGGCCTGAAGTCCTCGGAGGGGAGAGAGGGAATCTGAACGGGGAAATCATCAAATCTGGATCAGCATTAATCTTTAAAGGGGTCAGAAGTCTATTATTGTTAAGTGAACTGCGGCAGAGAGATTTATGTACAGAAATAATTTGTCCTGTCACACAATTTCTTCCACACCGAACAGCACTGAGATTACAATGAGAGGTGATAACATTGCCAGCACTCGTTAGCATTCACATCACAGTGCAAAGTGCTAACACTACACAGTCCACAAAGTCAATAACGCCTTATAATTCCCAAACGTTTGTGGCTGTGCAACGTGTCAGTTCAGTGTCCTGAGGCCAGGCTCGGGAGAGGTGAGATACGTTCAGAGAGAGTCACTGAAAGTTTACTGCACAGAAGGAGACCATTTGGCCCAGCGCTAATGGGCTCTCTCATCCCTCCCTCCAGGGAGAGAGAGTGAGCATCCCATTCCAACAATCTGTCTCTGGGATTTCCATGTGTAGATGGGATGCATGGAATTCTCAGTTTGGTTTGGATACTCTTAAGCACAGTGATGGGCTTCCACATGTCAGGCATGTGTCTTTCCAAACTATCCCAGACTCCCATAGGAGGAAAAATACCCACTCAGGTTTTGCCTCAAATTGTTTCCAGTACAAGCAGGGTCCAGGCTGTCTGTGCAACGTGAGATCAGTTACTCTCGACTGTAAATCTGAGCTGCTTTTACCTGCTCTGATGCAACCTAATGTCCTGCTAACACGACACTCTCTCAGCAGGTCATTTGTCACTAGTGAACCTGCACTTTACTGACACAAAGAGCCCTTGTTGGCGTTCTTGTGACTGGAGGTAGTGACAGATCCTGAGAGCAGCGCGTCTCCGGGCACTGACCTGTGATGACAGTCATTGACTCAAACGAATAATAATATTAATAATAACAATAATCCTTGCATTTGATATAGCTCCTTATCACGTCTGTGAGACTTCTCAAAGCGCTTCACAGAATATATTGTAAAGTGAATTGATTGTGGCAGCCAATTGCGCACAGCAGTGTCCCACAAACAGTTGCGGATTGAGTGACCAAATTTTTTTTAAGGGATTATTTCCCCCGGAAAGCGATCCGCCAATTGACTAACAACTGTGTTCCTATTTACTGCTAGATAAACAGGGATGTGTGGAGTAGGAAAATTTGCCTAAGATTTTGTCCTGCCCGGGAATCAATCCCTGGTCCTCTCGCTTGCGAGGCAAGTGCTCTAATCACTAGGCTACAGGACTCCACAAGCCTTTTAATACTGATCTACACACCCGTTGGCAAAATGCAACATAATATTAACAGCTCAGACTTATTGAGCAGTGCTTTATATACAACGTGTAAACTATAGCTCACTTCTAATCGTCCTTTTAACTAGAGATAGGTGGGATTATTGAGGGCATTGTAAAGAAAAGGGAATATATTCCTTCGGGCACTACAGAAAGATTGCCACTTCAAAATGAGCGTCCAAAATCTAATAAGCCTTGAGCTTTTTAGTTGTTAAATAAATGAAGTAGGTGACAAAGCTATTTCTTATTAAGAAATCTGTAAAGAAATACTGCAAATTAGATCTCTATGTCGCATCTAATCGATTCCTATGCCTTAAAGACTTTATTTATTAAAATATTCCTGATACTCCATTGCAGTTCAGAGATGAGACGTTAAACTGAGGTCCCATCTACCCATCAGGAGGTCATTGAAGGTCCCATCGCACTGTTGGAATTAAGAAGGGAGGTTTTCCCAATGTCCTAGACAGCAACAACAACTTGTATTTATATAGCGCCCTTCACATGGGGTAGTGTCCCAGCTTCACAGTGGCAGAGACTGACCCCGAGCCAGGGGGAGAGGGAGGTGACTGTAAGCACAATCAAAAAGGAAGGTCTTTAGTTGAGGAGGGAGGGGGAAAGGTGGAGGGATTCAGGGAGGGAGGCCAGAGCTTCGGGGCATAGTGGCTGAAAGCAAAGCCACCGATGGTGGAGCGGAGGGAGCGAAGGACAAACAGGAGGCCGGAGGCAGTGGGTGGTGGAGTGTGGGTAAGCAAATCGGATAGGTAGGGAGGTGTGAGGGCATGAAGGGATTTGAAAACGAGTGAAAGGATCTTGAAGTCAATCTGTTCGGTAATTTAGGAGCTAATAGTGAGCCATCAGCACTTCAGATAAATTGGCCGTTCACTACAAGGCTGGTGTGCACAAATTGCCTGCCACATTTACCTACAACTACACCGTCAAACACTTGACAATAATTTCCTGTGATGTAGTTTTGAGACATTTTTATGTTATATGTGCTTTTTCAAAGGCGAGAATTATTATTGTTATATTTATTCTTCGTGCAATCTCAGGTTTGAAAGCTCACTGACCAATCGCACTTTGAAAGAAGGGACCTGAGCAAAGCTTTGGCACAGTTTGTACAGTCTTTAACCTATTCACAAAGCTGTTTGTGTCTTGCAGGATCGCCTCAGGATGTTGGTTTCCCGGGATCTTGAGTGTACCAATACCTTGTACATTCAGTTTTCATTCAAGTTCATTGCAAAAGGTCAGTTGCTTTACTTTCTTCCAAATGTTCTAATACAGTATAAACAAAAAATCCATTGCGTTTTTTTTGGTCAGTCAGGTGTCTGACCCATGCGGAAATCCATCACCGTGCTTAAGAGTATGCAAACCAAGCTGAGAATTCCATGCATCCCAAACCTGCACATGGAAATCCCAGAGATAAATTGTTGGAATGCAATGCGCACTGTCTCCCTGTAAGTATCCCACTTACCTAATTCTGGAAAGTATTAGGCGCAGTTTGGAAAGAGCTAAAGCTTGGAGACACCGGGTTATTTTAGATTATTGAGAGCTAAAACTACATACGACTCTCAAAACACAAAATACTGCAGATGATGGAAATCTGAAAAGAAAAACAGAAGTCCCTGGAACACTCAGCAGGTCAGGCAGCATCTATGGAGAAAACAAAGTGAGTCAATGTTTCGGGTCCACGACCCCTCATCAGAAAAATAATCGCACTTTAAAAGTGACTCACTTTCGTTGACTCACTTTCCTATAACTCTCAGTCTGGTTAGGATAATCTTAAGCATGGTGATGGTTTTCCACATGTGTCACACATCAAGCTACCAGAAATAAAACCTACGTGATGTCAAGGATTGAAACAGTTCTAGTTGGGAGCACAGGCCAGCTAATGTAGAATAAGGATGATGATCTCAGCTGACAACAGATAAATATGGTCATTCCGCAATTGAACTAAGATGGTTTTATTTCTGGTAAAACTGGTCCAGTCCACACATTCCTCCATATTAATCCACGAGGGTAAGATTGTGTTTGAAAACAAGTCAATTAATTTCAATTTTCTTGGTGAGGAGAGTGCAGTCCCAAGGGTGTTGTGCTGCTATTCCAAGATGCTCACCACTGATTAATGTAATGTGTTCCATACAGAGTTCTTAGACTAATAACTCATTGTAGCTCACACACACACACACACACATATTTTAATTAGATGTGGGCTCGGGATTCAGGCCAGACACTGCCATGACAGATTGCTGTTATCTTGACTTTGTCCTTCCTCGAAGAAAAATCGAAGGGAGGTTTACAGAATTGCCCTGTTTCAAGATGTCGTGTTCAAAAGTAGGTGCATCCATAAATAAACACTGGATTGAATGGGCCGCAAAGAAGAATGTCCAGCGCAGAAATAGGCCATTCAGCCCAATTTATCCTCCACATGAGTCAAAAATAAGTGTCCAATATGGGACACCAACCCACAACCCTGAGATTAGGAGTCTCATCTTCTAATGACCGAGCTACCAGAGAATAGTCCACTGAATCCTTTAGTAATGTCCACCTTAGTAATGACAAAACTCTACTATTTCCTCTTATTTGAATCCATTTCCTACTCCCTCTGTTTTAGGTATCGTTTCCCCCACCACCACACACATGTCATGCACAGTACCTAGCCTTATTCTCCACACCTCTGTTTATCGAGCAGTAAGCAGGAACCCAGAAGAAATAATCCCTCCCCCCAAATATTGGGCCACTCAATCCGCGACTGTTTGTGGAACACTGCTTTGCACAATGTGGCTGTCGCCAATTTGACCTCAAAATACAGTCAATTTGCTTTACAATATATTCTGTCAAGCATTTTGAGACACAGTAAGGCGCTATACCAAATGCAAGGATTATTATCATTATTATTCAGGTGTCTGTGTTTTCAGGTATTTTCCCAATATCTTTCTCGGTCACTTTCTGAGGTAAAGGGGTGGTGTTGGGCAAGCTGGCTCCTCAGAGAAGAGCCAGTTTGTCCAACACCACCTCTTTACCTCATGACCACGATGATCCTTCAAATCTAACTCTTTGAACGACAATGGCCAACTCCCCCAATACCTCTCTCTTTACGGCATCCAATCCAGTCCTTGTAAATACTCTGAGACGATGCCCTATGTGAACAGCTCTATATAAATGCAAGTTGAAAATCATGTGGCGTTCAAGTATGTGATGCACTGTAATACACTACATTATTAATAATAAATAATAATAATTCTTGCATTTGATATAGCTCTTTATCACATTGTCAAAGAGCTTCACAGAACATACTGTAAAGGGGATTGACTGTGTATTTTATGGGCAAAACTCGGCAGTCGATTGCACACAGCAGTGTCCCACGAACAGTCAGGGATTGAGTGACCAGTCAATCCACGACTCTCAATAATCAGATCACTATGTACTGCAAAATAATAGATGTAAAGGATGCTTCAGGAGGACTCTTTCATCACCTGTTTTCATGTAACACAAAACACAGCCCCTGGATAACAGTAACTCAGCACAAATTGTCAAGTCAAGACGGTGAGATTGATTTGTTTTGATTCAGCTGTTTGAGGAGCTTTGCAGCTTTAATCGACTGAAGCTGAAAATCTCAAGCTACTGACTGAAGGGTCCTTAGCGATGCTCTTGATGTATCTATTATAACCTTGTACCAATGTGAGACACTTGATGTCCAACGTGCTGTGGTTGCTTCATAAGGGATCTAAGCGGGTTCTCTTTCCAGTATCCGGGAATGTCCCAACAACAACATATTGCATTTACACAGCGCCTTTCACATCGGGAGGGTATCCCAAAGACAATCGACTAACCACCGGGTTCCTACTTACTGCAAGGTAAACAGAGGCATGTGGAATAAGGGAGGACAGTCGAAGATTTGCACCTGAGCTGGGATTTGGAATCAGGAGGGGTGGAGGGCAGGGAGGGTTGGGGGTAGGAATGACCAAAAGCACGGTAAGAGAGGAAGATCTTGAGACCGGCCCTTGAAGGGAGCAAGGGAGGTGGAGGGATTCTGGGATGGAGTTCCAGAGAGTGGGGACCAATGGTGGGTGGGACAGGGTGAGGACGTGGAGCAGGCCAGTGTCTTTCCAGCGGAGGGAGCGGGCAGGTTGTTAGGGTTTTAGTAGGAGTAGGTTATGTCGGAGGAATGTTCCCATCAGTCCGTGTGATGTACTTCCGTCTTCCCTGTTAAGGAATTCCATTAGAAATTACCACACGCTCGACCCTAATTTCAGCTGAACATGAGGAGCTACACAGCTGGGAGTCCACCAGTGATAGAACTATTGGGCTGGCAGTTGCCTCGGAAGGGATCTGCTTGGTTTCCAGCAAGTTTCACAGTTGCTCCAACTGAGGGGTTAATTGGTTCTTCAGGGCATCCAAGCTACGGCTGTAACAAATTGGACTTTTGTTTTAGCGTTATTTCTATGTTAAATGGCAACTTGTAGTCTAAGCTGAAGCTCCAATGCAGTGCTGGGGGGGGGGTGGTGGTGTTATATTGTCGGAGGCGCTGTCCATCAGATGAGACGTTAAACCAAGATCCTGTCTGCCTGTTAAGGTGGACATTAAAATCCCATGGGCACTATTCGAAAAGAGAAGGGAGTTCTTTCTAGTGTCCTGACCAACAATCCCACCCCCACCCCAAATAAAATTGATCATTCGTTTCATGGCTATTTGTGGGACATTGTTGTGCTCAAAATTGGTTGCTGCATTTGCCCACAAATACACAGCCACTCCACTTCACAGTAAATCCAGTGAAGCACTTTGAGATGTCCTTCCTATGGGATGAGGCACTATACCAAATGCAAAGATTTAGGGTGCGTTGTGTGAATTACACTCGCGCTGGTTTGATTGTTCCCCTATTTTATGCTTCGCCTCAGAGGTTCCAGACAGGTCGCACTCCATCCTGCTGCAATATTCCATCAACGGTGGCATTACCTGGCATTTGATGGACGAATTCTACTTCCCTCAGACCACCGAAGTCCTCTTCATTAACGTGCCCTTACCACACACAGCCCAGACCAACGCCACCAGGTTCCGTCTCTGGCAGCCACACAACGACGGTAAGCATCGGCACTCTCACCTCAACCCCCTGGTTTTACTCTGGAAGAGCTCATATTGCAGTGTAAATGAATTGGATCAATTTATCGAGACACTTAACCAATACAGTCGGACCATGCAGCCTTCACACAGATGCAGCTTTTCCCTCTTTCCATCAGTTGGGAGACAACATGTTACACCTCTATAGAGTTCCTATGCCTTGGGAAATCGATAGGTGCTTAAAAAGGAAAAATTTGCAGAGCTATGGGGTAAGAATGGGGGAGTGGGACTAGTCGGCTGGCTCTTTCCGAGAGCCGTCACAATGGGCCGACTGGACTCCTTCTGTGCTGCATGGTTCTGTGATTTCCAACATGGAATAGGCCAGCCCTCTCCTGGCCCAGTAAAGATTTTCATTCTAAATAGCATTCGATTGAAAACGGGAGCGTCAGACAAGCATGTGGTAAACACGTTTAAACATGGTTGTATCCTCTGCAAAAGGCTTCCCTTCAGGTGAAATAATTTGAAAGCCACATGTTTAGCAATTGCCAGTTGATATTCTCTGCTGTTCTCCATGACTTAATAGTAACAATAATTATCCATTAAGATTGTGCCAGAATTATCGAGGTGGTACATTGCGTGGATTTGAAACCAAACTCTAGTCTGTTGCTCATGTCAATATCTAAGCACCATTGTCACTTGTCGGATAAAACAATCTCACTTCTTAGAAACAGAAACTTGTGCAAAAAAAACATCGGTGAATAAAAACCTGAGTGAGAACAGAGTCAGACAGGCAATCCTGTCAAATGTATAGGACTGAAAGCTAAATTAGAGCATTTATTTAAAACCGTTCGATACGTCTTGACTCTAGAGATGAGCTTGCACTGACCAGACATGTTTCTGTTTTAACTACAAAGGGAATAAGGAAGAAATCTGGATTATAGACGACCTGATTATCGATGGGAATAACATACAAAATCCTGGTATTCTGTTGGATACGTTCGACTTTGGACCGAAAGAGGAAAACTGGCTCTTCTACCCAGGGGGAAACATTGGGCTGTACTGTCCCTACGCATCAAAGGGAGTAGCGTAAGAAATTAAAGCTTTTTTTGTATGGATTAAAACATTCATAATGCCTTGCATGATACATAATAATAATAATAATCCTTGCATTTGATATAGCGCCTAAGCACCTCGTTGAGATGTCTCAAAGTGTTTCACAGGATATACGGTAAAGTGAATTGACTGTATAGTTTATGGGCAAGACCTGGCAGCCAATTGCGCACAGAAGTGTCCCACAAACAGTCGAGAATTGAGTGACCAATTTATTATTATTTAATTTTAGTGATTGCTGTATAATGGGACCCACACACAGACACTCACGCACATACAGTTTTCGGTGGGTGGTTTCTTGTTGGGTGACTGCATTTTTGGGGATTACGCTTTGACGTTTTTGGGTTGTGTTTTCTCCAATGTGAAGGGAGGAGGATTCTGCCATGGTCTTTGTATCCAATGCAGTCGGAGAGCATTCCATCACAACACGCGATCTGGACGTTAACGAGAATACCATTGTTCAGTTTGAGGTAAGTTCCTGCTATTAGGCTTTTGCCCCATATCCCCAACATTTCGATTTACTGTATTTTACTTTCTTTGGCGCACGGTTCCACTCTTCATAGGATGCTTGTTGGGTGGTTCAAAGTTGAGAAAAGGATTTAAGGCTCTTACAATGGCTCAACCACTGCCTCAGTTGATTTTATTTTTGGTCTTGTGCCCTTTGCTTGCTGATCTTAGGCAGGACAGTAATTAGAACAAATTGCATTGATATAACACGTCATGAGGACGTCCTAAGGCACTAGACAGGAAGGGATTTGCATTCGACCTGTTGGGATCAGAGAGGGGTGGAGGGCAAGTGGGGGGCGGGGGCTGAAGGAGGTTAAGAGACCAAAGGCACGGTCGAAAAGGAAGGTCTTGAGGAGGTCTTGAAGGAGGCAAAGGAGGGAGCGAGGTGGAGGGATCAGGAGGGGTGGAGGGGCGGGGTAGGCATGATCAAAGAGGAGGGTCTTGAGACAGGTCTTGAAGGAGGCGAGGGAGGGGCGGTGAGGTGGAGGGACTGTGGGATGGAGTTCTAGAGGGTGGGGACAGAGAGGCTGAAGGCCCAACCACCAATGTTGGGGCAGGCAAGGTGGGGGACACTAACCCTAAGAATGGAGTTCCAGAGGGTGGCAGCAGAAAGTCTGAAGGTCTGACCGCTGACAGATTGGTGAAGTTTTAGTAGGTCACAGAGGTAGGGCGGAGCAAGACCGTGTTTTAGGGTTTTATAGATGAGGACAAGGATAGACTGCTACAGAGAAGCAAAAGAATATCCAAATTCCTACTCTTATCTCTTGAGTCGAGCCATTGTTGCCCTTCCACCGAAACAATGTGGTGAGGATTTATTTGTCTGCTATTCTTGGCCCACACACTGTAAGGCTCTCCTGATGAATAAGGAGAGATTACGATAAACTTTGTTACACAGAGGATGGTGAGAACATGTAACTCGCTGTCAGACGCAGTGGTTAAAGCAGAAAGCATCAACGCATTTAACAGGAAACTTGAGGGATATAGGAGTGAGAAGGGAATTGGGGGTTATGGGAGGGGGATAGAGGATTAGGAGAGGTAGCGTATAAACTAGAGTATAATTTGTACCAATATAATCTAACTCATCTTGAGTCTAAACACTGGCAGGGACGAGTTGAACCAAATGGACTGTTTCGGTGCTAAATGTAATTCTACCTGATAGACAGCTGTCCTGATCAGCCTGGATCATTCTCGTTTCCCTTCTGCTTTCAGATCAATGTGGGATGCAATATGGACAGTTCGGCCCTGGATCCCGTCCGGCTGGAGTTCTCGAGGGATTTCGGAGCCACGTGGCACTTGCTGCTCCCTCTGTGTTACAGCAGCGGGCACATCAGTGCACTCTGCTCCACTGAGCTGCACCCCAGCAGCACCTATTACGCTGGCACCACCCAGGGCTGGAAGAGAGAAGTCATCCACTTCGGAAGGCTCCATCTCTGTGGGTGAGTTCCACTTGCACAAAACAGGAGTAATAACAACAACAACAACTTGTATTTGTATGGTGCCCTTCAACCGGGGTTAGTGTCCCCCACCTTGCCTGCCCTAACGTTGGTGGTCGGGCCTTCAGCCTCTCTGTCCCCACCCTCTAGAACTCCATCCCACAGTCCCTCCACCTCGCCCCCCCCCTCCCCCCACCTCCTTCAAGACCTGTCTCAAGACCGTCCTCTTCGATCATGCCTACCCCGCCCCTCCACCCCTCCTGATCCCAACCACCAGCTCGGATGCAGATCCCTGACTGTCCAGCGCCTTGGGAAGTCCTCCTGACATGAAAAGCACTGTACTAATGTAATTTGTTGTTGTTGCTGTATCTTATTCCTGTAGCTCTGTGAGGTTCCGATGGTACCAAGGTTTCTACAGGATGGGCTCCCAGCCAGTGACCTGGGCCATTGACAATACCTACATTGGACCCCAGTGTGAGGAGATGTGCAATGGGCATGGCAGCTGTATCAATGGCACAAGGTGCATCTGTGACTCCGGATACTCTGGACCTACCTGCAAAACCAGCTCCAAGAACATCGACTTTCTGAAGGGAGAGTTTCAAGGTACCGTGTTGAAGAATAAATATAGTGACTTCTTCCCAATCCTGACGTGTCCCAATCCTAACATGTGCTTCCCCAATCGTAGAAACGCTGGGGTAAAAATTTTGTTAAACATGACCAGGTAATGTTTTAATTACCCACTGGTCTGCAATTGCAACCTCTTCCGCCACTGGGGGTTGTGCCATAGCCAGCTACACATTGGACTAAAAACAGAAGTCGCTGGGAACACGCAGCAGGTCAGGCAGCATCTATGGAGAGAGAGGAAAATGTGTTAACGTTTCAGCAGCTTTCTATACCACCTTATCAAATCGTAGCTCAAGTAACACATCATAGGTTCCATTAACACATTGTGGGTTGCAATTTTCACTTGCAAGATCATAAGAGAGGTTGCAAGAAAGAAAAAAAACTTTGGCCCATCTGATCTCATCATTCTTGAACACCCACCACCCCCGGCCTCCAAGTTTAAACGAGTCCAGCATCCTGATGTCAACCACGCTTCCTGGTAACCTGTTCCAGTTGCTAATCACTCTTTAGGTACAGAAATCCATCCCAGTGTCTGTCTATCTGTCTGTCTGTCTGTCTGTCTAAAAGTAACCCAGAAAATGACGGGGCGTTTGCAGCACATCAGAAGGCTGCTGGGCTCACCGTGTCTAATCTCACATGAACACCTCATGTTGATCTTTCAGGCCCAGTGGAGCCAGAGAAATTCCTGATGTTGAGCGGTGGGAAGCCCTCCAGGAAATGTGGCCTAATGTCCAGCGGAAACAGCCTGTTCTTCAGTGAAGAGGGACTGCGAATGCTGATGACAGTCGAGATGGATCTGTCTCAAGCAAGGTATAACTTTCACTGTGTTCTCTTCTTACTGTGTTTATAGTGGAGTCCCATAGCGTAGTGGTTAGCTCGCTTGCCTCACAGGCCGAGATGATCCAAGTTCAATTCCCGGGCGGGGAGAAGCCTTAGGCAAGTTTCCTTATTCCACTGGCCTCTGTTTACCTAGCAGTAAGGGATGTAGTTAGTTGATGGTAATAATATCTCCAAGAATAAAAAATATATTGGCCACTCAATCCACCAATGTTTGTGAGACACAGTTGTGCGCAATTGGCTGCCGAGTTTTGCCCCCAAAGTATGCAGTTTACAATATATTCTTGTATAACGCTTTGAGACGTCTCAATAACACTACATTAAACGTAAGGATTATTATTATTTTATTGTCATTTCCCAACCGAGGCTTTATTTGCACCCAAATAAAACACCAGCAATTGTGAACAATCCCTGAACCTCACAGTTAACGAACCCCACTTCTCTTTTGCTTCTACCACATCCCTTCATCCCTCCACCCTGAGCTCAGGCTCTGAAAGCTCTTCATCATTCCGCTCTTTCATCCCAGCAGAAGCAGAAATAATTGTTTTCCTTCCTGACGCGAGAGACGGTATCAATCACCAAACAGTAGGAAACACAAGACCTCCATTCCTGCTCCAACCTCAGCTCCCCCCTTCCACTGTGGTACTTTGTTGAGCTGCGCTGTGATGAATTATTCCAAACCATCACACAAATGACTCCGAATTCACATTGGGGTGTCGCGGGAAACAACAGCCTTTTTTTTTCCTTTTGCATTTAATTACCAGGGGAAAACAGGGAGTCCTTGTGGTGCGCTGTCAGGAGCAAATTAATCTCTTGTCAGTTAACGCGATCTCCCAGGGGAGCAGAGAGGAAAAGCAGAGACAAAGAAACCTGAAGCATTGGTGCAGCCAAACAACTACAGGCTGACACTGTGTGTTACTTGGAGGTCTCAGTGCTTTCAACAACGAGGGGCAGTCAGACCTTTTCTCATTCCAGTCCACGGGACGGTGGTGGGGGGGGGGGGTGGTGGGGGGGGAATGTGCTTTTAATGAGATCTCATTATAAAAGCTTTTGGAATGTCAGGACTCCTCACGCTAGTAACTAAAGGAATTTAACGTCATACTAAGCAACACCTACACACCTTTCGCCGATAAAACCAAAGGAAACCTTTAAAACGCTTGACATGCAAGCGGCAGATTTCCTCTCTGTAAAAAAATTAATTTCTGTACAACACCATTCTCTGAAGTGCTAGAATTTCGCTTTTGCCTGAAATGCGTCGCCCGTGACGTTGCAAAGCGTTTCGTGACAGCTCAAATAATAAAAAATAATAATGATTATTGCATTGGATTTGGCGCCTTTCACGTCAGGAGGTTAATCTCGAGCCACAAGATTTACTGTAGTGCACAGTGACTGGGTATTTTGTACCCTAACATAATAATCCTTGCATTTGGTACAGCGCCTTATCACATGGGAAGGACATCTCAAAATGATTCACAGGATTTTACTGTGAAATGGAGTGACTGGATATTTATAGGCAAACGAGGCAGTCCAATTGCGCACAGCAATGTCCCACAAATAGCACTAGGATAAATAAAAAAAGTAAGCACTTGAGTATTATTGAGTATTATGAAGATTATTATGCCTCCTAGTGGATATTCACAAGAGTGCCACCTGTAATAGCTCACTTATGGCCCAAAGTATCTTTTCTTTCATTAATTATAATAATTATAATCCTTGCATTTGATATAGCGCCTTATCGGGTCTTTGATACGTCTCAAAGCGCTTCACAGATTATACTGTAAAGTGAATTGACAGTGTATTTGTGAGCGAAACGTGGCAGCCAATTACGCACAGCAGTGTCCCACAGTGTCCCAGTGACCAAATTATTATTAATATTATTTTTTGAAGGGATTATAACTCCCGAAAAGCCATCCGCCAATCGAAAACAACCTGAAGATCATTGCCTTAAAGTTTCAGATTGGGCAGAATTTTGGAAAAGTCTTAATTTGGAAGGCGGTTTTCCAAAGTTCTTAAAGAGACTTTAAAGCGTGTTTCTGGTGGCTGGAAAGAGCTCCACAATGTCACGGTGTCTTCTTTACTCTGCATCCCAGGGTTGAATAAGTGGGTAAATCACTCCCTCCAACATTTGCAATCTGTTTCTCTGAAGGGTCATCTAATAAAAGTTTATTTATAGAGAAGTTTCCTTAGGCAAGTTTCCTTACTCCACATGTCACTGCTTACCTAGCAGTAAGTAGGAACCCGATTGTTAGTCGATTGGCGGATCACTTTCTGGGGGTAATAATCCCTTTTAAAAAAATAATAATGATAATTTGGTTACTCGATCGACGACCGTTTGTGGAACACCTGCTGTGCGCAATTGGCTGTCGTGTTTCCTCCACAAAATACACCGTCTATTTACTTTACAGTACATTCTCTGAAGCGCTTTGAGACGTTTCAACAACATGATATCAAATGCAAGAATTAATATTATTATGTTAGTATTATTAATACTAAGAATTAATATTATTATTATCCTGAAGGATAACGTGTTAGTGTGTCAAAGTCAGCTGATTTCTTTGTTATTATTTCTGTGTTCAGGTTTGTCCAGTTCTTCCTCAGACTGGGCTGTGGCAAAGCATCCCCAGACCCGCGAAGCCAGCCCGTGCTTCTCCAGTACTCCCTGAACGGTGGTCTCAGCTGGGGCCTCTTCCAGGAGTTTCTCTTCAGCAACAACAGCAACGTTGGCAGGTACATCGCCCTGCACATCCCACTGAAGGCTCGGTCCTCGTCCACACGCCTGCGCTGGTGGCAACCATCTGAGAACGGACACTTTTACAGCCCCTGGGCCATCGACCACGTGAGTTCCCTTCGTACCTCAACAACGCACTGATAGCATCGTAGCATCCTACAGCACAGAAGGAGGCTGTGTCAAATGCGAGGATTAGTATTCTTGTTATTTTTACTATTGGGTCTCTACGCTCGTATAATCTAAGATGACACTCCAATGAGCTGCCGGGGCTGAGCTGCCTTGTGTCATCCAACAGATACATTAAACCGTGGTCAGTATGTAGAAACCTGGTTGTTAGTCAATTGGCAGATCACTTTTCTAGGGGTAATAATCCCTTCAAAGTAAACATATCAATAAATACATTTAATTTGGTCACTCAATCCGTGACTGTTTGTGGGACACTGTTGTGCGCAATTGGCTGCCGCGTTTCGCCCACAAAATATACAGTCAATTCATTTCACAGTGTATTCTTTGAGACGACTTGAAGACGTGAAAAGGATTCTCATTATTATTATTATTATTAATGTGCTGTACAGACCTGGACAACTCCCAGTCTGATGTCCGCAGTGTTGATCTCAGCACGAGCAACAATTGGGTGGTGGGGGATGGCGGGGGGTGGTGGGAATGGGGCAGAAGTTGCCCTGTGTGACTCTGGGATAAAAACAGCATCGCCCGCAAAATGTACAGCCCATTCACTTTACATGATATCATGCTTAACGTCGAACCAAACTTTTATCCTGTGATGTTAGTCGCCATGCTCTGAGCACTCTGTGCGTTCGTTACATGCTGAGAGTTATCTCTCTCTTTCTCTCTCTCTCTCTCCCTTTCTCGCTCTCTCTCTCTGGACAGATTGTGATCGGGGGGAGCATTACTGGCGACACAGTGATGGAGGACGACTTCAGCCGGCTGGACAGCAGGAAGTGGCTGCTCCACCCGGGAGGTACCAAGATGGCCGTCTGTGGCTCCAGCGGGGACTCCCTGGTGTTTATTGAGAAAGCCTACACTCGCTATCTGATCTCCACTGACGTGGTGGTGAACGAGGATTCCTTCCTGCAGTTTGACTTTGCCGCCTCCTGCTCTGTAACAGACTCCTGCTACAGTAGGTGCCTCTTTGATGATTTATTTATTTGTTTCTTTCTTTTTTGGGGGACGTGTCTGACACTTAAGAGCATCCAAATCAAGCTGAGAATTCCACGCATCCCACCTACACACGGAAATCCCACAGATAGGCTGTTGGAATGGAATGCGCACTCTCTCCCTGGAGGGACGTATCCTGCTGACCTAATTCCGGAAAGTATTAGGCGCAGGTTGGCAAGAGCCAAGGCTTTGAGGACCCCAGAGTGTCCGTTGGGGGTAACTGCTGGAGTCTAAGCAGCTAAACCACCATAGCTTGCGATTGAGCCTCAAGTCCTTCCATTCTGCCTCCAAACACAGCAAATTGCCATGATAATTAACTTCAGGATTAAATTATAATAATATTAATAATAGTAAACCTTGCGTTTGATATATAGCAGCTTATTATGTCTTCGAGACGTCTCAAAGAGCTTCATGGAATATACCGCAAAGTGAATTGACTGTGTGTTTTGCGAGTGAAACGCGGCAGCCAATTGCGCACGGCAGCGTCCCACAAACAGTCCTGGATCGAGTGACCAAATTATCGAACAGCCACGAATGTTACCTTGCAATGTCTTCTGTTTATTCAGCCGTGGAGCTGCAGTATTCGGTGGACTTGGGCCTGAGCTGGCATCCTCTGCTGAAGGATTGTCTACCCAGCAACGTGGAATGTAACAAATACCATCTGCAGAGGATCCTGGTATCAGATACCTTCAACAAGTGGTCCAGGATCACACTGCCACTACCTCCTTATACCAGGTAGGAGACCGGACCCCAGGTGCTCCTCCACACGTGACCCAGAGGGAGGGCAGGGAAGGTAGCGGTGGGAGGGTGGCCGAAAGCGTAGTCGTAGAGGAGGGTCTTGAGATGTGCCTTGAAAGAGGCGAGGCAGAGAGCGAGGCAAAGGGACTGCGGGATGGAATTCCAAAGGGTGGGGGCAGAGAGTCTGAAGGCCTGATTGCCAATGGTGAGAAATATCACCCAGGCCCCATACACCTGACCCACGCACCTCACATGTGACCTGCACCCCCACCCATGCACCCTACATATCATCCAGCCATCTAACCCCACCCCGTAACCCCACCCCCACACACACACACACACCACTACCCTAAATGATGTCCATGAAAACGTACCAGCAAAGTTCAACAACAACAACAAATAACAACAATAAATTACACGTGCCTAGCGCCTTTCACATGGGGAGGATGTCCTAATGCGTTGGACAGTCAAGGATTTGCACCCACACATGCCTTCAGTTTAAGGAGAGAAATATGGGGGGAAACTTCAAAGGTGGGCTGGGCTGGGGGTGTTTGTGAATGTGGACGAGGAGATGTTACGGTAGGTGTCTTTGTGTCCCCGGCAGGTCCCTGGTGACCCGTTTCCGATGGTATCAGCAGGCGCCATTTGAGAAGCAGCAGACATGGGCTTTAGACAACGTCTACATAGGCGACAGCTGTGTGGACATGTGCACCGGGCATGGCAGATGCTCACAAGGCTCTTGCATGTAAGTAAGAGGGTCGGTAGGGTATCTTTATCACATTGTGGTGGGCGACTGTACGAGGGTGTGGGTCGCGCCCAGAAAACTTTATTGAAAAGTTTTAAAAAAACAAAAAATTTAATTGGAGTTGAGTTATAGATCAGCCATGGTGTAATAGAATGGTGGAACAGGCTCAAGAGGCTGAATGGCCTCCTCCTGTTCCTGCGTTCCTATAAAATAAACTTGCACCAAGGGCTCTAACAACAAAAAGGAAAGGTTTATTTTCATCAGGAAGCTGTTGCTTTGGAGTGCGTTGGTGTGTCACCTTTGACTATATGAGCTCAAAGTCCGAATGTGGGGGCTTGAACCCACAACCTTCTGACCTGTTGTGGGTGCTGTGTTGGCGCGCAGGAAGCTACATCCCCAGGGATGATGCCTCAGTGTCTGATGGGCTTTCCCGTTGACCACAGCTGTGACGAGCCCTGGAGCGGGCTGTACTGCGATGAACCCAAGTCAGCTCTTCCCGTGCGGCTGAAAGACAACTTCAACAAAGCCCCCTCCAGCAGCAACTGGCTGACAGTCAACGGGGGAAAACTGAGCACCGTGTGTGGGTCTGTGGCCTCAGGGCTGGCTCTCCATTTCAGCGGGGTGAGTGAGTGAGTGAGCGAGTGAGTCGCGAGCGTGTGAGTGAGTCGCGAGCGAGCGAGCCTGCATCTGACCTGCTAACTTTACCGAAGCCTCCGGTTTGATATTCCGGACTCTCCATGTTATGCGTCCATGGCTATCAAAATAATGGAGCGGGGTGGGGGGCGGGGGGGGGGAACGGGAGATTTTTTGGCGATGGAGAGAATAATGTGCAGCCCGACATGGTATTCTTCAAGTATGGGACCGGCCCATTGTCTTTATCCGTCCTCTTTTCCTTTTGTCTGTGTTTCCTGAGAGTATGTGACGTTCAGCTGCTATAGAATTGTGCGCTTGTTTCATGACGCTACTGTGCGCTTGTTTCAGGGGTGCAGTCGGCAGTTGATTACTGTGGACCTGAACCTGACGAACGCTGAGTTCATCCAATTTTACTTCATGTATGGCTGTTTGGTTCTCCCTGGTAACCGTGACCAGGGTGTCTTCCTGGACTATTCAGTCAACGGGGGCATCACGTGGAACCTCTTAATGGAAATCTTCTACAACCAGTACAACAAACCTAGGTGAGCAAAACGCCGGTTTTAGTCCCTGTGTTCGTTCCCAGCGACTGAAAACGTGCCGCTGATTTGTCATAACGACACAAAGGTGCAGAGGGTGCAAGCGAGAGGACTGGGGTTCAATTCCCGGTCAGGACGAAACCTTAGGCAAGTTTCCTTACTCCACACGCCCCAGGCTTACCTAGCAGTAAGTAGAACCGTTTTTTTTAGTCGATATATTCAATAATTCCTCCAATAATTGGTTAATTAATTAATAAAAATGATAATAACTTGGTCACTCAATCCATGGCTGTTTGCGGGACGCTGCTGTGCGCAATCGACTGCCGCGTTTCGCCCACAAAATATACAGTCAATTCATTTTACAGTATATCCCGCGAAGCGCTTTGAGACGTCTTAACGACGTGATGAGGCGCTGTATCATGTGCAAGGATTATTATTATTATTGTTATTGTTATTATTTGCGGTGTGAGTTGCCTCCTCTCCCTGTGATTCGTTCGCAGCTTCGTGAGTATTCTCCTGCCTCCGGAGGCGAGGACACTCGGCACTCGGTTCCGTTGGCGGCAGCTGAAGCACTACGGCCACGAGCAGGGAGACTGGGCTCTGGACAACGTGCTGATCGCCGGCTCGGCCAGCGAGAGGACCTTCATGTTGGATACGTTCAGCCCTGTGCCCATCCCACTGCACGATCGCAGCCCCTCAGACAGTGGCCCCATGGGCAGGGTCGCCTTCATGTTTGAGGAGGAACCCATGGGTAAGTGACGCCCTCCTCCCCTCCCCTCCCTTTCCCTCCTCCCCTCAACACACCGACATCTCCAAAGTGTCATGGCTCCTGGGCAGGAAACCACACAGCGAGTCAAATCGTCATTTATCTTCTCTTTTTTTTTCGGTTAACTGAGTGTCTGACCGACATTTACGGAAACCCGTCACCACCCCGACGCGTTTCGCCCACAAAGCACACAGTCACTTCACTTTACCGTCTATTCTGGTGAAGCGCTTTGAGACGTCTCGAAGAGGCGATAAGGCGCTGCATCGAATGCAAGGATTATTATTTATTTCGTAAAAAAAAAAACACAACCCGCTGCTTGTTGCCGCCAAGTTACCGGGCTGAGCGTCCTCACGACAAGCTGTTGTGACGGAGTTCTTGACGGTGCAGTACGGCTTGTCACTGTACCTTCCAAACTGATGGCAAATGCCGACAAACCTACAGTTTACGAGGTGAACGAGCAATGGATGTTCCACGACGACTGCCTGGTGGAAAGGTTCTGCGACTCACAGGATGCAGTTATGGTCTGCGGCAGTCAGGATGGCAGGGAAGTCCATGCAACCACCTACGACCTGACGCCCAGCGAAGGCTGGATTATGCAGTTCAAGGTAAAGCTTTACGTTGCATCTCAACCCTGTTGTTCTGAGTGAAAATAACCCATCATTGAATCATCGATGACTCTTCCATTTGCTGCTTTATGTCACGACTTTGAACTCAGTGTCTAGGCTGACCTACTGGGAGAGCACGGCATTGTCGGTAGTGCCGTCCTTTGAGTAAGACATTACACTGAGGTCCCATCTGCCTATTCCTGTGGACATTGAATATCCCTTGGCACTATTTGAAAAGAGGAGGAAGTTTTTCTCGCGTGTCCTGGTCAACAATCCCTCAGTTTCTTTGACTGCACTTTCAGTCATCTTTCCTCTCCCCTCCCCTATCCGCTCACCTCTCGCCCCCAGCTCGGGACACAAGCCAGTATTGTTAAGGGTCTTGGACATCCTCCCGACCTGAAAGATGCTATAAAAATGTAAAATTGTATTGTGAAAAATTGATCAATTACTTCATGGCTGTTTGTAAGATATTGCTGTGTGCAAATTGTCTGCGCCATTCATCCACAAAATACGCAATCACCGCACTTTACAGTGTATCCTGTGAAGCTCTTTGAATGTCCTTACAATGTGAAAGACACTATATTAAATGACAGGATTATGTTTTTAGAAGCACTCCGCATGTGCAGTGCGGTGATGTTGGCCATATTGATTTGCTTAACCGTTGACGGGCGCTCTAGATCTTCCAAACATGGAGCCCCACTCCACCTGTACACACATCTGTGCTCTGCGCCATTAGATCCATAAGCGCATCAGCCACACAGCCTCTCCGCACACTGTCATTATTCATCTCAAGTGCTTTATTCCCAGTGAGTTCTGCTATTTACTTATTTATTTACCTCAAATGCGAGTGAAAACGCATGTTCACCATAGGGAATTGCTAATAACTGCTACGAGACCTAAATAGACCATCCTGCTGGTAACCTGAATTGCATTTCTCCCATGCGTAAACATTTTGTTCCATTTGCTTGCGGAGCAGAGTGTCTGTGGGGCAAGTGTCACACATTTCTGGTTCATGGAAGTTACCCAGGCATGTCCTGGGTTGACTCATCCCCCTTTCCAATCTTTCTCTTTCTCCCCTTTCCTCCTTCCCCCTTTTCCTCTTCCCTTTTTCCACTCTTTTCCCTCCTTTAAAGATTTCCATTTCCCTGTTCAGGTGGACATTAAAGATCTCGTGCCGCTATTTGAAAAGATAAAGGGCTTTTCTCTCTCCCAGTGTCCTGGCCAACAATCCCCCAAATAAAATTGGTCACTCGTTCCGTAGCTGTTTGTGGGACACTGCTGTGCACAATTGGCTGCCGGTTTCGCTCACAAAGCTGTCAGTCCATTTTACAGTGAATCTTGTGAAGCACTTTGAGACATCTCAACAACGTGATAAAGTTCTACATTAAACGCAAGGATGATGATGAACGATTTAATACACGGAGCATGCACCCTTGCACTCACCTGATCTGTATTCTCTTCCAGATTTCCGTAGGCTGCAGAAGTACAGAGAAGCTGGTTCAGAATCAAGTTCACATTCAGTATTCCGTGGATTTTGGAGTGACATGGCGCTACCTGGTGTCCCAGTGTCTGCCCGCTGACCCCCAGTGCTCCAGCACCAACTCACAACCCTCCGCCTTCTTCCCTGCCAAGGGGTGGAAAAGAGTTATATACCCACTGCAGGAAAACCTGATGGGCAAGTGAGTGGCCAGGAGCCGTGCAGTGAAATGCAGCTGCTCCAGATATTCATTGTTTGATACAAGCACAAGCCATGTGGTTTTAGCTGGTTAGACTCCAGCAGTTACACCCAACGCACGCTCTCTGGTGTCCCCCAAGCCTTGACTCTTGCCAACCTGCACCTAATACCTTCCGGAATTAGGTAAGCAGGATGCATCCCTCCAGGGAGAGAGTGCGCATTCCACTCCAACAACCTATCTCTGGGATTTCCACGCGTAGGTGTGGGATGCATGGAATTCTCAGCTTGGTCTGGATACTCTTAAGCACGGTGATGGGTTCCTGCATGTGGCAGACACCCGTCTGACCACCCCCCCCCAAAAAAAATACGTTCAATCCTAGACAGCGGAGGTTTTCTGAATTTATAAAGGCAAAATATGCGCTGTTTCTTAATTGACACAAGGAACGCTTCATGGAAGGTCAAAGATCTGGTCAAAGCCAGAATCTGGGTATTAGGAGTTCTAGCTTAGGGGTTTCCCTAAGTCAACCTATTTTTCTGTTAAGTAACAGAAGGAATTGATTGGTAAGGAACGGGTTAAGGAATACTGTAAATTTTCCTCCACGATACATCGCATTGATTTTCCTGGCTTGAAGCTGGGCTGGTTCTACACAGAGAATCCCTGTATGGATGCATGTGGCCATGTGTGTATGTGTGTGCACTCCTGTACACACGTGCATGTGTGTAAGCATCCCTATCATAAGATATACGTGTGTCTGTTTTGTGTGTGTGTGTGTGTGACCGGCTGTATGTGTGTGTGTGTGAGTATGTGTGTGTGTGTATATACACACGTGTCCATGTTTGTGTACAAGTTTGAAAGAAAGAAGACAGGACTTTTCCCCACTTTTCCTTGGGTCAAAATTGGGGTTGTCCTCGATTCTTTTCTGTGCACACCATTTTGATGTGGATGAAAGTAGCCGTGCTGAGGTTGGACTCACTCTGACCCACGCGATTCCTTGTGTGGTTCACACTGACCTGTGCTGTTTTGTTGCAGTGCTGCCAGGTTCCGCCTGTATCAGAAGTACTCGGACACGCAGTGGGGGATCGATAACTTCTACGTAGGACCCGCCTGCCCAGACAACTGCAGAGGGCACGGAGACTGCCTGAACAGACAGTGTTTCTGTGACCCCGGTTTCACAGGCCCAAACTGCTACCTGAGCCACTCTCTCAAGGTACCATCAGCAATTTAAACAAATGAGCATTAAACACAAAGTGGGTACGCGTTATTTGATTAGTCTCTTTACCTGCTGCTCTTCCAGGGACAGGTAACTGACCGATACTTTATTCTCTAAAACCCGGTTGCTACCATACCATGCGATAGTGGGTTCAATGCTCTTTGTATAATCATTGACTGTTGAATTATAATAAAGGAAACAAATTGTTTAACATCCAAATTTCATCAATAATTAATAATAGATACAGAGTTTCCTTACAAATGGGGGAAAGGCGGGCGAACGGGGTTAAATGGACAGCTTGTTCAGAGAGCCAACACGTACTGTTTGAGTTTCTACGGTTCTAATTGCTCGTGTGTTGCAGACTTCACTGAAGGAGCGTTTTGAGACTGATGATCTGAAGACAAATGTGTGGATGTCCCTGGAAGGTGGGAGCCCCTGTACAGACTGCGGACTCCTGGTAGAAGACCTGCCCCTGTATTTCAGCGGGGCTGGCATGAGGCAGGCAATAACTGCAGACCTGGATCTCAGGGGTACAAAGTGAGTCCTGGAGAGTTGCTTCTACAGAGAGTTTTGTCTCACACAGATTGATTTGGAAACTGGAATATAACAAGCCATTGATTAGATAGAGTATAGAGCGGTCAGGGGCAGATTCCAAGGAGGACCTCTCGAAGTAACTTATTGGGGTCTAATTAACGGTATTTCTTAAGAAATGCTGCAAATTAGTCCCCACTTTGCAAACTACTATGGGAGTGTACATTTCAAAGTGGTGTAATTATTTAAATAGTAATCTGTTATGCCTAATTAATTCATTTATAATAATGATGATTCATTTAAACAAATCATTTATTCCTTACATGCATTACAAATTTTGTTATTCATAATTATTCACACTGTATGAATAAATTAATGCATTATTAGGAAAAATAATCAATTAATTGTTGATAAATGTAAGCATTACATTATAATTGTTAATTTTAATATCATATTATGGGCTTCCCTATTAAATGGAGTCCTGTAGCTCATTGGTTAGAGCACTCGCCTCGCAAGTGAGAGACCTGGGTTCGATTCCCGGCAGGGTGAAACCTTAGGTAATTTTCCTTACTGCATACGCCTGATAATAATCCCTCAAGAAAAAAAAGCAACAATAAATTGGTCACTTCAATCCACAACCGTTTGTGGACGCTGCTGTGCGCAATTGGCTGCCGCGTTTCGTCCCCAAATATACAGTCAATTCATTTTACAGTATATTCTGTGAAGCACTTTGAGACGTCTAGAAGATGTGAAAAACTCTATATCAAATGCAAGGATTATTATTATTTTATTAAAAATGCAAAGATTATTATTTCACGCAGGTGTATAAAGTGGTCAACCTTAAGTCGAATGTAAAAAAAATACACAAATTCCTTTACGTTTCGCCCAGAAAATACACAGTCAATTCACTTCACAGTGTATTCTGTGAAGCGCTCTCAGATGCCTCTGCTCAGCGAGCTCCGGCCTGCTTCACGCCCCCTGCTTCATGCCCCCCGCCTCACCCACCCCACCATTGGTGGGCAAGCCTTCTGCCACTCTGCCCCCACCCTCTGAAGCTCCATCCCACAGTCCCCCTACCCCACCCCCTCCCTTGCCTCCTTCAAGACCCATCTCAAGTCCCTCCTCTTCGACTATGCTTTTGAGTACCCCTCCTTCCCCCCGCCCTCCACCCTCCCTGATCTCGACCCCCAGTTCGTCTCTGAAACACTGACTGTCCAGTACCTTAGGACGTCCTCCCGACATGAAAGGCGCTATACAAATGTAATTTTGTTGTCGTCGTTGTTCCGTAGACGTGATGAGGCGCTATATCAAACATTGTTTGTAATAAAGATATGGAAAGCCTTCTCCTTGAAAATATTGCTACCTGTGTGTTGTAATGCACTTGTGGTCTGCTGATTTCTTTATGAGTTTGAACATCCGGATTGATGCTGCCCCTTTGCTCCTTTAGGTTTGTGCAATACTGGGCAAGGATAGGCAGTGAAAACAACATGACGACATGTCACCGGCCAACCTGCAGGAAGGAGGGCGTTTTACTGGACTTCTCTACTGATGGAGGTGATGGAGGCTTTTATTTATTTTCAAGAAATGTGGGATATTTTTAATGCAAGTCAAGCTATACAGTTGGTAAGAGCAGAATCTGGATATTGAGATGAAAACAAGTGGCTGGTAATTTTAGTCACACTTCAGGACATTTCATACACGGTATTTGGCATAATTAAGTGCTATAAAATTCCAAGTTATGTTTTGTCTTACATACTCATGCACTGAGACATCCTACACCATGTGCTGTTGAATGTTGATGTACGTCGTCCATAACAGATTGTAATGACACTCGGCTCATGTCCTTAAGATAAGTCTATCCTCGGTGCTACTGATGACAGGCAGACTGTTTTCACTCTAAAATGGAATATTCCTCTGTTGTGAAGAACAAATTTAAGTCAGACACAAGAAATATAGTGTTGGGAGGATTCCCCTAAGTACTTGACAGGGAGGGAAAAGATGACCAAAAGCACAGTTTATATTTTTTACACAGAGGGAATGTATACAACTGGTACACATTGCCTGGAAGGATGGTTGATGCTCGGACATTGGGCACATTTAACAAGTACATTGATGCTTTAATGGGAAGTCTATAGAATGGCTATTCTGGAATGATGAGATCAAATTGGCCTTCTTCACCAGAATGTCTCTTGTGATCTTATATTTTTCTCTGCCCCCATCCTTTTGAACTCCATCCCACAGTCCCTTCACCTCGTTCTCTCCCTCGCCTCCTTCAAGGCCCGACTCAAGACCCTACTCTTTGACTGTGCCCTCGGTCACCCTCCTACCCTTACATTCCCTGCCCTCCACTCCTCCTTATCTCAACCCCCAGCTTGGGTCCAAATCCCTGACGGTCCAGAGCCTGGGGACGTCCTCCCGACGTGAAAGGCACTTTACAAAAGTAATTTGTAGTTGTCGTTGATGAGATGAGAAGTGGTGGTGGTGCTCATTGATGTGTGTTCTGTGATGTACGGCAGGAATCACCTGGCACCTCCTGCATGAAATGGATTACCAGAAATATATCTCCGTCCGCCAAGATTACGTGCTCCTCCCGGAGAACGCTCACAGTAACACGACTAGACTCCGCTGGTGGCAGCCCTTCCTCATACTGAACGGTCAGGCAGTGTCGAGTGCAGAGCGTGCTCAGTGGGCACTGGATAACGTCCTTATCGGAGGCTCAGAGATCAACCCCAGCCAACTGATGGACTCATTCGATGACGGTAAGGTGGAAACACTCGAATACTCCATAACACTGACCAGCTCGAGGTGGGAGGCACAAATAATGCACTGTGAGCGAGTGAATAATAATAATTATTATTATGGAGTCCTGCAGAGTATTGGTGAGAGGACCCGGGTTAGATTCCTCGGCAGGACGAAACCTTAGAAAAGTTTCCTTACTCCGCAAGCCTCTGTTTACCTAACAGTAAGTAGGAACCCGGTTGTTAGTCGATTTGCGGATCACTTTCAAGGGGTAATAATTCCTTTAAAACGAAAAATAATAATTTGCTCACGCAATCCACGGCTGTTTGTGGGACGCTGCTGTGCGCAATTGGCTGCCGCGTTTTGCCTATGAAATATACAGTCAATTTACTTTACAGTATATTCTGTGAAGCGCTTTGAGACTTGACCTGATCAGGCGCCATATCAAATGCAAGGATTATTATTATTTACTACTATTCTAACACTGACAGTCTCAGGCTGGGAGGCACAAATAGTGCACTGTGAACGAGTAACAATAGTTAGATATGTGATTAAACCAATGCATTAAAATGCTCCCAAACTATGTGATTCTGATCTGTTGCTCGTTGATGTGTTCTATAAAACTGTTGAACAGCAAGTCTGATGAGTTTTATTCTTACACTGCTTTGTGAATTTCACATCTTTCTTCCTCTCCCTACAGAAGGTGTAAACCATGATGAAAACTGGACCTTCTACCCCAACGCAGTGCGCACTGCAGGTTTCTGTGGTAATCCCTCCTTTCATCTCTACTGGCCTAATAAGAAGAAGGATGAGACGTACAATTTCCTGGAATCACGGGAGCTTATTGTAGCACCCGGATATATCCTGCAGTTCAGAGTAAGTCTTCTGTCTGTTAAGCATCTTTAATATTTCTTGCAAAAGATTTATGCTGAGACTCAGAGCATTAAACCGAGCTCGGCAATTAAAGCCACAGAGGTGGATTACGCCCTTTTTATTCTGCTAAACAGCTCCTCTTTAGAACTTTAGAATTGCTTCTTACAGTGGCATACATCACATCCCCGCATATGCAGATACTTCTCTACTTTGATTTAATTGGAGGAACCTGGTTGTTAGTCGATTGGCAGATCGCTTTCTGGTGGTAATAATCCCTTTTAAAAAAAAAAGAAGAATTTGGTTACTGAATCCACCACTGTTTGTGGGACATTACTGTGCACAATTGGCTGCCGAATTTTGGCCAAAAAATATACAGTCAATTCACTTTAGAGTATATTCTGTGAAGCGCTTTGAGACGTCTCACAATCGTGATAAGGCGCTATATCAAATGCAAGGATTATTAATAATAATAATAATAATCCTTGCATTTGATATAGCACTTTTCACGTCTTCTAGATGTCTCAAAGCGCTTCACAGAATATGCTGTAAGGTGAATTGACCGTATACTTTTGGGCGAAACACGGCAGTTAATTGCGCACAGCAGTGTCCCACAAACAGTCGTGGATTGAAAATGACCAATTTTTTTTTTTTGTTTTGGAGGGATTATTATTATTATGATATCAACATATCTGCCCAGCATTTGAGTTACAATTTGGCTGCTTTCTTATTTCATTGGTAATGGGTAAAGGCCACAGAGCGGTACATATCAAGGTTTAAAAAAGGAATGAGAGCAAATAAGAAGCAATGGTTAGTCAACGCCATGGCTGAACTTTGAATGCCCATAAATAACAACAACAACTCAGCAGAGTAGCGTTCCACAGATCTTTAGATTACAGTAGATTACAGGAGAACAGCAAGCCTGAGCAAAGTAAGGGATCCTAGGCGTATTTGTGGCACTGTGTAAAAGAATGGGTTAACGCAGGAGAGAATGTGATTTCAACCGTGATAATGCATGGAGGGAGAAATTATTGAGGGAATTATATTTGGAGGATCAAAGGAGGAAGTGACCATGTAAGCGTTGATAAAATGTAGAAAGGCATGAAATGTTGTGGCGGAGAGAGAATTGGGAAATCAGAGGCAAGAGAAGAATCAGCTTTGGTGATCTGTAAGGCCAAGAATATCCGGGGAAAGAAAAAGATAAGGAGGTAAGAGATAGGACCACTGGTTAGCTTCACAATCCATGAAGAAAATGTGCCTTTGAGGAATCGAAAGATACGAGGATTACATTGCCCTGTTGAAGATCATGAAGATGAAGGGTTTGGTGACTCATCGTACTGTGAAGGCGAGTGAAGGTTCTGAGCAGCTCAGAGCAGGTAGCTCTTTTGAAGGAAGCTAATGAATGTAGAGAGGGAGAAACCATCAGTAAAAGAGTGGACAAGGTCAGATGGTGACTGCAGATGGTGAATGCTGAAACACAAGATAAGTTTTCCATCAAAAGACCCCAGTGGAGCACTTTCCCAATGTGTGCATTTTCACAGAAAATGACTGTTGTGGTTGCCACTCGCTCACCAAAACAGAGCTGAACAGAGCGTCCAGAACTGAAATGCACGGGAAAGGTTCAGACACGCGAACAATGCCCAAAATTCAACTGATCACAAATCCTTCCTGGCTTACAATGCGGAGTCAACGCCAGCTTCCCTAGGAACGTAGGATAATAGGAATCTCTGTACGAAAAAAGACCAAGGTCCGTCTCGTCTGCCTTTTACCAGCCTGGTAATCGCCTTCTATCTACGGTGCTACATCCTTTCACGCGGCATTAAAACCAATCCACCAATTCTGTAACTGCCTGAGCGTCAACTAAATATTCAGTGATATTTGGGATTTATTACAGCGGAATAAATGAAATAGCTTTAAACTGCTGTGAAACACTGCTTTAAACTGAAGCTAAATCAACAAGTTTCAAACATAGCATTGCTGGAATTGTCACGTTCGCTAGGGCGAGCTTCACTCGCTGCTGTCGTCACTTGTGACATGGACTTTTCCCGGAGTTCACCCTGTGTGTCGTTTGCTTTCAGATTGTGGTTGGCTGCGAAGTCGGTTCTTGCGGTGAACTCCAGCCAGTGTCATTGCAGTACAGTAAGGATGGCAGGTGAGTGAGAGACCCAATGGAAAGTTGTGTGACCACAACATGTTTTATCATTGCATTCCCAGTAGCCCGTGACAGGATGGATGCCCCTGTGGTGCCCCTTGTAGGACATATCTATTCAGGACATTCATTTTTATCATTCAAGCTTTAAAATCAATAACAACAACAACAAATTGCATTTATATTAGTGCCTTTCACGTCGGGAAAATGTGAAAATCACAACCAAGGTCCAGCACCTTTGGACATCCTCCCGATGTGAAAGGTGCAATCTCAACTTCCATTCCTTGGCACCCCCCATCTCTCTAACCTCCTCTCTCCCACAGCAGTACCCGCTGTCTTCGCTCTACTGGGTCTGGCCTCCTCCGTGTCACCCGAATCCTCCGCTCCACCATCAGCGGCCGTGACTTCAGCCACTACACCCCGAAACTCTGGAACTCCCTCCCTCAACCCCTTCTCCTCACTCCCTCCTTCCCCATCTTCAGGTCACGCTTGAAGACCTTCCGCTTTGACCGCGCCTACGGTCACCTTCCCCCTCCCCCGTGGCTCGGCCTCGGGCTCCGCCATTGTTAAGGGCTCTGAGATGCCGCCCAGCGTGGAGGGCACTATGTAAATGCAAGCTGTTGTTGTTGTGGAGGTGATCCCACATCACTGAAGTGCTCTCTTTGTCCCTGCAGAAAAGATTCCTGGTCACTCGTCCAGACAGAGTGCCTGCCTTCGACAAGCAACAATGTTGGCTGTTCCCCATTCCAGTTCCACGAGGCCAGTATCTACAGTTCTGTCAACAGCTCTTCCTGGAGCAGGGTCACCATCCAGCTGTCTGACTACATCGCATCCAGGTACAGCCCTGGATTGTAATTTTTTTTATCATCAGTGCTTGTAGGTGAGGGACATCCTTTCACCAAAGGGTCTGGTGTATGTCACAAGGGAATGGGTGGTGAAGCTCACAGAAGAGAATTCATTTAACAGAATTAATTAACAGATGTTTCGCCCACAAGATACAGTCACTCCACTTTGCAGTGTATTCTGCGAAGCGCTTTGAGATGTCTCAACGATGCGATAAGGCACTATACCAAATGCAAGGTTTACTATTATGATTATTACCAAGAATTCTCTCCGTCTGTGGGGAAATCCCTCCTTTTGTCCATTCCTCCTCATCTCCCTTCTCCCCTCCCCCCAATACTAGTGTGACATAATCTCCGAATGTCTGTGCCGATAGTTGCTGGAGTGTTTTAGGTTCAGAGCTGTGCTGAGTTTAAAGGTTTAGAGCCGAGACGCTCAAACAGACCTTTGTATTTTCAGCGCCACTCAGTTCCGCTGGATTCAGAAAGAGGGAACGACAGAGAAGCAGAGCTGGGCTATTGACAACGTCTACATCGGGGAGCCCTGCTCCAGGCTCTGCAGCGGACATGGGTACTGTAGGACTGGAACCGTCTGTATATGTGATGAAGGCTATCAAGGTACCAGCTGTCGGGCTCTTGTTTTATTAAAAACTGATACGTTTGTGATCAAAACCCTTTCTCAGCCGTCCAAGTCAAAACGCTTGTGGCTCTGATTGCGTTCTGTGATTCCGTGGTTAGTATTCCGTAGTGTGAACCCTCTACCCCAGTTACCCCAACACACAATCTGGAGACCCCCCCACCCCCAAGCCTTGGCTCTTGCCAACCTGCGCCTAATACTTTCTTGGATTAGGTCAGCGAGATGCATCCCTCCAGGGAGAGAGTGCGCATTCCGGTCCAACAATCTTTCTCTGGGATTTCCACGTGTAGGTGGGATGCGTGGAATTCTCAGCTTGGTTTGGATACTCTTAAGCACGGTGATGGTTGGACACCCGGCTCCCCGCCCCCAAAAAAAGTGATCCCTATTAATATCTGTGCTTTAAACAATGAGTCTCACGCACAAGGGAGTCGTTGGGCCTGACAATGTGGCAGAGATGAACTGATTATATGGACAGAGATAACTTCAATGGTGTTTAAAGCCACTTCCATCAATGCCATGTAGATTGGCCTCTGTCGTACTCTCAGGCTCAACAACTCATGTGAGCCAGTGCCAACAGCCATACTGTCAGGACGTTGTTTTATTTATACTGTTTGTTTGTGGGACGCTGCTGTGCGCGATCGGCTGCTGTGTTTCGCTCACAACATACACGGTCACTCCACTTTACAGTATATTCTGTGAAGCGTTTTGAGACGTCTTGAAGACGTGATAAGGTGCTATATCAAATGCAAGGATTATTATTATTGCTGCACAAAGAGAAGCGATGTAGTTTCCAGCAATGAATTATGTGAAGCTGGAAGCCTGACTTATATTTCCTGCTCTCGTCACATTGGCACTGGGCATCAACAACAACAACTTGCATCTATGTTGGCATCCTTCACATGGGGTCTCGGAGCACTTAAGAAGGGGTTGGGCGGTGGTGCCTACAGAGCTGACACTGATTTCGGAGTTCTGCACACCAGTATGGGTGGTAACAGAGGATAGCTGATATCAGAGGATGGCTATGACCATAATACTGAGAGAAGGGAAAAAACAAGTCTCTTATTTTGGGCAGAGGAGGAAATTAGCAAGTGGAGAGGCGGGGGGCAGGGGGTTAGTGAAAAGAAAAACTCTAAACAGTTTCAAAGCTTCATTACAATGCTGAGATAATTTCACTGCCCCGAGCACCACTCAGCACATCTGTTGTTTTACAATTCAGCGTCTTGGGACGTCCTACCCGACGTGAAAGGCACAAATCAAACGTAATTTGTTGTTGTTGGAATCGGGAGCCAGTCGATGTGGTTTTTGTTATTTTTAGCCTGAAGCAAATGGATGTTTAGAGATGAGGAATCGAGTGAGTTCCGCACAGTTGCTGTGAGCTGATGTTCTCACTGAAAGGTTAATGTTTGTGGTGGACTCGCCCGAGGATCACAGTCATATTGGAATCAATTTTGTGGTTTTTCTTAACAAATTTCTTAACTTTTGGGAAGCTTGTGATTTGCGCTCATGGGATGCAGCTGCAACTTAATTATCTTTGGTGTGGTCTTCTCACCAGTAATGAGCTTCCACCACTCCGATTTCTTAATTAGGAAATAAGATAAGAAATACCGCCAATTTTTTTTAAATGCATAAGGTACTCAAATAAAGGGATTCTTGTACAATTTGTCCTGAAGCTGATTTACCTTTCTTTCACCCGCAGGAGACGACTGTGCTAATCCAGTCAGTGACCTGCCCAGTTACATCAAAGACAACTTTGAATCTACTCGTGTTACGGAGCTGAACTGGCAGATGATCCAAGGAGGGCTGGTTGGCAGTGGATGTGGGCAGCTGGTGCCCTATGCCCATGGGGACTCCCTGTACTTCAATGGATGCCAGACCAGGCAGGCAGCCACCAGAGCTCTGGATCTGACCAGGGCCAGGTATGTTCCCTTCAGGACACAACAACAACAACTTGCATTTACACAACACCGCTCACCCAGGACAGCGTCCCAGTGCGCTTGACAGTGGTGGAGCACGAGGCCGAGCTGGGGGGGGGGACAGGTAACCTTGGGCACGGTCGAAGAGGAAGATCTGGCTTTGAGAGGTGGAGAGTGCAGCCTTGGATGCCGATGTTGGCAGCGCCTGAGGTGCGGAGGCGCTGACGCGAGCCAATCAGGATGGCCTCAGTTTTGCGCACGTTGAGCTGAAGAAAGTTGTCTCTCGTCCAGGACTCGATGTCAGACAGGCAGGCTGTCAGGATATCGGGGGTCGTGGAGTTTAAACTTGGTTTAAAGACAACGTAGGTCCCACTGACCTACAACATGATCCTAAAGGGTACAAAGCATGAGCTTTGAGCTTTCCAGTGAACGTCTGAAATGCATCGGGTGATCGAAGACTTTGTGAGCTTCAAGCAGAACAATAATAATAATAATAGCAATCATTGCATTTGATTTCAATATCGTTGAGAAAGCAATAAAAGAAAATAACAAGTCAGCCAATTGCCCATGGCAATGTCCCACAAACAAATTGAGTAACAATATTTTTTGGAGGAAATGTGTACACGTGTGACTCACAGGGACGTGTAATATAAGATACCCTTGGAATGCTGAATTGAAGTATTGGCTTTTTCAAATATACTGGTTGGAGAGACTGCCCACCTCGTGAGCTGGTTGGATTTGGATGTGGAAATAGCTTGAGAGTTTTGGGTCTGTACGGAACCTGTATGGACACCTCAGTCTGGAGATAAACTATTTTACAATCTGACGTGGTCTGGATCTTCAGTTTCTTCAATAAGTAGTTTTTGTAAAAAAAGTCCTTGCATTTGATAAATGGAGTGGAGTCCTGTAGCATATTGGTTGGAGCACTCTCCTCGCAAGCGAGAATCCATGACTGTTTGTGGGACACCGCTGTGCGCAATTGGCTGCCACATTTCGCCAACAAAAGATACAGTCAATTCACATTACATTATATTCTGATAAGGAGCTATATCAAATGCAAGGATAATTGTTGTTATAAATGGCCTATAGCGCCAGATGCAATTATCTGCAAAACACATTGGTAGATGATTGCAGGAATCAAGTGTAGCTTTTGTAGGCAATCATTTAACACAGTACTTTCTCCTTTGTTTTCAATCCCACAGCAAAATCATGTTTGTGCTGCAGATTGGCAGCACGTCACAGACTGCGAGCTGCAACACTGACCTGACTGATCCCAACATCACAGACAAAGCTGTTCTGCTACAGTACAGCATGAACGGTGGGATCACGTGGCATGTTATTGCTCACCACCTGCCAAAGGATTTCATCCGCGCCCAGAGGATATCTTATAATATACCACTGTAAGTAACTAACTTCTCAACTTCTCTTAAATTATGCCATGTAATCAAAAGCATAGAATCCTCGACCCTTACAGGGCAGAAGAAGTCATTTGACCCCCCCAAGCCTACACTGACTCTCAGAGCAAGCTGTTTTCTCACTCCCACTTGCTTGCCCTCTCCCTACACCTCATCAAGCCTCTTAACTTTTATGTCTCTGCCTATTGGGCTCTTGAAACCCACAATGGATTCTGCCTCTACCACCTTACTTGACTGGGCATCCATCTCTTTGAAGACTACACACCACTGCCACTCGCTTTGAAAATGCAGCATTATTGTAGCAAGAACAATGACTTGCTTTTATATAGAGCCCTTCATGTGGGGTAGCGTCCCAGAGCGCTTGACAGTGGCAGAGTCTGACACTGAGCCAGAAGGGGGGGGGAGCCGGGGGAGAGGGAACGGGGAGACAGAGGTACGGGGGGAATTACAGTGGACTTACTACTGAATTACACTGGACTATTGGTGAAAGACCCAATTGCACCCTCTTGAAGGTTGTTTTGTGCATCACCTCACCATCTCTCCTCACCCCGCTGGGTGGTACACCTGTGAGGATATTGGTTAAGGACAGGATCAGCCGTGGCTCTGATGTCCGCCTTCATTGGCACTTGGTTGAGGAGCCAGAGGCAATCTCTGGATGTCCAGCTAAGTAAGGTGATAGAAGCAGAATCCATTGTGGGATTCATAGATTCATAGAATGTTACGGCACAGAAGGAGGCCATTCGGCCCATCGAGTCTGTGCTGGCTCTTTGACAGAGCAAGTCACTTTCACTAACCCCAATCACCAGCTTTCTCCCCATAATCCTGCAAACCCATCTTCCCCAGATACCTGTCCAGTTCTCTCTTAAAAGCTGTTATCGAATCGAACTTCACTACCCTTTCAGGCAGATCGTTCCAAATTCGGACAACTCGCTGAGTGAAAAAAATTCTTCTAACCTCCCCTCTGCTTCTTTTGGTAGATATCTTAAGACTGTGACTGTGGGTCATAGACACACCTACCAGCGGAAACAGCTTTTGCTTATCTCGCCTGTCGAAATCTTTCATGATCTTGAAGACCTCTATCAGGTCCACGCGTAACCTTCTCTGCTCTAATGGGAAAAGTCCTAACTTCTCCAGCCTGTCCTCATAGCTATGGTTCCCCATTCCTGGTATCATTCTCGTGAATGTCCTCTGCACCCTTTCCAGTGCCTTAATGTCCTTCCTGAAATAAGGTGCCCAGAACTGGACGCAGTACTCCACTTGAGGCCTAACCAGTGTTTTGTATAGATTAACCATAACCCCTACTCTTATACTCTATGCCCCTACTAATAAAGCTCAGTACACCAAATGCCTTTTTTACTGCCTTATCTACCTGCCCCGCTACCTTTAATGATTCACTTACTTGAACACCCAGATCTCTCTGTACGTTTACCCCTCTTAAGATTGAGCTACCAAATCTATGTTGCCTCCTATCATTTTTCCTACCTAAGTGTATCACCTCACACTTATCCACATTGAAATCCATCTGCCACATGTCAGCCCATTCCACCAATCTGTGTATGTCTGCTTGCAGTTGGTTACAGTCCTCCTCACTATTTACTACCCTACCTAACTTTGTGTCATCTGCAAATTTGGAAATAGTGCTCTCTATGCCCACGTCCAGATCATTAATTTACATTAGAAAGAGCAGTGGTCCCAATACCGATCCCTGGGGGACACCGCTGCACACCTCCTTCCATTTCGAGAAACACCCATTAACCACCACCTTCTGCTTTCTGTCACTCAGCCAGTTCTTAATCCAAACTGCCACTGTCCCCTTAATACTGTGGGCCTCTAATTTTTTTATTAATCTCTTATGCGGTACTGTGTCAAAAACCTATTTGAAATCCATGTAAATAACGTCCATCGCATTTTCCTCATCAACCCTCGCAGTCACCTCTTCAAAAGAGGATTCAAGAGAAAGGTAGACAGGTCTATGAGGGATAAAGGCTTGAAGGGGTTGTGGGGAGAGAGCAGGGCAGTGGGAATGAGAAAACAGCTTGCTCTGGAAGTTAGTGTAGGCTCGGGGGTCAAATGACCTCCTTCTGCCCTGTAAACGTCTATGATTCAATTCTTTTGATCACATGCTAACATTTAAGAGAAGTTCGGAAGCACAAGGGGCAAAAAAACAGACTTTGTGCCTCTTGTCTGCATGCAACTCTAGTCCAGACAGACTCTAGAGATGAAGAGAAACTGATGCATTATTAGCAGGATGGAGCTATTTATTTAATAATATCATTAGTATGTTATGACACACTGAAACCTCTGTCAGACTCTTAAAGGATACGCTTAAAGATGCTGATGGGTTTCCGCGTGTATCGGGCACCCAGCTGATCAAAAAAAAAGTATTTTATGTTACGGTTTATGGATTATTGCAATGCTAAGAAAAAATAATCTGGAAATCTCTGGGTATTAAATGTAAAATTCATCCTGGTCCATTTTGGATGAACAGTATCGTTTGATCAGACAGTTGTGGATTGGAGAGTAAGATAAAAGAGCGCTGGCACCAGCTGGTGTTGGAGAATCAGCACTGCACTCTGAGGGAAACCTACCCCATTCAGCCTGCAGCGACCGAGAGTTCATGGTATCAACTCCACTAGTTGTTTTACAGTTCTGGAAAATGTCAAGTCGTTCCCGTAGGAAAGCTTTTGATTCCCTGCTGGAATGTATTGAACTGTCTCCAGATATCCAGCATCACGCACAAAAAGAACAGAACTCTGGCAAGCTACCCAGCATTGATGGGATCATATCTCTACTGGAAGGGAAAAGGGAGTTGAAGGAGGGGGAATAAAAAGAGCTGCAACAGAGACCGCCTTTCCTAAATCTTCAAAAACAGCCAATGTGAAAGCTAATTGACAATTACATAGCGTTACATAGAATGATACAGCACAGAAACAGGCCGTTCCGCCCAACTAGTCCGTGCTGGTGTTTTTAACTCTACACAAAGCCACCCCTCCTATTCCCCTGACCTATACCCTTCTATTCCCTTCTCCCTCATGTAGACGTCAGGTTTTCTCTTACCTACTTTATTGCTGTTTGCTTCAATCACAGTTTCTGGCAGTGAGTTCCATGTTGTCACCACCCACTGCGTGAAGAAGTTTCTCCTAAACTTGCGGTGTTGCTGCAACCTCCACAGAAGAGAATTGCGAGAACCAGTCTCCGCTTCCCTGGTCACTGTTCCAGTGAAGATCTAAACATGTACATCATCATTTTACAGCTTATGACCCCGCCACTCGCACCAGTCTTCTCAGCTGCTATGCTATGTGGCTCATGGAGCCCAGGCCCAGTCCCAGAGCAGCCACAACCACACCAATAATTTCAATAGCTTGAGATATCCTCCCGATGTGAACAGCTCTATACAAATATATATTGTATTGTGCAATACAAAACTCGTAGACGTCTGATCTGTATAATCGCCTAAATCAAGAGTTCAAGAATTTATATTCTATGCAGGTTTGACATAACTCATACTTTGCATAAGCCATATTAACTGTACGGTCCCAACTGATACGACTTATGTGAGGTTCATTGTATTGCATTGTAAATCGTATTGTAACTTGTCATTGCAGAGAGGCGCGAGTTAAAGGAGTGCAGCTGCGGTGGTGGCAGGCTCGCCACAATGGTACCGGCCGGGATCAGTGGGCTCTGGATCATGTCGAGGTGGTCCTGTAAGTAGCAGAGGATTCCTTTTGACCCAATGTAGTCCAAAAGGGATATACTTTTGGCCCGAAGCTTTCCTTCACGTCTCTCAGTGATGTCGGCAATCTAGCCGCGACTCACTCACACACTCAGAGCGGTGAGTGACTGAGTGCAGCTAGATCGGTCACAACACAGTGACAATCACTCAACAACTGGTGACAATCATTCGACCATTCACCTCATGGTTGTTTGTGGGATGTTGTTACTGCAAATCGTGTAAACGTACGGCAACAGTCCCTTTACTTTAAAATGCATAGGACTGAAAAGACTATTGTTAGTCCACCAGGCCACTCCTATAGTAACAGTTGACAGTGTGTTGGGAAGACGGTTGGGTGGGTTTGCTGGAACGATGAATATACAGTGAATTCACTTGACAGTATATTCTGTGAAGAGCTTTGAGACGTCTCGAAGACGTGATGAGGCGCTGTATCAAACACAAGGGATTATTAGTATATCGCTCGACCATCCACCCCACACGATAGCAGGGTTTCCCTGCATTATTATTGCCGAAAATCTCTTGTTGCTTTACCGAGTCCCATTGCATTGCAGGACACGGAAGCAGAACTACATGATGAACTTCTCAAGGCAGCACATGCTCCGACACTATTACAACAGAAGGCGACGATCTCTCCATCGCAGCCCGTAGAGACGTGCAAGCATCCGTCTTTACCATCGTGTTCCGTGTAATCCTAATAAACAAAGCACTGTTTCTGTTAAAGGGGAAGGAAGGAGGGAGGTTTGGGGGGGGCGGGGGGTGGGGGTGGAAGGGAAGCAATATCATATAATGAGTATGTAACAGAGAGATCTAATGGAGATAAAGACTTCAAGGACACACCACCTTTTACACACTGTGAATTAATAATACATGAAGTGGCTTATATTCCGAAACGTGTTGTCTGTTTCGCTCTATTATATTATGTGGCTGTGAACTGCGTGGTCGTGTTGCGATGTCCGTTAGTTATCGTGGCAGTATTGTAAGTAAGCGTCAATTTGCTCTGCAGTGTTATCGAGTCCTCCTGAGTGACAGTCCGTATAACGCAAGCAATATCCAACAATGCTTTGCCGCCTTCAAATGTCAAGTGCAAGCGATCATCGTCATTTGTTTTCCCACGACGGGTTTAAAAAGAAAAATGAAAATGAGATCCCCGAAATCTTTTTTTTCCTCTCTGTAAAGTATTACCCCCAGTAAACAGTGTTCGGAGGGATAGTAAAAATGTGGAGGGAGGGGAGAGGGTGGAGGAGTTGTGAATCTTGATCGTTCATCTGTTGGAGCTTTGAACATTTAACAGCAATATATATATATATATACTCCGCTACAGTTTAAATGTACATATTCTCTGGTTGACCACTGATCCCGATTTTAATGTAAATTCTTACTTACACTAGCTGCCATCTGTGTGGTTTCGTAGTGATTCCTTGGTGGTGCTTATTAGGTAGAAGAGATCGATGTGCTCATTGTGTTTCTTTCGAATTTGTTTTTTCTTCTGATAAAGGCTGGACCATTCTTCGTAACCTTCGAGCAAAGTCGTGTTGTACTAACACCAGCAAAGCTACAAGTGCAGTGTACTGTTAATTGTTTGAAACTAGAGTGAGTGAAGTAATATATCACAATGTTATTTACAGAGATAAAACAAAACTTGCTTTCAATAAAGGTAATGTCACAATATTATTGGGATTGTTTTCAGTTTCATTTCCTACAGTCACTTCGTATCATCAGTAGCACAAAAATAGTTTTACTCGCAGTTTGTGATTGTCCCTGTTCACCTCTGCTCCACCATCGGCGGACGCACTTTCAGCCACTACACCCTGAAGCTTTGGAACTCTCTCCTCCAGTCCCTCCATCCTCCTTCCCCTCTCTTAGATCACGACTGAAGACCTTCCTCTTCAACCGTGCTTACGGTCACCTACTCCCTCTCCCAGGCTCAGCGTCAGGCTCCGACACTGTTAAGCGCTCCGAGACGCAATTCTTATGCTCTTATGAAATATTCTCACACAGATGGTTACTGGGATATAAAAAGGTATGAGTAATAATCAGGGAAATGATGATGAGCAGCTAACTCCAGTGAGAAGCTGCTAATGGACACAGGCACATTACACAATGGATGTGTTTTTTTTTGTGTGTGGGATGTTTCGTGGTTCTCTGATTTTCAAAATGAAATGGGTTTTGGGGCCAAATGTTGTTTTAAGCACTCCGAGATGCTGCCCCGTGTGAAGGGCACTATATAAATGCAAATTGTTCTTGTAATTTTCCTGTTCCAAAACATTTTTTGGGTGAATATTGAACAGCGAGTTCTGTGTAAAAGCATTAAAATCTTGTCAACTGAACCCTTGTTACATTCAGGCACAATCCCAGGTTTCTTATTGCAAGTCTAAATGTTCTTCGTATTGAAAAACGTTTAGACTTGCAATAGGAAACCTGTTATTGGGACAGAAAAGCAGTTGTTAACCCAAGTGTAGAAACAGCAAGTGGCAGTAGCGAGAGAGCCTTACTGTCAATTGGAAAGAGATTTACAACGTGTCTTAAGCTTATAGCTATAAGGACTGAGCTGTTTATCTTTTGCTGCCTCCTCATTCACCATTTGAAAGTTGGACAGGTTGTCTGTCCGCTATCCATTCCTAAAACTCCAAGCCTGTTTGTGGGAAATTGCTGTGCGCAAATTGACTGACACTTTCGAATTGGCTGCCACTATATTCACAGTCACACCGCTTTACAGTATATCCTGTGAAGCGCTTTGAGACGTCTTGATGATGTGATAACACGCTGTATCAAATGCAAGTATTATTTGTTATTCGAAAATTCTAATCCTTGCGCATGATTATGGCACCTTATCGCGTCATCGAGACGAATCAAAGTGCTTCAGGATATATTGTGAAAGTGGTGCTACTGTGTGTATTTTGTAGGCGAAATATGGCAGCCAATTGGTGCAGAGCAGTGTCCCACAAACAGTCGTGGATTGAGTGACCACAATTTATTTTGGGGGTAGCAATTGTTACCACCGGAAAGCAATCCGCCAATCGACTAATAACCGGGTTTCTAATTACTGCTAAGTAAACCAAGTAAGGCAACTAGCCTGAGGTTTCGACCCGCCCAGGAATCGAACCCAGGTTGACTGACACTTTCGAATTGACTGAACCCTACATTAAAACCCTAAACCACAGGACTCATTTATTATTTGTTTTCTTTGTGCTATATATGAAAGAAGTTGCATTTTTGTAGCGCTTTATTATATCAGTGTCTCACTGCACGTTCGTTCACTGTTTTTGTTGGGAAGCGAGGTGGTCATCTGCTCATAGCAAGCCATGAGGCGAATGTTTAATGTGAATTCCTTGTGATACATTTGTTTGCTCGGAAAAAGTGATTGCCGTGCAATCCCCAAACCTTCATTTGCCCACAAATATACGGTCAATTCACTGTACAGTCTATTCTGTGAAGCGCTTTGAGACGTCGAAAAGACGTGAAAAGCGCGATATCAAATGCAAGGATTATTATTATTATTATCAGGCAAGCTGAACTACTGAACCAGATTGTCAGTATTATAACTTCAGATGTAGGTCCTAAAGTTCAGTATCATCATGAGCTGCATTTATTTACCATAGAAATCAACCGCTGTCCATTACAGCACAGAAGCAATGTGTTACAAGTAATACTGTTAATGATTACAGATCGTGCTTCTTGACTGAACGCACTAGTTTGACTGAGTGGGCTTGTAACTCAAGCTGCTTTCAAGTACTTTCCTTTTACTTGATCAACAAGTCAGAATCCGTGAATTCAGTGGCTGCAGTGGGCTTTGGCTCTTGCCCTGAAATCACCGCCTGGTGTTTCGATCAGGTTCCTCTTCAGGCTCAGGTGCAAGTTCACTTGTAGGTTCAGCTGTGAGTTTTGTCATGTCGTTGGATGTGGGTTCTGTCAACTCCAGAGGTTGCATGGTCTCTTCCTCTGTTCCATTCATGTACACCTCCTAAAGTCACACGGGTTAATGCAACTGCTTAATAATAATTATAATCCTTGCATTTGATATAGCGCCTTATTACATCTTCAAGACGCTTCACAGGGTATACTGTAAAGTGAATTGACCGTATTTTGTGGGCGAAACACGGCAGACAATTGTGCAAAGCAGTGTCACACAAACAGTCGTGGATTGAGTGACGAAATGATTATTATTAATTTTTTTTTGAAGGAAATATTATATTGAGTAAAAGCGATCCACCAATCGACTAACAACCGTGTTCCTACTTACTGCTAGGTAAACAGAGGCGTGTGGAGTAAGGAAACTTGTCTAACATTTCACGCAGCCGGGAATCAAACCTGGGTCCTCTCACTTTGAGAATATGGGTTGAAGGAGGGAGGACCGGGGAGCAGCGAGGGGAGAGTGGGGTGGGGGGGTCATCTGTGCTTTGGATACTATCCCACAGTTTACACCCACAGGGCAGGATTCTGACAAGAGAAACTCATGGAAGTAATATAAACAAGATTATACCGTGTTCCTCTGCCCGACACCTTCATTCATTTAACACAAACTTGCTGTGCACCACGGAGCCCTCTGGGTGGCCATGACTTCAGGGGCAACACTCCTCAGTTCTGGCACTCCCTGCTTCAACCCCTCTGCCTCACCCACACCCTCTTCGTCAATCTTTGTACATTACAAATTGATGTGTGCTCTTCAGTAGAACAAATGTTGGTATATTAATTATTAACATTGAAATATTAACATTGTAGTTGTAATAATACTAAATATAATAATCCTTGCATTTGATATAGCGCTTTTCACGTCTTCTCGACATCTCAAAGAGCTTCACAGAATTGACCGTATATTTGTGGGCGAACGCGGCAGCCAATTGTGCACAGCAGTGTCCCACAAACAGTCGTGGATTGAAAATGACCAATTTATTATTGTTTTGTTTTGGAGGGTTTATTATCAGGTGTGTGGAGTAAGCAAACTTGCCCAAGGTTTCGCCCTGCCGGGAAATGAACCCAGGTGTCTCAGTTGCAAGGCGGGTGCTCTAGTTGGTCACTGAGAAAGTGATACACATTGGATTTTCGATTTCATCTATTTTTGCAGCATTTTAGAATCCAGAATTCGGCAAACTCGTAAATATGTCTTTAATTCTGAAGCCGTAGTGCTATAAGTTATTTCAAAGACCACAGAATAAAGAGTAAACCTAGTCCCTGGTGGAATTGCTCTCAGTAAATAATAATAGTAATAATAATAATCCTTGCATTTGATACAGCACCTTATTGTGTCGTCGAGACGTCTCCAATTGCTTCACAAGATATACTGTGACGTGCTTTTGTGGAGTCCCGTAGCGCAGTGGTTAGTGTGATCGCCTTGCAGGCGAGAGGTCCCGGGTTCGATTCCCAGGAGGGGCGAAACCTTAGCAAAGTTTCCTTAATCCACACGCCTCAGTTTACCAAGCAGTAATAGTGTATAAGAGTTTAAGTGTGACTGTGTATCTTGTGGGCGAAACGTAAAGTACTTAGTTTAGTACTTACCACAATATCGAGTTCACGAACAGTCCCACTACACACAAGGCCACACATTAACCTGTGATACAAAAGTTTCCCAAAGATGTCGTACTTCTGCACAGCCGAGCAGTTAGCCATTCCCTGCAAAAGAAACTAACACTGGGTCACTGTGTCAAAGGAAGTGTTAGATCCCACAGTCCCTCCACCTTGCCTCCTTCAAGACCTGTCTCAAGACCCTCCTCTTCGACCGCACCTTTGGTCACCCTCCTACCCCTACCCTTCCCGCTGTCCTCCACCCCTCCTGATCCCAACCACCAGCTCGGGTGCGGATCCCTGAATGTCCAGCACTTTGGGACGTCCCCCTGAAAGGCGTGAAAGGTGCTGTGCAAATGTAATTTTTTGTTGTTGTTGTTGCTGTTCCAATGGGGAACTGTAACGATGCATTTCCTGCGCGAATCTTACAAAATCCACTTCAAAACAGCTGGTCATGTAAACTCTTTTGAAACCTGTGGGGTGAGGTACCTACCGCTTCTGTAGGAGTTTTTGGTTCACATGTTTCCTCCGTGCTTTCATTAACCTTGGGGCAATCCGTTTCGATAAGATCGAAATGCACGGTAATCTCCTCGCCCGCTGAAACCTGTGGACAGAGATGAGGCGTTGAGGGGAAACATTTAATGTAATAATAATAATCCTCGCATTTGATACCGCGCTTTATCATGTCTTCGAGATGTCTCAAAGTGCTTCACTGGATATGCTGTAAATTGAATTAACTGTACATTTTGTGGGCGAAACTTAGCAAACGATTGCGCACAGCAGTGTCTCAAAAAAAAGTCGTCGATTGAGCGAGCAAATTGTTATTTTTTTAAAAAATGTTGATGGGATTGACTGGAAAAGAGATCCGCCAATCAACTAACAACCGGGTTCCTACTTACCACTGGGTAGACGGAGAAGGCCATTCGCCCTATCGTGTCTGGGCCAGCTCTCTCAAGAGCAATCCTTTCAGTCCTACTTACCTGGCCTTTCCCCATACCCCTGTAGCTGACTCTTTTTAAGGTATCTGTCTAGTTCCCTCTTGAAATCCAACGTGGCTCAATTATCGCTCACGTCAAGGCATTCCATATCCTTATTATTCTTTGAGCTCAAGGTCTTGACATGGGCTTGAAACCACAGCATTTTAACTCAGAGGAGAGAGTGCTACCAACTGAGACAGATTAAATGCTGTAGCATGAATAATCCCATTGGACAATTGGGTCAGATTAAGGTTGCAAACTGCAGAGAAATTAAACTCTCAAGAATCTGTCCATGTTCCTGTCGTTGCAAATGGTATAATAGCACCACTTGGTGGTAGGACATGGGGTTTGCATATGGATTCTCCAATTCAAGTTGCCCCATTTGGAAGGTGCAGTGATGGAAGGCATTGAGGGGCAAAATTCCCAATTTAAACTTAATTTTTTCAATTTAAAAAGCACCGCCTTCCAAATTAAGAATTAAAAAAAAAATCACAATTCTCCTCGATCGTAAATTTTGTGTCAAGAAGCTTGTAGGTGAACATGGTGGGTAATCCAGTCTACACCCTAACCAGCTAATTCGGTTCAATGGTAGCATGTCTGGTGAAAGATGAGCAAAGCCATGTCAAAGCTTTGTGGTGAACTACCTGTGCTAGGCATGGCTACACGGCACCAGTGTGCTCTCCCGGGGGTAATAATGCCTCCAAAACAAAAACTGGTCACTCAATCCACGACTGTTGGTGGGACACTGTTGAGCGCAATTGGCTGCCCCATTTCGCCCATAAAATATAAAGTCAATCCACTTTACAGTATATTCTTTGATGCTTTGATGCTTTGAGACATCTCAAAGATATAATAAGGCGCTATATCAAATGCAAGGATTATTATTACTGTCGATGGTGACGATGATTCACTAGTTTGTCTACAACAACAACAGCAAGATTACATTTGTATAGCGCCTTTCACATCAGGCGGAAGTCACAAGGCGCTGGACAGAGTACAGCATTTCAGTCCCGAGCTGGGGTCAGGTGGGGAGAAGGGAGGGGAAGGGGAGGTGGCCGATGGCATGGTCGAAGAGGAGGGTCTTGAGGCGGGAATTGAAGGAGGCTAAGGAGGGGGCGAGGCTAATTGGAAAGGTAGACATGCGACTGAGGGAAAGGGATGCCTCTCACTTGGATCCTGATAAACCCTCAAGCCATCACCATCCCCCTAACAGCCAACCCTCCTGAGGTAGGTTGGGCCTAGCAGGAGAAGCAGTATGGTTTCCAAGTACTTGTGTTGAAATAAAAGTTCATCACTCCACAGAACTTTTTTTAACATACAAAGTGATGGGAAAATCCCCACCAGCCCCTAGGAATCCCCCAGCAGTAAATTGCCCTTCTCATGATAATAAAAATAAATAATAATAAAGGTAATGATGATTTTGTCGTCAGTCACCAACTGTTTAGGCAGTGACTGTGTAGTGTCTGTAGTGAGTCCTCATCAGATACATGAAGTGTTGTTTCATCTATAGAAATCTGAGATGGATAGATATTTATTAGGTCAGAGTATTAAGGGATATGGGGCAAGGGCAGGTAATTGGACTTGAGATATAGATCAGCCATGATTTTATAGAATGGCGGAACAGGCTCGAGAGGCTGAATGGCCTCCTCCTGTTTCTCTGTTATCTGCTTTTATTGTTTCTGGATGTTGGATAAAACTGCCCCTTTGAGTTCAGTCCCCACCAGTGATAATTGACTGTAATAATAATAATAATCCTTGCATTTGATATAGCGCTTTTCACGTCAGGAGGACGTCCCAAAGCGCTTCACAGAACACACTGTAAAGTGAAATGACTGTATATTTGTGGGCGAACGTGGCAGCCAATTGCGCACAGCAATGTCCCACAAACAGTCGTAGATTGAAAATGACCAATTTAATTATTGTTTTTGGTTTTTTGGAGGGATTATTATTAGGGGTGTGAAGTAAGGACTGTACATCTTGTGGGAGAAACTATTCCTACCCTTAACCTCTTAATCTTCCTATCTTAGTCTCAAAACTCCCAAGCTTTAAGCCTGTCTGACTTCCATTCTTCTTACATTCCATAGGCTTGGTCTCACCTAACCATGAACTCAGAAATTACTCTTTTCTGTTTTTTTTCAACCCAACCGTAGATACCTACTGGACTGTGAGTCTTAGTCTGTCAATTCAGTGTGACTTTAGTTCGAGATTAAAGTTACGGCCGCAGAAATATACAGTCAATTCACTTTACAGTGTATTCCGTGAAGTGCTTTGAGACGTCTCGAAGACTTGATAAGGCGCTACAGCAAATGCAAGGATTATTATTGTTATTATCAGCAGTTTGGATTTTGAAATGATATGCATATTTTGAGTTTTAATAAGACGCTGAAAGTATTTTTTTACATACACGATAGAGGGATAAAGTAACCAGCACGATGGAAGCTTTAAACAAAAAGTCAACATTACTGTGAGCACAAATTTTATCCTCAAAAGTACATTGTGGCAAACTTGTTAGGTTGAACTCCAGTCTTTTTACACCTTATCTGTACATAATCCAACAAAAGTCAATGATTAAGTAAAGTTAAGGCACGGCCACATATTTTACCTCGTGTTCAGCTGAAATAACTCGCGTCAAAGCATATTTGAAGGCCTCGTTGCTCTTGTTGTTGAATCTGGAAATGGCAAAGTCTATGCTGCTCTGTACACGTGGGTCTTTGGTGTTCAAGGGCAATGAGCAGCCAGTGCAAGAAGCATTAACAGCGACAATATCTAGAAAAAAAGCAGTTGCAACAAATGTTTAGTTGATGACGAAAGGAAAAAAAGTTGAAACCATTCTTTGCTCTTGAAATACTCCTGCGGGGGAATGGGGGAAAAGTATTGTTTGTTTAAATTTCTTCTTATAACAATAATAATAATCCTTACAAACAAAGGCAGAAGTCACTGGGAACACTCAGCAGATCAGGCAGCATCTAAGGAGAAAGATAAATCATTCCATAGATGCTGCCTGACCTGCTGAGTGTTCCCAGCGACTTCTGTTTTTGTTTTCAGATGTAATGTTTTCACAGTAATACTGAGTCTCCCATCCAGAGAGTCTCTCAGCTAACACACAGTAGTCCATGTTATCAGCAGTGTTTGTATAAGAAAATGCCCTCCTCACTTGTACCCCCAGTTCCACTATTCACAAAATCAAGTTAATCCCAAACTCTGCATACTCACCCGCACGAAACACTGTACCCCCATCACACCAGTTCTAACCACGCTCCCCTGTTCCCTATTACCGAACGGATTGATTTCAAGATCCTCACACTCGTCTTCAAATCCCTTCATGCAATAGCACCTCCCCACCTCTCCGACCTGCTTACTCCCCAAGCCACTAACCACTGCCTCCACTTGACTGGCTCCGGCCGACTGCGTGTCCCGCGTGCCCTCCGTTCCATCATCGGTGACTGCACTTTCAGCCACTGCACCCCGAAACTCTGGAACACTCTCCCTCTGTCCTTCTGCCTTGCCCCCTCCTTCGCCATCTTCAGATCGTGCCCAAAGACCTTTCTCTTCGACCGTGCTCACGGTCACCTCCCCCGGCTTGATGTTGTGCTCCACCACTGTCAAGCGCTCTGGGACGCTACCCTGCGTGAGGGGGCGCTACATAAATACAAGTTGTTGTTATGTTATTTGTTCAGGGCTTCACATTCTAATTCTCTGCGTTTCAAAGTGAGTTTAGAAGTTCAGCGTTGGTTTGGACTGCCAATGCACAGCGGAAACACCTACACTGGTGGACTTACACAACAATCTGTTATCTATCCATCTTCCAGGATCCCTCAAGCTGAATCGTTTCTATGGCTTTGTGGAATGATACACTCAACAAACTTTAGCACTCACACCTTGCCCTGAGGGATTCTGACCTCAGTTCTAACCTGGGCCGCCTTAATTTTAAGGTCATATCCCCCTTACAATTGATTCCCTCTCTGTGGGGAGTTGCATTCAGCTCCAAGGAACACCCCCCACCCCGCAAGAACTTTTTATAATAATAATAATCCTTACATTTGATGCAGCGCCTTATCATGTCTTCGAGACGTCTCAAAGCTCTTCGCAGATTACGCCGTAAAGTGAATTGACTGTATATTTTGTGGGCGAAACGCAGCAGCCAATTGCACAATTCCTTACTTTAACCCTCCTCCCAAACTTTCGTGTTATCCGAGCTTTCATGTTTTAGAAACTCGCGCCAGCATTGAGCACTTCCACTCCAGACACAAACGTGCAGGCACAAAAGTCAAGCTTCACGTACTCTGCCCAACATCTGGGTAGAAATTCTATTCAACGTCACACCCTTAGCAATGTCAGTCAATCAACTGGATTTCCCATTATAGTTGCATGTTGCCAAAGGCAATATTGCACATAATGCTGAATGGAATTGCACCCAAATGTGCCTTACAACACAACATTTCGTATTATAACAACAACAGCCAAATTACATTTATAGAGCGCCTTTCACGTCGGGAGGACGTCGCAAGGCGCTGAAATACCCATTACAAATATTACAAATTAAAGGCAGATTTGTGCCCAGTGAAACCTGACTTGGAATGGTTCAAGCTCGGCTGGCTACTTTGTGGATACTTTGATCCCATTCCCTGGGCTGGATTCCAACGCAGCCCAAAAGAATGTTTCACACCACCCAAGTCTTTCACTGCTCTTTGTGAATCTTTAGAGTGGCATAAGTTAAGCTAGTTGTCCGTTTCTCAAATCTTATGCTTAAGAAATAATAATAATAATAATAATCCTTGCATTTGATATATCATCTTATCACATCTTCAAGACGTCTCAAAGAATGTAAATTGAATTGACTATCTATTTTGTGGGCGAATCGCGTCAGCCAATTGCACACATCAGTGTCCAACAGTCGCGGATTGATTGAGCAAATTTTTTTTTTAAGGGATCATTGCCCCCAGAAAAGCGATCCACTAATCTAGAGACAACTTACTGTTAGGTAAACAGAGGGAACTTGTCAAACGCTTTGTCCTGCTCGGGAATCAAATCCTGGTCCTCTCGCTTGCGAGACGATTGCTCTAACCAATACGGTACAGGACTGCACATAAAATTGGGTAAAACATTATTTCATAGTTAGTATGTTACCTTCATCCAGGATCGGCAGAATCAAATGGCACTTTGGAAATCCTTGAATATGACCGCTCATCCCAGCGACTGGAAACACGGATTCTGCGTGACAGTCTCCTATCACCTAAAGGGTTTGTGGAACATTGAGTCAGACTCCTTGTATGCTGCACACATTTGAGGGGGAAACACGTTCATTTCATCAAATGTACCAACAGTGTTGATCACTTTTGAGAAATGCTCTTAGAAAGGCCGTACATGTTCCTCTGTCGGCTTGATTTCAGCGCCTTGAGGCGTCCTCCCGACTTGAAAGGCACTATACCAATATAATTTTGTTGTTGTTGGCTTGTAGCGGAAATCTAGAACTCTTTCCCCCAAAGAGGCTGAGGATGCTGGATCCATTTAAATTTTCATGACTGAGGTGGATAGATTTTTGTTAGGTCAGGGCTTCGAGGGATACGGGGCAAAGGCGGATAATTGGAGTTGAGATAGAGATCAGCCTTGATCTAATAGAATGGCGGAACAGGCTTGAGGGGCTGGATGGCCTACTCCTGTTCCTGTGTTCCTATGTTACTGTCCTCAGATTGAATTAGGCCAAATTTCCCCCTGAAATATTCAGGCGGAACAACATCTTGTTGATCAGGAATCCAGAGGGGCAGTACACAAGGCTTTTCAACTGGGTTTAGGTGCTCTTATTACTCAAAAGTCGAGGCGGGGGTGTTTTAAGACACATTATAACACCATGTAAAATTGTGCTAACAGCTTGACTAAAGAAAATAATGCTTTGCAAAATATACAAAGTGTTCTTGTATATGGTTGAGAAAAGGATAGAATGTTGGCAGGCCTTGTTTGGTCTGTCTGGCCTTGTCTGGTTTCAGCTTCTGGATACTGAGATAGGGAGGAAAGAGTGGCTAGCGGTGATTCTTTTCTCAGGAGAAAATAGTCTGCTCAAGGCCATTGGCCGCACAGCTCCATTTTCTCAGAGGAAAAAACTAGAGTTTGTGAATCAGGCCGAGGAAGGGGAGGCTGAGTTAAACACACGTAAAAGAAAGATGTAACTTTGAAATAGTTGAAGTCGTTGACATTGATTTTACTGTATCTATTGTCCAGCAGTTGAATATTGCTTGCTGTTTGCTTTATTGCCAATAAACTTATTATTGATCTCACAACCGTATTGGTCGTCTCCATCCGAATCTCTTACAACCAATCCTGACATAAGGAATGGAATGTGCGTACGGCAATTATGATCCGATTGCGCTCGTCATTTCCATGTAACTTACTGCTGCTCCCAGGGGCTTGAGCGAGCAATTTGACGCAACTTGGTTTGCATCATCTGGACACTCCATCTCGTGGATTTTAAAATTGACCCAGTATCTCTCGCCTTCAGATAGCTGCAAAATAATAATAATAATCCTTGCATTTAGTACTGTATAGCGTCTTTCACAACAGGGGGACATCTCAAAGTACCTCATAGAATTTACTGTAACTTGTAGAGACTGTATTTATTTGTAGGCAAATACAGCAGCCAATTTGCTCGCACAAATGTCCCACAAATAGCCACCAAGTGAATGACCAATTTTATTCATGGGATGTTTGGACAAGACACTTGCAGGAACTCCCTGCTCTTTTCAAATAGTGCCGTGGGATCTTTAACGCTCATCTGAACATACAGCTGAGACCTCGGTTTAATGTATCATCCAAAGGATGACACCTCTGACAATGCAATACACTCCCCAGTACTGCATTGGAATATCAGTTTGGGTAATTAGGTCCTACAAATATAACTTATATCTACTACTGTGTAATCTACAGCTTTCTGACTCTAAAATTGCGTGCAGTAATTTAGCCAAAACAAATAGTGGGTTTGCAAATTTCCCAACAACATTTGACTATTGCTTTAATCTATCACCCCACTCTCAATACAACTTTGCAATGTGCCTCTGTGTGTGAGTTGTGTATTATACAGAGGGAAATCCAGGTGTCCTGAATGAAGTAATTAACAACCAATGAATTACAACCATCTTTAAATCCTTGGAGGACTGTTGGTCAGGACACCGGGAGAAACTTCCTTCTCTTTTGCAAATAATGAAAATCCTTGTCATTGGTTATTACTTTCAGAACTAATACTCTCTGTAAATATGTTAACTTATTTTTTTCTCGACTTTCAATAAGAGATGGCCCTGTATATATGTGTGTACATCCCTAGTGTGCGCATGTGTGTGTGTTTGCACCAGCCACATAATAGACCTCATTATCTCTGATTTGGCCTGATTTCATATTAACTCCGTAAAACCTGTCTTCCCAATTTATCCAATGCCACACCATGTCAGTCTTGTCCAAGCATGTATGAGAGTGTGCGTCCATTTCCCATCCCTCACAGTGGCAAAGTGCCTTTTCAGTGATACCACCACCATCACAGATAGTTGGTTCTCAACATATGGAAAAATCATAGGCATAGATCTGCCTCTGACCAATCTGTAGTGCAATGCTACGTCTACTATGGCATTGGGTTGTCTCATGTGCCTATCGGTCTGTAACTGATTGATCGTGTTGGGTTACATCTTTTCACTATTTCTCTAACTTTCTCTATGTCTTGGCATCAAGCTCCGCCAATGTTACACGATCCGAGACGCTTTCCTGCATGAAGAACGTTAGATAAACGCAAGTTGTCATCCTTGTACCTCTCTGGTGGCGAATGTAATCTTGCTGAGAGCAAACTTTCTCCTCCCCTTATTTTCGTGATTGTATTTTTTCAATGCTAGCTCCACAGTCTCTTTTACTGAGGGGTCATCTGGTCTTGCTGACATCAGGCATCCTTCACAAACCACTGCAACATGTTTCTCCACTGGCAAAACAAGAGAACTCAATAAGAACATTTATTGAAGGCAAATGGCAAAAGTGCGTAGAGCGACCTACCTGGACTATCATGAACTTCACCCAACTCATTATAATAATAATAATAATTATAATAATCCTTGCATTTGATATAGCGCCTTACCGCGTCTTCGAGACGTCTCAAAGCGCTTCACAGAGTATGCTGTAAAGTGAATTGACTGGATATTTTATATTAATATATATTGTATATTTTATGGGCAAAGTTATCGGTTGGAAGAACGTATTGTACCTGAACCCCAAAAGTAATCCAGCATAAACCTCAGAAAATTGATCCACCCGTCCATCTCCATTATTCAATCCAAGCTGTCGTATTTCAATAGACATTTTCCCATCCACACTGGAAGCAACAGCGTACCATAGAAATAGCACAGAAACAATTGTCAAATGCTTTGAGATGTCCTCGTGATGTGAAGGATGCTATGTAAATGTGAATTGCAGTGAATTGAATTGGGTCCTGTGGACTATTTGTTAATTTCATTCTGCACCTGTCTCAAGTGCAAGGATTATTATTATTATTATACTCGATACGCTTATTATACACAACACTCTTCTAAACAGCTGTCTTTTTAAGGTGGCCATCAACATGGCAGCAATTATTTTTATTAGGAATCTATTTTGCATAAGCTGCTGTGAATTTGTTTCACATTTTAATCTTATATCTTTTAGGATTAGCTCTAATGCTAATCCCGTGCTCTCTGTTGGCACTCTGCTATCAATCTGAGCCAAATAACTTTCTTGCAGCTACCTTTCTTAATTTTAAAGACTTTGTTGGATCATTGCCTCCACCCTTAATCTTTTTCTATTCAGAATGTGTTCAGCTCTGTGAGCCTCTCCTCTTATTTCCTTTTTTTAAAATATGTGTTTTGACTTAACAACAACAAAATGACATGTGTTTAGCGCCTTTCACAACGGGAGGACGTCCCAAGGCTCTGGACAGTCAGAGTTTCGGACCCGAGCTGGGGGTCAGGACTGGGGAGGGTGGAGGGCAGGGGGGGGGAAGCAGGGAGTTCGAAAGCAAGGTCGAAGAGGAAGGTCTTGAGATGGGTCTTGAAGGCGGCAAGGGAGGGATTGAATCGGTGGGACTTCCAGAGGGTAGGGGCAGAGGGGCAGAAGGCCTGCCCGCCAATGGTGGGGCGAGCAAGGCAGGGGACGTGAAGCAGGCCAGAGCCGCTGAGCGGAGGGAGCGGTCAGGATGGTAGAGGGTTCGGAGGTCGCAGAGGTAGGGGGGAGCAATGCATCACATTCCCAGTAATGTATCTGCTGAGTACAGGCACATCCAGAAAACGTGCAGACAACCCCCAAGGTTCTTTGTATTCTCCCAAACAGGACTGGTAATGTTCATAGCTCTGGGACACTACCCTGCATGAGGGGCACTATATATATGTAAGTTGTTGTTGTTAACTTTGCAAATCTTAGCTGTAGAGTAAATAAGGAGAAACTGTTTCCATTGGCGGGTGGGTGGGTAATCAGAGGACAAACGTTTAAGATAATTGGCAAAAGAACCAGAGGGGAGATGAGGAGAATTTTTTTTACGCAGCGAGTTGTTACCGTCTGGAATGCATTGCCTGAAAGGGTGATGGAAGCAGATTCAATAATAACTTTTAAAAGGGAATTGGATATGTACTTGAAAAGAAAAAAATTGTGAGGCAATGGGGAAAGAGCCAGGGAGTGGCACTAATTGGATAGCTCTTTGAAAGAGCCGGCACAGGCACAATGGGCCGAATGGCCTCCTTCTGTGCTGTAAGATTCTTTGATTCTAGTTTATGGATCAGTGATTTCTGTTTCTTTTTAAACCTATTTAGGACAGCGTTTAAGTGGCCTACCTGGTAACTTAGTCCACAATCCCATTAACCTTTGTATGACATCAAAGTTCCACCCGACTTCCCTTTCTAACTCCCAACTTCCTCATGTTTGAACTCAGGTTTCGAATACTTCACCTGAGTGAACAGTATCGCCTGTGGTTGTGTGATGTTGTTCAGCAGAAACTCACATTGTGAGCCTCAGATCGTTAACGTATTTGTGTACCGAGCAAAATCACACACACATACTTTAGATAACCTCAGCGAGTTAATGATCATTTCTGCCTGAGGATTTAATAATGAAATCCACGCTTTGAAAGCTTCACATTTGTGCCAGGTTCAAATAGCTCGTGCTTATTCAGTGTAGTCTATTTTCAGTGATTTTGGTGGGATATGATGTATAACCCATTTCTCTAAGTGGAAAGAGAAACAAATTCAGGTCTAGTCATTGAGGCTCTAGTCAAGTTCCACCACCCTGGTTGTCGCATGTTCTAGACAACATGAAGCTGTAACATGCAACTACCAGAAGGTCACTAGATGGACCTAGGACTTTTTTGGTTCCTATGTGGGCTTGCACTGTGTCCCACTGTTTTTCTTCAATTATCTCAGAGTTGATAGTAGTCTGACCTTGGCACGTACACATGGTGTTGTCAGCAGCGATTCTACAAATTCCTTTCATTTGCAATAGGATGTTGTCCTTGGTGAAAGGTGAATTTCATGACTATGGTAGTTTGCATTTACAACACTTGCTAAATGTTTGAGAAGGGAATTAGATCAACATTGGAAGAGGAATATAGGGTTTTAGGGAAACAGCAGTAAATTGGGATTAGAGTAGTTGGTTCCAGCTAATTTCAGTACAGTGAATGACCTCCTTTCCTGTCATCTCTTTCATTCTGAGTTAACAAATCTTTAAGGCACTTTAATGGCCACTGATCAACCAATGCTCAAAGTCCTTCACATGAAAGAGAGGGAATTGAAGGGTACAGAAGGGAGTAAAAGAAAGGACGGAGGCTCGTGTAGAGTATCAACACTGGCATGGACACAAATGGAATGCAGCTAGTCTGGTTTGAACAGTGTACTAATGTAGAAGAACACAATATTAGTCTCCTGAGAATTCCTCATTGATCAGGAATGTATTCTCTAGATATAACTGGTTATTCACTTCATAACCGTTTGTAGGACATTGCTGCGTACAAATTGGCTGCTGTGTTCGCCTACAAATACAGTCACTCCACTTTACAGTCAATTCCTTTGAAGCAATTTGACATGGTTTGACAACTTTATAAGGCCCGAAGTTAAGTGCAAGAATGATTATTATTAATAATTATTTCTCAATAATTTTACTTTCTTGACAAGCTTGTGAATTCACTCTGCCGGGAGAAGGAAAGCCAGTGAAGCTGAGAGAGGATGGGTGTGATAAGCTCGTGGAGGAGAGGTGGGGAGAGTGGGGAAGAAGAAAATTGGTTAAAGAATAAGCTTAAATCAGTGCACTTGTGATCCAACCTCATTTTGCTACACTGAACTGAACACAAGCAGTGAGTGAATTAGAGTCTGCATATAGTCAACTCTTGTAATAACTAACGCCTTGAAAGCAACCACAGTTCCTGACTGAGGAATCTCATACTCACCCATTTCTTTCACAGGCTTTAGAAGATCGCAGGTTGTCTTATATGTTTTAACTTGAAATCCAAGTTCAAAATAGACGACTCCTTGACATGTACCCATGACCTGAAAGACATGAAGCACAGAAATCTAATACCACTCAAATATATTCCTGTCTTTTCATTAGACACACCCTTTAAATATCAGTCTAAGTGTTTTTTTAAAAAAAACAATCTTTTCCATGGTGATAAGTATTTTTTTAAAAAATGTATATTTATAAAATATTGCCTCCCGATTTTGAATTTCTGCAGTTTCCTCTAAGATCTCAAAATTAAGACTGAATTTCATAATTTGGCAACTTCTACACACTTTGAAAGATAATAATAATAATCCTTGCATTTGATATAGAGCCTTATCATGTCTTCGAGACATCACAATGGGTTTCACAGAATATATTATAAAACAAATTGCCTATATTTTGTGGGCAAAATGCCAATTGCATACAGCAGTGTTTCACAAACAGTCATGGATTGAGTGACCAAATTATTATTATTTTTATTTATTGGAAGGGATTATTACCCCCAAAAAAGTGATCAGCCAATCGACTAACAACCAGGTTTCTAGGTAAACAAAGGTGTGTGAAGAAGGAAACTTGCCTAACATTTCAGGAATCAGGAATGTTCCTGGCCTACTAGCCTTTATATGGGAGAAATTCCACCTGTGTCTAGATTTACTCTTTCTGCACGTCAGGGCATCCAGAATTTGGCAAATGTTGAATTCAGTCTTAATTTTGAAGTCAGTTTTCTATAGTTTTTAAAAGAAACTTACAGAAAACTGGTTTCAAATCCTGAATGCCGGTTTGTGGCGGAGGCCGTTTGTGCAACTAGTTTGTGGTGGAGAACAGGAGCCTGGGGTTGTCCTTAGACTTTAATATTATCTTGGAGGCCAAGGGCAATCTCAGGCTCCTCTTCTCCACCACAAATCGACTCCTCCATCCACCTTCTCACGCCTCGCCCATCCTCTCCATAGTACCTTGGGACGTGAAAGGCATCATACAAATGTAATTTGTTGTTGCTGTTGTATAGAATGCAATGAAAAACTGCAAGTCAACAGAGTAAATTCCTGGTGGAATCTCTACCTCTGTGTATTTCTTTTATCTTTGGCTTAATTTTAAGTGGCACGATTTCCTAGGAGAAAATACTTTTCTTTTGCCCTGGCAAGTATCCAACAATAATCATTGGTATATACAGCTAGATCCTGGCGTTTGTGCTTCTGGCCTTTGCCTTGCTTTTGTTTTGCTCTGTTGCGGCACCTACAGATGGTGACCTCTCCTACCTGGGCTGTTGATTGAGTTGGAAATTTCTATTAGTGTTTAAATTAAGGGCGAAAATAAATAAGAAGACACTAATACGTTCTTTGCCCTGAATATGTTAGAATACAGTGTTACGGTGGATGAAGCTTACGGATCAATTGGATGAAATAAATAATTGGGGTGAAAATTGAGACTGGTGATGTGTTAACCATTGTTGGTAAATGGTCATTATAGCCAATTGAAAAAACATCCAACCCCCTCTACCACATCTAATACAAAGACTTTGTTTGTAACTTCCAGATTGGATTTGCTAGTCCTTGGATTGTGGTATTGGAGGGTCAGTTTGCAGTATCTTGACTTAACTCAACAGAGAGTTTTGACAATGTATTGCAACATCACCTCATCTGTTTGTACTGCATGTGTGGTGGCCAGTTGCCAACATAAGGGTAACGCTACACTGCCAAATGTATACAGTAAACCTCACATAAGTGGTATCAGTTAAACGGTACATTTAATATGACTTACGCAATGTATGAGTTATGTCAAACCTGCAAAGATTATAAACTCTTTTTTGGGCAGATGTACGACTTAGGCGATTATACAATTTTATACAGATCAATCTATGCGAGTTTTATTGTACTATAAAGAGGTAATCAGGCAGTGCAAATTATATTAAGTGTTGATTGATTATTTGACTTCGGGGCAATCACAATCAATGTCATGTCCACATCTGTTAATATTAATAATAATAATCTTTGCATTTGATACAGCACCTTATCACATCTTTGAGACATCTCAAAGCACTTCACAGAATATACTGTTAAGTGAATTGACTGCAAATTTGTGGGCGAAATATATGATCATATAGATCACCTAATGATCACACAGATGCACTGTTCAGCAGGGATATAGAACCATAGAATTATACAGCACAGAAGGAGGCCATTCGGCCCGTCATATCTGTGCCGGTTCTTTGAAATGAGCTACCCAAATCAATCCCATTCCCCCGCTCTCTCCCCATAGCCCTGCAAACTTGTCCTCCTCAAAGAATTATCTACTTCTCTCTTAAAAGTTGTTATCGAATTGGCTTCCAGCATTCTTTCAAGCAATGCATTCCAGATCCGAACAACTCACTGTGTGAAGAAATTTCTCCTCACCTTCCCTCTGTTTCTTTGTACAACTATTTTAAATCGGTGTCCTCGGGTTACCGACCCACACACCAGCGGAAATAGTTTCTCCTTGTTCACCCTATTGAATCTCCTCATAATTTTGAAAACTTCTATTAAGTCCCTCTTAACCTTCTCTGCTCCAAGGAGAATAATCCTCGCTTCTCTCGCCTCTCCTGGTAACTGAAGTCCTTCATTCCTGGTACCATCCTGGTAAATCTCCTTTGCACCCTCTCCAATGCGTTGACATCCTTCCTAAAGTGTGGGGCCCAGAACTGAACACAGTATGTAGCTGTGGCCTAAACAATGTTTTATAAAGATTTATCATAACTTCCTGACTTTTGTATTCTTGCCCCTATTTATAAAGCCTAGTATGCTTTTTTAACAGCTTTATCTATCTGTCCTTACTTTATTTATATGGACACCCAGGTCTCTCTGTTCCTTCACCCCTTTTAAGAGTGCACCATCAGTTTATATCGCTTCTCCTCATTCTTCCTCACAAAATGCATCACTTCACATTTAAACTTCATCTGCCACGTGTCTGCCCATTTTACCAGTCTATGTCCTTTGGCCTTTGCTACTATCCTACTCACTGTTTACTACTTTTCCTTGCTTAGAATCAACTGCAAACTTTGACACTCTCCTTCAGTCAGAAAAACAACCGTTCACCACAACTCTCTGCTTTCTGTCTCCCAGCCAGTCCTGTATCCATGTTACCTGTCCCTTTAATACCGTGGGCTTCTATTTTGCTTACAAGTCTCTTATGTGGCACTTTATCAAACGCCTTTTGAAAATCCATATAAACTACATCAACTGCACTACCTACATCCACCCTCTCCATTACTTCATCAAAAAACTCTATCAGGTTTGTTAGACATGATTTGCCTTTAACGAATCCGTGGTGGCTGTCCTTCATTAACCCATATTTTTCTCAGTAAAAATGTATTTATATCATTTATATCAAGGCAGTTCTTGATTGATTGTTCCAATACTGTGGACTAAATTCCTTCCCCATTTTGACATGTATTGGATGTAAGTAACACATTAGACATAAACTTTCATGAAGGAATGGTAAACATAACAAAACATAAGAACATGAGAATTGCTATCCAGTACGCCTTCCAACCTCCTGGCAGTCGCTTGCGCATGTTATGTCCCAAACTATATACTGTATCCCAAGATATTATTTCCTAAAATAAATCTACCTAATATGCTTTCCAAAACTCACAGTGTCACGATCAGTTCTGAAAGGGCAAATTCTCAGGGTCATGTGTTCCTGACAAAGGGTTTCCATGATGTCGAACGTCACAAGGTACATCTTAACTCCCAGGGACACCATCTGTTAAAAGACAAAATTTTCACATCAAATCTTTGTACAACGTGCAATATAAACACGGCACGAGACTAGTTGGTGCAAGTTGTCTTTTCTTGTCTTTTCTTCCACACACCCCATCCCACTTTCTTTGTCTTTAAAACTTCAAACCTTTTAAAATTATTAATAATAATTAATAATAATAATCCTTGCATTTGATATATTATTATTATAGTATTATTAGTATTATTATCCTGCATTTGATATAACACTTAAAGACATCTCCAAGTGCTTCACAGAATATACTGTAAAGCTAACTAACTGTATATTTGTAGGCGAAACTCGGCAGCCAATTGAGCACAACTGTCCCATAAACATGGATTGAAGTGTCCGATTTATTATTGTTTTTTTTCTTGAGGGATAATCATTATTAATATAATAATATTATTAATAGTAAAAACTCGCATTAACAAAGAGGGAAAAAAATTAACACTGTTTTTTTTTACAGTGAGTTATATATACACACATATATATAAAGCGCCTTGTCACGTCATCGAGACATCTCAAAGAGCTTCAGAGAATATACTGCCAAATGAATTGTTTGTATATTTTGTGGCCGATCATTTAAGGGATTATTACCCGCAGAAAGCGATCCATCAAATGACTAACAGCAGAGTTCCTACTCAGAATTTCGGGCCATTGTGGCTGACAGCAGAGCCACTGATGGTGGAGCGGAGGGGACGAGGGATATGCAGGAGGCAAGCTGAGTGCAGGCAGCGTACGGTGGAGTACGGTGTCAGCAGGAGCCAATGGAGCCAGCCAAGGACTGGGATATTGAGGTATGGAGTTTGGTGTGGGTTAGGATATGGGCAGCGTACTTTTGAATTAATTAGATTGATGAATGGTGGAGCCGGGGAGATTGGAGAGGAGGGCATTGGAATAATCGAGCCAAGAGGTGACAAATGCATGAATAAGGGTTTCGGCTGTGTTGGGTGTGAGGTACTGTCAGAGAGAGAGGAAAGCGGTCCTAGTCAGGACCGGCTGTGGGGTAGGGAGGACAGCTGGGGATCGAACCTGACACCAAGGCTATGTAAATAATTAAGTTTGAGGGATAGGCCAGGGAGGTTAAGGAACCACAGGTGAGAAGACGTTAATGGGAACCAAGGAGTATAGCTTCCATCTGGTCAACATTCAGCTGCAGTAAGTTGGCACTCATCCATCTGTAATTACGGTGGAACACTTTGAGGCATTTTGTGACAGCAGTACTCCAAGACAATGTTGGTGACAGGCCAGCCAGTCTGGCTCATCAGTAGGATTTGGGTGGCTAGACCAGTCAATGGGGACAGGGATTCTTCCCATTGGCTCTTGTTAACCTTGCAACCCAAAGTCCTAGCTGGGCAAGCAGCAGGAAGCTTGCCAGACAGCGCTCACAATGGCAGACTTTGCAGTTATAATTGGTTAACCACTTAACCACTAGTAGCACATACTCTGGGTTGTGTTTTGCCTCTTGACAATGAGAATCTAAAACTTGCAAACTGGAATTATGCAAATTGGGTGACGATTTTCAGGGAAAGAGTGTGCGCTCCATTCCAGATAGAGGGAAATTTCCCTGTGTAGCTGGCAAGCAAATGTGAGACTCTCAATTATCTGGTTTGGATATGTCTAAGCACGTTGAGGGTTTATAAACTGTATGAATCAGACACCTGGGTGAACAATAAAAATAGTTCTTTTTTTAAATAGCCTAACCTTTTTAATTTATTTTGCTAGTGTTAAATTATGGACTTAGTGTAGTTGAAATGTACAGTACAAATTAATATTTGTTATTGACGATGAGTAATTGTTACTTACCTTATATTTCGCGCTTTTGAGTTGTCTCAGTCTGAAGAGGTAAGGACTGTCAGACTTTCTGTTGTATGCAGTCGCTGCATAATCTGCAGCCAGATTTGCTTCAGGATCAGAGAGTGGAACCCGAATAAACCCCTTGGATTTATCCGAAACAGTGGCTGAATGCATGGTGGCAAAGCACAAAGCAAACACAAATGCTCCGTAAGCCATGTTGCACATCAAACGATTGCTCCTGGATGGTTAGCTGGCTGAAAAGAAAGTCCTCAATTTGCAACCATAAACACCCAACATATCGCACTGGATGTTCCACAGAGCCTTTGCACAAGGTTTTGGCCATGTTCCAAAATGTTTTGTTGAGTTAGCATTTTACTTCCAAAGTGGACTAACATCCTGACTTTGAAGTCTAACTCAACAGGAGTGAATGCTACGAGTTTATCAGCTCGACATTGCAACCTTTCACTAATGGGTTGATGTTTAATGTTAAAAAAAACATGCAAGTAACTGATTTTGCAGAATGCAATATCAGATTAACTAAATTACATGGTCTTCCGCTGAGTCTGCACTACTTTTTTTAATTGCTACAATGTGGAGAAATAGAAACTCTATTCCATTTCTATTCATAATAATAGTATATGTGGAGTCCTGTAGCTCAGTGGGTAGAGCACTCGCCTCGGTATATTCTGTGAAGCGCCTTGAGATGTCTCAAAGACGTGATAAGGAGCTATTTCCAATGCAAGGATTATTACTATATCATATATAATAATCCTAGCATTTGATACAGTGACTTATCACGTCATTGAGGCTTCTCAAAGCACTTCACAGAATATACTGTAAAGTGAATTAACTGTATATTTTGTGGGCGAAACACAGCAGTCAAATGCACACAGCAGCTGTGGATTGAGTTATTATTATTATTTTTTGAATGGATTATTACCTCCAGAAAGCGATCTGCCAATCGGCTAGCAACTGGGTTACTACTTACTGCTAGGTAAGCAGAAGCATATAGAATAAGAACTTACCTAAGGTTTCGCCCGCCCAGGAATCGAACCCGGGACCTCTCGCTTGCAAGGCGAGCGCTCTAACCAATATCCTACAGGACTAATCTACATTGACGCTCTAGTCCAGTGCTTCGATGTGCTGCTTTGTCGGAAGTGCTGTCCTTTGAATGAGACATTAAATCGAGGACTTGTCTGCCTGCCTGTTCAGCTGGATGTTAATTATTCCTTGGCACTGTTTGAAAAGAGACACGTGAAGCGCTTTAATAATAATAATAATAATCCTTGCATTTGATAGAGCGCTTTTCACGTCTTCTAGACGTCACAAAGCGCTTCACAGAATATACCGTAGTTAATTGACTGTATATTTGTGGGCGACGCGGCAGCCAATTGCGCACAGCAGCGTCCCACAAACAGTCGTGGATTGAAAATGACCAATTTATTATTGTTTTTTGACTTGGAGGGATTATTATTAGGCTCTGTGTGGAGTCGTCTCGAAGACGCGATAAGGCGCTGTGTCAAATGCAACGACAGCAACAAAACAACGCGATAAGGCGCTGTGTCAAATGCAACGACAGCAGCAAAACGACGGGATACGGCGCTGTGTCAAATGCAACGACAGCGGCAAAACGACGGGATACGGCGCTGTGTCAAATGCAACGACAGCGGCAAAACGACGGGATACGGCGCTGTGTCAAATGCAACGACAGCGGCAAAACGACGGGATACAGCGCTGTGTCAAATGCAACGACAGCAGCAAAACGACGGGATGCGGCGCTGTGTCAAATGCAACGACAGCGGCAAAACGACGGGATACGGCGCTGTGTCAAATGCAACGACAGCGGCAAAACGACGGGATACGGCGCTGTGTCAAATGCAACGACAGCGGCAAAACGACGGGATACGGCGCTGTGTCAAATGCAAGGATTATTATTATTATTATTATTAATTATTATGATCATCGGCAAGTCAGCAACTTGATTTTGAGAAGGGATCTGCAATGGCCACCCCTCCACCTCAAACCCAGGCGACGAAAAAAAAGTCACCCCTTTTGATTGACATGTAACCATCTCTGGGGCTGAAGGACATGTCATTCAAGTCGCGGTTGGTTCAGGGGTGGGGTGGGCGAGAGACGATTCGGCGCAAGCGCAGAGAGAGCGAGAGCGAAGCCTGCAACCGCTGCTCCTTTACCAAGATGGCGGCATGGATCGCGTGCGTCATTGCTGCCCCCCCTGGTTTCGGCCAATGGCGGTTCAAAGAGAGGGGAGAAGGGGGGTGAGTGTTACGTACTCGGAGGCGCGTGGGGAAGGGGGTGGGGTCACGGGGCCAACGGACAATCGGCGGCAGGTGGGTGAGCGGGTGAGTGAGTGCGCGCGGGCGGGCGGGCGGTTGGGCGCGCGGGGCAGGCCGGGCCGGGCCGGGGTTGGGGCATCCACTACCACTATGAGTTGCTCGGCAACGGGGCTCCTTCACTGAGCGGACGGCACCCCCTCCCCTCCCCTCTAACCCCCCCCCCCCCCTCTCCCCGGGCACAGGGTCGACTTTCTACATCCAGTGAGTAACGCGGGTCAGTGTGTGGTGTAGTGTAATAATAATAATCATCACCATCACCACCATCTTGCATTTGATATAGCGCCTTATCACTATATACAGCGTGTGTATGAGGCGTGTGTGTGTGCAGCATGTGTGTGTGTAGTGCAGTTTGTGTGTGTGGTGTGTGTGTATGTGTGTGTATGCAGTGTGTGTGTGTGTAGTGTGTATGTAGTGTGTGTGTGTGTAGTTTGTGTGTGTGTGTGTAGTTTGTGTGTGTGTAGTGTGTATGTAGTGTGTGTGTGTGTGTAGTTTGTGTGTGTATGTAGTGTGTGTGTGTGTAGTTTGTGTGTGTGTGTGTGTAGTTTGTGTGTGTGTAGTGTGTATGTAGTGTGTGTGTGTGTAGTGCCTGTAGTACGTGAAAGGCGCTATACAAATGTAATCTTGTTGTAGTAGTGTGTTGTGTGTGTGTGTGTGTATGTCGTGTGTGTACTTTGTTGCCTCTAATGGTTTCTCCTCCAGCCCCCGCACTGTCACGTCTGGCGTCCCCCAGGGCTCTGTCCTTGGCCCTCTCCTCTTTAATATCTATATGCTCCCCCTTTGGTGACATCATCCGCAGACATGGGGTCAACTTCCATACGTATGCGGATGACACCCAACTCTATCTTTCTGCCTCCACCCTCAACTCCAGGACCACTGCTGTCCTGACAGACTGCCTGTGGGACATCAAGTCCTGGATGACGGCGAACTTCCTACAGTTGAATGTGAACAAGACTGAGGCCCTCCTGATTGGCTCGCGCCAGCGCCTCCGCACCTCAGGCTCTGTCAGCATCAACCTCCATGGTTGCACACTTCAACTCACCAAACCAGTCAGGAACCTCGGTGTCTTGTTCGACCCTCAACTGTCTTTTCTTCCCCACATCCCAGCCATGACCCGCTCTGCCTTCCGTTCACCTCTGTAACATCGCCCGACTCTGCCACTCCCTCTCCCCTCAGGCCACTGAAACTCTTGTTCATGCCTTCATCACCTCCAGGCTCGACTATGCAAACGCGCTGCTTGTCGGCCTTCCCAACTCCTCCCTCCACCGGCTGCAGATAATCCAGAACTCTGCAGCCCGTATCCTCTTCCGCACCAAACTTCGTGACCCCCATCTCCCCCACTCTCGCCCGACTCCATTGGCTCCCTATCCTTCAGAGGATCCAGTTCAAGATCCTTGTCCTCAACTACGAAGCTCTCCATGGCCTCGCCCCATCCTACCTCTGTGACCTCCTAACCCCCTACCAACCCGCCCGCTCCTTCCGCTCAGCCGGCTCCGGCCTGCTCCACATCCCCCAACCATTGGCGGGAGAGCCTTCAGCCACTCTGCCCCCAACCTCTGGAATTCCATTCCCCAATCACTCTGCCTCGCCCCCTCCTTAGCTTCCTTCAAGTCCCGCCTCAAAACCCTCCTCTTCGACCATGCCATCGGTCACCCCCTTCCCCTCCCCAGGATATCTAGTGTGTGTGTATGTATGTAGTGATGTAGTGTGTGTGCCTGACCCACAGCACCATGTATGTATGCTGAGGGTGGGGAATTAAGGAGGGGTGGAGGGCAAAGGGGGTAGGAGGGTGGCCAAAGGCACAGTTGAAGAGGAAGGTCTTGAGGAGTGCCTTGAAGGAAGCAAGGGAGGGGGTGAGGATGAAAGGAATGTGGGATGGAATTCCTGTTGACCGGAGGGAGCGGACAGTTTGATAATGGGTAGCAGGTCGGAAAGGTAGGAGGGGGCAAGGCCGTGGAGTCGGTGCCTGGCAAACAGGCATCATGTACATATGTAGTGTGAATGTATGTATGTGCCTGACCCCAAGCATATATATGTAGTGTGTGTGTCAGTGGGTGCCCCACAGGCATAGAGTATGTACATAGTGTGTTTGTGACAGTGCAGTGTGTGAGCGGCCGACCCTCGGGTCAATGTTTGTGGCAGCAACCGACCTATGGGAGAAGCATTACGAGTTTGGAGGGGATAAATATAAATAGTGCAAAGAAATCCAAGTGGTATTCATAGGAAACTGAATGGGACTCGGGTGAAAGTACGACTTAGGCGATTATACGATTTACAAAGATAAGAATGAATTGCACTATTCGTATGAATCACTGCCTAACTCGTAATGCCGTTCCCCTATCCTCCATTTCCCCAGCACTTACCGGCTACATCGAATCGCAAGCAATGACAGGTTGAGACACAGGAAATGTAGTCTTGAATTGTCGCCGCATGTGCATTTACTGGCTGCATTGAATTACGCATGCACAGAGTCAATTATTGATTAAATTGGATTTTATACAATTGATACAACTTGTCTGCAACTTGGACTTTGCATAAGTCATATTGAATGTGATAGTCCTGACTGATTTGATTTTTGTGCGTTTTACTGTATTATATGCAGGTTTTTCAGAAAAGGAGAAGTTTAAGCATGGTAAGGGGGTCTCTATATATTTGATAATTCCAGATGATCATGATGCCCTAATAAAAGAATAACCATGTAATTCTGCTGTAAGAGGCTGCTGCCAAATTTGAAATGTCGCTCAATGAAGTTAAAGATCAGTGAATGGATTTGGAATGGGGATTTTGATGTTTTGCTAGATCTTGAGATATTTAGTAGCTGTTTGTTGGACATTGCTGTTTGTTGGTTTCACCTACAAATATACATACAGAAAAAGCTCTGTGAAGCGCTTTGAGACATTTTGCCATGAAAAGGGGACATCAAATTCAGGAAATATTATTTTAATTTCAACTGGTCAGTTGTGAGTTGGTTGATGCCAGACTTCCATGTTGACACAGTGCATAAAGGCATTAACTGTGACTTTCCCAACTGGAAAGTCACACATTTGACCTCTGATGCCAACTGCATTAATAGTTTGAGCACTGCAGTTGGCTGTATAACCCTGATTGCTATTCAGTGTCCTTGTTCTTTGTGTATGTTTACACTTGCAATGACTACATAAAGAGTGGTTTATTTTCAGTAAAATCTTTGACCCTCCTATCATATATTAACTTTACATGTTAAAAATGTATTTGCTTATGATTATTTCTTATATCAATGCTAGGGTAATACTGTAACATGTTTATTTTGTTCCTCTATCTTTAACATGGTTTGACATGTTTCGATTTTAGCAATCCAGGTGGCTGGGGCTTTCCTCCCATTTTCCTCTTCCACACCACCATTATTTTTTCCTTTTAGTGTTTTGTAATTGGGGTGGGGATCATACTTCAGTGAGTTCAGGCACACTGCCTAGTAGGATTTCGCTGTCCAAGGTAAACACTCAGAGTAAAAAAAAGTGCCTGAGCTTGGAAAACTAAATGACCATTCTTAATTGTTATCTCCACAAGTGTGCAGAATGTTTTGTAACGGAAGAGGGCTTAATGTACCATTCATACTTACTTCCTGAAATCTTATTTTTTTCGACTCGTCTGGAAAAAGAGAGTAAAATCAGGATAACACAAGATAGGTGATCCTCTTTTTTTTAAATAATCTGGGAAATTAGTTTGGCTGCATTTCATTATGTTAATAATATTTAAATTATATTCACAGTACAGCCTTGATGTTGTAGTGAATAGACTTGCAGCTGGTGTACCAGAAGCGTGTTACCTTTCATACCCTCCCTGCCCTCCACCTCACGTGACCCCAACCCCCAGTTTGGGTCCAAATCCCTGACTCCAGCACCTTGGAACATCCTCCTGACGTGAAAAGCACTATACAAATGTAATCTGTTGTTGTTATTGCATATAATCCTGGTTCATTCTGAGTTTTCCGCTACAGCTGAGTGGGCTGCTGATACTCGGCAACAGTGAACTGCACACCGGTGAGAGGAAGCCACAACCGTATGCCAGTGCACGGAAAATTAGAACAAATAATTGGATGTACTAAATTTCAAAGGCCTAACAAAAGATTATCTTCTGGTGATTCATCGAGCCTGCAGTGTAATCCAAGACATTTTTTCTATCTCTCTGTAGTGCGGCCGAACCTTCTTTGGTTGGTGATTATGGTATCAGACTTCAGGTATACACCAGATAATCCAGTGCAGTGATAGTGAACACAATCAATGTTCAATACAGACATTAAATAACAATAGGAAACACATGTGCATTTGTTTGAATTTGCCATGGAGAGAGATTTAAGGAGATCTACGCAAGTTGGTTGCCTCATCACTCACTATTTCAAAACTGTGTGAGGTAGAAACAAGGCAAATAGCACGCTGATCAGTACTGCCAAATCGGTTGAGTTCAGATCCCCCTAATCTAGGGTGACCATATTTTGTAAACCAAATCTGGTTTACGTATATAAAAATAATTGAACTCACCACAATTGCTGATGCTGGCAGTACTGGAGAAGCTTGTTGGATTAATGGCTGTCTTTCTCAGATACGTGTGTATCTGTTTTAGAATTTTATTGCTCGGTTTGTTGACGGGGCAAATCTGGCCCCAGGGACACAATACCTCATCCAGGGACTGTTCATGGAAATCAGGCACGGATGATCACTCGATCCTACTCACACTACGTAGTACTTTGGCCAGGCTCTTAACCAATTTAAAATTGGTGTTTAACATAATAATAATCCTACTAATCCTTGCATTTGATATAGTGCCTTATCACATCTTCGAGACTCTCAAAGGGCTTCACAGAGTATGCTGTAAAATGAATTGACTGTATATTTTGTGGGCGAAACGCAGCAGCCAATTGCGCACAGCGGTGTCCCACGAACAGTCGTGGATTGAAGTGACCAATTTATTATTAGTATAATATAAAAGGGTTAAATAACGTTAGTATAAATAACCTGTTTTCACTTGTTGGGGAATCTATAACCAGGGAATACTAGTACAAGATAGTGACTAGGGGATCTAAAAGAGAATTTAGAAAGAACTTCTTCACGCAAAGGGAATTGAGAATATGGAGTTCACTTGTTGAAACAGATAGTAAAGATGCATTTAAGAGGAAGCTAGATACAGTATGTACAAGTGAGAGAAGGGAATGAGAGGGAGTAATGGGGTAGGTGGTGTATAAATACCGGCATTTAAGCCAAATAGCCTGTTTCCATTCGGTACATTCTGAGTTTTGCAGCCTTTATGTTGAGCATTGCCTTAGCCACTGGTGTTTATTCTTTTTAATCTGATTAAAAATTCAGAGCCCCTGGGTATTAAGTTTCCACGTGCCTCAATACCAAATAGAATTGTTTCTTTGTACAGCTTTCATGTACTTTTAATGAACTGAAACTCATAATGCAATCCTGTAATAAAGGTGCTGTTCATTTGCAATTCTGGTTTACTTTAATAAAAGTTCTCTCATTTGATATTGCACCTGCATAATGAAAGTCTCAAAATGTTGCACAGCTAATTCCCATCAAGTATAGGGTCTATGTTTGCAGGCAAACACAGCAGTCAATTTGTACAGAGCAAGGTCCTATAAATCGTCATGACTGACCAATTTTGAACAACTGTTGGCTATGATACTCCCTTCTCTTTGAATAGTGTTATTGGATGTTTAACAACCACCGCAACAGGTAGATTTATTTTCTTTCTGCATCTGATATTTTGTAGTCTATTAATAGATCTTTCCTGGCCTACTGACTAGCCACTTATCGTCATTCTTCTTCAGATCATGGAAGAGTAATAAGCCTGCGTATACAGAGATTAACTTAATGCACGGTATGTAAAGTGCTGCAAATTCCATTGTGATTCCTTGTAACTCTTAATTTCAAAACTGCCTTTCTGCTAAAGTCTGGGCACAAAGTGCAGAGAAGACAAGTGTTTTATTAATCTAACAGTCTTGTCTGTTTTTTAGTGCTTTGCTGAAATGATATTTTTATATAAAAATGCAAGGCGGTGTTGGTTTATTTTCTGTCAGTGGCTTGTGCTGCTGTTCTTGGACTCTATTAGTAAAACTTCAGTAAATTCACATTTAACTGGGTTTAATATTAACAGTTGTCTAACCGGTCATTACAGTGAGACCAGTATACTTGGCAGTGGATCAATTGAGATGAATCCACTTAGGCTGCTCCTGACTACATCAGTACTGCATGTTCATTAACAGAAAGCTTCTTACACAGGAGTTTATTAGCTGCTGACAGTGAAGAGTGGCGTTTATAAAAGGTACAGAAAGGATTTGTTAGCATCTGACTAACGTTTTTTTTATCAGTACTGTTAACTAGTAATTTTGTGGGTGCATTTCAAGTCCTGGTTCAATTTGTCTTTTAAGTATCCACTGAAGGTCAAGCAAGAAAGAAAATTACGATTTCCTGTCGAGAGCAATCACATTTCCCTGCATGATTTAGAGCATGATTTATTATTGCTTGAGGACAAAGGTCAGTATTTCTGCAGTAAAAGGGGCCTGTCTGTGCCTGTCTTAGAGTACAGGGTTTATATGATCTTTACTGACTTACATTTGCTCCCATTGTTGTATGTCTTAAATTGTTGTGTTTCTTATATGCAAGGTAGTCTAGGGTTGCTAGGTTTTAATAAAGAGTTGCACCTTGGAAGGGACTTGTAAAAAAACAAATCAATCAACTGCTTAAACCGTAAGTGCCAGCATTTTATGTATTACGACTCCGACTTTGGGGTGTCGTCAAAATATATGCTCGTGTCCATCAAATATTTTAAAGTTAGTTCGAGAAGTGTATATTTAAAATTTGTTAATATAAACCTGATACTGGTTTTGTCCTCCCGACTCAAGAAGAGTGGGAGGCAAATTTGGGGGAGGGGGGGCGGCTGAAGTCCCAGTCAAAGATAAAAGATTTTAGACTGATTGTGAAAGGGGTGGGGTGGGGTGGGGTGCTAAACAGCGGGATGTGAAGCAGGCCTGAGTAATAGAGTGGAGGAAGTGGGCACGAGTTAGGACTGTAGATAGGATAAAACTCCTTAAAAGCTGAGGTTGCTTTGTACACTATATACAATTATAAACTATTCATATTCTTTGCAGACCTGGTCCAAACATAATTGTTTAATTGATTGTTGGCCACTTCTGGAACAATAGTTCTACTAAATAGTATTACATAGTAACTAAGGGTTAAATGCTAGACAGAGGGCAGTCATTCAAAGGCAGAAAATTGCTATAACAGCTGTGAATTGAATTTTTTTTAACAGCATTTTTAATAACATTCTTAAATGCTTCATAAAATCAGCTCAGTCGGGTAATTTATCCCAGTTTTATTTCGACTCCAGAATTTTCCTCGTCCACCATGGTAATTGCCTAGAGAAACCTTGTTATTCAGTCATTGGAAGGAAGAAAAATTTAAGGTTCACAAGAAAATAAACAGTAGCAGTGCTCTTATTTAATAATAATAATCCTTGGTCTTGATATAGCGCTTTATCAATAATAATCCTTGCATTTGATGTCTTGATATAAACGTCTCAAAGTGCTTCACAGAATATACTGTAAAGTGAATTGTCAGTCGATTTTTTGTGGGTGAAACGCGACAGCCAATTGTTCTTATTTTACAAAGGAGGTGTTTGAAATGTGCTCAGCAATCTAGCCACATGAATAGATCAAAAACGTTTGCAATAAAATGTTACGGTTGAATTGGAACTGGGACCTCAGCCGAGGAGTGTGTTGTGTGTATCCTGGGAGAAGCATCCTAGGTACCTGGAGTACTAATATTAATAATAATCCTTGATTTTGATACAGTGCCTTATCACGTCTTCTAGACGTTCTCAAAGCACTTCACAGAATATATTGTAAAGTGAATTGACTATATATTTTGTGGCCGAAACTGTGAGTATTATTGTGGAGCCTGTCTGAACTGAGAGAGTGAATGCAATAAATTAAATCTTTTGGAAAACATTGGAAAATGCATGGCCTCTAATGTTTCACTGTTTGTGATTGTGTTTTACGATGGAATTGACTGTAAATAATTAGTATTTTACTGTATAATCTGTTTCTCTTATGGAAATTTTAAGATAGTGCGGGAATTAATAACATTTTGTGAACATTTTTTTACTCAGTACAGTATCTTAGTCTTGAGACTAAATGTAAATGAGTTTTAGAGAGTTTTTTTAATTTGAAAGCTGCTTTTCCACAGTTTTTGAGTTGTGAAAAGTCAGGTTCCACATTAAAAAATATGCAATCTTTTAAGCCTACAATTCAATCTAAAATGTTAAGTCAGTGGTTTTAAGGCTATGCCAAAGATAAAATTTTGCATCTTTGGTGTTAGTGGAACCCTGGACTGATAAGCAGGTAATCCATCAGATAAAATCAGGAAGTCAGTGATACATAGATGCACAAAGAATGCAAGACTGGAAACAGGCCACTCAGCACAACCATAAATGCACAATCAAGTCTGTACTGGTGTTTATGCTCCACACGAGTCTTCACCCATTCCTTACTCCCTCCCTTATTCTCCTATTCCCCTCTCCCTCACATGAAGTGTATCTTTCTGTTGAATGCATGTATGCTGTCTGATTGAACCACAGCTTCAGGCAGTGAGTCCTACAATCTCACTGCCCTCTGTGTGAAGCAGTTCCTCCTAAATTCTCTTTTAGATCACCTAGTCGCTTTGACTTTAATTTTCCCTCGCTTCCCAGAAATAGCACAAAAAGGAAGGCATTTAAATGTTTTGCTCGCAAGAAACCCAGGGGAAGAGTTAAAGTTCCAGATATGGCCATTCTTGAAGATCCAGTTGCATTATTCAAAAAGAGAAGGGAGTTTCTCCTGGTGTCCTGGCCAGCAAATCCCCAAATAAAAATTGATTGTTCACTCCATGGCTGTCTGTGGAACATTGCTGTGTGCTACATTCGCCAACAAAATACACAGTCACTGTACTTTACAATATGTCTTGTAAAGTGTTTTGAGACGATTTGATGATGTGATCAGGTGCCATATCTAATGCAAGGACTATTATTATTTTGTTTTAAAATAGAAAATTAAATACATTAATCACTATTTTGTTTTCTTTGAGTGAATTTTTGCTCACTTTTACCACGTTACTTGTTGTTGCTTGGGGCATTCAGTCAACTGAGCAGCCTTCTCAGGGTTAACTAAAAATCATGTTGTTCACAGTAACTGGTGTGAATGGGTGAATGAAGGAGTTTTAATCCTATTTTTTGTGTGTTCTTGCAGAGAGTTTCATAAACGGATGTACTCAAAGATGCTGCTGACTACTGCTTGGTATTGAACTGCTGATTACCTCTTGGTAGTAGTGCATGTTCAGTATGGAATCTGCTGGTATTAACTGTGATCAGACAGCTGCTCTAACCTACCAAGTACACCGCTCTGTTTTTAGCGCTGCATCTTTTCAAGAGCATCTACATAAGAAGGAGAAAAAGCGGATTCCTACAAGTGAAAGATTACTGCAGCATTTCAGGTGGGTGTCTAACTTATATTCAATAATTATTTCACTAACGTCTGCCAATAAATGCTTAAAATAGTTGAAAGAAGACTTGAAATTTTTATTTGAAATTTACACCGGCAATCTCAATTGAACACCAGCTTCCCATCCACATCACAATCCACAGGGAATTCTCAATCAAGAGAACAGAAGTCCCACAGTGTAGTGGTTAGCGTGCTCGCCTCGAAAGCGGGAGGACCCGGGTTCTATTCGCAGACTGGGCCAGACCTTCGGCCAAGTTTCCTTGCTCCACATGTCTCTGTTTACCTAGCTATATGTAGGAACCCAGTTGTTACTTGATTGGGGGATGACTTTACGCTTTTTTGTAGGTAATAATCCCTAAAAAAAAATGTGGTCACTCAATCCACAGCTGTTTGTGGGACACAAAATACACAGTCAATTCACTTCACAATATATTCTGTGCCGCGCTTTATGAGACGTTTCAGCGACACAATAAGACGCTATATCAAATGTAAAGATTATTGTTCTTATAACAGCAGGATATTTGCTTTTTGATTGGTCGCTCATGGTTACTTATACTGATTTGACCATTTTATATTTTGAATTTGTCCCCTCCAATGGGGAAGTGCTGACTGGGGTTAGAAATATGTAAACTGGAGTAAATCTCTGTAATGAGCCCATATATTTTTTATGCTTTGTAATCACTCGAATCTGTTTACCACCAAAAAGCTCTGCTGTTATCTTTGAGAGTCCAACACTTATATTTGCTATATAAGTGATAATGTGGAGGTGAATAAACATTGCATGATTGTTTTTGCACAATTCCATTTGATTACTTTATCAGCAGTTGCTAATATTAGAGTAATAAAATGATTTTATACACTGGCATTGTACGGTAAATGTTTGTAAACTGCCTGGAGTCACTGTCTCGCCTGCCCACACTTTCTTAACATCATCTTCATGGATGATACATAAAAGAGAAATGTGCTTTGTGCAACAGTTTCTAAAAACTTTGAATCTTTCCCCTACCAACCTACCCATCAACCAACTGCAACTAAACATTTTGCTCTGCATAATAGAAGGTAATTATTTCCCACAGGTAGTGGACCATAGCATCCTCAAAATTATTATTCTCCATATATTTGAGGGGTCTTAAATGCACAGAATGGGACACCTAATAGTCATATTAAGTGTCTGTTTGGCATAGTAGTAGCTTTCTTGTCCCTGTAGATCTGAAGGTTTTGAACCCCGCAATAGAATTGAGAGAGTTTCTGCATTGTTGGAAGTTATAATTTTGGCTGAGATGTAAAACCAAGGTTTTGTCTGCCTGTGCTGCATATTTAGGTTGACATTAATGTCGTCTTCCCAGTTATTCTAGCAAATATTTATCTGTCATCCAAAGCCACCAGAATCAGATTAACCTCAATGGTTATTAGCTCATTTGCCTGCATTGCATTCCTTTCATTTCAGAAATTAACTATGAATTGTATGAAATTAATTTGATATTGTAAGACTACATCCAGTGATCAGGAACTGGTGACAAATTGCTGCTAAGCTTTTAATCGGGGTTAGATAACAGTTTTTCCTATTGAACATTTGCTTGTAAAGGTCATTGGGAACCTCTGAAACTCCCTCCAGTTTGCCCATCTCCACCAGGATTGTTGGTCAAGACACCAGGAGAAACTCCCTAATCTTTTCAAATAATGCCATGGGATCTTTAACGTCCACCTGAACAGTTAGACAGGACAACAACAACAACAAGATTCCATTTATAAAGCGCCTTTCACGTCAGGAGGACGTCCCAAGGCGCTGCACAGTTGGGTCATGACCCGAGCAGGGGGGAAATGGTCAGGGTGAGGGGAGGGAAGGGAGGGAGCAAGGAGGGGGGAAATGGTCAGGGTGAGGGGAGGGAAGGGAGGGAGCGAGGAGGGGGAAGAGAGTCGAGAGGGGAGCTGAAGGCTCGGTCAAAGAGAAAGGTTTTGAGACGTCGATTTATTGTCTCTACCGAAGGAGGGCACCTCTGATAATGCAACACACTCCCAGCACTGCATTGGAGCGTCATCTTAGACTATAAGATTCCAAGTACCGAAGTGGGGCTTGATCCACTTAAGAGGCGGGAATCCTACCACTGAGCCGGACTGACACACCGATATATCCTGTGAAGTTCCTTGGGGCATCATCCTAAATGTGAAAGGTTGCTGTACCAAATCCAAGGATTATTATTACAAAATACAGTCACCACATGAGATTCGCTCTTGTCTTATCACAGCCAAGGGAATGGGCTTGGTGGAATCAGCAGGGAAAGAAGATCCTGTTGTAAATCCTACTACACTTTAAATCATGTGAAGTTCTTTAAGATGCCCTCCCGGCGTGAAAGGCACTATATCAAAATAACAACAATAACAATTTGCATTTATATAGCACTCCTCACTCAGGGGGCGTCTCAGAGTGCTACATAGTCAATGCACTTTACAATATAATCTGTGAAGAGTTTTGGGACGTCTCAATGTCGCGATAAGGCACTATATCAAATGCAAGGATTATTATTATACAAGTATAATAACATTTATAAAATAGTTTTTTCTTTCTGTTTGTATTGGCCAGATGGACTACAATAGTCTTTTTCTAATTCTGTCCATTCCCCATGTTCCTATTTTCTCTTTTACAGGTGTTCAGTCACAAGGACAAAGTTAGTACTTTTAGGCTTCATTCCCATTCTACAATGGCTACCCACATATTCAGTAAAAGATAACCTTTTTGGAGATATAATATCTGGGTTGAGTACTGGAGTGATGCAGCTACCTCAAGGTAAATGTGAATCAGTTTCTAAATTTAGGCGCTATGTCAAATGCAAGGATTATTATCTGTAGTATTTTGTTTAGAGGGTGAAATCATGTGTGTGTGGCAATTGTTAGATTGTTTTTATTGGCAGCTCTTCGACCCATGAGTGATCTTGATATTCTAGCAGCATCTTTCAAATCATCTGCTTTAACACAGTCAAGCTTCCATGGGTTTTTCCCACAGACCAGTGGATGCGGATCAGATTTCCTACAAAGCAATTGATCCTAAATTGATTAATTCCTTCAAAAGTGAACTAGATGGTACTTGCTTGAGAACAGTTTGAGATTGTAAGAATAGTTTGCAGACTGAGTTGAGGGAATTCAGCGCACGCACACATATGCTGAAGGGACAATGCGAGGGGAATGTTTGTGGGTGTCATGAGACCAGTGGTAGAGGTAAAGAGCTAAATATTCTGGGTCGTTTACCAGATTACCTTTAGATTCACTAAAGAGTGAATGATTTAATAACTCACTTGTGAATTATGACCTCAATCTTTTGGCACCTGCCGTCATGTAGTTGCCTTTATACATTGTTAAGTAACTCTAATGCTTTTCTCTTTTTAGGTTTAGCATATGCTTTGTTGGCAGGTGTGCCTCCTGTTTTTGGCCTGTACTCTTCATTTTATCCAGTGATCTTGTACCTGTTCTTTGGCTCATCGAGACATGTATCAGTAGGTATGTTGTGTTTACACATTTTACATGTTTGGACTTAAAACGACTGATATAAATGAGCAGCTGTACATGAGGCAGTGAATAGTGATGATTGGAGTCTATGACTGGGAATGGCTTTGAAAATAAATTGGATTCTATTAAGCCAAAGATCTCCTTCTCTTTGTGTGAGTTGGTGCAGCATTTTCAAGTTTTTACCTCTGCCATGAACTAATGCAGTGGCAGCACAGCTATAATGAACAAATGGCTTACTCTCTTCCTATGACTTAATTCTTTTCCTCTCTGGGTTTTGCCTGTACTCTGGTTCCCTCACTGGAATCATACCTTTAAAGCCGTGATCGCCAGCCTCTATGGTCGGTCACACTGCTTTATGCCATAAAACAAGAAATATTCAATCAAGAAAACTGAAAACACACAACCAATCGAACACCGACTCACCTAGACTTGTGGGAATGTTTGTGGGGGCTGCTTCTTGACAGCCCCCGCGGGGCACACGTTGCCCACCACTGCTTTAAAGTATTGACCATTTTTCTCGCTATCTTTCCCATCAGATGTATTTACTCATATATTCCTTAATAAATAAGCCTATTATTTCTTGCTTCCATAGTGTGTATATATTGTTTCTTATATTGTATTTCAATATACAAGTCAGTTGGGAGTTGATGTAGGAAACCAAATATTTTGTGTTCAAGATAAATTGAAAAATTTATTTATTAAAACTTATAGTTTCACTTTGTAGATGAGGTGTACTATATTAAATGTATGGTCCCAACTGATGCAACTTATGTGAGGTTTACTGTATAACTAGAACCATAGAAATCTGCGGCACAGAAGAAGGCCATTTGGCCCATCACATCCATCTTGGCGCTGTGAAAGAAATTGAAATGCTGGATTTGTCACTAGAACATTCCTTAGTTCAAATCTCTTTCCTCAGAACTAATTCTAAAAGATTAGTTTCACCATGCTTAGTATCTAAATAGACTTGAGATATGCAGTAAGATTCAAATACAAGAGTGTATTTTATTGAATATAACTAACATTACAGTTGTGACTGAAAGCATTCAATTGAAGAATGTGAAATTGCACTGCAAGTTTCCAATATTTGCATTAGAACTCTGGGTTACTTTAAACAGAACTTTATTTGCATCATTTAAATGGACTAAATTGACTTTCCTCCAAGATATTTCTGCAGTTTCCTGCTTGCAGAAAACGGTTTATATGTTAAGAAACTGGTTTAAATGATTAGCTCATTAGATCTGTGAATGTCACAAAATCCATGTGGCTTTACATCTAATTACATTTGGGACAAACTTTACATTTGGGACAAACTTTACATTTGGAATGAGTCACAGATATTTAATTTAAGATAAGTTAATTTATCACCATTAACACAATTGTAAGAGATGTTGTTCCACCATCATCACCTACCCTGCTCATGATTTTTCAAGTTAGAAACCAAACATCCTTGATAAGTGATAAAAATTGTCATTCACTTTGTGGCTCTTTGTTGGGACATTCATGTGCCCAAAATTAGCTAACGTGTCTAATACATTACAAAATTATATTTGTATAGTGCCTTTCACCTCGGGAGGACATCCCAAGTCACTACTACACAGTCATTGCACTATATTTTAAATCCTATGACGTGCTTTGCAATGTTCTCATGACAAGATCAAATGGAAGAATTATTTATTGAATAGTTTACCCCAAATCAATATTCAGACTTTGGTATTTTTGTTGAATGTTCATAAAGTGTAACATTGTGAGGGATGGTATGTATTTTATTGTTTATCATTCACTGTGATGGTAAGCCTTCAAGTAATGCAATCTCTAGCATGAAACGTATAGAGATACAAGCTTCTAGATTCTAATGGTCATTAAAGGAGCTTTTTGCTGTTTCATTCCCCAGGGAGTTTCGCAGTTATCTGTCTAATGACGGGTTCAGTTGTTTTAAGGCTTGCACCAGATGAACTGTTTGAGATATCTGCCTTAAATGCCACCAATAGCTCTGAGATGCTTCAGAACATCAAAGCAAGAGATGAAATGAGGGTGAAAGTAGCATCAGCTGTTACCTTCCTTTCAGGAATCATGCAGGTAATCAAATATGGTAAACCCTCACACTTAATTTTTTCCTCTCTCCCCTCTCCTGATCGCCTTCTGGTACCAAGTAGATAAGCTTCCCCGAGTGAACAATCAGCACTCATGGAACTATACCTCAGTAGATGATAAAGGGAGTCAGACATCCTTTGTGTCTATCCATGTGGCTTAAGGCTCACATAGCAATGCTTTATTCCCCAAGCTATTGGCACATCCTTTATTATCCTCCTTTGTGTCTGACTCTCTTTGTCATCTGGTACCTTACTCAGTTGGCTGTTATTCATGTGTTAGCCTTGATAGCAAGTATAACTATTTTTTGTTTGAGCATTTTGTTCTCATCTGATATTCACACACATGTTCCAGCAGTGATCTGTGGCTCGTGATTAGGTGCAGAAACTCTGGTGCATTTCAAAAATATATTTCATCTCCATAAATCCAGAGATGCTGAAGCCAGTTGTAGAGCCCGAACGAACATCAGCTAACCAAACATGTGTGGAATTCTCTAGTCTATATGGCTTAAGGCTCACATGTCACTGCTTTTATCCACCAGGCTATTGGCACATCCTTACTTTATTTGGTTGCTTTGAAACTCTTGTAGAGGTCCAAGGCTCCGATAGACAATCCTCTTGGTTCATGTGAGAGGCTCTTGTAGATGGACAAATGGGGGTGAAAAAGGAGAACGAAAAGTAAAACATATTTGATTTTTTAAAATTTCTGACAGTCTATGATATTTGTTTATGCTCTCGTAACACAGTTTTCTATGGGACTCCTACGGTTTGGGTTTGTGGCCATTTACCTCGCAGAACCTTTGGTGAGAGGTTTCACTACTGCTGCAGCTATACACGTCTTTTTGTCTCAGATAAAGTATTTTCTGGGAATCAGTACTCAAAGATTCAATGGACCACTGTCATCCGTTTACGTGAGTAAACAAATCTAATTGTCATTTATACAACCCTTGGAGAATGGAGCTTTCCTGTTGCTTTGGAACCTTTATCTGAAAAACCTCTTCACTACACTTATAAATAGTATGATTATCATCTTCAATCCTTTATTTTTTACTATTGCTTTTGATCTGATCTAATTCAGTTGCTCTTGAGGGGTTTTCCCCCAACTTCCTCTTTAATTCCTTTTGTATTTATCCTAAATTTATGCCCTCTTAAAAACTTAAAGTAAAGGATTTTAAGAGCACCTTGGAACTGGGTTCGAGTTGTGGTGGTTGGAGCATTAGTCAGTGCAATTTTTCCTTTTGACCAATGACTGTTTTTTCTTTGTTTCTTTATCTCAGAAGTTGATTTCTGTGGTTTCAAAAGTTAAGGAAACCAATATCACAGCCTTGATTGTTGGGATGATTTGCGTCATCGTCCTGTTTGCAGGGAAGGAAATTAATGACCGGTTCAAATCCAGGTTACGTGTCCCGATACCCATGGAGCTCATTGTGGTAAGGTTTTTGTTTTCTTTGTGTTCTCAAGCTAAATGCATGAGCAGCTTTGCCACACAGACCTGCTGAATGTGAAGCATTCCTGACATTAATGTATTTTCCCAGCTGAAGCCAAATTAACGACTGCTGCTTTAGAGTACTGTATACCTGGATTGCTCTGACTGGTGGTTTCAGCTTGCGATTGACGTGATAAGGCGCGATATTAAATACAAGGATTATTATCATGACTAATATCCAATGACTATCCCTGCATTATAAACGCCAAATCCTAGAAATACACACCTGAGTATTGCACCCTGTGTTTCTGAATCAGATGCCTTTGTGTGCCTTTGCACGGGTATTGGATTGACCGCGGCTTTGGCAGGAAGCCTCTTGAGTTTTTCCATGGGAACGGGAGATGCATGAGAGCAACCCAATTACAACTCTCCCATTTCTTCTCCTCCCCAAAGTGATTGCGTTCAAAGGTTTGGTCACCTTACATCAATAATAATAAGAAAAATAATCCTTGCATTTAGTATAACGCCTTATCATGTCTCAAAGCGCTTCACAGAATATACTGTAAAATGAATTGGCTATATTTTGTGGGCAAAACGCAGCAGCCAATTGTGTATAGCAGTGCCCCACAAACAGTTGTGGATTGAAGTGACTAANTTTTTTTCTCTCTGGAATTCTCACCCCTCAGGCCGCTGAAACTCTTGTTCATGCCTTCCTCACCTCCAGGCTCGACTATACAAACGCCCAACTCCTCCCTCCACCGACTGCAGCCCGTGTCCTCTCCAGCACCAAACTCTGTGACCCCATCTCCCCCACTTTCGCCCGACTCCACTGGCTCCCTATCCTTCAGAGGATCCAGTTCAAGACCCTGGTCCTCACCTACAAAGCCCTCCATGGCCTCGCTCCACCCTACCTCTGCGACCTCCTAACCCCCTACCAACTCGCCTGCTACCTCCACTTAGCCGGCTCCGACCGGCTCCACGTCCCTCAACCCACCCGCCCCACCATTGGCGGGAGAGCCTTCAGCCACTCTGCCCCCAACCTCTGGAATTCCATCCCCCAGTCACTCCGCCTCGCCCTCTCCTTAGCCTCCTTTAAGTCCCGCCTCAAAACCTTCCTTTTCGACCATGCCATCGGTCACTCCCCTTCCCCTCCCCTCCCTTCTCCCCCTCTGGCCTTGGGACGACCTCCCAACATGAAAGGCGCTATACAAATGTAATCTTGTTGTTGTTTTTGAATCCTTGATTCAAATCCGCATCCCACGTGTGGCACAAGGCACTCTGCCCAGCATGCTGTACAGCAGTGCAGCCCTCTCTGTAGCTTCACTGTAATGTAAATGTTAGATTGTTTCCATTAACCATTTCAGTAACCATATCATTTGCCATTTAGGTGGTCATTTCCACCGGTATTTCAGCTGGATGCAATATGACTCAGAAATATGGATTGGCTATTGTTGGAAAGGTACCCACCGGGTAAGCAAATCTCATGGGCTAGTTATACTATTCGTCCGTATTAGAGTTTCGTATATGGGAGGTTTGAGAGATCTCTAAAGCCACATCTGATCACTAATTCTTCTATAAACTGATCAAGCATGAATAATTCCTTTTCTTAAAAAGTCATGAATATTGTTTGAAAATAAGTTGTCACATGCACAAGGACCTTTGTAACAATGGCTGATTGATGTTGACGGGGGATGAACAACAACAACAAGATTCCATTTATAAAGCGCCTTTCACGTCAGGAGGACGTCCCAAGGCGCTGCACAGTTGGGTCATAACCCGAGCAGGAAGAGGGGGAAGGAAGGAAAAATTATCATTAATTGCAGAAAATGTAATTTCCAGGGTTAAGAGATGAATGTAAAAGCTTGGAATTTATAGAAAATCAAATCTGTATAAATCCTCAAACACTTAGGCAAATATTTCAACCATTTGAAGGATTCATTGGAATCGTGAACAATTCTGAAAATTATTGTCTAGGAAAGGTTAATAGTATTAATAATAATCCTTGCATTTGATCTAGCGCCTTATCACGTCTTCAATGTGTCTCAAAGCGCTTCACAGAATATACTGTAAAGTGAATTGACTGTTTATTTTGTGGGCAAAATTCCCTCAATGACTTCCTTGAACCCCTCAAATGTGTGACCATAAGTCTGTTACCTGCATATGTTCCATCGTGGATAACTATGTTGTACTTTCCCACACCACTAGAACTTGAAATGAATATTTCTGTCTAACTTCGATACCAGAAAAGTTGCTAGCCTAGATTTTTTTGTGTATTTTGTGTAATTTTACCATTTTACCCAACAACAATTTATAGTCTCCTCCATCTCGATTTTTTTCATTTCAGTTTAATAATAATCCTTGCATTTGATATAGGCCTTATCACGTCTTTGAGATGTCTCAAAGCGCTTCACAGAATATACTGTAGAGTGAATTGACTGTATTCTTCGTGGGTGAAACGTGAGCAAAACGCAAAAAAAATTAAATAAGAACCTTGGACTGAATATCAATAGACAGTCATGATATTACTTCAGTGTTATACAATAATTTTAACATATTTGTCACTTTCAGGTTGAGAGCTCCAGTTATACCTGACTTCAGACTCCTTTCTGAAATATATAAAGATTGTTTTGCAATTGCAATCGTTGGATTCTCAATGAACATATCATTGGCAAAGATGTTTGCTCTGAAACATGGTTACAGTATAAGTGGTAATCAGGTAATTTATTTTGTTTTATATTTGCATGATTATAGATCTTGGCATTTTATTGCAAATACTTTGTGGTCTATAACAAAACCAGAATTGACAGAAATAACACTTGAGACAGGAACAGGAGTAGGCCATTCAGCCCCTCGAGTCTGCTCCCCCATTCTGTAAGATCATGGCTGATCTGTACCTCAACTCCAATTACCCACCCTTGTCCCATATCACTTGATATCCTTAACTAACAAAAAACTATCCACCTCAGCCTTGATAATTTGAATGGATCAAAAAAGACTTCTGCTTACAAACCTGTGTGTGTTATTAAAATGACCCATTTTATTTTGACACAGCAAAAAAATCCTTGTTATTTTTCTTTTCCAATCATTCAATTATGAATAATCACAAACCATTTGACTTGAAGAAGTGTTCTTCATCTCTGGGCCCTGAGTTTGAATCAAGCTCAATCTTATTGGATGAAGACCTCCTTTCTTTGCATCTGTAAGGATTCTAGATGAAATGTTGGATACTCTCACATTAGTTTCAGCTCAAAGAAGTATTAATCAAGAACTTGTTTCTGATAGTCTTTTCCTCTTTGTTTTGCTAACCAACTAAATAAGATTGAATTATGTGAAGGAAATACAGAAAACTTGAGTGACAATTGTTTATGTATTGTGCTTCCCCCCCCCCCCTCCCATTTATGGTTTTTTTCACATATCTCTGGTTTATATCTCTGGTTTGTGTGCATCAATAAAGTCTGTGCGAATTTTGAAGCTTGCAGCAGAATTTTCATTTCATATTTTGTGCCTCAACAGGAGATGATTGCATTGGGAGTGTGCAATTCAATTGGATCCTTTTTCCAAACTTTTCCCATCACTGCCTCTATGTCTCGTAGCCTTGTTCAAGAGAGCACAGGGGGCAATACTCAGGTATGTATTTCTAGGATTTGGGCTTTTCATTGGATATTAGTAATGATAATGATCCTTGCATTTGATATAGGTGCTTATCACGTCAATTGCAGAGATTTGTCTCAAAGTGCTTCACAGAATATATTGTGAAATAATAATAATCCTTGCATTTGATATAGAGCCTTATCACATCTTTGAGACGTCTCAAAGGGCTTCACAGAATAGACTGTAAAGTGAATAACTATATTTTATGGGTGAAACGCAGCAGCCAATTGCGCACAGTAATGTCCCACAAACAGTGGTGGATTGAGTGACCACTTTTTGGGGGTGGAGGAGGTATAATTACCCCCGAATAGCAATAAGTACCCCAATTGACTAACTCATTAAGGCTTCCACAGTGAGGGAGTTAAACTGAAAGTTGGACTGAATAATTTCAAATTATGCTCTGTATTTAAGGATATTTCCTCTATTCAGTAAATTTTCTTTTTGTATGCAGATTGCTGGAGGAATAGGTTCTGCTATTGTACTGCTGGTTATTCTTGCTATCGGTTCTCTCTTTGCACCTTTACCTCAGGTATGTATCGTACTACAGGGGAAAAACACAAACACTGTTCTTAAATTTCACTGGTGTATTTGAAAGTTTGCAACAAAAAGAGTAATAAGCCTTGCGTTTGATAGAGCATCTTTTGGGTGGGGGGTGGGAGGGCTCAAAGCACTTAGCAGGAATTTACTGTAAAGTGAAGTAACTGCATATTTTGTTGGTGAAAGTATAAACAATGGCGTGGAAAAACCTGTTCACGTTGTGCTTGATACGCAATTCTAGCCAGTTGTGGGGGACAAGCCTGGGTATGTCATGTCAGAGTGGATTTGCAATTAGCTGATCACTACACCTTTTTTTCCACTCTACAGTTTCATTGAATGCTCATGTTACAGTTAAAGGCAGTGTGATTTACTAATATAGAATATAGTTAAGGCTCTACATCAAGACCAGTATTCAATATGAAATTCCCCAATCTACCATCATAATGGAAGCTAGACCTCTTTGGAACCATAGTGTTGTTTTGAGATTAATAACAGTTTATGAGAGAAGCTCCCTGATATGCAAAACATTGCTTAGATCCTGGAAATTTATACTGCCAATCGCGCACGGCAGTGTCCCACAAAAAGTTGTGGAGATTGAGTGACGAAAAAAAAAAATAATTTTTGGAGGGATTATTATCCCCTAAAGCGATCCGCCAATTGACCCAACAACCGGGTTCGTACTTACTGCTAGGTAAACAGAGGCTTGTGAAGAAAACTTGACTAAGCTTTCACCCCACCCGGGAATCGAACCCAGGTCGTCTCGCTTGTGAAGCGAGTGCTCTAACCAATACTCTACGGGACTCAGATGATCTGCTTATTGACATTGTAATTATGTTTGCACAGTAATTCAGAAATTTTTCTTTAATTTCTCCATTTTGGAAATTGTTTGCAAGGCTGCCTTAGCTGCAATCGTAATGGTGAACCTCAAAGGAATTTTTAAGCAATTTCAGGACTTACCTCTTCTTTGGAGGACGAGCAAACTTGAATTTGTAAGTACTGTACTTTAAATGTATATTATTTGCAGGAGAGTTTTATTTTTGTTTGGAAAAATATTCTCATCGAAGCGCTGAACTTTCGGAAACAGGATGGTTTGTCCACATTTTAAACTGAGGGGTGTTCAGGTGAGGCATAGAAGTGGCTAGATCCAGGGCTAAGTTCTCGATAGTACCTGTAAACGACGAGCTTTAGCAGGGAAGCCTTCCCACACACTTATGCTGGGAGCACTAGCTGTCGTTCAGACCTGTCATAGTGAAATTGTCAAGTTTATGCTGCCCTCAAGCCAATAATAATACTTGCATTTGATATTACGCCTTATCACGTTGTTGAGACATCTCAAAGCGCTTCACAGGATATACTGTAAAGTGAATTGATTGTATATTTTAGGAGCTAAACTTCCAGCGTCATAAGAACATAAGAATTAGGAGCAGCAGGAGGCCATTCGGCCCTTCGAGCCTGCCCCGCCATCGATAAGATCATGGCTGATCTTCTAACCTAACTCTAATTACCTGCCCTATCCCCATATCCCCTAATCCCTCTATTTTTTAAAAATCTATCAGTCTCAGCCTTGAAGATGTCTACAGCCTTCTGGGGTAGTGAATTCCATAAATTCACTACCCACTGAGTGAAGAAATGTTTCCTCAACTCTGTTCTAAAAGGCTGACCCTTAATTTTAAGACTGTGACCCCTAGTTATAGATTCTCCTACCAGGGGAAACAGACCCGCAGTGTCTACTTTATCAGCCCTTTAAGAATCTTAGAGAATCTTATGTTTCAAATCAGTGTGTGTGCATGTATGTCGGGTGAGAACAGGAGCATACTTTGCTGTGATGCCATTTCAACGCCTTCCCCCTCACACAGTTGTCAAATAGTTCATTCGCGCTCACTGGCTGGATTTTTGGCAGATGAATAAGGCTGCTTGGGTAATGCATTTTTAGCAATAAACCTTATCTTGCCCGCATTTAAGCCATTGTCATGTTGGGGAGCGGTGAGTGTGAACCCATACCCAGTCGCAGCACCGTGGCACCCTGATGTGCCTGACATCCTCAGTTCTTCAGGTTATGGAATATCGCGCACTTGATTATTGGTATTGATTACATTTTTGTTTCCCGTGTAGCTGACCTGGATCGTGGCTTTTATAGCCTCTCTTCTTTTGGGATTGGACCTTGGTCTTTTGGTTGCCGTGACATTTGCCTTGATTTTAGTTGTATACAGAACCCAAAGGTGAGATACAAAAATATATTTCTTTTGCTTCCAGACTGGGCTTGTGATTTCCAGTGGTGGAGCACGATGCTGAGGAGGGGGGAGGTGTTATGGGCCCGGTCAAAGAGGATAGTTTTCAGGCGCGACCTGAAAATAGGGAAGGAGTGGGCAGGGTTGAGGGTTAGAGGAAGAGTGTTCCAGAGATTCGGGATGTAACGGCTAAAAGTGTAGTTCAGTAGCACAGAGACTACATTATAAGCAAAGTGCTAAAAAATAGCTGACTTCCAGGTTATTAAGTTACCACTGATGTCGCTTCCTGCACAAGAGGCACTACTCATGCCATTTCCTTCACAACTAACCATTGTAACAGGGTTCGCCTGTATTTGCAATCTAAATAACTCTTGCATCACAAATACTTAAATAATAGTAATTCTTACATTCCATGTAACGCTTCATCACATCAAAACATCTCAAAGGTCTTTTGTTTGTCTGCAATTTGTAATGGTTGTATTTGTAGGAGTTGAGGACTGAAAGCAAGTTTTAATCTCTCACAACTGTTTCAACATTGAATGCATCTAAGTAATCTGACTCTGTCGCTGTAAAGAGGAAACAGGTTCTTTGTTGGAGTGCAGGTTGCATTGTAGTCTTTAGGAATTGAAGTACCTATACTTTTGCACTCTGGGTGATGTGTTCCTCAATGTTTGAGGGAATTTTAAAATTGTGTTTTAGTATTAAATCCAAATTTCTTTTCTAGGCCACAATATAGAATTCTTGGTCAGGTACCAAATACAGACATCTACTGGAACATTGAAGATTATGAAGAGGTGAGAAATCATTAGTTGTATCTGTTATCGTGTATGATCCGTTCAAAAAAAAATGTTTTTTTAAAAAAATTGGTGACTTAATCCACGACTGTTTGTGGGACGCTGCTGTGCGCAATTGGCTGCCGCGTTTCACCTGCAAAATATACAGTCTATTCACTTTACAGTATATTCTGTGAAGTGCCTTGAGACGTCTTAACGACGTGATAAGGTGTTATATCAAATGCAAGTATTATTATGTTATCGAGAGAGGGGGGGGGAAGGTAAATTGCTGAAATGATATATAGAATTATAAAATGTTACAGCACACAAATAGACTGTATGGCTATGAAGTGTGTGAAGGTTTCTCTCCACATAAAACATCAAATTCAATCCCACCCTCCTGTTTGCTCCCTTTATCTTTTAATATTCCTCTTTTTCGAACATGTATGGAACTTTCAAAGAATTTTGATCTCTGCATCAACATAAATTCATGGCAGAGAACTCCATTTGCCAACATCATTCTGTATGTAGTTGCTTAAGTACTTGCCTGCTACATTTCTCCCGCCCAACCCACACTACCATCGGCGGCCAGGCTTTCAGCCTCTCAAACCCAGCCTTTAGAACTCCATCCCACAATCTGTTTCCCTTGCCTCCTTCAAGGCTGGATTCAAGACTCTCCATTTCGACAGTGCATTCAGCCATCCTCCTACCTCACTGCCCTCCCTCATCCAAACCCTGCCACCCCCCCCACGCTCAGGCCCTGATCAACTGTTCAACACCTTGGGACGTCCTCCCAACGTGAAAGGCACTTTACCAATGTAATTTTGTTGTTGTTGTATAAAGAAATGTCTTCTTGACTACATTGATGTATTTTATATTCATCATAAATACCTTACCAGATCATCCTTTTGAACTTTTGATTTACATAGCAGATGTCTGATCTGTGACAGCCTGGTTTATTTGGTAGCATTTTCACAAGCCCCACATTGGGACATTGAACTCACAGTCCAGACCCTAATTGCAGTGCTGGGTGGCATTGTTGGGAGGTCCCAACCTTCAGTTGAGGTCTGTTCGGCCTGTTCAGGTGGACATTAAATACCATAGCAATGTTCGAAAAGAGGAGGGAGTTTCTTCCGATGTCCTGGCCAACAATCTCCCAAAACTAAAAATTGTTAATTTGCTTCATGGCTGTTTGTGGGACGTTGCTGTTCTTTGCCTGTCCCAATTGTCTACAAAACTACACAGTTACTATACTTTATAATATATCCTGTGAAGGGTTTGAGGCACTATGTCAAATGTAAGTTTTATTGTACACCTATCTAATATTTTTCTAGATTCGGGAAGTTCCTGGGATAAAGATATTCCAATCAAACTCCTCCATTTACTTTGCAAACAGCGAGTTATATATGGATGTTTTGCGGGAAAAGGTGGGCAATGAGAAGCTCGTAATAAAATCTTGATTACCTTTATAAAAATCCAAGCCATCATTTAAATTAGTTATTTTTTATTTAAGACGTTTATCTTCCAATCACGTTTTCTTTTTTCTCTCCATTATATGTATTTCTTACTGTATATTTCTTGCTTCCTCGGAAGACTGGAATAGATCCAATTGCAATATCGTCAGCAAAGAAAATACTTGCAGCAAAAAATAAGGAAAGAATCAAGAAAACTCAGAGAAAGAAAAAAAAAGGCAAAATAACGGTGAATATAAATCTGCAATTTACATGTGAAATGTCTTTTTTTGGCTAAAGTTGTTGAAAAGGTGAATGTACCTGGTAATTGCTTTCAGTGTGAAGTTACCAACTTTCTCTAGTCTTTCAAGCACTGTCCTGTTGAAGATGAATTATATACAGCTTTTCAAATATAAATATACACATTTCATCCATAAAATACAATTGTTCCATTTTGCAATATATTCTGTGAAGCGCTTTAAGACGTCTGAACAACATGATAAGGCGCTATATCAAATGCAAGAATTATTATTATTATTACTACAGTTAGCAGAATTGGCACTTTGCTCACTGCTACAAGATGTACTTCCTTCCGTTTTCATTTGCAATGTTTTACTGCTTCTGATCCAGGTGCTTTAAGAGCGTTTTTATTTTTATGGCATACTCCACCGCAATCTGTGAGCAAAACGGCAACAAGAGCCTTCTAGGCACAATCAATCCTCCTGCCTGGGTGTTGTGTAGTGTTCTATGAGGTGTAATATGCAGCAACATGAGAGGAGTAATTCTCTCCCTAATTGTGTTCTAGCTTCTAGTGAGGTTGTTTCCATGTAGCATTACCANTTTTTTTCAATATGTAAGCATCTGGATCACATTCTCCTCATTTTCGTAACCAATAAATATCAGTTCATTTCTGTTAAACCCTTACACAATGTAGTTTCAAGACTCGGAAAGTTTAATAATCTAAACCTGGTAATTTGCGTTGTTATCCCTGCTTTTCAAGATCTTTCTTTGCATCCTCTCCAGATGAATGAAGCAGTAATGGTTATTGAACCCCAAATTGAGGCACAAGAAACTTCAAATATAGAGATCCAAAATGGATCTACCGTCATAAGACCCATGGAATTTGAAACAGAGTACACCGAAGAAATGGAAAGTTTATTCAAGACCATCGCTGATGTGCATTCTATAATTTTGGACTTCTCCTCAGTCAATTTTGTAGACTCTGTTTCAGTAAAAGCATTAAAATCTGTAAGTACTTACTCAATACGTTTACCATTATTAATACTGTTTACCTCAACACAGACGACAAAAAAAAAGTTGCCCTTTTGAAACTTGCCCAATGTTTCCCAGCAGGGTGAAAAGTTAAGACAAGTTTCCTTACTCACACACCTCTGTTTACCTAGCAGTAAGTAGGAACCTGGCTCTTAGTCAATTGGTAGATCACGTTTCCGGGGTAATAATAAAAAAAATTTGGTTGCTCAATCCACAACTGTTTGTGGGACACTGCTGTGTGCAATTGGCGTTTCGCCCACAAAATATACAGTCAATCCACTTTACAGTATATTCTGTGAAGTGCTTTGAGACATCTCAAAGATGTTATGAAATTTTATGTCGACTACAATCTAGTCCTGGGAGGAGCCAGACTTTGGGGGTTGATGAAGAACACATAAGTAGTAGCTTTTAAGGAGAATAGGACATATATTTGAAAAATATAAAAGGTTTGGGGATATGGTAGGGTTGTGGAATTAAATCGATAGCTTTTTTGGAGAGCCAGCACAAGCAATTTGAGCCGAATGGCCTCCACCTACCCGACTTCCCGTTAAAACTCTCCAAACCTGTACGCAGCCTAGGCGTCAGGTTCAACCCCCTATTATCCTTCCTCCCCCACATCCGGTCCCTCACCAGCACCTCCTTCTTCCACCTCTCTGCCAATACCTCTCTCCGAAAGCCGCTGAAACTCTGGTCCGTGCCTTTGTCACTTCTCGGCTGGACTATTCTAACGCCCTCCTCGCCGGTCTCCCCTCTACTACCATCCATAAAATCCAGATTATTCAAAACTCTGCCGCCTGCATTCTCACCCACACCAAACTCCGCTCCCCGATCACCCTAGTCATTGCCAGACTGCACTGGCTGCCTGTCCCAGAGAGGATAGATTTCAAGATCCTCACCCTTGTCTTCAAAGCCCTCCACTCCTCTGCACCCCCCTACCCCTCTGACCTCTCTCCTCAAAACAGTGCCCGTTGCCTTTGTTCCTCCGGGTCTGGCCTCCTCCTCGTCCCCCGAGTCCACCGCTCCACCCTCAGCGGCCGTGCCTTCAGCCACTATGCCCCAAGGCTCTGGAACTCCCTTCCTCATTCCCTTCGTCTCGCTCCCTCTCTTCCTATTTTCAAGTCTCTGCTGAAGACCTTTCTTCTTGACCACGCCTTTGGTCACTTTCCTCCCCCTCCCCCTAGCTCGGCCCCGGGATCCGTTACTGTGAAGCATTCTGAGACGCCATCCGGCGTGGAGGGCGCTATTTAAATCCAAGTTGTTGTTGCTGAATGGTTTCCTTCTGTGCTGTTAAATCTGTGATTTTTTTTGTCAGTTGGGAGTCTGACACTGAAACCCATCACCATGCTTGAGAGTAACACATACTGTTTTTGGAAATCTTTTTATCTGGTAACAATTAACAATTAACCCATTTTAGTACTGTAATATAAACTGCAGAGTAGTTTCTTTTAATATCTCCTTCCCTAACTAGTCTTTATTCCACTTTACCACTATCCTAGTTCTTATCTGAAGTTTGCATGTGGATTTGTTTTCAGGTCAGAATTTGTGATTAGACATTGGACAACAAGGAGCAAATTAGAGGTTTTTATCTTTGTGATTCTATTGACATAAGATGCTATATCAAATGCAAGGATTGTTATTAAGGCTGATCTTCTAAACCCAGCGCAGTGTTCCTGATTATAGTTCCAACATTTAACGTTTTTGTTTCCTTTTGATGAAATAGATGATGAAGAAATATGAAGAAATTGGAATCAATGTCTATATAGCCAGCTGTAATGGTAAGTATAAGGCTGTTTAAGAGAATTGAATACCTTTCCTATGCTGGCTCAGGGATTGCTCTTTGTCTTTGTATAGGCTTGCCCAATTATTGTTAAATTCTCATCTGTAGTGATTAAGGGACGAAGAAATCAAAGACCTCCAGGGCACCCAGGCTAACATTAAAACCATAATGTATGTGGGTATTATTAAGGTATTAATCTTACTCCTTCAGAGACTCAGATCCAATCTAACACTTGCATGAAAGGACAAGAGTTGTGATGATTTCTAAAGACCTAATAGCTCGCAGACTTTTGCTGTCTCAATCACTGGGTGAGGTTGCACAGGGCTATTGGTGCCTGTGGAACCATAACCTAGTGGAAGTTCCCAGCTTTAACAGAGGTGGAGATTCTGTTTGAATTTACCCACTTCTGTGAGAAAATACTTAAAGGCTATATGCTGGTCTTATCTGGTGGTTCAGATATCTCAACTGAATAATTACAGAACTAACAACAAACAAACTTTGCACATCCACAAGAGTTTTTCCAGCAGCAACTTGTATTTATAAAGCTACCTTTACGCAGGATAATATCTATGAGCTCTTTACAAAGATAGGATCTGATGCAGATTAAAGGTAGCGTGAAATAGGGAGGTGACCTGAGGCACTATTGAAGAGGTATTGCAGCAATCCTGATGCAGCCATCAAGCTGCTGAACTACCATCTCTCCACAACCTTTAATTCCCTAGCTCCCCTGATATCCAGGCCTGTTTCCAAATCCATCCACTCCCCCTGATAGAACAGTCATCTCCGTTCATTTAAAACACAAACCCGGACACTCGAGTGCGGATGGCAGAAATCCAGCCTCACGATTCACAAGATTCTATGGCTCGAGCAACTATCGCCTCTCCCTTTCACAGGCCCAAACTGACTTTTACTCCAAAGTCATCCTGGAGGCCAAAAACAACCCAAATACACTGTTTTCCACTGTCCATCACTTCCACCGTGCACCCCCTCAAGCCCTCTCTATTCTCACATCGAACACCAAGTGTGAAGAGTTCCTAGACTGCTTCGCCTCCAAGATTGAAAACATCCACTTGACTGAATTGCTACCACCCCACCCTCATGTCCCCTTCCACCCCACCCAAACCATCCACACCACCTTCTCCCTCTGCCACGACTCCTGCTACTTACACTTCTTTGCCCCCATTTATCCTCTCTCAAGCACAATCATCCAGGTGAAGTTCACCACCTGCTGCCTTGACCCCATCGCTATCCAGCTGCTGGTCATTCTACTCCCCCTCCTCTCCCCCCTGTTGGCCAACACGGTCAAACAGTCTCTCTCCTCAGGCTGTATTCCAATTCCCCTGAAAAACGCGGTTATCACATCCCTCCTCGAAAAACCCACCCTCAATCCCTCTAATCTCACACTACCATCTCCAACCCACCCTTCCTTGCCAAAGTCTTGGAACGCATTGTTGCAGGTCAGCTTCGGTCACACCTCTCCCTCCACTCCCTCCTCAAGCCCCTACAGTCCGGTTTTCGCCCTGCGCACAGCACAGAGACAGCATTTGTCAAAGTCACAAACAATGTCCTCTCTATCTGTGACCAGAGCTCCCTCTGCCTCCTTGTCTTCCTGGATCTCCGCCGCTTTTAACACAGTCGACCACGCCATCCTCCTCCACCGTCTCTCCTCCCTCATCCACCTTAGTAGAACCGCACTGGCAAGGTTCGAGTCCTACTTAACTAACTACCTCCATTTCATCTCAGCAAATGGATTCTCCTCCTGCCCCCGCCTGGTTACCTGCGAGGTACCCCAGGGCTCCATCCTCGGTCCTCTTTTTTTCCTTATCTATATGCTCCCTCTGGGCGATGTCATCTGCAAACATGGGGTAAACTTCCACATGTATGCGGATGACACATAAATCTACTTTCTCCTCCACTACCAACTCCAGGTCTGCCGATGTTCTATCAGCTTGTCTGGCAGACATCAGGGCATCAGGCCCTGGCTGAGTGCAAACTTCCTGCACCAAGGCAGAAGCCATATTCCTTGGCTCCTGTCAACGTCTTCGCTCCTGCGGATCTGAACTCCTCAACCTCCCTGGGCTCTCCCTCAGACTCACCGAACCAGTGTGCAATCTAGGTGTCCTGTTCGACCCCCAGCTATCGTTCCTCCTCCACATCCGGTCCCTGACCAGGACCGCCTTCTTCCACGTCCACCACATTGCCCGCTTTCGACCATACCTTACCCCAAATGCAGCTGAAATCCTTGTGCGTGCGTTTGTCACTTCCCGCTTGGATTACTCCAATGCACTCCTCGCTGGTCTCCCCAACTCCACCATTCACAAGATCCAGGTCAATCAGAACTCTGCCGCCTGGATGCTGACTCCATACCCACATCTCACCAGTTCTGGCCCAGGTTCCACTGGCTTTCCATCACCGAACGGAGCGACTTCACGATCCTCACACTCGTGTTCAAATCCCTTCGCTCTCTAGCACCTCCCTACCTCTCCAACCTCCTCACTCCCTAATCCACCTCCCGGCGCCTCCACTCGACTGGCACCGGCCTCCTGCCCGTCCCTCGCACCCTCCACTCCACCATTGAGATTGCGCATTCAGCCACTACGCCCCAAAACTCTAGAACAGTCTCCCTCAGTCCCTCTGCCTTGCCCCCTCTCTCCCCTTTTTCAAATCCCACCTGAAAACCATCCTCTTCGACAGTCCTTGCAGTCATCACCATCACCCCCCCACCCTGGCTCGGAGTCAGGCTCCGCCACTGTTAAGTGCTCTGAGATGCTACCCTACGTGGAAGGTGCTATATAAGTGCAAGTTGTTTTAAGGCAGGTCTTAAAGACAGATAAGAGAGGGACTGAGGGGAGGGATAGAAGGAGAGCGTTCCCAAGGTTAAGGGTTAAGGGTATAGTAGCTGAAAAGTCTGGCACAAAGGGGCAGGAGACATATAGCAATCGGACAAAGCTGAGCAAAAGGGACAGGTAGTCAGTCATCTGGCAATCAGGACTAGAGATTCTGTAGGCTCCTCACAACACAAGCTCTCCTTGTGAGAAATGTCACATAAAGTTCTTTGACTATCTTTGTATAGATAGTCAAAGGTTGAAATCTTTATGAGGTAAATATTTTTTGAAGATTAGGCGGTCTTTATCTACTTTTTTGTTGACTGTGTAAATCAAATTAGTTCAGTAACGGAATTAAGACTCAAATATATTCAACTTTCCTTAATCATGCAATTCTGTTTCGCAAATCGTGTGTGTTTATGGACAATTAGTCTCTTTTTAAAACCTGAGAATTTTTCCGGGTCTATTTTTGGTGTCAAAAAATGGGAGAAAAATGTCATACTCAAAATCCAACTTGGTAAAAACAATCTTTCTCAGTCTTTCTCTAAATGTCTCATTTTTCTATTTCTTTCTATGACTGTTTCTGTCTAACTCTACGTGGTACAAAAGTATAACAGTTTTTGAAAAAATACTTTAATGGTCAATTATGCTTAATGCTTTATTCTTCACATTTCTCTGTGAAGCTTTTTAATGCTTATCCTTGAATCTAATGTGCCTTTGTATTTTGACGATAGGGTCTGTTATAGCAGAGTTGACCAGGCTTCAGTTTTTTGGAAAATCTATTACAACAGACCTAGTGTTTCATCGTGTCCATGATGCTGTACTTTTCTGCCAACGTAAAGCAGCCTGTTTGGAAAACCCTCCTTTGTGAAGTTGAATATCTTTGAAAGAACGATCTCCGATGTAGCAGAGCATTGAGCAAGAGCAATTGCTTTGGTGTACTGTGCAGAAAATATTAGCATTGCTGGATTAAAGCACTTTCAGAAATTCTAGTGGCTTCAAATACTGCAGGTTCCCTTTGGAGGAAAATTAACCCTTTCAGGGTTAGCAAAAGCATCTGTTGTGCAATTTTTTTGTTCACCGTTCTGAGTAAGAGTTAGCTAATTTTATCAAACATCCTGGGCAGCTGTTAATAACCTATGTTTTGTTTAGAATTTATTTTATGAATTATCTGTTAATCTATTAATATACATTTCTTTTTGAAACATACTTTCCATATTTCCTGTTTGTTTGTACATTTATAACTGAAAACCCTGCCTAAGACAACAGGCTGGCAGTCACACTGTATCTCTGCTACTGGCTACTGCTTCTCTTGAGAAAATGTCTAAATCAGATCTGCATAATGTTACTTCCTTACAACTTTATACCCACCTCTTTCCTATTTCTTTAGACCTAAGTGGGGAATTACTAAGGGGAGGGGAAAGGGACAGATTTTCAATCACTCGGAGTATACAATGCAGCAGATTGTGCACGAAACAGTGGTGTCACTTTTTGATTATTGCTGTACTGCAGAATTACATCATGAGTTCGGCCTTAGTATTCTTGGGCTGGGGGTGGGTGGAAGGTTAAGACTTTCACTTCCTGAATGTCACAGGGACTTTTTCTGTGAATGTCTGGTAAAGGCTGGATAGGTGTTGCCAGCATTGATGCATTTTCCATTCCTCACCCACCTTTGCACAATTGAATGTTTTGCCAACATTTGTTGTCTCGCCTGACTCATGGAGAAGGGCAACTTGGGGGAAATACCAGAGCTCATTCTTTGGAGGAAGGGGCTAGAAATGAACACACAGCTTTGAATTGATGAACATGCCAGGTCACCTTAACCCTTATATTTGGGAAAATTGCTTTTTCTTAATGTTACTATTTGCCTAAAATGCATCTGCCATATCAAAAGTAATGTAAATTTGAAATACCATTTAAATACTCCTGTCTCATCACACTGTAATCATGACCATCTCCATTCACAAAGGTTAAGTTATAGTTCTAGCTTTATCGTGTTTCCAGTTTTGTCCATATAAAATTAGATTTGCTTTTTTTGTTAGCTAATGAGCAAGATGCAGTACAATTTGGGGTCTTTGACCTCCATTCAGTATTGCACAATTTGCTCATTGTGGAAAGCAAACTTTTTTAATTTCTTGCTGAATTTAAGACATTATAAAAGTTCTAAATTTATTTCAATACAAATTAAATTATTCTATTGAATTTGTACAGACAATGTCTCCTGTTGACCAGGAACATTCAAGTTACCTTCATTATGGAAACTATTGAAGTCAGCTTTATCTACTGTACGTTTCTTTACGGGTGCAAAAAGAATCTCCAAATCACTAATATGCAATGTGTCCAATGAAAAAAAGTTGACTTTTATAATTGAGTAATGTAAGGAGGTTTTTTATATAATCATTGATATTTGAGAGTGGGAACATCATATTTAATATGAGGTTTGTTATAATACTAGAATGTGGAGTTCCAAGTTTTTTATGACCTCAAAATGATTGATTTATCAAGAGAACAGTCCATTTTACTTTCAAGCATTGAACCTATATTTTTAAATACAGAGCAGATAAAAAACCAAAGGGGAACAGAGACAGAACAGAATGCAAGTTCTATATAGATTAAACAAGGGTGTGATAAGTAATTTTTAGGTTTTGTAAATGAAATATTGATATATTGCAGATCATTTCACCTTTCGGACATTTTCTATAACCTGTGTTTTGTGGTTAGTGGTATCTCCTTTTCCATTATATGATGAATAAAATCAATGGGGAACATTCTTCACAATCAGTGTGGCCTTTTAGCCAGTCACAGTTTTCATTTCATTGATATTTATAATTTTATTACCTTTTTGGGGAGGAAGAAAATTGAATACTACATATCAGGCTTTAAGTTTGAAACTATTAAGAATATTTTAGAAATGAAAGGTCCACATCTATGTGTCAAGTTGAATCACCTAGAAAACCAGTGTTAAACATGAACATCACAGTAGCGTATAACTTAATATTCTATAGTTCTAAGAAGAACCTTGATAATCCACAATTTCTGTATTTGCTTCCCTGACTCCTGTTTGCATAAGCTAACTCAACATTTAAAAAATATTCTTCAACAATAATATTGTATCTGTTTAATATCGCTTTATGTAGGTCATTACTTATGTGCAGCCTCCATTCTCAGCATAGTAACAATTTCGAGAAAGAACTGGACCACAGGTTAAGCTAACCTACCGATTTTCCACAACATTTCTTAAATTGCTTCACTAAATCCATTACCCCACAATCCTTTTAGTTGGCAAGAACTTATCTAATCCTTTTGTGTAATCCAATATTATTATGTAAAACCAGAATATGCCTTTGTAGTTGATAGTGCTTTGCTCTCTTTGGATCACAGGAAATTTGTTTTAGGTTTCGAGAGTGATTTCAGTATTCTTGTGCAATATACGGATACAATCTGCGAACTAGTATAAACAGTAACTCAAAATAGCATAAACTTGAATGATCAGGTTAACACGGAGCAATCTGAATTCTGAATGTTAAGGAAATGTCTTGAGTCTGTTGCTTGTGCACTGTGTTCTAAACAATTTTTGGAATTGGTAGAGGGATAGCTGCTAATTTCAATTATCCATCAGGGAGAGTCTAGTCTGCCTATTATGGTTGATAATAGAGATTCTGCTGTGACAGATTTGTAAGCAAACTTTCCTGTGGGAACTTGATACACTGACTTTAATTTATTAATTCTGTAAAAATTATGACCTGGCCTGAAATGGCATTTATTGATCCGCACAAAACCGTAAATTATCATTGCCTCAGTCCTGGAGAAACACCTTAATAAACTTTTTTTTGGGTAGATGTACCGTGAGAGCAAACGTCTTATGAATGTGTAATAGGTTTAAATCATGTAATTAAACATTTTTTGTGAGATGAAATGTATTTTTGTACTTTAGTATGAGGCAAGAGATGTATATTGTAAGCTGTATTTGTGTGTGAGACTGGTTTCATTGTGTTATTCGTGTGTGAAAATATGCAATTCATTTTATAAAGATTAGTTATTTTAGTAGTGCTTGAAAATACTCTTATTTTCGTGTGTTTTAGTTTGAAGTAAAATGCTCTTTTTTGTGGTTATCCTGGAGCACTATTGCTATATAAAATTTGGTTTGCAATACTCTGTATAAGTAGAGACAATAAGGAGATCCTAGTTTTGTTTAAGATATGAACATCTGTTTTCCTTGGCTACTGTATGAGAGTATCTCCTACAGCAACTGTGTCTGATTGGCTTTCAGTGTATTCTGTCCCATAAACGCTTCTAATAAATAAATAAATTATATATGAGAGTAAATTTATTTAGCTTTGTTTTGTGATTTAAAATATTGCGCCCAGGTTTGGAAACCACCTGTTGAAGACATCACAGCCGTTAAGCGAGTACGCATTCAAGCAGAATATTGAATCCTTCAGGATCATGTCTAATCGCTGGCATCTGACTTTGAATGCTGTATCAAGATGCCTGCCAGGTTTGGCGGACAGCCACGTTTGAATGAAAGGCAGAGTGTTTGTCTGTGGCTATCAGTAACTGAAGCCAATAAAACACTTGTGTACAGTACTTTAAACCTTAAGAATTACAAAACAAATTTAAGACCAATCATAGCTGATCTATAGCAATGTACGTGTTCTTGGTAACCAGGGCTTAAAATGTAACCGAATGACTAGAAGCAAGAACTAGGAAAGAAAGGGAAGTGTGGCACAGTCAAAAACTGAAAGCCTGGTTGAGTCCTTGAGGGGAAAGAAGATCACATGAGCCACATCATCGCAAATACCCCGTGATGTTTATCCCTTGTGAATTATCTCCTGTGGTGCATGAATCATCTTCCTGAGCCTACATGGTGTACATAGGCAAAACCTATCTATGACCTCTCCCAAGGGAAACATTTCTCTCTAGTCTGTTATTAAATGTTGGTTGACTGTACACATGCCACCACAGTGAGCCCTGCAAACTAAGAGCCATTGTATTCTATGGATCATTTGATTAATCTGGAGTCCTGTAGCTCAGTGGTTAGAGCACTCGCCTTGCAGGAAAAGAAAACCTGGGTTCAATTCCAGGCAGAGGGCGAAACCTTGGGCAAGTTTCCTTACTCCACACAGAGCCTAATAATAATCCCTCCAAAACAAAAATAAATTGGTCATTTTCAGTCCACGACTGTTTGTGGGACACTGCTGTGCGCAATTGGCTGCCGCATTTTGCCCACAAATATACAGTCAATTCACTTTACGGTATATTCTGTGAAGCGCTTTGCGACGTCTCGAAAATGTGAAAAGCGCTATATCAAATGCAAGGATTATTATAATTAAATTTTCAATAATATTCTTAACCATGAAAACATTGGGCTAAATTTTAATAAACTAAGTTAATTAAACAACTGCAACAAGTATCAGCACCCCAGTTGCCATGACCATGGGACTAGTAATGCGAGCAAACACTGTTCCACAAACATCCTCCAGGAAAGAAAAACGAAATAGGAAAGGAAAAGCTCACCAGCATAAGCAAATTGCTTGTGATTTTATTTAAAAGTACAAAGTTGGTTTGTTAGCAAGTTGAGTTAACAATTGTTCCATTTTAAATTAATGAATAATACTTTGTACATGTACAAGACATTGCATTGTACACATTTGCAATTGTTTTCCACAAATTTGTGCCATGAAAAGGTGTCGGAAACCTTTTTTTTGAGTATATGACCCAATTATTGACTATCCTCCTTGGAGTCGAGTTGGCTTCAAGGTGACATACTTGGCAACAGAATGTCCAAATCGAGTCACTCTATGGCAGTCTGGAGCTGACGAAAAATAAACGAGTAGAAAAGCCTGACAAATATTTTACTTTTAAATTTATTTGCAGCATCGCACGTGGATAAGACTTAATCAGAAAACATTTTGCGCCATCTGATGGTTAAAATAGACATGTACACCTTGTGCACTTATTACTTTGAGCTGTTTGCACGACATTACTTAAATGGTTTGCATTTAACAGAAAAATTAATGGAGCAATTTACAATTTTTTTAATTTAAAAATTAGTTTTCCTTTCAGATGTTTGGTTTGGACGGCCTCCGTTCCACCATCGTGGGTCGTGCTTTCAGCTACTGCGCCTGGAACACTCTCCCTCAAGCCCTCCACCTTGCCCCCGCCTTCCCCAGTTTCAACTCGCGCCTGAAGTCCTTTCTCTTCGACCATGGTTATGGTCACCTTATCCAGGCTCAGTGTTATCCTCCACTGCTGTCAAGCGCCCTGGGGTGGTAACCTGCGTGAGGGGGCACTACACAATCGCCAGTTGTTGGATGTCCTGGTTTTCTGCCTCCCCCCGGACTGTTGACTCCACTTGGCTATTTTCTTTTTAAAAAGATTGTAATGTAAAAGGGGGCAGATGGCTGATTTGGTCTGAGCACAATTTATTTCCTTGTAAATATAAGGAATAAGGACGTTATTTTACCTGGGGGGGGGGGGGGAGAAGATGTGGCCATACAAGCCACTATTGCAAAGCAATCCATGTTTCAATAACCAGCCTGAAAGTTTATTCTAGCTCTTTAACTCTTCTGGTGAGAATCCTGATGAAAATTTAAACTTCTTTTCAGAAAGGTCTGAGTTCCAATCTAAAAAAAAATTATTAGCTGCACACTCGACCCCCAGCTCAAAGGAAGAGGATGGTTGGCAATTGCCCAGCTTGCTGGATTTTCCAGCTAATAATAATAATCCTTGCATTCTATATAGCACTTTTCACTTCTTCGAGACATCTCCAAGCGCTTCACAGAATATACTGTAAAGTGAATCGACTATTTGTGGGCAAAACATGGCAGCCATTTGCGCACAGCAGCATCCCACAAACAGTCGGGGATTGAAGTGACCAATTTATTACTTTTTTTTTCTTGAAGGATTATTATCAGGCATGTGGAGTAAGGAAACTTGCCCAAGATTTCACCCTGCAAGAAAGCAAACCGACATCTCTCGCTCGCGAGGCGAGTGCTCTAACCACTGAGCTATGGACTCTAGCTAAGTGCCAATGCATTTAAAATAGATATCAATAAAATAACCCTGTGAATCCTACCCAACATTTAATCAGTAAAAATAAATCCTCTTAACATTTAAAATAAAAGAATTCCAAAAATATACAGACAGCTGTGGGCCGTGTGGAGTGGGGATGTGCTAGGAAGGTCAGGCTCACAGCAGTTTGGAATAGTTATAATGTCGGTCCAGCTAAGTCCAAGTCCCAGATACTTGAAGTCTAGTTAGGCAGGAATTGACTATTTGAATTATGTTTGAAATGAGACCACTCAAACTACCATTTTTAAGAAAATATGCACTGGTTATATATACACAATTAAATTGCATACCATACATTTTCTTAATTTCTACCTGCCAATCATCAGACTGAAGCATTTGATTTATTTATTTGTTTTTATTTCTATAATAGAGCTTAATAGTGGAAACAACTGGCTCTGAATGTCTTAAATCAAAGCTTGTTTCACAATTGTTAGCTACTCAAAAGCACAAACAAGCTACAGAATGCAAATATACACTGATGGAAGATAAACAACCATTGTCAAGTTAGTTGTAGGTCATGTATCTTGGTGTAGCACTGAACTTGGCGTAGGACTTGATAACTTTGTTCACAGCTTCCAAGAAATCTTTCTCGGTGGCGATTTTCCGACGAGCTCTGATAGCAAACATTCCAGCTTCCGTGCACACACTGCGGATCTCAGCCCCTGCACAGAAGGATCAACAATTATAGTTTCTTCTCCATCAAACCAACACAGATGGATCTCACCTTACCTTTACTCTTCATTTAACAGGCACTGGGAGTTCATTAAACATTTAGAGGGAATGTTAGCCTTCATCAAGGCGGTGGTTTTCACTGATGGCTAACCAAATCCATTCAATATCAGCAACAAGCATTAATAGGATGGGCACAGCTTGAGGAGGACACACAGTAAAACCCTCCATGTATCAGCGATCAATTTGAATTATGGCCATCAGGGTTGCAACTGTCCGAATGAATGTCACTCAAGATCCTACAAGGCAGATAGAGTTTCAACCCACAACTGGATTCAAAGCAAGATGCTCTCCTACATGACTGCCCTGTCTCTCAAACACAGTGGAACCAGCAGATTCTTAACAGCACAAGGATGCCAATCAAGCCCATAGTTTTATCATCAATGGCAAATATTCAATGAATCATGTAATCCTTGCATTTAATATATCATCTTATCACATTGTTGAGACATCTCAAAGCACTTCATACTGTAAGTGCATACTATAAAGTGAACTGACTATATTTTGTGGGCGAAACACAGCAGCCAATTTAACAGGCAATGTGTCCCACAAACAGTCATGGATTGAGTGACCACCTTTTTTTAATAAAAGGGATTATTACCCCTGGAAAACGATCTGCCAATCATCTAAAAACCAGGATCCTAGTTACTGCTGGGTAAACAGAGGCAGGTGAATTAAGAAAATTTGCCTAAGGTGTAGAAATAATTAAAGCAATTATAATTTAAAAGTATGCATCGATTAGCCTTACCTGTGCTATTTGGACACAGTCGAGCCAGCAATTCAAATCTTATGTCCCTTTCCACGCTCATGGATCGGGCGTGGATCTTAAATATGTGAGTTCGACCCTGAAACGGTAAGAAGTCATTGGCTTCATATGAATCAAACATTGTACATCATTTATCTCTTTGTAACACAGACAGAAATAAACGTTTCTGTGAAATAAACGTTTCTGCGTTAGAAGTGGTTCCAATTTACAGTTTTGATCACTTCTGTTGCCATAGATACATTTGTACGAGAAGAAGAATCCTTTTGATTGTAGTGCCTTTCTCGTCAGGAGGATATCTCAAAGCGCTTCACAGGATATTGTAAAATGCAATGACTGCATTTAGCCGAGTTCCTTGGGAATACTACAGACCCAACTGGCTCAGAAACTGTACTACCATAAAGGGTTGACTCGATTCCAATATTACAAGCTCAGCCTCAAGCAGACCCTAACTACCTCTCTCCCCAGTAGGACAGTTACTATTTAGTCATTTAACATTAAGAAGTTGCAGATCTGAGCCTCCACTAGATAAAGAGCAGAAACAGAAATCGCATTTATTACTCACTATTCCAAATAGGTTTTGCAAAGTATTTCCGTACCTCGAGATCTGGCAAACTAAATTCAATTTTCCTGTCTAAACGGCCGGGCCTCATTAAAGCTGGATCCAGTGTGTCAGGCCTGTTTGTTGCCATCAGTACTTTGATGTTGCCTCTGGGATCAAAACCATCAAGTTGGTTAATGAGCTCCAGCATTGTGCGCTGCACCTCATTGTCACCACCAGCACCATCATCAAACCGAGCACCTCGGGAGAGAAATACATTACGTTAAGTACAAACACACCTTTCAATAAGTTTCAAACAGTACAAAAAGTGACACTGATATAAATAGTACATTATTTCCCTGCAAAGAAGTAAAGAGGTAATGACTGGCAAAGTCATAATTTTAGCAGCCTGCCTTATTATGGGATTTCCCCAGTTACCCATAAATGCATAATTGTATATACCAAGTCAAAACCCTAATGGGTTAGGGTGGTCCTAGTTGGACATGCAAATTGTCAGGGACAGCTTGCCAGACATGTCTAACCTAACTAGAGAGTGGAATTTCACATGATAGTTTTAGTGTGTAACTACAGTGAAAGAAAGAGTGATTTCAGATTACAAAAACTAATTAAAACATACATATAAACCCTCAGCCCATAAACTATGGAGGACACGGACCTGAAATAGATTTTGCTTCTTGCAGATTTTTCTTAAAAAGAGAGAAATCTAATTAAACCATTTACTCTCTACACTTAATGACAGGGCTATGTGTATTTACCAAATACATTCAAAATGTTCCAGAAAATTACCATAAAAAAAATTACTGACTGAAAATCTGAACCAGACTATTACATGTTTGGTTTCTATTAAATTTCACTGAAGGAAAAAAAAACTAAACTTGGTGCAACTTCAACTGATTGGAAAATAAATTGCTTCCAGGTGTGTTCTATGTTCTACCACAACCATTTTATTCATCATTTATTCCTAATGGAAATCACTTTTTTTCATGTATAGAAAACCTGTAAATTGCCATTGAAATTTCCCCAAACATAAAATATACATAAGTAAATATACCTCCAATCGCATCAATCTCATCAAAGAATATCAAACACGCTTTCTTGGTTCTGGCCATCTCAAAAAGTTCACGAACCATCCGAGCGCCCTAGATTTGATAAATAATTGTATTCATTTATATTATGACAATGTCTGGTACAGTTAAGATTTAAGTACAAAACTTCCTAATAGTTTTAGGAAGTACTGCCCACAGCTCTTGCATCCGTTCAACACAGCACAATGTGGTGCTTGAACCCACAAGCTTCTGATTCAGAGGTGAAGGTGATACTAATTGAGTCAGGCTGACATATTACAACCCAGTTATGTGATTACTAGGGAGTGCCTCCTGTGGACACACACACACTGGGATCTTTATAGAGACTTTTCCAACTCCATCCAAGAAAGACAGGCAGAGAAGACATTTGTTAAATCTTTGTATTGGCCTCAAGCCTGAAGGGATGGATTTTGCATTTAAATCCAACATAAAAAGTAATTGGTAAATGTAACCATTTTCTGCAGAAAAGAAGCATCAGAAGAATAGAAACCTGTGAATAAATGTATTTAAATGATGTTTGACTTTACCTCTCCGACATACTTCTGGACCAGCTCAGAGCCAATTACTCTGATGAAGCAGGCGTCAGTCCTATTGGCTACGGCTCGGGCACACAGAGTTTTCCCAGTTCCAGGTGGCCCAAACAGCAGGACTCCCTTTGGTGGCTCAATGCCTAGGTTAACAAAACTCTCTGGCTGTAACACAGAAGGCAATGAATAGTTAATAATAATACTTGCATTCACTACTACCGTGTGACCTGATCACTCTAAATACTTAGAAAAAAACAAGACAAATTCTCAGCAACAATTTAAAAAAAACACAGTAAATACACAAAATAGTTAAATACACAAAGGCCTCGTTATTTATATGCTCAATGTTACGATCACTTCAGTCTCGAGAATAAGATGGATGCTCCAAATAAGATCCTTGCTCAAATTTATTTATGACTTGAAGGAACATATTCAAACCTTGCCCAAAGCAGCCAATGTAGCAGACTGAGCACCATAATTCTTTAATCAATACAATACTGTTATGCTGAACATCAACTTACGTGCAGCAAAGGTGTCTCCACCACTTCTCTCAGTTTTTCTATCTGCTCTTTGCATCCACCAACATCGCTGTAGGTCACATCTGGCTTCTCCTCCACCTGAAAGGTGCACAGCAGCAAGAGTTGCTCGAATCAATTAAAAATGTTCATTTGAGTACAATACACTCATACAGCGCTTTTCACGGTGGGAAGAGGCCCGAAAGTTCTCAACAATTCCTCCCAGGTACTAGAGTTGAGAGAGGTGAGGAAAGATTAACGAAAGCAAGGCCAAAAGAGCTTATGTTTTGAGATGTACCTTAGGGAGGGAGTGTAAATGTAGCATTTCACCAGCGCAGTCAAATTATTAGTCTGAAGAATTAGAATTGTAATCATTGTAATGCTTCAATAAATCCCAGTACCACATGAAATACAGCATCGCAAAATGGATTTACCTGCATCATAGTCACAGTGGGATCAATCTTTGGAGGCAATGGAATATGGATCTGGTACTTATTTCGATCCACACTGAAATTCAAAACATTTCTAGTAAGTTGTGTTGAATATTTAATTACAGACAGATGTGAAGGGAAAACAAAAAATAAGATTAGTCTGAAGCTACCCTGGCTCAGTTACTTTTCATTAAATATTACAGAGCGCCCTTCACACGAGGCAACGACTCAGAGTGCTTAGAATTTACTAAACAAATACCGAGAAGTCTTCAAGAGTCGTGCAAGTTATAAATTCGGTCCGTACCCAACTCTCATTCCCTCCTCAATGTCCGTGGGAGCCACTTGGTCGCTCAAATCAACCACAAATTTTGCAAACTGCTTCACATTGATGATATACTTGGGATCCTCTGAATCTGCATTGATGATTTTTGTACATCTGCAAAGAGGAAAAAGTGAAGCGATTTGTTAATGTGCCCACACATTATACACTCGAAACAGAGATCAAGAACAAAGCAACTGAGGGACAAAGGTGCAAACTCTCTGCCTCCTCACAAGAGAATAAAATTTCCACAAATTATAGGATAAAGTCCAGAGAAGCACTTTTTGCTCAATGCATGCGATTTAAGAATGAGGTAGAGTTACTAGGAAACTTAGAAAAGTGTGCGGGGAAAAACAGCTATCTTAATTTTAGAACAGGGTAACAGAAGAACTCCCATTGGTATACAAGGCAAGTCCTATTATGGAACACAAGTCTTCTAGCCTTTGTTTTCCTTATCAAGATTTAAATGAGACTGTTTCAGGTAACTGTGCTCAGAGAGTACATACAGTGAAATCAGTACGTGAAGCTTTCTTGCTGCTTAAAGCCCAAATGGGACAGCCCAGAAGGATATTTAGTTTAATGTGCAATATTTTAGAATCCGTACCTTGCAACCTGTAATGGCTGCTCACTCTGAAGTGTCTGCTTGTCTGCTGCCAGGTCCCACAATGCTGGAGGAGCCAGACCTGTGTCCGACTCCTTAATACCTACACAAAGGATTCAGTCATTAAGAACTCCATTTAGTCAGTCTTCATTTCAAACAATTCTAGTAGATATCAGATACTCTGCGAAGGACAAGCCTTTTTGAAGCTCTAATATTAAGGAATACATCTGGACACACACCTGGATTAATCAAACATCTGTCCAAATGATCAGCCCACAGAAAAACCTCTCCATTAAAGAGGACAATTAACAAAGGTAACGGTTTGCCAGGAAGGGCTGCAGGATCCTAGACATTCAAGAAACCGCTCGATTCTGTAATGGGAGTATGGTAAGGTGTTTTTTTTTCTGGAAGGATGAGATCATATAGGTGAAAAGGCCTTCTTCATCTGAACTTGTCATGATTTTGTGATGTACGTTTGTGTGTATACATATCGGCAAATAATAGTAATCCTTGCATTTGATCTATATAATGCAAGGATTATTATTATTATTTGATATAGAACCTTATCTCATCTTCAAGACAACTCAAAGTGCTTCGTAGAATTGACTGTATATTTTGTGGGCAAAACGCAGCGGCCAATTGTCATGCATCTTTAATTGAATTATGACCTCAAGATTGTACATAAACACTATTTGTCAAATTGAATCTCGAATGGACTTTATAAAATCACATGTACCTGTCAGCTCATTGATTTTCTTGAGAAGCTGCTGGATGTCATCCTCCACCTGTTTGATTTGTCTGGAATATGTACTCTGGCCCTGAAAAATAAACCCAGCACCACAATGGTCAAATGCAAGGGTTATTATTATTGGTTACACCTCTTTCATAAGAGTAGCCAGTAACCAGTAATTAATTTAAATGTTAGGTTTGGTCAGTGTGATGTTCCATTGTTACATATGGAAATACAATCAGACCACAAAAAAGTTGCAACAAACAGCCCCCGCAATGATTTCTAATTTTGCACAAAAACCCACTTCCGAAATGGATCACTGCATACTAATCAGGAACAAGAACCATAATGGATTTAGCCCCCTTTTGAAATAGAAAAATTACATAAATTTCATAACTTAGCATTCATGATCAAATTAACTGGCTGAACCTTCAGCAAATTAAGTGTTTTTTTTAAAAAAATAGATTTCCAAATATTTACATCTAAATTTATATGAACTGATGCCCAATGCTTTGGACCCAGAGAATCCTGTGTAATTTTATGTCTGAAATTTTGAAGTGTTATAACAGAACCAACTTAACATTGGTTTTGTACTTACATAGGTCTTGAGGAGGGCAATGTCCCCTTCATCCAAAGCTGTAATCAAGCAGGAAAAAAAACACAATTAGAAATTAATCATATCTGGTACACGAGTCCTCAAAAATGTACAAACCTTTTAGAGAAAAGTTTTTCATAAATTTCTAAATTATTTAGTAAAACTATTTTTTTCAGGTTGTATTTTATCAAAATTAAACTTCAGTTAAACTTTTCTCAGAACTGTTACTAGCTATTCACTCCCAAAAGAAGGACCCGGACCTCAATGCAATTGCAATCAAAACATGTTAAAGTAACTACCTCTTTTCAGCAAACACCTGCAGTCAACAACCACCCTGGAACAGTCCAGACCGATTTTCATAATAAACCACATAGAGCAACAACCTATCAGTAATCACTCTTTTTAATAATGTAATGTAATAATACATTTAGTAATGTAGCCACTCTTTTTAAGTCCTGTCAGTGTACTGACGGCCTTTTCGATGGTCAGATGTGGGCCGGTGGGCTGCTCAGTACAGTGTTGATGTGTGTTGGGAGTCTACATAGAAATTTTGGGCCTCCAAAAATGGAAACAATTTGTATTTTGTAACTGATTTATTACTTTATGAAAACTAGTTGATTTATGGTTTCTTATGTGTGTTTTTTTTTACACGCTTAAAAATTCTACATACACAAACAAACCCTCACTCACAGATGTATGACACAAAGAAACCAACTGCCTAAAGAGAATCCAAACCAAACTGTATGATAGATTCTGCATGACAGAATCATAGAATCATACAGCACAGACGGAGGCCATTCGGCCCATCGTGTCTGTGCCGGCTCTTTGAAAAGAGCTGTCCAAATCAATCCAACTGCCACGTTCTCTCCCCATAGCCTTGCAAACTTGTCCTCCCCAAATAATTATCTAGTTCTCTCTTAAAAGTTGTTATCGAATCGACTTCCAACATATGCAGGGAAATATCCCTTTCTCTGGAGTGGATGCGCATTTTCTCTCAGGAGCGATGCACCCTGCTCACCTCATCCTGCAAAGTTTTAGACGTAGGTTGCCAAGAGTTTAACGAGCTAAAAAAAGCATCTTGCTGCTGCAAACGCTGTCTGCCAAGCTTGTCTCGCTAGGATCACCCTATCTATTAGGGCTTTGGGTGACAGAGTTAAGAGAAGCCAAATAGGAAGAATCCCAGTATCCATTGTCCCTCCAAACGCTGCTGACAAGGGCCATTTAAGTTAACATGTTCATTTGGTGGGTCATACCATAAAATCTTATACATAATTCATTATATACATGATGTGAGCTGTGCAGAATGCATAGGTTTTAATAAACGTCTTGTATTAAAAACCAGAGAGTCGGTTTAAAGAAGAAATTGAGTGCAGTATAGTATATCAATACAATTTTGGAAACTACTGGGTGGGCTGCCAGATATCATCCCTGCAGTCAAATCTTTGACACCCCTACCCTATAACAGGGGCTCCATATAAATAGCGATTAACGCGCTCGCCTCACATTTGAGTGGGCCTGGGTTCGATTCCCGGGCAGGGCAAAACCTTGGGCACGTTTCCTGACTCCACACGCCTCTGTTTACTTGGCAGTAAGTAGAAACCTGGTCGTTAGTCGATTGCCGGATCGCTTTCCGGGGATATTGTTTTTTCCCAGTTCGGTTAGCAAATGGTCTGGCCTTCTCGGACATTCCTTGATACCAGGTTACACCGCTTGCATATGTTTGCTGCGCAACCTACAGCTTCTATACTATAAACAAAACCGCACTGTGTGAATGGCCATCTTCAGATACAAAAGGCAATCACTACAATATAAATGAATGGCCTTCGCTGTGTGTGGTACGTGGAACAGTCTCCCGACAAGAGTAGCTGATGAAACAAAAACGCAAAATACTGCAAATGCTGGAGATCCGAAACAAAAAACAGAAGTCGCTGGGAACACTCGGCGGGTCAGGCAGCATCCGTGGAGCATCCGTGGAGAAAGGAAAGTGAGTCAATGTTTCGGGTCCACGAAGGGTCGACTCACTTTCCTTTCTCCATAGATGTGCTGCCTGACCCGCCGAGTGTTCCCAGCGACTTCTGTTTTATTTAAGGGCAGCTGAGCTGATGCCCCGTCAGTAACACCTTGGGGGGGGGGGGGGGGGAAATGGGACAGGGAGAATAAGGTGGCACCCGAGGGATGAAAAACATCCCACTGGATTGTTCGCGGGACACCGCCGTGCGCCGTTGGCTGCCGTACTTTGCCTATAAATAACAACAACAACAACAACAATAATAATCCTCGCGTTTCACACGGCGCCCCTCGTCACACCATCGAGACGCTCGAAGGGAACCGCCTTCTGCGCGAGAAACGCGGCCGCCGGTTGCAGGCGGCAGCGTCTCGCAAACAGCCGCGGGGGGGGAGGGGGGGGGGGGGCGGGGGGGCGGGGGGGGGGCGGACCACCGAATTCTATACCGTCTGAAGGGAAGCGGAGCGCCCCCACCCAGGAAGAGCGATCCCGCCAACCGACCCCGACGGCCTGGTCCCTTAGGCCCGGCGCTCAGCCAGCGGGCGCGCCTGGCGCGGGGCATAAGGGCCAACCCGGCTCGGGCGCGGCGCCGCCACCGCCGCCGCCGGCACCGCCGACCCACCGCGCGGTGCGCGTCCGCGAGGCGCTTCTTCCGAGGCGTCCGGACGCCCCGAGAAGGCGCTATCGTCAAAACACGAGGAATGTTATTGTCATCGTCGTCGTCGTCAAGGAGGGGGTGTTAATGGGGAGGGGGGGAGGGGGGGGGAGTGGGTCAAGAGGCCACACTGTGGTGACCCGACTTTAGTCAGTCAGTCAGTCAGTCAGGGAACCCTCTTTACACGACCCAAGGCGAGGCCTCTCTGCTGAGGGGAGGGAGGGAGGGGAGGGCGAGGCCTTCGCTGTCTGTCATGACCGGGTCCCCGGCCTCCAGCAGCTCCGCGGCCTCGCGTCTCGCGCCTCACTCGCCGCCGCCGCCGCCAGAGTCTCCGCCCCACCGGGTGTTTTACTCCACTGACCTCGGATGGGTTTATCGGCTTCCTCCTTCGGCTCCTCTTTAGCTTTGCGCTGGTCGGTGCCCAGGTAGTCAGGCATAGTGGTGGTGGTGGCGGCGGCGGCTGTGGCGGTTACCGGGCCTCCGGCTCGAGCTTATTACACAGCACTTTGAAGCCGCTTCTCCTCCCGGCAGCCACCGCGCCGCCCGCCCTCTCGCCCGCATGCGCGCTGCCTCAGATTGCCGGCGAGCGCTGCCATCTTTGATACGGGCAAAAGAGCCGAGCCCTCAGTTGTGCTGTACACCCAGCGGGGTGGGAGGGGAAATGCTGGCGCTGCCATCTTTGATGCGGGCAATCAGTGAAGCCCTCAATCGCCGTGGCTGGGGTGCTGGCGCCGCCATCTTTGCTGCGGGCACAACGTTAACCAACGACGGACTGCAACGTCAAGTCACTGGACTCCGGCGATTCGAGCAGATCGTGAACACTTTTCCATCATTTCGGATTTGCTGATGCGCTGTAGCCCTCTATGGCTTTGTGATATGTTCGTACCGTCGCGTTTGGAGGTCTCTGAATAGAGGTTGATGTAGGAATTACCCCCCTCTGTATTTTCTGACGACTTCTACCGTTAAAAGGGCAGAGTCTTTAACAAGAAGCTTCGGGGGTTTCGCTCACATCATCGTGAGGGCTGTCAGAACTTTGGATGCATATATATATATATATACATTGGCAAACTGCACCTGTGTAGCACCTTTCATTTAGGATGCACGTCTCAAATTGGTTCTCTTACACTGCACAATGCAATAAGAGTAAATCGAGCAGTGGAAAGGGAGAGTTAAAGTCCACCACCAAAGGCACAGCTGATGTGATATGCTTTAAAGAGGATGTCGAAGGTTTGGGAAAGAGGAAGTAAGGCAAAGAGATTTTGGAAGAGAGTTCCAGAGGGCAGGTCCATGGTGCTTCAAGCCTCAGTCAGCAATGGTGGTTATAGAAGGAATGAGGAGCAAGCAATACATTAATCGGAGCAGAAGGTACAGAGAGGCGGGGGAATAGGTCTTATTCCATAGATAATAAGAAAACAGTCCCATGAAAGGACTTGAATGCAGGGATCTTAAGGCTGATCCACTGGAGAACTGGTGGGTGAGTGTCATGGCTGTGCAGAGTCCAGTGTGGGAGAGAACACGGACCACATAATTTTGTACGAGTGAGGGTGGAGTTATTGTGGGAAGGTTATTGTGGGGAGAGGAAATTGCATTTGCAAAGTCGCTGGAGTAAACCGTGTTCTCTCCCACACTGGACTCTGCACAGCCATGAGACTCACCCACCAGTTCTCCAGTGAATCAGCCTGAAGATCCCTGCCTTCAAGTCCTTTCGTGGGACTGTTTTCTTATGATCTATGGAATAAGTAAACGCAACTAACCCATCACCTTGAAATTTCCAGGAGCTTCTTTTATTTTTGTGCGGGGGGTGGGGGGGGGGGTAAATCTATCACAGTATCTACTTGCACGAACCCTTTCACCTTTGTTTGTTTTTTGCACATATATATATATGTGTGTGTGTGTCTATTAAAAATCCACGTCCCTTTCACTTGTTTTAATACTAGATTCCGCCCAAAAATAAAACCCCCGAAAACAACCCGATCTGCGCGTTTCCTGCACGAGCTCGGAACGTTTGTTTTCTCTCGGGCCGACGGAAACGGGCCGCCCGGAACCTCTCAGCGGTGGGACCCGCGGGTGGGAGGAGGGGAAGAAAGGAAGGAACACGTGCCGGAAGTACGCGTGCGTCGCGTGCGCATTGCGCGAGTCGCGTGCGTGCGTGCGTGCGTCGCGAGGAAGCGGGCGAGCGAGGCCGGTCGGGGTCGGTCAGTCAGTCAGTCAATCAAGACCAGTCCGGTCGGTCAGTCGGTCATCTCCACGCGGAGAGGAGTGAGCGAGAGCCGGGGCCGAACACACACACGCGCGCGCTCGCACACCAACGGAGGCAGTGTCGCGGCCTTTTTTTTTCCCCCTTCTCTCCCCCCACTCCCCGGTGTCACGGACCGGCGGCTCCGGGTTTAGTTTCCGGTTGGGCCGCTCGAGGGCGAGAGTGCGGGGGGTGTGGGGTGTGGGGGTGAGGGGAGACGGCGAGGCTGAGGGAGAGGATGCTGGAGGCAGCGCGGGAGGAGGGCCAGGCCACCGCCGTCTTCAAACCGCTCTCAGGTGAGTCGAGTGGAGTGAATGTGTGTGTGTGAGAGAGAGAGAGAGAGAGAAATAGATAGACAGAGTGTGAGAGAGGGAGGGTGTGAGAGACAGAGAAATAGAGTGTGAGAGAGAGATAGAGTGAGAGAGGGAGAGTGTGAGAGAGAGAGGGAGAGTGTGAGAGAGAGAGGGAGAGTGTGAGAGAGAGAGGGAGAGTGTTTGAGAGAGAGGGAGAGAGTGTGAGGGAGGGAGAGGGAGAGTGTGTGAGAGAGAGAGGGAGAGTGTGTGAGAGGGAGAGTGTGAGAGAGAGAGGGAAATAGATAGAGTGTGTGAGAGAGGGAGAGATAGAGTGTGAGAGAGAGATAGAGTGTGAGAGAGAGATAGAGTGTGAGAGAGAGGGAGAGTGTGTGAGAGAGAGGGAGAGTGTGTGAGAGAGAGGGAGAGTGTGTGAGAGAGAGGGAGATAGAGTGTGAGAGAGAGGGAGATAGAGTGTGAGAGAGAGGGAGATAGAGTGTGAGAGAGAGGGAGATAGAGTGTGAGAGGGAGAGGAAGATCGTGCTAAGATGTTGGCTGCCTCGTTTTGCCCACAGTCAAACACACTTTACAGCGTATTCTGTGAAGCGCTTTGAGACGCCCCCATGATAAGGTGCGGTATCAAATCCAAAGGATTATTGTAATTATTGTTGTTATTATTTAAATGGGAGGTGAGGGGATTTTCTGCTGAGATTCTCACTCATTCTCTCTCTCTTCACCCGCCACCCCACCACCCTACCCTCACAGGCGCTTGGTGTGTTTCACTGCCTGATTTACACACTCTTTGGTTTGTTTTTACTGTTTGATCGGTCAATTTCCTCCCCCTCCCCCACAAAACACACAGTTACTTAACACTTTGCAGTACAGTCTGTGAAGCGTTTGAGACTTCTCAACGAAATGCTGACATAATGATATGATAAATATAATCCTCACATTTGATAAAGCTGCTCATCGCGTCTTTGAGACGTCTCAAAAGCGCTTTCACAGAATACACTGTACAGTGAATTGACTGTACATTTTGTGGGTGAAACGTGAGCAAAACACCCAACAAATTAAGTAAGAACCCGGCAGCAGAGTCCCACACGAAGTCGTGTATTGAGTGACCAATTTATTATTTTTTATTACTTGAAGGGATTAATATTATTACGATTATTATCAATCCCGTGGCCAGCAGCGTGCAGCTCCGGAGATGCCGCGTGTGTTTTTTTTGCTGCTTATTGATGTGATTCACGCGTAGATCTGGAGAACTTTCTTCTTGCACCACCCCCGTTTCCCCATGTGGTGATCGGAAGTATCCATGAAACATTCACTTTGCATCCAACTTTTTTGTGGCAACGGGAGCAGGGGCGCGTACACCAGTAGCATGTTTTGTTGCTGTCACGTAAAATAATAATATAATAATTCTTGATTTGATGTAGCATTATATGGAGTCCTGTAGCTCAGTGGTTAGAGCACTCGCTTTGCAAGCGAGAGACCTGAGTTCAATTCCAGGCAGAGGGCGAAACCTTGGGCAAGTTTCCTTACTCCACACAGAGCCTAATAATAATCCCTCCAAAAAAACAAAAACAATAATAAATTGGTCATTTTCAATCTACGACTGTTTGTGGGACATTGCTGTGCGCAATTGGCTGCCGCGTTCGCCCACAAATATACAGTCAATTCACTTTACAGTGTGTTCTGTGAAGCGCTTTGGGACGTCCTCCCGACGTGAAAAGCGCTATACCAAATGCAAGGATTATTATTATTATTATTATTATATCACGTCGTTGAAATGTCCCAAAGCGCTTCACTGAATATATGTGGAGTCCTGTAGTTCAGCGGTTAGAGCACTTGACTCACAAGCGAGAGGATCTGAGTTCGATTCCCAGGCAGGGTGAAACACTGGGCAAGTTTCCTTACTCACACGCCTCTATTTACCAACCAGTAAGAACAGTATATTAAAATTCACCATTCTTGTGAGTAACTTTACACTTTCAATACAATATATTTAACCAAACAGATCTTAACACCACTGAATGTTAATTTGGCACCTTGTTAATTTCTGTTAGATTGCCTAAATGTCATTAAAACTTTTAATGGACACAAAATCCAGAAAATAAGATTTTGCCTCTTCCCGCTTCATTTTTGTATTGGTTGTGAACAGTCATTGTAAAGATATCCACTGGGTGGGTTATGATTGAATGGGTTATGATTGAAAATTTGACCGTTTTACTGCTTAACCAACTCGTATCGAAGGTGGAATGCTCCAGTTTAATAAATATATGTATTTTCTAAAAGCTCAATTCTATACAATTCTAATTTGGTACTATTGTAGTTATTATCAATTTTTGTAGGTATTTCTTCCCAGCGCTATTAACATGTAGGTGTAGTCCTAATGTGTTGGATAAGAGCAGCCTCCTGACTGACCAAAGAAAAGAGCAGAAACTTAGCCAGGTGCAAGTTAGTACTTGTATGTTGCAATATGTTTTTTCATGTTCGACAGTAATTATGCCAATTCTGTAATTAATATTGCAGCATATCTCATACAATGAAATAAGTTTTACTTATGAGGAAAATCGGAGAGGTTAAGAGGATACCTGATAGTGTCTTTCAAAATTATGAGGGTTTTCATAAAGTAAAGACTTTATTTATTTATTTATTTATTTATTGACCATTGGTCAATGAGTCAGTAAGTAAAAACCAGAGGACACGGCCTGTGATTGAAGGGGGGTAAATTCAGAACAAGTTACGCAAACACTATTTCAGTGAGCGAATAGTGAACCTGTGGAACAGACTCCCTCGGGAGATGGTTGAAGCAGAATGTGTTGATTCTTTCAAACACAGATTAGACTTTTAGAAGATTTTAGAAAATAACATGATGGGATTTAGTAAATAGGTAGTTTGGGATGTATACACATGCGACCACCAGGAAGGTGGAAGGCAAACTAGATGGACTTCGGTCTTTATCGTCTAGCATTTCTTATGTAAGTAGGCGGCAGAAATTTAGGCAAAAAGTTAAGAAAGAGGGTTGTTAAGGCTTTGAATGCCCTATCTCAAACAGTGGCTGAGGCAGAATCCATATTAGCTTTTATGGGGAAATTGCTAAATATTTGAAGGTAAATATAAAAGGGGATGAAGAGGCAGGAGAATGGGACTAAATGGTTAGCTCTTTCAGAAAGTCAACACAGAAATATGGGCCAATGGCTATCGTGGCTGTAAATTTCTATGGTTCTTAGTAATTAGACAGTCACTGTAAGAAATCAACAACTACTTACATTTAGCTAGTGCCCTCCACACAGAGCGCCTCGGAGCAAATGTTACCAGAAATACTGTAAAAATCGTGTTTATTGGCACGATAGTGGGAGAGCAATGCAGGGTATTAAGGCTAGAGGAGCAGGTACATATCTTTTGTTTGACCTGATCTGTTTGATCTTTCTTAAAGCATAATCTATTCGACTACCATGTTGTAATGGGTAGAATTAGTAACTTTGAGCTCCATCGAATATTATTGACGAAACTGATCTGCCAGGAGAAGAGAAGCTAAAAGCGTCCTTGCTGCATCCTATCACAGCTGTTTGGAACAGTTTATAAAAAGGTGACATGAAGATGCCTTTATTTTGAGCATTAGCAAAATGAGTTTGCAATGAGCGAGAATACATGATCTATGGCATGTAGTCCAACTCCACTGGAGTTCAGTGTTCTGCACTCAGGGGTGTTGGTGTAAAGTGACCAGTGTAGTCTAGATTTCAACAACAACAACTTGCATTCATTGATAAAGTACTTGAAGTTAATGTCGGTAACACGATTGGGAACCTACAAATTTATAATTATAGCTTCTAAGGCNAAAAAAAGAGGTTGAACAGTTGTTAATTTTGTTATTCCTCATTTTCTTCTGTCTCCAGGACCAAAATAAAATAATCGCTCTTTGCAGCAGTTGATTGAAATTGGTCGATAATGCTTAATTTGTCCTCTTCTGTTATTGAATACCAACCTCTTCTGCAAAGTTCTACGAGAATATCTAGTGCAGTTCTTATGCAAGGCCTGTAGCTCAGTGGTTAGAGATCTCGCCTCACAAGCGAAAGGACCTGGGTTCGATTCCCGGCAGGGTGAAACATTGGGTAAGTTTTCTTACTCCACGTGCCTCTGTTTACCTTGCAGTTAGTAGGAACCCGGTTGTTAGTTGATTGGCGGATCGCTTTTCCGCGGGTAATAATTCCTTCAAACAAAACTTAGTAATAATAATAAGTTTGGTCAGTTCAATTTCCGACTGTTTGTGGGGACGCCGCTGTGCGCAATCGGCTGCCGCGTTTTGCCCACAAAATATACAATCAATTCACTTTACAGTGTATTCTGTGAAACGCTTTGAGACATCTGGAAGACGCTATATCAAAGGCAAGGATTACTATTATTAACACAAGGATTCAGCAATAGACCATTTAGATCAAAAGCCACAAAACACTTAAAATATGATATTGTTGAAGTTGATATTGATTATGGCTTGGAACGTCCTGACGACTTGAAAGACGTAATATAAATCTAAATTTATTGTTGTTGACTACAGCATTTTATTCTATTCTTCACTTCTCCTTCTTCTATCCCCACCCCCCCACCCATATCATTACTATTGGGTCTGTTACAAAATTGCCCTCAAATTCATTATCATCTTAACCTTAGTTGGCACTCTTGTCTAACCCTATATTTGTGCTGTTCGTTCGAAGTGAAGCTTCTTTGTTGACAGCAGTATAACAATGTAGAGCTGAAAGCCTGGTTTGTTGAGATCTGAACAGTTTTAGCAACTCGCTAGTGCAGGACTCTGAAACCAGGTGTTGTTCAAGATCTGGTCATTCGACTGTCTCTTCAAAATTATTAAAATGACTAAACTGTTGAATATTCCTACTGTTGATTTTCTGGCAAACCTGCAGTACAAACGCAGGCTGAGAAATGACAATTGTGGGTGGATTGTGAACAGATATCTCTGATGTGTAATAATAATAATCCTTGCATTTGATATAGCGCTTTTCACGTATTCTAGACATCTCAAAGCGCTTCACAGAGTATACTGTAAAGTGAATTGACTGTATGTTTGTGGGAGAAACACAGCAGCCAATTGCGCACTGGAGTGTCCTACAAACAGTCATGGATTGAAGTGACCAATTTATTATTGGTTTTTTTTCCTGAGGGATTATTACCAGGCGTGTGGAGTAAGGAAACTTGCCCAAGGTTTCGACCTGCCGGGAATTGAACCCAGGTCTCTCGCTTGTGAGGCGAGTGCTCTAACCACTGAGCTACAGGACTCCACAAGGGAGTTTCCTTAAGACTGCAGTTGGAGCCCTTTGTTGCTGTGGAATAGCAAAACCCTCATTTCTTTTCTCAGGGTTTAAAATGCATTTGATTGGCAGAATGATATGGTTTGAATGAAAGAAAGCATTTCCAACCCCACTGTTTTCATCGGCAGCTTCTGTACAGCACCAGGTGGAACCGGTTGGAAGGTGGTTTGAAGCACTCGTAAAGCGAAGGGCCAGGAATGTGTCTGCCTCATTTCATGAGCTGGAAGAGGAGAAGGAATCTTCGTCCGAGTCAGAAGATGAGGAGCTTCAGCTAGAGGAATACCCATTACTGAAAACACTTGATCCGAAGGACTGGAAGGTACTTTTCCTGATTTTTTTAAATTTGGAGACGTCTTAACCACATTATGAATAAGCCACTAGCCACTATATCTAATGCAAAGGTTATTATTATTAGTTTTTCATGTTTGTAATGAAACTGCTTCAGGTCTCCCTTTGTATAGTTTTGGGGAATTGAATCTTGAACCTCTTATCACTGCCTTAAAACATACAAATCTTGGAATAGCGAGAGATAGAAAAGTTCAGATACTCCAACTCACTACCATTTAGGTCTGTTTCAACTATGTCTACCAACATGTTTTCATAGGTGCAGTGAATGATAGTAATCTTTGCATTTAATATAGTATCTCCCAGTCAGTTGTGAAAGCACTTCTGAGATATCCACCCGACATGAAAGAGTCAATATAAATATATTTATGTGTAATTTGATAATTATCTTCATATAAACCCGTCGCACACATTCTTACAATTATATTTAGTGCTTCTTCTACAAATCAAAAGAACCTGCTGTGTTTAATGTACTTACAGTTGCACTTTTTTGTCACTCTTAATATTACTATTAGTACTCCTTCTAACATCCCCAAAAAGCTACTAACAATGTTCTATTTACTTGTGGTTCTAAGACGACCATTTTTATGGTCTTTAAAATAATAATAATCCTCGCATTTGATATAAAGCCTTATCGCGTCATTGAGACGTCTCAATGCGCTTCACAGAATGTACTGTAAAGTGTGGGCTATATTTTGTGGAAGAAATACGGCAGCCAATCGCGCACAGCAGTGTCGCACGCTTAAGCAGTCATGGATTGAGTGATCCTTAAATGTTTTTTATAAGGGATTATTACCCCTCCCACCTCCAGAAAATGATCAATTTCCTGCAACTAAAGTTGTTAAATCACACACTGCCATAACTGTTATAATATTTTTAAAGCAGACAAGATTGTTGCTGGCATTGAAGGAGAAATTATGTTCTATTGACGTATGAGAACTGACATATTGCTAGCCCTGGATGTACATGCACTTTTTTAATACCTTATCTTCTTCTGTTTAGGAATAAGATATAGGCGAGGTGGGGGTTAGAATGTTAAAAGATGTTGGTTCCCTGGAGGTTTGGAAAGCATGCCAAGAGTATAATTTGTATTTCACAGTTTAACAGCACAGAAATTAATTGGGAAGTTTGCACAGTGAAGTAATTTAGGTTTGTCCCCTGTCAAAAGAGACTGTGCTATCAGAGACATACCTGAGATACTGGAACTGAGCCAAAGTCCTCGGGGGAGATGGGGAGAAAAGATTTTCAATAAAATAGCAATGATGCTGAAGTTTCTGTTGTGGTTGTATATACGGAGGCAGTGTAGAATGAATATCAGCAACCTGGGGTTAAGAGTGGCATGCAATTTCTTCAGTTCCAATTACTGTAAGCTTTTGATTTCCTTCTCCCAACATTTTCACTTTTAATTTGTATCTCGCTCCTTTCTACAGAATCAGGATCATTATGCTGTGCTTGGACTGGTGCATTCCAGGTATAAAGCCACACAGAAGCAAATCAAAGCTGCACGTAAGTATTTTACTGACACGATATGCTGCCTTTGAGTCCCTCCTTCTCTTGATTCTTTGGTGGGATTTTGAACCTCAAAGGAGCTCAGGCTTGTTAGTTGAGCTTCATTTGTATTGAAACCTAATTATATTTGAAGGGTTGGCATGTGAATCACTGCATCACTTTATATTTAAAAAGAACGCTATGTTCATGAAACATTGTCAGCCATTTATTCTTTGTTTGGGAAGGCAGAGGTGAAATGTAAACGGAGTAGAGTTGCATCCCTGTTGAAACCTTCATTGCATTTTGTAGAGTCCTGTAGCTCAGTGGTTAGAGCACTCGCCTTGCAAGCGAGACAGCTGGGTTCAATTCCAGGCAGGTCAGGGCGAAACCTTAGTTAAGTTTCCTTACTCCACACGCCTAATAATAATCCATCCAAAACAAAACAATAATAAATTGGTCATTTTCAATCCACAATTGTTTGTGGGACACTGCTGTGCACAATTGGCTGCCGCGTTTCACCCACAAATATACAGGCAATTCACTTTACAGTATATTCTGTGAAGTGCTTTGTGACGTGAAAAGCGCTATATCAAATGTAAGGATTATTATTATCTTATTGAAGGCCTTTTTTTCCACGAGTGCTGCTCTTTTGACTGTTTCAAAACGCTTTTCTCTAATATAACACAGATTCAAGATGATTGACTAGAGGAGTGATGAGGAGAATTTTCTTCACCTAGCGAGTTGTTACAATATGGATTGTACTGCCTGAAAGGCTGGTGGGAGCACATTCAATTATTACTTTCAATGGGGAATTGGATATTTAGTTGAAAAGAAAATTGCAAGGCTATGGGGAAAAATTGGAGTGGGACTAATTGGATAGTTTTTACAAAGAGCTGGCACAGGCACGATGGGCCAATTGCCTCCTTCTGTTCCGTAGGATTGTATGATACAGACACAGTGCTTTATTTGTACCATTACATATGCAGTGCAGCCTTTTCTACTTGAAAGCAATTACTTGCAAGCAAATTTCTCCATGCAAGGTTCTTTGAAAGTCATCAACGAATGCTCAAGTTGAAAAATAGTGCACAAGAAAAACTGGAACTGGAGGGAGTTTCAGTATTTCTTAGAAAGTTATATAATCTTTCATCCAAGCTTAAATATTCTATTAAAATGTCGAGTGCTAATGCACTCATTTCAGTATTGATATGAAGAAGTTCTGAGCCTGTTGGTAGCAAGTAATTGGGAGTAATCGTGGTTTCAAAACTAGTAACAATTGAACTGCCAGTTAAGTGAGTTCATGCATTGCCAGTCGTTTATCCTTCGAAGTCAGTGATATTCTTCAAATCACTTTTAAGTCATTTATTCTGTGTGAAAAGTGCTACATAATCCCATATTCTTGTGATAAGAATACCGTCAGCACTTGCTATTTTGAACATTTGAAAATTTTCAAAAATGAGCAGTAAACGAAGGGATATTAATCGTAATTCTTTTAATTGTTTTTTTTAAAGAAGACCAAATGTTATGACATTGTTCCAATAAATGTTTAAGTTTGCTTCCTCTGGCATTAGAAATAGCTTTTTCAGGATTTAAATGGAAGGATAAGTGGCAAGTTCCTTGACTGCCAAAATCATCGAATCCGAGCATTTGTTTGCTGTGCCTTGGCAACAATTTTTAGAAATCCTGTACAAATGTTCATGTATTTAGGTAATGTGCAGAGCACACATGGGGTTTCTGGACTCCCGTTGTCTCTGGTCCATTAGTACGGTAAATCTATTGGTCTGATTATTCTAAATTGCTCCCTGATTCATATTCACAGAAAAGATTAATTTTTTTCATCCAGTCTCTCTCTCATTGCTGTCTGTGGGACTTTGCTGGTACAGATTAGTTGCCACCTTTGCCTACATAACTGCCACTATACTTCAAAGCAACTCGTTGTGTAAAGAATATTGAGGTATTCTGACTTGCAGCGCTAGATCAAATGCAGTTCATTTATAATGTAATTGGAGAATCTACTTTCGTCGCCTTTAAGCTCATGTAGCACTTGCGCTGAAATTGCTTCACAATTACAGGAGCTGTTTAAGAGAGACTTTGTGCACATTGACTCCGTGTTTGGGCTCACAAGAGAGCACCTTCCCTGTCACTGAGTACTGCAGGCCAAATGTACTGTGTGTAACTGCAGGCATCATATAGTCCGTATGATTCAGTCAGGGTTTGGATTTGAAATGCATTATTACCTACTTGATCGTGGGATTCTGTAGATATTGGATGGAGAGATTCACATTAGACTGGTGCAAACAGCTGGTGAATCTCCCTGTATTGGAACTCACATAATCATACATATCAGAGAGATAATCTTCGTTCTTCCTTCACCTAACCCCCCACGCCCCCCCCCCCCACCTCTGCCCCACAATTACGATTGGTCTTGTGACAGCTCTTTGTAAAATCCTGGGTTACAACTACAATCTCTACAGAACTGCATGTTTAAAATGTTTTTTTTCTCTCAGAATCAATTCACTGGACTAAATGCTGCTCGGGATTTTAAGGCTATTGTATTCTTTCAGATAAAGCCATGGTACTGAAACATCACCCTGACAAAAGGAAAGCAGCAGGAGAGCAAATTGGTGAAGGGGACAATGACTATTTCACGTGTATTACAAAAGGTAAAGAATTGCAGCAAAACGCCTCCTTTGTCTCTCTCTTCCCCGCCCCCACTCCTCCGCTTTGGTCCGAGTACCTGCCATGGTACATTCTGTTGAATAATCAATCACTCTGTTTGTGTGGACGTGTAAAAGTGAATGAAGTGTGTCCTTCTTTCCCTCTTACAAAAATGTATCTGAAGTTCAGATTTTTTTCCATAGTGGATCACTGTACAGCTGGTGAATCTCCCTGCACTGGAACCCAACTCTGCTATTTGTTTGTCAAATCAGATTTTTTGATCACGAAACTTTTGCTTCTGAGCGAGTTGCCTTCAGATAAGAATTTTGCCCTTTTATTCTTTTAAACGAGCGCTTTCTTACTTTTCCAGCCAATGAAATTCTCTCCGACCCTATTAAACGTCGCGCATTCGACAGCGTGGATCCCACATTTGACAACACGATACCCTCTAAAAGCGAAGCAAAAGATAACTTCTTTGAGGTCTTTTCAGCAGGGTTTGAGCGGAATGCCAGGTAAGAAAGAACAAATCCAAATGATAAGCTGATGTGATGTGTGTCCTGTGAATAGCTGCGTTGTGCATGGGTTGAAGTAAACAATAGCAATTATATTGGGATATTTTTAAAAACCTACATTTTAAAACTCAAGGTCAGTTTGCTAAACTCTACAAACATGTTCTAGGGAAATAGACCCAAAGGTGCAGACTTTGTTTTTCGTGCTGATGTATTATGCCATTTGGTTTATTAATATTGCATTGTGCAGTTTGGATTCGAATTGTATAATTATGCTGAATTTGTTTTGTAAAAGCACCACTTAGGCCTTGTGCAGCATATCTGATACTCACTATTGTAAATCAACCTTTTCATTTTTCTCAGATGGTCCAACAAGAAACATGTCCCCAAATTAGGTGATCTGAATTCAATAATTGAAGAAGTCGACTATTTTTATTCATTCTGGTAAGTTCCTTTTCTATTTTAGTCAAAATTAATTAATTAAAACCCGGGCAGTTCAGTTGGTTAAGCTTTAGGTGCAGGGCCAGCTTTTCACAGGGCAGACTTTAGAGGGAGGTGGGGCAAAGCAGACTCGATGGAGTTTCGGAGATCTGTAGCACAATGGCTAGAAGATTGCCATCAACGAATCAATTGGCCAACTTGAATTTGATCTGCTGGGGGCTCTGGAGCCAAGCGTAGATGGTGGGGTGGGGAGGGAGGCATGTGGAGCTTGGTGCAGAAGAAGACATGCACTTCAGAGTTCTGCGGCTTATGTGGGGAGGAGCTGGGGTGGAATAATCAAGCCAGGATGTGGATGAGGCTCTCGGCACCCAGGTGGGTGGTGGAGGCTAGCCATGTTGCTGACGTGAAGGAAAGCTGAGCGGGTGAAAGTCTAGATGTAGGGTTTGAAAGACAATTGGGAGTCGAACATGACATCAAGATTCTGCATTGGCTCCATGAGATGGAGTGGGCATCCATGTTGATCAGTGCCGAGGCTTAGCTTGCATTGGAGCATTGTTCAGTAGTCACTGTTTCATGTTTGGCAGCGCAGTGTGAAAATAAACCAAAACAATCAAATGTAACTCAATTAGTGGGTTTTATTTATTTTTTAAAAAAGTTAATGTTTTAGGACTTCTACATTTCAGTAGAAGCCCATACACTATACAAATCTTTAGTTTCCTTTGACAGTGAGAATAAAAAAGACTAAAGAATTGTTAAGTACCTAGTTAGTACAGCAGCTCAGTTTTACCAGCACCAATATTCAAAGCTATTAAATCCTGAATATTGCTAATCGTGTATATCCTGAGCAGATCAATTTTGGCATTGTACCTTTTCAAAAGAAAGCTGATTCCCAACGTATTATATACGTTATAAATATTATGTTGGGCTCCCTCGCTATGCAGTATTTCCTCACAGTGCCCAGCACAAGTTTCTTTCTTTATTTGTCTTGTGCATGGTTCTCCAAACTATTTGCTTGGTGAGTAGATGGGATTCTCCACATCTAAAACCAGGAGGTTTTTTGTTAGAAAATGCATATTGTAGGTCTATTGTACTGTATTGTAGATGTGTGAGATCATTTTAAACAGCTGGTACCTTTTCTATCTTCCCTTGTGCTTGCCTTCCCTTGGGAAAGCGAGAAATTTGAGTGAGACTGCTCTCTTTCTTCACATTTGACTACGGGTATACCAGGTAGACTTGAGAGTTAGTTATCATTGAACAGGCCACAGTGATAAGTATTCGAATTGCTTTGGTATTGGCTTGTGTTCTATAGGTGCTCTTAGTTGGATATTGATTTTATAATGTTTCACCATATTTTGACTTATTGATAAGAAAGTTGTGATTTTTTTTTTGATCCAAAAGTTGCGGCCAGAGTTTGTTAAAGTTGTGGTTTTGATGTGGTCAGTTCAAGTACCTGCAGTGATGAGCGCTCCCTTGTACCATCCGCCTGTCCGATCAATCTGCCCCACGTTCCAATTGAACTATCAACCCGTCCATCAAATCATCTTGCACTCTCATTCGGCCAACCTACAGACAGGTGGGTGGCCCAATGAGAGTGCAGGATGGGTTGTACGCGGTGTGTTAAAAGTTGCAGTTTCCTCAACAAAATTGTGGCCCATGATTTTCTTACAGCCGTATTGATGATGCTTTAATTCCTTTATCTTGAGGTATGACTATGACTCCTGGCGGGAATTTTCCTACTTAGATGAAGAAGAAAAGGAAAAGGCAGAATGGTATGTTGTCTTTAACTTTAATTTGTGGTTCAAATTGGTCTTTTCAAAACTCTAGTGTAACTATATTTGTACAAATGTCAGAATAGTCAAATACAATGTGTGTGTGTGTATTATATATGTCTGTGCGGGACAGAAATGTTCTTCTATCTTCTTGTACTTTTAAGGGACCAGATCTGATCAGACAGCTAGAAAAGCCATACTACTGAGTACTGAATTCAAACAGCGTTGAAATTATTACAAATGAAGAGTCACAATACGCATATATTGAAAAAAATATTGGTCTGGAAAGATGTGACTTGGGTCTATTTAAGAAGGAACATTTCTGGATTGTTTACTTTCTTCCGTCCAATATGGAAATAATGACCAATGGTAAAATGTGGGTCCTTAAGCACCGGCCTCTTCTCAATACCTCATCCCAATGGTCATTCTCACAGCGAGAGCCTGAAATAGTTGCTGTCAATAGTCGTGAAAATCACAAATTTTTCCAAGCGCAGAACATTGGATTTATGCTTGTGCATTGTATTTCTTCTCTGCCTCTTCCTCCAAATAGCCCCTTTTTCAGAGCCTGGATATGGCGAGGCCAACTTTAGAGTCTTTACTGCAGCTGGAGCTTGGCTCTCCTCACTGAATGAACAGGAATTGGCGATCAGATCTTTGTCCGTTTGGCTCAGTGCCACCACGGCATGGTGCGTTTACCATTAAGCTATTGGATGTGCCGTATGAACTGGAGCCCTGTGTGAGTGAGTCCACTCGAAGGTGGAAGAACAATTCTGATCTTGTCTTCACATTTTCGGTGTCATTTTTGTTCTTTCTGCAGCCGAGATGAGAGAAGGTGGATCGATAAACAGAACCGAGCTGCGCGGGCACAAAGGAAGAAGGAAGAAATGAATAGGATAAGAACACTGGTTGGTAAGTCAGAGCGATTTTAACAATGGCAGACAATATCGTCTTTATTATTTATTTATTTTGTATTTTGAAAGGCACTGTTCTAAGCCTCTTTCCTTGACTGCTGATAACTGTCTGTTTCTGCTGTGCAATTGTGGGAATGTGCAGAACCAAAAGGAGAGACTACAATAGAGACACTGTCTTTCGTACTAATTGGGACTGCCCCATTATGGATAAGAAAACAGTGTGGATAATTAGTCATTTCACAATATGTAAATTGACTGCAGTGCTAACCAAAACCTTCTGAGACCCTCCTGATTGGCTCGCGTCAGCACCTCCGTACCTCAGGCGCTGACACCATCAGCATCCAAGGCTGCACTCTCCACCTCTCAAAGCCAGTCAGGAACCTCGGTGTTCTGTTCGACCCTGAGCTGTCCTTTCTCCCTCATATCCGCACCACAACTGGCACCGCCTTCCATCACCTCCGGAATGTCGCCAGACTACGGCACTACCTCACCCCTCACGCTGTTGAAACTCTGGTCCACGCCTTTATCACCTCAAGGCTGGACTATGGGAACTCTCTCCTCGCCGGCCTTCCCGGCACCTCCCTCCACAAGCTGCAGGTCATTCAGAACTCTGCAGCTCGTGTACTGTCCCGCACCAGGCTTCGGGACCACATCACTCCCACCCTCGCTCGCCTCCACTGGCTCCCCATCCCCCAGAGGATCGAATTCAAGATCCTCATCCTCACCTACAAGGCCATTCACGGCTTCGCTCCCTCCTACCTCTTCGACCTACTATCCCCCTACTTACCTGCCTGTACCCTACGTTCCTCTGGCTCTGGTCTTCTCCACATCCCCCGCCCTAACCGCCCTACCATCGGTGGTCGGGCTTTCAGCCTCTTAGCCCCTAGGCTCTGGAACTCCATCCCTCAGTGCCTTCGCCTTGCCTCCTCCCTTTCCTCCTTCAAGGCCGGTCTCAAGACCTTTCTCTTTGACCGTGCCTTCAGCTCCCCTCTCGACTCTCTACCCCCTCCCTTCCCTCCCCCTGACCATTTCCCCCCTGCTCGGGTCCTGACCCAACTGTACAGCGCCTTGGGACGTCCTCCCGAAGTGAAAGGCGCTCAATAAATGGAATGTTGTTGTTCTATCTCTCTCATATCTTTCTCTTCATGTTTCTCTCCCACACTGTTTCCCCAACTCAATTGTTACACTCCACCTTTAACAGATTGCTAAAGTAAACACAGCTATTTGCGTACGCCCCTCCGTTTTCCACACCATAACATTTGGATTGTTTTTTGGCCTGATTTAATAGATACTGCCTACAGCTGCGACCCTAGAATAAAAAAATTTAAGGAGGAAGAGAAGGCCAAGAAAGAGGCGGAGAAGAAAGCAAAAGCTGAAGCAAAGAGGAAGGAGCAGGAGCAAAAGGAGAAAGTAAGGGATGAATAAGTACCTTTCTGATTTTTATCGCTGATGGAATATTTCTGCATGTAACACGCTTTTAGTTATTAAAAAAAAGGCTCAGAATGTTGTAGAATACAGGGTTGGAGTGTTAATCTTTGTGTTGCCTACCAGGAAACTCGCAGGGAGTTCCTAATACCTACCATCCACCTCATGAGGGTTGAAACCTGCGTTTATCAAATGTCCCTCTTTAGCTTTCTTTAGAAAGTTTTGGTTCTGGAGCACATCAGGTTTGTCTTACAAGAGAGGGGTTTTAGATTTTGGTCGACGACATTTACATTCATAAAAATTTACAGACAACAACAGCATTCATTGATGAATACCGAAAAGAGACTGAGTACTTGCATGAAACCAGTTAACTTCCCGGATTCATCGTTGCTGTAATAATAATAATCCTTGCAGTTGATATAGGGCCTTATCACTTTGTTGCGACGTCACAAAGTGCTTCACAGAATATACTGTAAAGTGGATTGACTATTGTGTTGTTTATTAAAATGTGTTTTTTATTTAACCCTTAGCAAAGACAGGCTGAGTTGGAAACTGCCCGATTAGCCAAAGAGAAGGAAGAAGAAGAAGCTCGACAACAGGCCTTGCAAATAAAGAAAGAGAAGGAGATACAGAAGAAAGCCATTAAGAAAGAAAGGCAGAAGCTACGCACAGTCTGTAAGGTGCGAGGATCCAGATTTCTGTGGGGATGTGGCTGGTCCATACCAGGGATATTATAAATATAGTTTGCTTTGAACATGGCCACAAAGAAAAGCATTGCAATTCATCAGCAACTGCGATTTTATATAACTGGTGCGTTCACTTCTATGTGGTACACGTTTTCACACCCAGTAATGTAGCCTGACAATATTGTGCTAGTGTGTGATTTATGAACTGTCCCAACTGAAGTCTTCAAACATCTATTCTGTTCCCCTCCATTGCCCACTCCAGCATCCATCCCCCAAACTGATGTAGAATGACATTATAATCTTTGCATTTGCTGTAGTGTCTTATGTCTGGAAGATGCCTCAAAGCACTTCACAGAATTTAGGGTAGTGGAAATCTGGAACTCTCTACCCCCCAAAAGGCTGCGGATGCTGGATCCATTCAAATTTTCAAGACTGAGGTGGATAGATATTGTTAGGCAAGGGCTAAGGCAGGTATTTGGAATTAAGGTATAGATCAGCCATGATCTAATAGAATGGCAGAACAGGCTCAAGAGGTTGAATGGCCTACTCCTGTTCCTATGTTCCTAGTGACAAATGCAGTAACTACTTTCCTTCAGTCTTACTCTTACTATTTTCCCCAACCTAGATTTCTTCGTCCCTCCCACTTCCCATAAGAAAAAACAGGACAACAATTAGTCAAGTGCTTTTGTTGCCTTAGTAATTGTGTCTCCGCGAGGCCACTTGTTTCTGTTTGTGCTACTAATATGTTTTCAAGTCTTTAGTTGAGACATTGAGACCAGTTCTAAACGTTAAAAATGAGATCAGCTAAATCATAAGAGACCAGCAATTAAACCCGGGATCTTATTTTCCCATTAGAATTACTTGAATCTTTTATTTGGATTATTACTTTGAAATCCTTGTCTGCTATTTTGCTACTGTTACAATCAGTACAGGTAGATTGTAATATTAATACCCATTATTGAGCTTTGCAGGGTAGTTATTGCAGTATGTCTGAAATCATCTTTCCTTTTTTTGAAGAATTGGAATTACTTCTCGGATAATCATGCTGAAAGTGTGAAAATGATGGAAGAAGTGGAGAAACTCTGTGACCGACTTGAATTAATCAGGTAAATACATACGCTTTAAGAACAACAAAAATTATAATACGTCCTGCGAAAGATTGTAGGGATGTTGCCCCCCACCCCCAAAAAAAAAAGGTGTAAAATGAAGCAGAACTATGGGTATGCATAATAACTTGTTCAGTGTTGTTCATTTTGCTGTTTATATTTTTTTCTCCTTTTCCCAGCCTACAAGCCTTAAATGAAGTACTTGCATCAAGTGCAAAGGATGAAGGTAAAACTGCAGTAGAGAAACAGGTAAGAAGTGTGATGTTTTGGATGGAGAAGTTTGATATTTGGGGTGGGGGGGGAGGTGGATGGTCAGAATCTATTAAAACTGTCAGGAAGGGTTAACTCCATTTTACCCATCTCTATCCACAAATAGAGAACCTATTTCTGTTTTCCCTCATCTGCTCTCTTTAGTCCTTAAACAGGATGAGGAAGGGAGCAAGTCAAAGGTACGTTTATCTAAAAGAAAAAGCCTTAGACTAAAATTGGACAGTGATGAAACTTCCTGCATTGAAAAAAAACTTCTTGCAACCACGCACTCACTGCCTTTCACATAGGTTAACGTCTCGTTACAGTTTGTAGAGGAAGAGTAGAAACCAGTCAGATGGGAAGCGGGTTTGGGGGAGAGGACAGTTGCCTGAAGGGATGGTTGAAGAGGTAGTAGGCTTTGGAAATCTAGGAGAGAGGGTGGATGGGGAAGTAGTTCCACAAAGTGGCATAATGAAAGCTTGATATTGAATGAATGGCATCTTACATTTGATTTTTTAACTCGTCTACAGATCCAGGAAGTCAACGCACAGATGGCAAAAGAGAAGGAAGAGGCTGAGGCACGTGTGCGTCAGGCTATGAAGAGTTCGGAGCATTCTGCTGGAGGAGGAGGAGGCGGCGGAGGAGGTAGAGCCTGGCAGGAGGACGACTTACAGCTCTTAATAAAAGCTGTCAATCTCTTTCCTGCGGGGACAAATGCAAGGTAGCGTAAAGGGGAACTTACAGAGTAAACAATGGGATCTCTCTGGAAATCAGTGCTGCATCGATAGCTTACAATAATAATCCTTGTGCTTGATATAATGCCTTATCACGTCGTTGAGACATCTATATTATATATATGTGTGTGTGTATATAATATATATATATAGAGAGAGAGCTTATGATGAAAAATACTTTCTAATGGAGATGCAGCCAGGAATATTTGCAAATGTGAATCTGTGGAGGGAAGAGAGTTTGGTTTTGTCCATTACATTATATGAGAGGGGTGATCAAAGGTGAATAAACCTTCACTTAAAATAAGAGAGAAAGACTAAGATTAATTTGGATAATTCCTCCCCCCCACCTTACCCATCATGAGCAGGAAAACCTTTTTTGCTGCTACCTCAGATAACCACATTTTCTGCCCCGTCACTTTCACACTCACCTTAAAGGTGCTGACTTGTATGTGCGATGGCCACATAGTTCTTGATGCCCCTTCACTATCTCACAGTGCCCATTCTATATTGCATGCATGCAGTTGAACAGTAAGTGTTCAAACAGTAAATTGCAGTTAAACTAGTTCCTGTCGTTAATTAGCGTAACAGCATAGCGTAATTTGTAACTTTTATTTTTGCCTTTTTTTTACCTGGGCGCTCCTGAGATGCTACCTTGCATGAAGGGTGCAAGTAGTTGTTGTATTAGCTAAACGGTGATCTGTTTTAGATCCAGCAACTCAGCACAAGGATCGAATCAGAGTTCTTCTAGATTTCTGGAACTCTGCACCATACAATGCAATACTTTGCTGGCCCAATTAGACAGAGTCTATCAGCCAGAATTTTAAAGTGCCTTATTTATCTGAATGTGCACTCCCTCCCCGCCCCCCCCCAACCCTACCCCTCCACCGTTGAGATTTTATAATCTGAGCCCATTCCAAACCTACTTTTTTCATTTGAAAACTAAAGGGCTGTTAATCTTGCTGATTTTTTTTTTGCTTATACTGTAGCTTTGTTCTTTCATTTCCAGATGGGAAGTAATCGCTAATTTTATCAATTCGCACTCAACAAGTGGAATCAAAAGGACGGCCAAGGATGTAATTAACAAAGCCAAGAATTTGCAAAAGCTCGGTATGTTCAGGATATATGTTTATTTAATCCATGGCGTGTTTTACATTCAAAACTCTAGAACCAGCTAACGTGTTTGGAACCCAATGCCACCTTCCATGGTTCAGCATCAGGGTCTATCAGAGACATCAGGGAGATTTATCGAGCTATCTTTGTTAACTAAAATCACAAGTTTGAAATATTAATAATAATCGCGCATTTGATGCAGCACCTTATCACGTCTTCGAGACGTCTCAAAGTACTTCACAGAATATACTGTAAAGTGAATTGACTGCAGATTTTGGGGATGAAACGTGACAGCCAATTGCACACAGCGGCGTCCCACAAACAGTCATGGATTGAGTGACCAAATTATTTTTTTCGTGAAATATTCTCATGATGTTGAGTTTTAGCGGTCACTTTGGAGCTCCAGTGTTGCTTTGACCACTTGGGGGAGCACTGCGCTTGAGGTTCATGCCTGAGAATTGCTGAATTATTCAAAATACAGTGGATTTGCCTTCAAATTTTCATCTCCAAAATACAACCCCTATATCTGATTTGAACTCGCCACCTCCTTGGTTTGCCTGCAGAATAGCAGGTGATTATTGATTTCCGAAAGATAGGACGTCATAGAAAGGGTTATGCTGGTAAATTGATTTGTCAAGCTTCGTAAGATTAAAAAAATTAAGCTGATTTGGGATTACTGTACCTATAAGAAGGGCTGAATGAGAGTTAGTGTGATGATTAGAGAGAATGTGATGATAATGGCTGATTACAAACTATTAAAACTTTTCATCCTGCACTCCAGATCCTGTACAAAAGGATGAAATCAACAGGAAGGCCTTTGAAAAGTTCAACAAAGAGCACAGTACAGCAGCGGCTGCTGTGGATAAAGCAGTCCCATCAGAGCGATTTGAAGGTAAGAATGTGAAATGATAACCTGCACATTTTTGTTTTGTGAATTAAAACAACAACAAATTACATTTGTATAGTATCTTTCACACCAGGAGGATGTCCCAAATCGCTGGGACATCTGAACATCAAATTACCATTACTTTTTTTTCTAAAATCTCTAATGTGCACTGAGAAACTTCTGTGTTCACACATGTGGCATCTCAAAATTTACCAAATTTTTCACAAAGGAAAGTAAAAAGGTTTGTCTTCACCTCCTAATGGTGCCAAGTCATTCATACAAAATGTATTTAATTCCTATTACAACATCGTTTCTAGTTCACAGTATTGAGGTCCGTCTCAAAACGAACATTTATTGATTGGCGGATTGCTTTCCGGGAGTAATAACATATTCTGTGAAGTCCTTTGAGACGTCTCAACAATGTGATGAAGGGGCTATATCAAATGCAAGTGTTTTTATTAATATATCTCTGACCGTTGGTCATCTGTCTCCTCCCCACTCCCACTGCCATCCTTCAAGTCCCGCCTCAAGATCCTCCTCTTCGACCATGCCATCGCCCCCCCTTCCCCTCCCTCCTCCCCCGCCCCCAGCTCGGGCCTGAAATGCTGTATTGTCCAGCGCCTTGGGACGTCCTCCCGACATGAAAGGCGCTATACAAATGTAATCTTGTTGTCGTTGTGAAGCTTTTCTGACATGAAAGGTGCTATGGAAATTTGTTTTGTATTCTCTTGACCATTTGAAAACCATGGTTCTACTTTAGTGGATTGTATGATATGCTTCATGGCTATGAACAGCTGATGTATACGTGCTTAGTGTCATTTCCAAATCCAATTCTCCCTTGCACTTCAACAGTGTGCATCACTAACTCAAGTTTCCGATTTCGAGTACCAATTCCTGCAAATTGTAGAATTTTTGATAGATTAACCAGTGATTACAAGGCAGTTATCTCTTAATTAAGTAGTTCAGATGGACGGAATCCCCAAAGTGCACAACAAATCATCTGAATCCTCCTACCAAATCTGATTTACAGCCCTTCAGTCTATCCATTACTTTCTTTATGAAATGATCTCTGAAGTACTTTTATTCTGTAACAGCATAAGTAGGTACTCTTGCAGATGCCCAATGGCTAGTTTTGACTCACCACATCCACACTGAGGAATTAGATTAATTTATATCACTCGATTTATTGAGCGAATCAATTATATTAAACTGAAAACTTTTGTAGCCTCAGGGACCCTCCAGCACATTAGTCTCATGAAAGTAAGAACAAATATGTTTAGCAGTTCTCCCGATGACCTATGGTGTTGCTGCAGAATAGCCCTGTTATAACTCGTTGGGAGTCCGATGTCTCAATCCTCATATTATTGTAATGAAGTATGGAAAAATCTGTACCTTCCTTCGCTAAGTTACATTAGGGGCACTTCCTGCCCGTAGTGAACATGCATAATATGCAGGAAGTGGTTGAGGTAACTTGGAAATTAGGTTATTTTTCAGACGGCTCAAACCCGTGCTTGTTTGGATGTCACTTGACCAACTAAGTCTCCTCCTTGAAGAGTAGATGAGCAGAACTAGCTCCAAGACAACATGTTTACTAAATACAATCAATCCACATTACACCATATCCTGTAAAGCGCTTTGAGATGGCTCAACGATGTGATAAGACGCGATATCAAATGCAATTATTATTGTGTTTGGCAACGGGATGCCACAATCAAGCCCACCCTCTGTGGCCGTCTCGGTAGTCCAATTCCTGAGATAAGCAGGTCTGCAGTACTCCTGGGCATTGCCGATTGCAGCACAGCCAGACTGGCTCGTTGGCAGGACTTGGAAGGGCAGACCAGTTCCTGGAGGCAGAGACTTTTTCCATTAACCTTGCAAGCCAAAGCCTAATGGATGGGCGCCAGCTGGACAAGCGGCAGGAAAGCTTGCCAGGCAGTGATATCAATGGCAAATTATGTGGTTTTGGCTGGTTAAACTCCAACAGTTACCCCAACACGTACTCTGGATTCCCCAACCCTTGGCTCTTGCCAACCTGCGCCTATTGCTTTCCGGGATTAGGTAAGCAGGATGCTTCCCTCCAGGTAGAGTGTGCATTCCATTTTAATAAATATCTCACATGTAGGTGGGATGCATGTAACTCTTAGGCATGGCGATGGGTTTTTGCATTGTGTTAAGACACCCGGCTAACCAAAACAAAATGGGCAAGAAATCAGTCCACACACAGAAGCCAACTCACGATCCACAGGGTTCCTGCCTTATATAAGCAAAACTAACCATATAATGAACAACATTTCTTTGTTGGAAGGAAACCAGAAATAACCAATTAAATCTGAACCATCCAGGATTTATTGCCTGATTATGTGTTTATAGAAAATGGAAAATTAGATTGTTTTAGTCTGAATTCAATTGGTCTACATTATAACACTGTGCTTGAGCCAAGCACAATAGAGGGGGAAGTGATTTATATAATCCACCCTTTCATTGCAACTGAGTGTGCCAGAGTAGGTTACAGAATCAATGGTTTGTTGTATTTTCGGACAATTAGACAACATGCAACTACCTTTTTTTTATAAACGCACCGTTTCCCTTTCTTGTTCTTCCCCAAATAAGGGGATTTGAGATGCAGCCAGAAAAATTACCTCATTTTGATCCGTCTTTCTAAAGCTTTTCGTTGTGTGTTGCAGCTCCTGGTGCTGATACTAACCCTTGGACAGCAGAAGAACAGAAACTTTTAGAACAAGCACTGAAATCCTATCCGGTTAACACCGCCGAACGATGGGAGAAAATAGCAGCAACTGTTCCAGGAAGGACTAAGAAAGACTGCATGAAGCGATACAAGGTGAACAACCCTGCTATCAACTGCTCTTGTAGACGCATAACTTAAGATGCCCTTGCAACTCAATCTTTTAAAGTCGCTTTAAAGGTTACATTATGAAAACANTTTTTTTCTGCCTAGAATTGCTGAAAGTATTATACAGTTAAACTCAATTCCTCAATTCAAAAACTGATACTGCACTTTTGATGCAGTATAGGTCTCCTTTTTCTCACCCCATTACTCAATTCTGCCTGGTGAGGAGAAAAACACAAGGCAACCTGCTCTGGCTATGTGCATTTTAACTGATTTCCATGGGAGTAAGTTGTGTGGTTTCAGCTTAGCCGGTCAGGAAGTTGTGGGTTGAAGTCTAACATCAAGGCTCAACAGTGTAGCACGTGTTCAAGGTGCTGTCTTTTGGATGAGATGTTAAACTGAGAGCTCATCTGCTCATCCTTCAAGTGTACATTAAAAAAGATCCCATTACCCTCTTTGATCAATTTTATCAATGACTGTTGGTCAGGAAATTTTCATTCACCTTATTGGGCTTTACTCGGTTTACAATGCCTGCCACTTTTTTGCCTATTACACTAAGTTGATGGTCACTAATTACAGTAAAGAGCTTTGAGTATAAAGTTCTCTCTAAACTAATTATAAATCATTATAATCAAGCCTGGGCTTTGAAATATTTCCATGTGCAGCTGTCAGCTAACCATTTTCTGCTATAGAGATCATGCAACTGACTTTCAATAAATGTTTTGCATTTTAATTATCTTGTTCAATTCCCGGCAGGAACTTGTTGAAATGGTCAAAGCAAAGAAAGCTGCACAAGACCAAGTGAATGCTACGAGGCCGAAGAAATGATGTTCAGACTCCCCTTTCTCCTTATGTGCATGTGATTATTTGATAATAAAATGATTAAAACCAACTACAAAGAACTTGCTTTATTATAATTTACAGAAAAATGGTAAATGTTATAAGATTTAAAAAGATGTAACATTTATTGCCTTAGCCAGTACATAGCACTCCGAATTCTGTTATAGTCTGGGAGTTGTTCAATAGGACCTGGAGAAACAGAAACGTATTAAAATACTGAAACTCCACAATGAAGCAATAAATAGTATGTACACTACAGTACTTACCAACAGCAGCAATAGCAGGACACTTATCGTAGAGGTACTTTGTGCAAACATCCCTGATTGTTTTCGCATCAACAGCCTAGTTCAAGTGCAAAGCAGTAGTTATAGCAACTGGGTTTATTCACTTTTAAATCATAAGCAAAATACACAGCAGTCAATCCACTCTATGAAACACTTTGAGACGTCTCAACGACGTGATATCAAATGCAAGGATTATTATTTATTACAAATGCCACCTTTTAGGAAATTATAAAGGTAAAAACTTATTTCCCTTAAGTCCCTGTAGCGGTTGCACAGTCACTTACATCAATCCTTGCATCCAGTTCTGGCAGTGGAATCCTTCGATTATAACACAGCATCTGTCTACCAATGTCTTCACAGATTGGCGTTGAGCCTACAAAAAAAAATAAAAAACATGTTAAATTGCTTTTTAAGGCAACGTAGCACAACAGCAGATTCAAAATGCTGTACAAACCATCGAGCTGGAGCAGCATGTTCGTCTTTAGGAGGTTTCTGGCTCGAGCAACCTCTGCTTCGGTTACACTTGTGCACAACCTCATCCTGAAATCAAATGAGAGCTGAAATAGTGACAGTGGNAAAAACCACCTCAGTATCTCTAAAGCTTCACATTCTAACACTGCTGTAATGCCAAAGTAACTTTCTACAGAGCTGCGTACAACGTTCAGAACGCTGTATGGGAAGTGTTCTGCTTTGAGAAACTTAATGTTTACTATTCAGCACCTGAACTTTCAATAGAACAGTTTGGGGTCCAATTGGGTGACGATTAGAGCACTCGCCTCTCAAGTGAGAGACCAAAACTAAGCATTCTACGTGTTCAGCTTAAAGCTTAGTTAGCATAACTTCTGAACGTGTATTTTACTGTTCCATTGACTAGCAATCTGCACTTGTATAGAAGCTTTCACATGAAACGGACATCTTTTTCGCCCACAAATATACAGTCAATTCACTTTATAGTCTATTCTGTGAAGCGCTTTGAGACGTTGAGAAGACGTGAAAAGCGCTATATCAAAATGCAAGGATTATTTTTATTATTATCTCGTGTTTCAAGACAATTGTGAGGAGAGAAAGAAGAATTTAAGGATGTTGATACTGAATTGCTTAAAGATCACATGACAGGAAGATTTTCCCAGCGTCCTGGCCAACAGGGCACTGGAATAAATAAAAATAAATAATTCCCTAAATAAAAAGGGTCCTTCACTTCATGGCTATTTGTGGATCATTGCTTGCACAAATTGGCTGCTGGGTTTATCTACAAATACAGTCACTACACTTGATAGTATATCATGTGAAGGGCCTTGAGACATCCCCCTGAAGAGAACGGCACTATATTAAATGCAAACATTATTGTGCATTCGCCCACAAATATACAGTCAATTCACTTTACAGTATATTCTGTGAAGCGCTTTGAGACGTCTAGAAGATGTGAAAAGCGCTATATCAAATGCAAGGATTATTATTATTTGGTCTGAAAAAAGCTTGTAAGTGGTTAAATCATTTAAAACTCAGCCATTATAACTGTCATAGGTATTATGCAGAACAGATTCGCTTAAACCTGAAATTCAACAATCCATTATAGCAATGTTTGCTTTTATGTTTGTTTTTTTAAATCTGTTTTCTATGCCATCAAGAGCAGTGTGTACTTGACAAGCTCTTAACTGCATAAAAAGGTACTTTCAGAAAGAGTCTGATTAAAATATGCCACAAAGTGTTAGTGCACAAGATCTGCTGTGTCAAAACCTGTAACTGCTCTCAGTGAAATTGAGAGGACATTGGGAACGTGTGGAATCCTCGAGACGAGAAGAGAATATATTGCAAAGTTTTAAATGGCCACTGTGGCTGAGATTGCTACCCGCACAATCTCAAATTAGATGTACGATTATGCTTTAAATGTTTTGTGCACCTCTATACCATTCCTCGGCCAAGTATCCCGTTCCTCGGTTCTGTTAGTCCTGCAAGTCCTGCACAAGTAGCTGCTGATGGACATGCAATAGAGGCTGTGGGTTATGTGGGATGTCAGCTTTTAGTATCCTACACCTCTTGTCAATCCGTAGCTAATTCAATTCGCACCTTAAAAGGCAAGTCTCCTCTTCGATCACATGAAAATGTATCTCCCCCCCCTCATTTTATATGATTCTCTGTTGGCACGTTGCTAAAATTTCTGCTACATGATGAGAGATGATTTTATGAGACTGGACATTAAGCCAGGATACTCATACCAACTTTACACTGAGTGAAGCAGAGTACAATCATTATCTCTTAATTGCAAAGAAGTGTTTTTCACGCGATGTGATAATGAACGCCGTACAAAAAGGATCTGGGGTGCGTTTTGCATGCTCGTGCTCCCAGATGGGTTCTCAAGTGCTCTCTTGCCCACCCCGCTTGCTCTCTACCGCTCTTGATTCCAAACCCCAAGCTGTCCAGGAGCCTTGACACATCTTCCCTCTATAAAAGTGATTTGTTGTTGTGGTCTAGGGCATGCACATATCGTGGGATAATCTGCATTTATTCAGCATAGAGTGACGCGATTTTCCCACAAACTTTGATTTTTTTTTAAATTTCCAAATTGAAAATAAATACATCTTTAACCAAACCAAGCAAACAGCAAGATCACAGGAAGCTCGCCTCCCCCTTGTTCGGGCAGAAAACAGGGATTGTGAGGCATTAACTGAATGACACGTACCACTCTCTTTGAACAAAGTGCAGCATTTCTTCAATAGTGTTGGGCTCACAGACCATGTAAAGCCCCCAGAGACCGGTGTCTGTGTAGCAGGTGTTGAACGACTGGAAGCTATGGCAGAGGTTACCCTGGCAAGTAACCTGAGCCAATTTACTGGACAAATTCTGTTTAAAAACAAAAACGCACAATTCTCAGAATCTCAGACTTGAATTGTTTAGTCAGAGGCGATGACACATTTTATTGTCCCCATTAATAATAATAATAATCCTTACAATTCATAGAATCATAGAATTATGCAGCACAGAAGGAGGCCATTCGTGTCCATGCTGGCTCTTTGAAAAGAGCTATTCAATCCAATTCAATCCCACACCCCCGCGCTCTCCCCATAGCCCTGCAAACTTGTCCTCCCCAAATAATTTTCTACTTCTCTCTTAAAAGTTGTTATCGAATCGGCTTCCATTTGATATTCCGCTTATCTCATCGTTGATACATATCAAAGCACTTCATAAAATATATTGTAAAGTGCATTGACTGTATTTTGTGGGCAAAACGCAGCAGCCAATTGCGCACAACAGTGTCCCACAAACAGTCATGGATTGAGCGACCAGATCTTTTTTCACTTTTACTCTTTTTTGTTGTACCACAGCAAAGTTGAAAAGCACCAAGTACCCAATATTTGTACAGAGTTTGTTTTTTTCAAAGCAAAGCTCAAATACTTAACATATAGTTAACATAATACGTTCATTAAAACTGTTGCACCCTCCCTTCCCACCCCAAGCTTTAAGTAGTGTCATATATCTCTCTGCTATTAGCATAGAGAATAGACAAATCCTGCGGTTAAAAGCTCATGGAATTCTAGACATAATTAGCTAACTGGATTGAAAACTGACTCAGCAATAAGAAGCATAAGGTGATGATAAAGTGACTATGCCTGGAGGGCAGGGACTACAGATGTTCTACAGCACTTTGTTCTGGGTCCCCCTGCGGTTTACACTATTTATAAATGATAGCAGTGCATCCAGTTTATTGCATTTGCTAATGAAACCAAGCTACACAGCAAGTTGACTAACATTATTACCAAACATGCTGCTGTGCTCTGTAGTGCTGGGTCTGTGGTACGAACATAAGTCTGAGATTTTCTCCTAATTACCTGGGGGAGGGGGAAAGAGACGAGAGAAAGAGGGGAAAGACAGAAAGCAGGGAAGAAAAGGCAGAAAGGAGGAGCCAGAAAGGAAGAGAGATGGGTGTGAAGGGAAATGAAGGGAGTCATTTCATCTCCTGCAGGAAATACACAAGTTTTAATGCAGCCTCTAATTGTACTCATCTTCCATTGATCTTACTGTCAAAAAATGTATCGCATTTATGCTCTTCCTGCAGATTCACATTTCCAAATCCAACAATTCCTTACTCATGTTGTGTCCACCACGCAGGGTCAGATTGGCAGGATGTGACTAGTGGAGTGCCACAAGGATCAGTGCTTGGGCCTCAATTATTTAGTCTATATCAATGATTTAGATGAGGAAGTAGAACTTAACTTATCTAAATTCGCAGACAATACGAAGCTAGGTGGGAGAGTAAGCTGTGAGGATGACACAAGAAGAATTCAAAGGGAAATAGACAGGCTGGGTGAGTGGGCAAGAAGGTGGTGGATGGAGTATAACGTGGGGAAGTGTGAAGGTATTCACCGAGGTAGTAAAAATAGAAAAGCGGATTCTTTTCTAGAGGGGGAGAGACTAGGTAGCGTTAGTGTTCAGAGGGATTTGGGTGTCCTTGTACACCAGTCACAAAAACTTAGTATGCAGGTACAGCAAGCAACTAGGAAAGCTAATGGCATGTTGATGTTCGTTGCAAAAGGGTTAGAGTACAAGAGCAGGGAAGTCTTGCTGCAGTTGTATAAGGCCTTGGTGAGACCGCACCTAGAATATTGTGTGCAGTTTTGGTTTCCTTATTTAAGAAAGGACATACTCGCCTTAGAGGGGGTGACGCATAGATTCATTAGGTTGGTTCCTGGGATGAGGGGATTGACCTATGAGGATAGGTTGAGTAAACTAGGCCTATATTCTCTAGAATATAGAAGAATTAGCAGCGATCTTATAGAAACCTATACGATTCTTAAGGGTCTTGACATGGTAGATGCCGTGAGTGTTTCCCCTGGTTGGAGAATCTAAAACTAGGGGTCACAGTCTCAGGATTAAGGGTCAGCCTTTTTGAACTGAGTTGAGGAAACATTTCTTCACTCAGAGGGCAGTGAATTTGTGGAATTCTCTACCCCAGAAGCTGTGGATACTCAGTCCTTGAACATATGGAGTCCTGTAGCTCAGTGGTTAGAGCACTCGGTTTGCAAGCGAGAGACCTGTGTTCGATTCCCGGCAGGGTGAAACCTTGGGCAAGTTTCCTTACTCCACACGCCTGATAATAACCCCTCAAAAAAAACCTATAATAAATTGGTCATTTCAGTCCATGACTGTTTGTGGGACATTGCTGCGCGCAATTGGCTGCCGCATTTCGCCCACAAATATACAGTCAATTCACTTTACAGGATACTCTGTGAAGCGCTTTGAGACGTCTAGAAGACGTGTAAAACGCTATATCAAATCCAAGGATTATTATTAATATTATATATTCAAGACTGAGGTTGATAGATTTCTAAAGTGTAGCGAAATTAAGGGATATGGGGATAGGGCGGGTAAATGAAATTAGGTTAGAAGATCAGCCATGATCTTATTAAATGGCGGGGTAGGCTCGAGGGGCCGAGTGGCTTACTCCTGCTCCTACGTCTTATGGTCTTATAATCTTTCACCAATGACTTTAGAATCTTAAGCATATAAGTAAATCAACAGGTGAACTTTACATTACTACCAGAACATACATGAAGATACTGTCTCTTATACAAATTACTCCAGACCATCACCTAAGAATCAGCCTTGGTACTTCGGTGATGGTATTGATCTAAGTTTCAATACCTTGGGTAGTGAAAGGCACTATACAAATATAATTTGTTGTTACTGTTGATAAAAATTGCCTTTTTATGTGGATTGTGAAGCCAAGAGAGAAGACTCCCAGTAGCAAGCTCTATAAACAGCAAGTGACTTTCTGGGTTAAGGTGGTCTCACTGGAAGGACTTCAGGTCAGGACAGGCAGCAGGAATGGTAAGAGGCTGAGGGTCATGTTTCTCTATTGTAGAATAATCGACTGCATTGTAAGAAGTGCATCACATTGTGTAAAAGAAAATACCAAAAGGAAGATCGCCACCTTTTCTTTGCTTTGGCAATAACTATATTTGAAATGTATGACTGTGGAATTTCTAAATGCAGAACGTTGTAATCGTAAAACATGTCTACAATGACGGGTAAAACAATATATAAGCAGCTTTAAATATGTATTCCTAGTGCAATTCACAATTAGCGACGTTTTATCTCGAGTCAAAGAACGATCTTGTTTTCACTCTGTAAGCCTACATTCTTCCACGTGGAGTCTAAATGTTGGCTGCAACCGTATAAAAGTTTCTCTCCACTTTCGCCCAGCTCCCCCACCAAACAAACAAAATGCTGGAGCCAAATCGATACTGCCATTCATGCTTTTGATTTGAATACAAGGACATCTACTGTTTTATTAGTCTAGAGAGTAAACTAATTTAAAGTTAAACTAGTTGAAACATCTCAATGATGTGATAAAGGGCTATATAAAATGAGATATGGGCTATATAAGATTATTATTAGTAGTAGTATTAGGGACCTGGGAGTTTTTAAACTCATCTCTGGAAAGATTTCCAATCTCTGGCAAAGACGATGCAAATCCAAAAAATTTTCGCTGCAGTTAGAGGAGACCCTGCAAAAAAAGTTTCCATCTCTACTGAAAAGTTCTTCCTGATTACTTACCACACCTCCGCCAAAAGACCGGTCCCAATTACCAATCAGGGTGTTTGCCACCATCAGAGGAATGGTGTCAGAGTTTGACCAGCCAACAGCTTCAATAGCGACTGCAATGTGTGCCAGAGGCATCTTGTCGTCTCGGACACGAATCTGCAAACAAATATCAGTATCACTGGAACAGGTGCCTGACAAACTCTGCCATCAAGAGCACAAAAGGCATCTTTAACATCTATAATAATAAATTGGTCACTCAATCCACCACTGTGCGCAATTGGCTGCTGTGTTTCGCCCACAAAATGTACAGTCAACTCAGTTTACAGTAGATTCTGCAAAGCTCTTTGAGAGGTCTCACCAACATGATATGGTGCTATATCAAATGCAAGGATCATTATTTATTATTATTAACCTGGCTGACAGACAGTCTGTTAATGATGTGAATTTAAGTACAACACACAGTTTCAAATCCGAATAGCTGTGTGTTACTCCAGAAAGGTAGTGATGCGTCTTAACATGAGCACGACTTCTGCCCACCCTGTCAATGACCCAATGACCACCAGGTTGATCTGATCGGACACTTCTATGTACTCACCTCACTGCCTGTGAACCTGCACACAGGCAGGACTGGTGTGGTATCACCATCGTAAGTGGACGAGAGATTACCAAAGTGATGCTTTGCCAAATCAGTCAACTCTTCATGTTCCACTCCTGTAAACAACATTCAAATGTCAATGTTTACAGGAAATGAAGCTAAAAAGGTTAGTAATTACTCTGGTCAACGTACAAACAGAACAAAATAGGAATTCAACTGTATGCTCGAAAGTTCAGGATTAGAACAAATATTTCTTACTAAAATAGCAACATCTAAAAGTACAAAGCTCTATCTATGTTCATAAAATACTTCAGTGAAGTAAACTGATTAAATGAGAATGTGAGGTTATTTTATCCATGCCTGATGGAAACCTCAAACACAGCTGCATTGTGGAGCACATCACTTATATTTAGTAAACCAAAATCTATACAACAGCACTATTTACAACCCAAGACAAGATTAAAATAATAAAACTTCCTTTTCATGGCCCTTTCCTCAATTATGTCAGTTACTATCCCACAAACTGTGGCATATACTTCCAATGGTATCCCTTCCTCATAACATCCCAACTCGTACACAGATGGATTGAAATTCAGAGGGAAGTGCAGCGAAGCTGACTCCAACATTTTTAAATGCAAGAAACCACAATAGTCAGCGTTTTGTTCACAAACCTGAAAAATTGTTACAATCGTGATTTTTCGTGGGGGTTGGTGAGGGGAGGGACACACAGAATAAATTAAATCAAATTTCTTAATGAAAATGTTCCGATTTACTGCTCCCCCCGTTTCAGACAGACATAATTTGCAGTCCCTTCTCTCTGGAAATGTACAGGGTGTCCACAAAGACACGTTACCCACATGTTTTTTTTTTACACACAGCGCGTTGACAAATGAAACATGTGGCAGAATGATGATAATTGCATTTCAGGCAGTATGAAAAAGGGGAGAGGGGGCAAGGCGGAGGGATTGAGGGAGAGGGTTCCAGAGCTCCAGGGCAACTGAATGTGCGATCTCCAATGGTGGGGCGGAACGGTAAGAGGACTAGGCGAACACCCTGTACATTCAATATCAACTTTGAAAACAACTACTGGAGGTGCACAATGTCACAAGCAGGCTTCCTGATGCCTTACCCATTTGCCATTTTCCTTAATAATTCAGCCCACGTTCCGAATCGATTGTGTGGAACCCAGACATAAATCCGTGGCACAGCACAGTGGTAGAATCAGCTCACTATCCCAACAGTCCTGCTTGTTCATTTTCACTTTCCACTTGAGGTTTAGAACGGTAACTTCCGATTCAATCTCATGCTTTAAGTTTGCAACTGGAAAGGCAACTCCAGAATTTGAAATATTCTGGAATTCGCCCGGGGCTTGATCAAAAACAATGGCCGCATTCACGCACGCTATTTTGCCGAAACATATTGTAAACAGGGTCACTAAGGAAACTCATGACCGAATAGAAGCGACTTAAAATGTAACAACCTCCAGCAGCAGCCAGCACGATCCTTGGTCCTTTGTAGTGAGTTGTGATGTATTCCACCAGGTCACCCTGGTTTATGGATCTATTACAAAAACAAAAGTATAACAGTCAGCCGTTGTAACCTTGCATTATATTTCAAAACTGTTCTTAAGAAAGAAACCAATACCAATACATACTTAATGTTTTCTGTGGGCCCCAGAATGGTACGGCCCAAAGCTGTATCCTGATAGGCTGTTGCGTGCAGATAGTCAAATACAACTTCCTGAAGATTGGTTTCAACCTCTTGCATCTCTCTCAGAATAACTCCTCGCTCCCGCTCGATCTCAGCCTCCCCGAGAGTGCTGTTTTGGATGATGTCGGCAAGGATTTCCACAGCTGCATACGAAGCAGAAGACAAAGCATGGTTTAATAATAATACTTGTATTTGATATAGCGCCTTCTCACGTCTTCGCCCCCTCCTTAGCCTCCTTCAAGTCCCGCTTCAAGACCCTCCTCTTCAACCATGCCATTGGCCACCCCCCTTCCCCTCCCTTCTCCCCCCCTGACCCCAGCTCGGGTCTGAAATGCTGTACACTGTCCAGTGCCTTGGGAATTCCTCCAGACTTGAAAGGCACTATACAAATGTAATCTTGTTGTTGTTGTCGTCTTCGAGATATCTCAAAGTACTTCAGAGAATATACTGTAAACTGAATTGAATGTATATTTTGTGAGCAAAACACAGCAGCCAATTGCACAAAGATAGTAATAATATTTGCATTTGATACAGCACCTCACCACAATTGTAAAATTGACTGCATATTTTGTGGGCAAAAAGAAACACATGCATGTCTAGTTTTTTTAAAAACAAAATAGCATGTTCAATTATTTTTCTCTACTTTTCTCTCCCATTGGCATATAACTCTCTGCTTCCGACATGGCTTTCTCTTGCTAGGGTACAGTTCCGCAGACACCGGTTGCCCTCCGATACCGCACCCAAGTTCCACTTATTGCGGAGAGTATTGGCAAGCCATTGTAGAGAGGGCTTCACAGCCAAACCAGACATAATAATAATAATAATCCTTGCATTTGATATAGCGCTTTTCACGTCGGGAGGACGTCCCAAAGCGCTTCACAGAATATACTGTAAAGTGAATTGATTGTATGTTTGTGGGCGAACGCGGCAGCCAATTGCTCACAGCAGTATCCCACAAACAGTCGTGGATTGAAAATGACCAATTAATTATTGTTTTGGGTTTTTGAAGGGATTATTATTAGGCTCTGTGTGGAGTAAGGAAACTTGCCCAAGGTTTCGCCCTCTGCCTGGAATTGAACTCAGGTCTCTCGCTTGCAAAGTAAGTGCTCTAACCACTGAGCTACAGGACTCCACAAATCTCCCCTCCTGCCTGTAACACACAAGCGCAACCAGTAGTGGGTGTTGTAGAGGGGTTGGGAATCCTTCTCGAACACTGAGGCGGCCAATACTGAGACCAGTAATCTCAGCGTGGAACTCAAACCAGCTCCTGATCAGCAGGCTGCAGCTCTATCCGCTATACCATCGGGGCTGCCCACTTGTTAAAAATATTTAATTAGTCGCCTTTATACGTCCTTTACACATGACCAAACCCAACACTGCCAATTAACCGAATGCTTTGAGTACTGATGAATAAAGGTAGTTTCTCTCGAAAATACAAAGCTGATCTTGAGGCCGAAGAAGAGAAATTAAAACAGGTCTAAAGACGTACTCTTTGAACCCCAAGCAACTTTAAATTACAACAGCGTTCTTCCAAACGAGAGCCTTTATGGTCTGCAGGACTGAATTCCGAAAGCCAATTAGGCATTATTTAAATAGCCAAGTACCTCGAGGCAAATCTTTGGAAAACGCTTTGGCATAATACACAGTTTGTTCTCTTGACGTATATGCATTCAGATGGGCTCCCATGTTCTCAATCTCAAGCTCCAGGTCTAGCTGAGAACGTTTCTTTGTACCCTGCGGGGGGTGGAGAGGAGGAGAAAGAATAGACTTGCTGGTTATGTGCTAAGTTACTAAAGGACAATGGCGCATACTTTCATAACATCGATAGCATTAATGAGTACAAACCAAGAACACAAAGTAGGAGCCGCATTACTTACTTTGAATGCCATGTGCTCCAAGAAATGAGCTGTTCCATTGTTCTTCTCGTTCTCATAGCGGCTTCCTGCATCGATCCACAGCCCGACCTACGCAAAACAACAACAGGCTGGAGATCAGAGAAGCAGCTGGTAAAGCAGGCATAATAATAATCCTTGGATTTGATATAGCGTCTTATCACGTCATTGAGACGTCTCAAAAAGCTTCACAAAATATATCAAATGTCAAATATCACATATATATTCTGTGAAGCGCTTTGAGACATCTCAATGATGTGATAAGACACTATATCAAATGCAAGGATGAAATGAATTGATTGTGTATTTTGTGGACAAAATGCTACTTTATGGCAATCCCTACAATGAGACATTTAGGTCATTGAAGAGTAATGTTGAGAGCTAGCAACTGGTTCTTTTTAATAACTTAAAGAGCTGAACATGCACTTAAGCCTCATTATGAATGAATCTTTCTTCCCATTGCCCAAAAAATCCAGGGTAAATTGAAAAATTGAAAAGTGCTCCCCTTGGGGCTCATTGAGTTTATCCAGTGAGCAGCTCGAGTCACACAGACCCAGGTTCAATGTCCGATTGCAAAACATTATGTTTCGACACTCAGATATGCCATGGAAGCTGTAAGCATTTGAAACCCTGCAGTTTATTGGCATCAGATCAAAACATTGTGACCCCAATGGGAACAGATTGTACGATTTAACACACAATTTTTTTTAGTGGTGGTGTACGTCAGTCAGTACACAAAATGGAAATTTGGGATCCAATGTCAACATCAATACCCCAACTTCACGAGCAAAGTAAAGACCCTCCCATTGAGCGTCAGCACCTTGTAACGTCCTTCAGACGTGAAAGGTGCTATATAAATGTAATTTTTTGTTGTTATTGTTAGTCACTGGCTTTAAAGAGGCAAAGCTCACATCGCCAAGAAGGAAAAGAGAGGTAGCTGTACCAAGCAATTGCCTTCATCTTTTGTCACAAAGATGTGCTGACACAAATTGCACATGATTGTGAGTTTTGCCAAACACTTTCTATAATACAATCCACCCCCCCATTCCGCCAAACTCAAAATGATAATCCCTACAATGAGACATTTAGGTCATTGAAGAATAGCTGCTGAGAGCTAGCGACTGGTTCTCTTAACAACTTACAAAGCTGAACAGACACTCTAGAAATATTATGGGGCCTTTTTTAATCAGAGGCTGAATTGAATTCTCCTATCCGCTTGTAATGCTATAGCAGTTCAAATCGCTCCCCGAATTACCTCGATTCAAGGTGATTTCAACAGCACAATTTGCTTTCAGATTGTGAACCTGATACAATACAAATCTACATTCACATAGCACTTCTACATTGGAAGTACATCCCAAGGCACTTTATGATACTGGTACAATAACAATAATAATCCTTGCATTTGGTATAGTACCTTATCACGTCTTCGAGACGTTTCAAAGTGTTTCACAGAAAATACTATAAAGTTAATTAACTGTATATGTTGTGGGCAAAATACAGCAGTCAAGTGACTCACAAACTGTCATGAATTGAGTGACCAAATTATTATTATTTTTGAAGAGATTATTACCCCCTACAATAATACTGCAATAGTTACTGAAAAGCAAATATGTACAGTAATAAACGCAGTAAGGATCAGCTTCCTACTCACAGTACAGGTTGGAAGACCCGAGTCTTCAGAGGATACTCGCAGTCCATTATCCAATGTTGTGACCTTTGTTTCTGGGATGTTCAGAACTTGTACAGCTGTGGCCTGAGTGGCTCTGAACCTCTGTAGAATGGGCTGAAACAACCCCAAATTATCGTTAATGTTCATTGGTGATTGAGAACAGGAAGAGAATATAATAGCCTTAAAAACAACAATCTTGGTAACGTGTAACTGTGAAAAGATTAACAAGTGATAAATTTCCCACTGCTTCCAATTTGGCTTAATATTCTGCTAATGTAAATTACAGTCACATACACAAATTAGATTTAAAAAGATCCGCAATTATCTCCAGTAAAAATAAAACCGATTTGCATTTTGAGCAACACGAAAGGAGTACACGTTGTTGGAGGTGCCGGCTTTGGGATAAGATGTCAAGCCGAGACTCTATATGCCTATTCTGATAGTTCAAGTCGGCGTTAAAATCCCATGGCATCATTTTGAACCACAACAGCGTTCTATTCCTTACAATTTCATCAAAATTAGATTAATCAATCATTCATCTCATTACTCATGCAGATTATCTGCCACATTTGCCCACACAGCAATCACCTCATGTCAAATTAACAACGTGATGTATTTAATGAGGCATATTCCCACAGAAAAATAAACAAAACATATGTGTAGTCAGAGCCAATTCTATTCCTGCAGCTGTGCAACAGGTAACTAAATAACTTTAATCTCATTAAATTGGCACAACAAGATAAATATTTTGCATCTGAACCTGTGTGTTCTTACACCTTTTGATAAAATAGCCACAGATAACAGGTAAACCAAAATCATTAGTTTTCTTTTTGAAGTGCATATTCATACGTGGAGTCCTGTAGCTCAGTAGTTAGAGCACTCGCCTCGCAAGCAAGAGACCTGGGTTCAAGTCCCGGCAGGACAAAACCTTGGGCAAGTTTAACAATAATCCCTCAAGAAAAATAAATAAAATTGGTTACTTCAATCCACGACTGTTTGCGGGACACTGCGGCGCGCAATTGGCTGCCGCGTTTTACCCACAAATATACAGTCAATTCGCTTTACAGTGTGTTCTGTGAAGAGCTTTGCGACGTCTCGAAAACGTGAAAACGCTATATCAAATGCAAGGATTATTATTATTATTCTATAATGTAGACTAGGCCACTGGCCCTTAACTGTAGACAGAAGTACATCAGAGAGCCTGAGGCGCTTCTAAGCATTCAGATATTCTAAAGATCCCGCGGGAAGGTCTTGGAACAGCAATCAAACATGACTCTGCACATTTCCAATCGCCAGCTCTTTTTGCACTCTCCATGTAGAAAGCCTTCCCTTCCTGGTGCATTCAAATCCTTTGAATAACCAGCAATGAAATGAAACGTAACCGAACTGGGTACCAGCAGCTAACCTTTGAGAAACTATTCAAGAAAGACAAAACAAGAACAATAACTGAGCGGGTGACCCACCCGAAAAGGAAGACTTAGCTGGCGCTGGGCTGGGGGAGGAGAGGGGGGGGGGTGACACAGGAACAGGAGTAGGCCATTCAACCTTTGGGGTCTGTTCCGCCATTCTATTAGAGACGGTTTCGGCCACAGAATAAGTAGTCAATTCACTTTCCAGCGTATTCTGTGAAGCGCTGTGACACGTCTCAAATGCGAGGATTATTATTATTTATTATTGTTATTATTGGGGCTGATCTGTACCTCAACTCCAATTGTGGTGCTATAATAATTATTATAATAATAATTACATGGGGCGGGAAGGGTAGAAAGGGGGTGTTGTTAATATACCTGACCCTGGGGGTGTGGTGGTGGGGGTGGGGGTTGTTAATATACCTGACCCTGGGGAGTGGGGTGGGGGGTGGTGACATACATGACCCTGGGGGAGGGGGGGGTGTTGACATACCTGGCGCTGTGGGTGTGGGGGGGGTGACATACCTGGCACTGTGGGTGTGGTGTGGTGTGTGGGGGGGGGGGAGGAGGACATACCTGGCGCTGTGGGTGGGGGTGTGTGTGGGTGGGGGGAGGTGGTGGGTGGGGGTGTGTGTGGGTGGGGGGAGGTGGTGTGGGGGTGTGTGTGGGTGGGGGAGTGTGGTGGGTGAGGGTGTGTGTGGGTGGGGGGAGGTGGTGGGTGGGGCTGTGTGTGGGTGGGGGGAGGTGGTGGGTGGGGTGTGTGTGGGTGGGGGAGGTGTGTGGGTGGGGGTATGTGTGGGTGGGGTGTGTGTGGGTGGGGGAGGTGGTGGGTGGGGGTATGTGTGGGTGGGGGGAGGTGGTGGGTGGGGGTGTGTGTGGGTGGGGGGAGGTGGTGGGTGGGGTGTGTGTGGGTGGGGGGGAGGTGGTGTGGTGTGGGGGAGGTGGTGGGTGGGGGAGGTGTGTGGGTGGGGGGAGGTGGTGGTGGGGGAGTGTGTGTGTGGGGGGGTGTGTGTGGGTGGGGGGAGTGTGTGTGGGTGGGGGTGTGTGGTGGGTGGGGGTGTGTGTGGGTGGGGGTGTGTGTGTGGGGTGGGGGAGGTGGTGGGTGGGGGAGGTGGTGGGTGGGGGGAGGTGGTGGGTGGGGTGTGTGTGGGTGGGGGTGTGTGTGGGTGGGGGTGTGTGTGGGTGGGGTTGTGTGTGGGTGGGGGTGTGTGGTGGTGGGGGACGGTGGTGGGTGGGGGGAGGTGGTGGGTGGGGGTGTGTGTGGGTGGGGGATGGTGGGTGGTGGGGTGTGTGGTGGGGTGGGGGGGTGGTGGTGGGTGGGGGTGGGGTGGGTGGGGGGAGGTGGTGGGGGGGGGGGGGGGACATACCTGGCCCTGTGTGGTGGGGGGGTGTGTGGGTGGGGGAGGTGGGTGGGGGGGTGGGGGGGACATACCTGGCGCTGTGGGTGGGGGGAGGAGGTGGGTGTGGGGGGGGGGACATACCTGGCGCTGTGGGGCCCACACCCCGCGGA